>NC_071506.1:30253427-30905427 GCF_027887155.1 Malaclemys terrapin pileata
GTATGTGCTACCGGCAGTGGAGTAACTTTCCCCCCGATTTAGTGGGAGAAGATATTGTATTGCTTGTGCAGCCATCTTTACAGGAAGTTCCAGACCACCTGTAGTCACTAAAAAGGTGCTCAAGGACATTTAATGCTTTTATTCATATACAGCAGATTTCTCAGCAGCCAGCCCAGATGGTGGAACAAACTTTGTACATTTCTCTGACTTTGCCTCTCTAACATAAACATATAGCAATACATGTTATATGAAAGAATCAGAGAACAAATATGTGAGAAGTGTTAGTCATGCTGTATAATGCACTACTGTGCTCAGGTACTACAGTAAGGAGCACAATATAAGAACCTATAGTAGAATCCTAGTGCATGTGGTACATTCTATTTTGCATAATTACATTGTACTAGAGTAATCTATCTTAAATCCCTGTATACATCAACGTTAATTGGTTATATTTGTAATAAAGTTTATATTAATGGAATTAATAAGTAGCTTTGAAGTAGCTTGATTTTGAACCATGATAGAGTGAAATAACATTTCACCCAGCATCCCAGATGTGGTCAAAATTCTGCAAATTATTTTTTTTTTTATGAGCCTTTATCTATTTTAAGGAAGGATAAGGACAAGGTGTGTGAATGGGTAAGGAACTACTTTTGTATTTTTGTAAGTCAAGGGATCGTGGTTAAAAGTTATAACCAGGAAGACAGCAGGCCCCTGTAGGCAACAGGACATTGAAGATTCTCAGGTAAGCACCAAAATACAATCAAGCTAAAGAGCAAATTCTTATTCTTATTCTAATCTTTTTGTCTGCTTAACAGGTCATTTAAACATTTCTGCAGGAATGCTATAAAAAAAGACCTGTTCTAGCCATTTTAGGATGTGTGTCTATTTGTATATGTCTATTAATAGTAATAGCATAGGATTATTTTCTTTTGTTGTCTAAGATGGATAAGGACTTTTTCACTTTCTGGTCTGAACTATTGTGTAGTATTAAACAAGTGCTGTGCTGTTTTTTTTGTCAAGGAGTGGCTAAAGTTAAGCTTTTATTTAATTGAACTTTATAACTATATAATTATATATACAATTACGGTATACAATATAATTATAACATTATAATTTTCTCAAAGAATATTTGGCCAACTATTGGGATAAATTACAGTCAATTTGGCCCAAATAGCTTATTAAATTTTAAATTCGTAAACAAATGCAAACAGTTCTCTTAACCCTTATTTAAACTTGCTTATAAAAGTAGTCTATTAGTCAAGCTCCATTTTCAGAATTTCAATGCATTCACTGAAAAGCTGAGAAAAACTGTGAAACTTTCAACTGTATCCTGTTTGCAATAAAAAAGAATAAAACCTATGGCTGTTTTTGAGACATATGGGAGGTTTTAGAGTCAGCCAAAACTGCTGGATAATTTACAACTTGAAAAATTCAGCTGAAAACAAAGAGTGTGGTGGTGCATTGTTTTGCAAAACACTATTTGTGTTGTATATTTCTTTTTGCAATAAAACTCAATATTTCACTTTTTTGGTCATATGTTATTCTTATTGCTACTTTCTCCCCATGTCATTTCTACTGGGTTCGGAGGCTAATCATTAGAAACAATAAAACCAATATCTTGAAATAATAAATACATAAACATAATATGTACAGTAGAGTATGCCACATTTTGACCTTAGATGGAATTATGTTCAGCAGTTCCGTACTGGCATGCAAGATGGTTGACAGCTATTTACTATATGAGTCTATGACTTCTTTTTTGCACTATAATATTTGCTGTGTATAAGACCCTGATGTTTCTTGTTTCTTTTCCTCCCTTACTATATGACTATGGCAGGTAACATTTACCCTCCTGGCTTTTCTCTTTTGTTATATCTGAACCAGAAGAGTCACTATACTTAAGGCTGATATGGCTTTTTCCACAGTCAACCCCATTAGGGGACTTTAAATGCCTCAACCATTTCCAATTGCATCAGGTTGAAGTTTGATAAATGAGCTGTCAGCTTATATGTGCCTTGTTTTCAAAAAACATGGAATAAAATCAATAAGCCATTTAAACAAATATGGAGAGGCAAACACATAATTGGCAATTCCAGTTTAGTCTCATTTTTGACAAGTCCTACCTAAAATAATTGTCATATATATATATGACTTTAGCAATTTATTAACCTACACTGAGCCTTCTGTTTTTTTAGAAACAAAACCAATTTTGAAATGTGCAAAATGTTAAAATATTTTAAAATGCATATTGGATATAAAGTTATGGTTGATAACAACTGTACTTAACTCTGCTAATTGTCCATTCCCTTTACTCAGTTTTAATAGTGCTATTCATAACTATATCATAGTGAAATAAATATATGTTTATGGTGAAGACTGAACATTTTCACATTCAGTATCTTACAGTGTCAAAATATAACACTGTGCAGAACTCCAAGATCAAAAAGAAAAGCAGGAATACATCAAAGGTGCTAAGGAGTCCTCATTTCACAAACGATTGGCTTTCTGTATGTAGTTTTCGAGGGTGAGCATTTTCTAAGGAGATCCTTCACACTATATTTATAGAGATTCCATTACACTGTCACCATATGTGAAGAAATTTACCCACCTGGAAGATTTGTATAAATGCAAACCTTTCTATAAATCCATCCACAAGCAAGTTTTTTTTTCCTGAGTAGTTCAAATTTCTCCTCCCACCATACATTACTGTACATTATTAACACTGAATTCCACTTACCACAGCTATTCATTTAGCTTTGTTAGGTCCCCCTGGAGGTCCCCACACTTTTCTTTCATCTTGACTCACCTAAATACTTTTGTATCCTCTCCAAATTTTGCATCTTGTTGTTCACCATTTTTCCACATCACTGATAAATTCATAAACACCAGTGTTCGTGGCATCCTACTAATAACCTTTGTCTATGTTGGAAATGTATTATATGTGGGTTGGATATAAGGAGAATGTATTCACTCATATTTATGCTGTATAGCAGTTATTCTCAAACTTTTGTACTGGTGACCCCTTACACATAGCAAGCCTCTGAGTGCGATCCCCCCTTATCAATTAAAAACACTTTTTAATACATTTAACACCATTATAAATGCTGAAGGTAAAGCAGGGTATGGGGTGGAGGCTGACAGTTCATGACCCCTCTATGTAAATCCTCAGGACCCCCTGAGGGATCCCAACCCCCAGTTTAAGAACCCCTGCATAGGATGTGTGACGGAATATGACAAAATGAAAAAAAAAAAACTTCTCTGGGAGTAGAATGAGACAGAAGTAGAACCAAGACTGAGTTCAAATAAATTACACATTTTATTGAAGCAGCTGCATGAATTTTACATTGCTCACAGTCCTCTTACTCTTACTCTTCCAAATGGAGTGAAGGATTTGATGAGGCAAAAAGTGATGCATGAACCATCCTAATGAGGGAACTGATATATAATGAGTTACCTTGGAAGCAGGAAGTTGTAACTGTTTTTAAAAAGTTCTATTAAAAAAAGGCAAAATAGGTCAAAGGATTAGACAACCAGATATTTAAAACATCTTGTTTTTTAAAGTTCCAAAATTAGAGCTGTTTTGACCTATTGCATAAATAATTCAATGACTGAATTATAAATTCAACTAATTAAATTAAATAGAAAATATCTAGAGAAGTTTTTGAAGGCAAGAGCTATTTGGGAAGACTAAATGGTATTTCTTGGGTTAAAATAACTATCCATTTATTTGTTTACTTATATAGGACTCAAATTATAAAAAACAACTTTATAAACAAAGGAAACAAGATCCCAACCTCAAGAAGCTTATAATGTAAGGTCCTGAGAGGACAATTTGCTTCTCATGGTCCATACAAAGCCTCAGTGAAGTAAATGATCTGCCAGCATGGAACAACTTTCAGATCAGGGCCTAAACAGATAATGTGTAGATGAAGGATAGAGGAAGAAAATCAATAAAAACAAAGCAACTGAGCAGTGACAATTAGCACCAACATTATTAGTTCCCAGACAGATCGTTTTCTTTTTCTTTTTCTTCTTGTTTTTGTTTTGACTTTCTACACTGATTGTGTTAGCACTTCAATGAGAAGAGAACTAGGTTCATAGCCTGTATAGATGGAAGAAAGGTTATTTGCCTAGTAACTGTAGTTACTTGCGCAGATTGACAGCATATCAATACTCTTGCAGACAGCACATGTGTTCCCCAAGAGTAGGGATCTATGCTGTCAATACTTGAAGAAGACATTTTAATGAATGTCTTGAAGGACATGAGAGTAAAGGCATGACAGACTGGGTCAAGGTCTGCTCTTCAAGCATATAGGATAACTCAGATGAAGTCACAGAGACAAGAGCAATTATTAAGGATCAGTGGAAGCACAGAATATTTTGTCATGTTTCTAAATGTTTTTAAAATGTATGAATTAATTTCTACCTAGATTTTGCTTGCTGTCATATAAAAATAACATCATTTAGGAAGGCTGTAAAGTGGCATATTTTCTCTCCAAGTTAATGTTTTGCTGCTTTTTAAAATGTAGCAAACATCTACAAAATCACAATATGCTCTGAAGTAGTTAGCTCAGATATGCTTTGTGTTAGAAAGCAAACAAGAAACTTTATTGTATGATGTGGGAATGGAATATGAGCATTGCCTCCAGCCTCTCCCATAAGAGAACAATTTGGGATTTCTCTGAACCTTTTACTCTCCCGTGGCTGGAGAAAATAACTGGATGTACAACATGTGTCTCATAGTCGAGGATACAATTCTTGGGAGCTTTAATCTTCAATATAACAATAGGTAAAAGCGGGGTAACATCTTCTAGGCAATAGAAGAGCCTCAAAGTATGCACAATTGGAGTTTTCTAGACCACAGAAGTGTGGAGAAAAAGACATGAAGTCCTTCAATAATGATCTGCACCCTTTCATTATTATTGCATTTCTCCATGTTTTCTGTATTTGTGATAGATTGTATGAGTCACATTTAAGTGTAAATTCCTCACATCAGGGATCATGAGTTCCTTTATATTTAGTGTGCAAACCCTACTATTGGTCCTCCGTAAATAATAATATTTATATGAGAGATCACAGGATCCCAGATGTGAAAAATAAAGATTGGAAACAGTGAAAGCAGAATGTGAAGAGAGCACAATAGCAGCCTGATTTTGAAATTGCTCTGCATAAACATTTCTTGCTCATTTCTTTGAGTACATCATGGGAGAAGGATGGCTTTGGGGTTGAGGGACTGGTCTGGGACTCGGGAAATCTGGTTCAAATTCTAGGTCTTGGTGTGACTTTAGGTATGACCCAGAAGACTAGATTCACAAGGAGGACTTAGGTGTTGTAACACTGAGTATTACCTAAATCCCACCCCTCAAAGGGAAATATTAATAGGATTAGAGAGGGTGAATGAGGATTCTATAACCCAGACTCATCTGAGAGATACAGATTTCAGTCCCTGCTCCATTGAATATTTAATTATTTTATACAAAGTGAAAAAGCTTACAGCAAGACAGACTGAGAGAGCCCCATCTCAGAATATTCAATAGCCTAGTCATTAGGTTGCTTACTTTGGGGACCTAGCTTCAGGTCCCCACTCCGTATCAAGCAGATTGGGGATTTGAACCAGAGTATCTCACATCCTGGGTGAGTACACTCACCAGCTTCCCCTCAGCTGTGTTTTGTGCAGGCCCAGTATGGTAAGCATGCTCTTGGATAGCCACTGAACATGCATACTGGATCTTATTAACTAAAGGTGTGACTCTGAAGTGGATTAGTTAAACCATATTAAACCCCTGTGTGAACACCCTCATTCATAAATAAAATGGTCTTAATTTGGGTTAGCTTAATTCACTTCAAAAAAAAGATCACTTTAATTTTGAATAACAACATCCACTAAGGGATTTAATGTGAATTACTAATCCACTTCAAATTCACACCTTTAGATAATTCAGATGAATTATCATGGATGTCCCCATGTAGACAAGTCCTACCTCCACCTTGTGAATCTAGCCCTGAATCTCAATGAGCCTTAGTTTCCCATATGTAAACTGATAATCTGGATTACTTTCCTAATTCACCAGGGTGCGGAGAGGATAAATTGATAAGGGAGGCACTCAGATACTTTATTAATGGGAGCTTTATGGGTTTGATCCAAAGATTGTTGAAGTTAAAGTCCAAGGGGGCTTTGAGAATGTAAACAGATAAATAGCTGTGTAAACTTTGCAAAGTGCACCTCTACTTCTACATTTCATGCTCACAATGAAAGGAATGGCAGTGGGTACTTAATGGGAATTATTTTTGTTCCCAATCTCAAACATTTTTGTAGAGTGAGAATCTTTCTAAAACAAAAAGTATTATTTTTTTTTTCAGTTTTGACAAACTCAAAAAAGGGTGAAGGGCTTTGCTTGAATGTTTGAAACAAAAATATTCCCTTTAGGCAGAGACCAAACCTGGGCAGTTATGGGCACAGACAGTTGTTTTCCTATCAGTCTGTTCATTTAATGGTTAAATGGACCCCTGATCCTGACTTGAAAATTTGTATTTTTATCATTTTACTAATGATAATTAATAATATGTGAAAGCAACAACATATAAGAATTGTATATGTAGCAATTATTACAAAGCACTTGTTGAAGAAAGAAGAGTTTCTGCAAAACCATGTTAACCATTTTAACAAGAAAAAATTCTGCATTCACTACTACTCCTATATATTTCCATCTCAGTATAATTCTGCAATTATACTGTGCCTACAGCTCCATTTGTTATACGCTTGCTTTTCCTCTGAATCTGAAAACCCAAGAATTATATATATAATCCTAGTCAAAGGTCTACTTGTCAAATACGGGTTCTGACATCTCTGTTCAGTTGTTTATAATAATCTCTTTTCAGAGATTAAGGGCTGCTCCTGAGGGAATGGTGACTTGATTGTTTTGTTCAAAATGTAGAGCAAGAAATGTTGCCAAGATACATCTTTTCCCCCAACATTTTAATTATTCATGGCTGTTGAAAGTCTGAGAGCTCTGTCTGCCGGCAAATAAGACACAAATGTGTCCTTTTGATTTTCTAATTAGATTTTATATTGATTTTACTATGATGTGTAGATATCGTACCTGATTTCTGGCAGTACCCACATTAAACATGGTTCAGCTGTAATGTCTTTCTAAGTAACTATCATAGTCGGTCAAATATGCTTCATTAACTCAAATGTGGTTAAGAGTATTTGAAATTTTAGAATGAAAAGAAGCCAGGAAAGTCATTTAGGTACAATGTATTTTGTATTAGCAGTTGTTTTAGGATGGTCCAGTGATTAAAGCAATGGAACTGAAGCCAGAAATAACTCCTGCTCTCTCTGGTTTATTTGCTATTAATGTTTGCTCTGTGAGTTTCTTGAGAAAGCCATTTTTTTTCATAGATTCATAGATTTTAAAGTCAGGTGGCCAAAAAGCCACAATTCCAGAATTGCAAAAATAGACAACTTTGGTTAAAAACTGAACCTTTGGATAAGAGGGGCTGTTAAGGCAGTGATTAGATATAAAAAACAACAAACGGAAAAGAAAGGCAGTAGATAGTGCAATGTTTCCCCCAGGGGCCCAATGTTATGAGGCATCACGCTACCATCTGCCTTTAGAGTGAGGGAACCTGTATCTCACAAGAATTGCAAAAATAACTCTATGTCTGTCAGGGGTCAGCGCCTTGACTTCACCAGGCAACTCAAGCACTCCCCCTCTTAGCCTACGCAGGCTCCATTGTCCCTCTGCAGGTAAGCGATAGGCACACTCCAACCCCTGAGCCATCTGAGAGACCTGGAGTGTCCAGCCTCTGTTCCACTAGCCATGCACAAAATTCACAGATCCTCTACTCCCAGCTTACCAGTTTCACCTCATGATTCCTGTTTTGTTCAACACACAACACTTAGATTTGTTTATAGTGAAAATAAGTAAGAGTTTATTTAACAAACAGAAAGTCAAGAAGAATGATAGAATCATAGAATATCAGGGTTGGAAGGGACCTCAGGAGGTCATCTAGTCCAATCCCCTGCTCAAAGCAAGACCAGTCCCCAACTAAATCATCCCCAGCCAGGACTTTGTTAAACCTGACCTTAAAAACCTATAAAAACCACCACCTCCCTAGATAACCCATTCCAGTGCTTCACCACCCTCCTAGTGAAAAAGTTTTTCTAATATCCAACCTAAACCTCCCCAACTGCAACTTGAGACCATTACTCTTTGTTCTGTCATCTGGTACCACTGAGAACAGTCTAGATCCATACTCATAAAAGCATGGTGGGTGGAGAAAACGGGTTCTCCCCACCTACCATGCTTTTGTGAAACCAGTTTTTTAAAAGCTGCATTGCTGTATGTGAGACACACTGTGCGGAGCTCAACTTGTTAGGTCACTAGACCTATAGCCTCAGGGGGCCCCTTCCCACAAGGATCAGGTTTAAAAAATGGTGGTTGTTTAACAGTCCCTATCCAGTGTCACCAGGTGTGGATTACAGGCTGCTTCATGCTGAGTCCATATTACCATTCCCTTGAAAGTGTCCAGATACCATGGTGAGTAGCTCTCTAGACATAGAGAGAGACAGTCCACATTTTGAAGGTCATAAAGAAGTTAGGTGGTTTAATATTATCTGACCTAGTAGCAAGGAAACATGAATTTAAGGAAGGATTAGGCAATAAAGAAATTAAAACAATATTTCTTTAAATAGAAAATATATAATTATAGGTAGAATTAACTAGCAAGGGCAACTGTATATATATATATATATATATGACCAAGTTCAGCTCTCAGTTACACCAGTGTCATTTGGGGCTGTATCCAGTGGATATGATGGAGTTGTATCACTGTACTTGTATTTTTTATGTTTTTGCATTTCTTTGCAACATCTATCCAAGATTCTGAAAGCATTTTCTACAACACTAGGGATTTAAGTCTCAGAACACTTTGGTTTTATTAAGGCACAGGGAAATTGAGGCACGGGTAGGTTAAAATCCTCATGTGATATGAATATATCATTCTGCTTCTTTCTAAATATAGAACAAACATAACTGTTGAACACTTATTCTTTTTCTGACCCATTATTAAGTATACCACCGTCATATAGTAATGGCACTATACTATTGTTAGGATTTTTCTTGTGTGTTGTGCCTCATATACTTCCTTGATGTATTTAGCTTTCCTTATCATTTTTTTATACTTCATAAGTTCCAATTTACATTGATAACTATCTGTGACCCACGGACCTCTTGGGGCCAACTGGCAGAGAGCACAGTGGTGCACACGGCTATACGAATCCCTTGGGTCTGGCCCCTACATGATAATTCATCAAAGGGTGTCATGTAAGGTTTCTACTGATATCTTGTGTCCTACTCATACTTATAATCATAGTGAAATGTAGGTAAGGAGTTGTGGGTATATTCTGAAAGTTGTGCTCTTGAGGTCTGTGGCTTGGTCACCAGAAGGTGATAAATAAGTTTCTTTCAGAAGGAGACACTTATATACCTGTCTAGCTGTATGTAAATTGAGTATTGTATTCTTCATAAGGATTGCCTGTCTACAGTCTGACAAAAATACTAAACTAGTGAGCAAAATGCTAATCAAGAGATTGCAAAGTGTCCAAGGGAGATTCTCTGCAGGGGAAAAAAAAAAGCAGCAGATAGGGTACCCTGTTTACAAGTGAAGGCAATAGATGGTTGGAACTATATCTGGGGATGTAGAGGTACACTCAAGTATCCTACACCAAAGCTGCCAGATGGCTTGTATTACTAATGGAGGATCACTGCCAGTCTGGCTGTTTAACCATGGGATAAAAACTTTGGGTGACCTAACCATTATAAGGCAGGGGAATGTATTGTTAGTTAAATTTAGGCTCTAGAAACCATGCTATGATTATATTGTGTGTGTAACCATATGTTTGCATGAATTCCACTTGCTTTTTCACAGAGAACAGCAGAGAAGCTAACAGAGGGAGTTTGACTGGGAGTTCGCCTGGGGAGAGCCCACTGAGGCATTCAACTTGCAGGCTCCTCTGAGTAGTTGCTGTAACAGCTGAGGAAGCTCTTAGAAGGAAGGTGATATGGATGGTGAGCGATCAGCTGTTGTGACCTGCACAGGATGTAGCATGTTTGTCTTTCTTCCACAAGACAGAAGCGACTTTGTCTGTACAAAGTGCAAGCTGGTCTCCACATTGGAAGAGAAGGTTCAAGGTCTGGAGAAACAAGTATCAACCCTGCATTGCATAAGAGAAAATGAAGATTTCCTGGACAGATGTCTGGATATGCTTCTACGGGCACAACATTCTGAAGAATCAGATCAGGCAGCGCAGCGGGGACAGAAGGACAATGAAGAAAATTGGCAGCATGTGACCTCCAGAAAAAGAAAGAGGAGCATCCATGTACCACCAATGCAGATACAGGTGAGCAACCATTTTCATGTTCTCTCCACAGGTACTAATGAGGAGAGTGGACTAAATGATACATCTGAGGGAAGGGAGCAGAAGGAGACTCCACCGATAGGAAGGCATTAGATGCACTGTCCTAGCGATGGGGGCTCCATAACCACCACTCCCAAGAGAAGGAGGCGGGTGGTGGTGGTTGGGGACTGTCTCCTCAGAGGGACTGAATGATCTATCTACAGTCCCGACCGGGAAAACTGAGAAGTTTGCTGCTTGCCAGGAACTAGGATTCACGATGTGATGGAGTGACTGCTGAAACTCATCAAGCCCTCGGATCACTGCCCCTTCCTCCTTCTCCAGGTGGGCAACAATGATACTGCCAAGAATGACCTTGAGCAGATCACTGAAGACTACGTGGCTCTAGGAAGAAGGATAAAGGAGTTTGAGGCGCAAGTGGTGTTCTCGTCCATCCGCCCTGTGCAAGGAAAAGGCCTGGATAGAGACCGTTGGATCATGGAAGTCAATGAATGGCTATGCAGGTGGTGTCGGACAGAAAGCTTTGGAGTCTTTGACCATGAGATGGTGTTCCAAGAAGGAGGACTGCTAGGCAAAGACCGGCTCCACCTAACAAAGCGAGGGAAGAGCATCTTCACAAGCAGGCTGGCTAACCTAGTGAGGAGGGCTTTAAATTAGGTTCACCGGGGGAAGGAGACCAAATCCCTGAGTTAAGTTGGGAAGTGGGATACTGGGAGGAAGCACGAGCAGGAGAGTGCAAGAGGGGAGGACTCTTGCTTCATACCGAAAAAGCGGTACAATCACCGAGTTATCTTAAGTGCCCATACACAAATTCAAGAAGCCAAGGAAACAAGCGGGGAGAACTGGAAGTCCTGGCACAGTTAATGAATTATGATGTGATTGGAATAACAGAGACATGGTGGGATAACTCACATGACTGGAGTACTGTCATGGATGGATATAAACTGTTCAGGAACAACAGACAAGGCAGAAAAGGCGAGGGAGTATGACTGCTCAGAGCTCCTGTATGAAACTACAGAAAAAAAAGCTGAGAGTATCTGGATTAAGTTTAGAAGTGTGAGCAACGAGGGTGATGCATCGTGGGAGTCTGCTATAGACTACCAGATCAGGGGGATGAGGTGGACGAGGCTTTCTTCCAGCAACTAAGATAAGTTACTAGATTGCAGGCCCTGGTTCTCATGGGAGACTTCAATCACCCTGATATCTGCTGGGAGAGCAATACAGCAGTGCACAGACAATCCAGGAAGTTTTTAGAAAGTATAGGGGACAATTTCTTGGTGCAAGTGTTGGAGGAAACAACTAGGGGCAGAGCTCTTCTTGACCTGCTGCTCACAAACAGGGAAGAATTAGCAGGAGAAGCAAAAGTGGATGGGAACCTGGGAGGAAGTGAACATGAGATGGTCAAGTTCATGGACCCTGACACAAGGAAGAAAGGAGAGCAGAAGAATATGGACCCTGGATTTTAGAAAAGCAGATTTTGACTCCCTCAGGGAACTGATGGGCAGGATCTCCTGGGAGAATAACACAAGGGGCAAAGGAGTCCAGGAGAGCTGGCTGTATTTTCAAGAATCCTTATTGAGGTTGCAGGAACAAACCATCCCGATGTGTAGAAAGAATAGTATATATGGCAGATGACCAGCTTGGCTTAACAGTGAAATCCTTGCTGATCTTAAACACAAAAAGAAGCTTAGAAGAAGTGGAAGACTGGACAAATGACCAAGGAGGAGTATCAAAATATTGCTCAGGCATGCAGGAGTAAAATCAGGAAGGCCAAAGCACACTTGCAGTTGCAGCTAGCAAGAGATGTTAAGAGTAGCAAGAAGGGTTTCTTCAGGTATGTTAGCATCAAGAAGAAGGTCCAGGAAAGTGTGGGCCCCTCACTGAATGAGGCAGGCAACCTAGTGACAGTGGAAAAAGTTAATGTACTCAATGCTTTTTTTTGCCTCTGTCTTCACGAACAAGGTCAGCTCCCAGACTGCTGCACTGGGCAGCACAGCATGGGGAGGAGGTGGCAAGCCCTCTGTGAAGAAAGAAGTGGTTCAGGACTATTTAGAAAAGCTGGATGAGCACAAGTCCATGGGGCCGGATGCACTGCATTCAAGGGTGCTAAAGGAGTTGGCGCATGTGATTGTAGAGCCATTGGCCATTATCTTTGAAAACTTATGGCAATCAGGGGAGGATCCAGATGACTGGAAAAAGGCTAATGTAGTGCCGAAAGGGAAGAAGGAGGATCGGGGGAACTATAGGCCAGTCAGCCTCAACTCAGTCCCTGGAAAAATCATGAAGCAGGTCCTCAAGGAATCAATTCTGAAGCACTTTGAGGAGAGGAAAGTGATCAGGAACAGTCAGCATGGATTCACCAAGGGCAAGTCATGCCTGACTAACCTAATTGCCTTCTATGATGAGATAACTGGCTCTGCGGATGAGGGGAAAGCAGTGGACGTGTTATTCCTTGACTTTAGCAAAGCTTTTGATATGATCACCCACAGTATTGTTGCCAGCAAGTTAAAGAAGTATGGTCTGGATGAATGGACTATGAGGTGGATAGAAAGCTGGCTAGCTCATCAGGCTCAACAGGTAGTGATCAATGGCTTGATCTAGTTGGCAGCCGGTATCAAGCGGAGTGCCCCAAGGGTCGGTCCAGGGGCTGGTTTTGTTCAATATCTTCATTAATGATCTGGAGGATGGTGTGGACTGCACCCTCAGCAAGTTTGCAGATGACACTAAACTGGGAGAAGTGGTAGATATGCTGGAGGGTAGGAAAAGGATACAGAGGGACCTAGACAAATTAGAGGATTGGGCCAAAATAAATCTGATGAGGTTCAACAAGGACAAGTGCAGAGTCCTGCACTTTAGGATGGAAGAATCCCATGCACTGCTACAGACTAGGGACCGAATGACTAGGCAGCAGTTCTGCAGAAACGGACTAGGAGTTACAGGGACGAGAAGCTGGATATGAGTCAATAGTGTGCCCTTGTTGCCCAGAAGGCTAATGGCATTTGGGGCTGTATAAGTAGGGGCATTGCCAGCAGATCGAGGGACGTGATCATTCCCCTCTATTCGACATTGGTGAGGCCTCATCTGGAGTACTGTGTCCAGTTTTGGGCCCCACACTACAAGAAGGATGTGGAAAAATTGGAAAGAGTCCAGCAGAGGGCAACAAAAATGATTAGGGGGCTGGAGCACATGACTTATGAGGAGAGGCTGAGGGAACTAGGATTGTTTAGTCTGAAGAAGAGAAGAATGACGGGAGATTTGATAGCTGCTTTCAACTACCTGAAAGGAGGTTCCAAAGAGGATGGAACTAGACTGTTCTCAGTGCTACCAGATGACAGAACAAGGAGTAATGGTCTCAAGTTGCAGTGGGAGACGTTTAGGTTGGATATTAGGAAAAAAACATTTTCACTAGGAGGGTGGTAAAGCACTGGAATGGTTTACTTAGGGAGGTGGTGGAATCTCCTTCCTTAGAGGTTTTTAAGGTCAGGATTGCCAAAGCCTGGCTGAGATGATTTAGTTGGGGATAGGTCCTGCTTTGAGCAGGAGAATGGACGAGATGACCTCGTGAGGTCCCTTTCAACCCTGATATTCTATGATTTTATTATTCTAATCAGCATCACTCACTCAATGGCTTAGGAAAGGAAGGAAGCTGACATGAGTGTGTAGGGAAAAAGTAAGTATACTAGTTGTAAGAAGGTCATAAAAATGTGTGAACATGTATAGTGTATATTTACAGTATTATAAATCACCTTAAGGCATTAACCTATATATGCTTGATGGCCTGGATATTCCAAGACCTTTGTAACCTAGTGTGTACTACATATTGATATATATATTTTTCTTTTTTTTTGAAGAGCAGAAAATATCTTTCATTTTTTATTTTGGATGGAAGGAAACTATTCAAGGAGGAGGAAGCAAGGTGGCATGATGTTTCCAAGAATGAGTTGAACAAAGGCAAAGGAAGAATAGGGAATTCCATCATTATTCCTAGACACTGAAACAGCAACAGTGATAATAAATATTTTTTTTTCTTTGCCTTGCCAAATGATTTGCTTGTAGTCCTCATGGATAAGAACCTTATTGCCGTCTCCCTCTTAAGATACCATAATGTATTTCTGCCTAGGGCTGATTTGGAAGGCATTTCTGAAAAGAGTGGCAGAAAATACAGTTCTTTGAAGACTAAAGTAATATGGTGGAGATGGACATGTTTGAAATGGAAAGGTAGATTATATCGCTAAGAAGCCACATCCCTTCATGTAATTTTGCCTATTTATCAGCCAATTCAGGTAACATACTTTTATGCTGTGTTTAAATTGCAGTCTTTGAAACAATAAACATTGAAGAGTGAACTATTGACTATTGTTGGGACAGAATTTTCATGAGGGAAACAAATTCAAGTATAAGTGCTTTCTGAGCAACAACCATAGCAACCACAGGTCAGAATACAATGGACATCAATAAATGTCACAGAAATGAGTGGTTATATGAAATTAAAGGACCCAACCTATTTCTCAAAGCACTAGCATATAATCAGTGTAAAATGTTGTGTACATAACCTATTCTGAGGTTTACAAGTTATGTTAATTTATTTTCCTCAATAAATTTTGCATCTCTGTGTGCTTCCTAGTTTCATTTAGGACAGGAAACAGAATTACCAAATTACTTCATAAAGGCTCTTTTCATGGTAAATAAGAATGGCATGGTTGAGAACGGAAAAATACTGGAACGGACTCATCCGGGCCTTTGGATGCATTGTGGAGTCTGTAGTAATCAGTACAAACATTTTTTATACAATGAAAAAGTAACAGGTACAGTGGAACTGTGACTTTCTGTTGAAGGAGCTTAAAACTAAATGGCCTTAAATTCAGAAATTCTGGGTGCCCACAGCTCTCATTTCAGCTCTCAGAAAACAGTTGTAAAATTATCTTATAAATTAAAAAAATGTATATTTTCACCCTGTTCTCAAAAGTAGCTGAATCAGTTCTGCTGAAATTTTTACAAAAAAAAAAAAAAAAAAAAAGGCCTTCGATGAGAAGAAACCTTCCAAATTTCCACAAGAAAGGCAAAAGATTGACAAAGCTATAAACAGGTAACAATAATCCCTGAGATTGGAAGTGTTTAGGCAACTTTCACTATAGGCATTGGTATATGGTGATGCTCTTATACAGTATGTTTGTGTGTGTATATATTGTGACAGACCCAGACCAGGGGGGTACAGGAGTCTGGTAGAGGGCAAATATACTGGTCACTGGATGAGTAGTTTTCTGTTCCCTGAGTGATCAGAGCAGGGGCTGCACTAGAGTAATCAGGAACCTGCTAGAACCAGTTCAGGCAGGCAGGTTAATTAGGACACCTGGAGCCAATTGAGAAGAAGCTGCTAGAATCTGGGCACCTGGGTTTTAAAAAGGAGCTCACTTCAGTTTGTGGTGAGAGTGTGAGGAGCTAGGAGCAAGAGGCACAAGGAGTTGAGAGGGAGAGGGTGTGTGCTGCTGGAGGACTGAGGAGCAAAAGCATTATCAGACAGCAGGAGGAAGGTCCTGTGGTGAGAATAAGGAAGGTGTTTGGAGGAGGCCATGGGGAAGTAGCCCAGGAGTTGTAGCTGTCATGCAACTGTTACAGGAGGCACTATAGACAGCTGCAGTCCACAGGGCCCTGGTCTGGAACCCGGAGTAGAGGGCGGGCCCAGGTTCCCCCCAAACCTCCCAATTGACCTGGACTGTGGGTTCTTCCAGAGGGAAGGTCTCTGGGCTGTTCCCCAACCCACATGGTGAATCTCTGAGGCAAGAAAATCTGCCAATAAGCGCAGGACCCACCAAGATACAGGAGGAACTTTGTCACACTGATGTCAGGGATGAGATCTTGGGGTGCACAGCGTAGCGGAAGAAGGAGGGTGATTTAAAAAAACAACAGCAACAAAAAAAAATAAAAAAAGGGTGAGGGTTTTTTTTTTTTTTTTCACCACAATGGATGATGTAGTGCGGGCACTGATACAAGCTACGGTGCCCCAGCAGGAGGCTACCCGTGTCCAGGCAGCCGCCCAACAGGAGGTAGTGCAGCTGCAGCAAGAGACTAATCGCCTGCTGATGGACCAGGCTGCTCAAGACCGAGCTATGCTGCAGGAACTGGTAAACCAGGTAAAGTCCCTTACAGAGCTGAATCGCGGCCATGATGGGACACGGCTCATATGGGCCAGCCATTGGCTGCAGAAAATGACACGGGAGGATGATGTAGAGGCATACCTTCTGGCCTTTGAGAGGACAGCCCTACGGGAGGCCTGGCCTCGAGATCAGTGGTCTGGCATCCTTGCCCCATTCCTGTGTGGGGAGGCCCAGAAGGCCTACCATGATCTGCCTGAAGAGGCTGCGGCAGACTACCCCCAGCTGAAAGCAGAGATCCTGGCCAGATCTGGGGTAACGACAGCAGTGCGGGCCCAGCAGTATCACGGCTGGAGGTACCAGGAAGACAAAACCCCATGGTCCCAATTGTATGACCTCATCCATCTCGCATGAAAGTGATTGCAAACAGAGTCCTGGAGTCCGGAAGAAATACTAGCGGTTCTGGTCTTCAACCGATACAGGAGGGGACTACCACCAGATCTTCGTGCCTGGGTAAGCCAGAATGAACCCTCCACCTATGACGAGGTTGTTGTCTTGGTAGAGAGGCGAAGAACAGCGAGGGAGCTGACCCGACCAGTTAAGGAAGAGGCACCCCGGGTTAAACTAGGTGCACAGTGTCCCAATGCTGAGGAGCCTATGCAGTGTAACCTGGGGAACTGGGCAGATCCATGCTCCCTAATCAACCTTGTGGGGGTCTCACTAACCTCACATATGTATACCAGACCAGTGAAACTAAATGGGGTAGGGACCATGGCACTGGTTGATTCGGGGAGTGCTATCACGCTTATCTCAGGGAAGCTCGTGAAGCGTAGTCAACTGCTGCAGACTAAACATACAGGGATAACATGTGTCCATGGAACAGTTAGTTACTACTCCACCATCCCAGTAAAAATCGAGATCCAAGGGAACACTACTGAGGTAGCAGCAGGTGTAGTCCCTAAACTCCCATACCCGGTGCTCATAGGAAGGGACTTCCCAGGGTTTGGAAACTTTCCCCCAGTAGGGGGATTGGAGAAAGATGGGGACCCTAAAACTGATGAGGCATCCACAGCAGACTGTCAACCCCCAATCTTCTCTGACTAATCCCCAGATTTGTTCTCCACTCCCAGACAGGGTAGAAAGACAAAAAGGGAAAGAAGGCCAGCTAAGGCCTTGGGAACCCGAATACTGACCCAAAGCCAGAGGGTCACTCTTGTAGGTAGGCGGACCCACGCAGCTGAAAAGGAGGCCACGCAGGAGGGAGAAGCACCTGAGTCTGACCCCCACCCTAATGCTTCTGAACCAGTAGAGGCAACAGAGACTGGGCCCCTAGATCTTGTGCAGATTAGCCCCGGGAGAGGAAATTTTGGACGGTACCAGGCAGAAGACCCAAGGTATGACAACATTTGGAAGGAGGTGACTGAAATACATGGGGTCCCCGTGGAAGGAAAAACCCAGGGACCAGGACCCTACTTCATAATGAAGAAGGATCTCTTATACCGGGTTGCACCAGTACAGGGACAGAAGGTACAGCAGATCCTAGTACCTCAAAAACACTAGAATGCTGTATTAAGTCTTGCTCATAATCATCTTTTTGGGTGGCATTTGGGGGTAGAGAAGACCCTGGCATGAGTCCTACGACGGTTCTTCTGGCCCAGAGTACATGAAGAAGTGCGGAGGTACTGTGCCTCTTGCCCGGAGTGTCAGCTGCACAGTCCCCGTCCCCACTTGAGGGCACCTTTAGTACCCCTTTCCATTATAGAGGTCCCCTTCGAGCGAATAACCATGGACCTAGTGGGACCCCTGGAGAAGACGGCTCGGGGCCACCAATATATACTTGTTGTTTTGGACTATACTACTTGCTACCCAGAAGCCGTCCCCCTGCGGAACACGGCCTCTAAAACTATAGCCAAAGAGCTGGTGGGGCTCTTTGCCCGAATGGGGCTACCAAAGGAGATATTAACCAACCAAGGAACCCCATTTATGTCAAAGCTAATGAAAGACCTCTGTACGCTGCTCCATATACATATCCTGAGAACTTCGGTCTACCATCCGCAGACTGATGGGTTAGTAGAAAGGTTTAATCGAACCCTCAAGGCTATATATAAAGGAAGGTGGTAAGTCGGGATGGGAAGGATTGGGACACCCTACTACCCTTCCTTATGTTCGCTATCCGGGAGGTACCACTGGCCGCAACTCGGTTTTCCCCCTTCGAGTTATTATACGGGCGTCACCCCCGTGACATACTAGATATTGCCAAAGAGATCTGGGAAGAGGAACCCAATGAGGGGAGAAATATAATAGAGCATGTAATGCAGATGCAAGACCAGATAGCCCGGGTTACCCCTATTGTACGGGAACATTTGGAGAAGGCACAGGAGGCCCAGCGAACCCATTACAATCGCCAGGCAAAAGTGTGACAGTTCCAACCAGGGGATCGGGTTATGGTGTTGGTACCCACGGCAGAAAGCAAGCTTCTGGCCCGATGGCAGGAGCCCTGTGAGGTGGTTGAACCCGTGTGGGGGAGTAACCTACAAGGTGCGGCAGCCAGGACGCAGAAAACAAGAACAGATTTATCACATTAACCTTCTGAAACCCTGGCATGCTCAAGAGGCATGCACAATGGTCCAAAAAGACCTAACCCAGGAAAACAAGCCTTCCAAACAGGTGAGAGTGTCTCCCGATTTAACACGTGACCAGAAGAATGAGGTGTCTGAGATGATCTTCCGGAACCAAGATGTGTTCTCGACGAAACCGCGTCAAACAACCGAGACACATCACCACATCGTCACGAACCCTGGGGCCAGAGTAACAGTGAGGTCCTATTGGGTGCCAGCGGCAAAAAGGGAGGAAATAAAAGCAGAAGTAAAAAAAAAAATGCTGGAGTTGGGGATCATCGAAGAATCCCACAGTCAGCAGTCCAGCCCAATCGTGCTGGTCCCCAAACTTGATGGCACCACAAGATTTTGCAACGACTTCTGGTGACTAAACGAAGTATCCCAGTTCAATGCATACCCCATACCTCGCATAGATGAGCTAGTGGACCGTCTGGGTAATGCCCAGTACTTGACTACCCTAGACTTGACAAAGGGGTACTGGCAGATTCCCCTTGTGGAAGACGCAAAGGAAAAGACTGCGTTCTCTACAGTAGAGGGTCTTTTTCAATATACTGTACTCCCTTTTGGACTACAGGGGGCCCCAGCTACCTTCCAGCGCCTCATGGACAAGTTGTTATGCCCGCATAACAGTTATGCTGCTGCCTACTTGGATGATATGGTAATTCATACCCCAGACTGGGAAACCCACCTAGAGAAGGTGGAGGCAGTCCTCGATACCTTCAGGCAATCTGGCCTTACAGCAAACCCTGCCAAGTGCACTGTAGGGTTTACAGAGGCCAAATATCTTGGCTACATTGTGGGAAAAGGTCTGGTAAAACCCCAAGTGAACAAGTTAGAGGCCATCCAAAATTGGCCCCAACCAAGTCGCAAGAAACAAATGTGGGCGTTCCTAGGTGTGGTGGGGTATTACCGACGATTTATCCCCCACTTTGCCATAAGGGCAAGCCCCCTGACAGACCTAGTGAAAGCCCATGGACCTGATCTGGTGAGATGGTCTGACGCAGCAGAGGAAGCATTCAGACCTACGGACTGCCCTCTGCAATAACCCCGTACTGATAACCCTTGATTTCACCAAGGAGATTATCCTGCAGACGGATGCATCGGAAGTAGGGTTGGGAGCCGTTCTATCACAGATGGTTGGGGAGGAGGAACACCCAATTCTATAGCTCAGTCAGAAACTCCTTCCAAGGGAACAAAAATATGCAGTGGTGGAGAGAGAATGCCTCACTGTAAAATGGGCCATGGAAACATTGCACTACTACCTGCTCGGGCACAGATTTGTCCTCATGACCGACTGTGCCCCTCTTCAATGGATGCAGCGGAACAAGGAGAAGAATACAAGGGTGACAAGATGGTTCTTATCTCTCCAACCTTTCCAGTTCCATGTGCAACACAGAGCAGGGAGCCATCATGGCAATGCCGATGGCTTGTCACGTGTGCACTGTCTGGCGTCCCAAGCTGCCCAACCCCTTGGCGTTGAGCAGGGGGGAGGGATATGTGACAGACCCAGACCAGGGGGGTACAGGAGTCTGGTAGTGGGCAAATATACTGGTCATTGGATGAGTAGTTTTCTGTTCCCTGAGTGACCAGAGGCTGCACTAGATTAACCAGGAACCTGCTAGAACCAGTTCAGGCAGGCTAATTAGGACACCTGGAGCCAATAAAGAAAAAGCTGTTAGAATCAATTAAGGCAGGCTAATCAGGGCACCTGGGTTTTAAAAAGGAGCTCACTTCAGTTTGTGGTGAGAGTGTGAGGAGCTGGGAGCAAGAAGTGCAAGGTGAATCTCTGAGGCAAGAAAATCTGCCAATAAGCGCATGACCCACCAAGATAGAGGAGGAACTTTGTCACTATATATATATATATATATATATATAACGAATATATACACACACACACATCCCATGTTTGGTGGGAAGGGTCAAGTGATAAATTATAGAAACTGATTTGAGACCACCAAACATTTCATATATGCCTGTTCTGGACCAGAACCTGCAAATGCACTGCTCATAGCATAGGAATTATCTCCCGAGTAATTCAAGCCCGTGTCATGATTTCAGCATAATGTGGTTGATAGAACTTTTGGCAATGAATTATAAGCAGCTTGAAAATATATATCAGGGGGAGGTGGGATAGCTCAGTGGTTTGAGCATTGGCCTGCTAAACTCAGGGTTGTGAGTTCAATCCTTGAAGGGGCCACTTAGGGATCTGGGGCAAAATCAGTATTTAGTCCTGCTAGTGAAGGCAGGGGGCTGGACTTGATGACCTTTCAAGGTCCTTTCCAGTTCTAGGAGATAAGATATCTCCATTTATTTATTTGTTTTTATATTAAAATATGAAGACAATTTATTTAGTTACAGTGAGTTCTGCATTGTCCCATTATTTACATTAGAATCCCCACAGGCTTGTTTTATTTCTCCTTTCTGAAATCTTTCTCATTAGCAAGCAGGAAATAGATTCACTTCTGAAGGATAGAATGCTCTTTGGCTGGCATATGATTTTTTGTTGCCAAAAGAAAAATATGTAAACAGTTTAGTTTTGAAAGATTAAGGTAACTGGGATAGTATGACAACAACTACAAATAGGATGGATATAAAATATATATTTGTTGTCAATAAATTGACAAATCTCACATATTAAATAGTCTCACTTATAATCCGAAACTTTGTCTCTAGTCTATAAAGGATCAAAGGGCCTAAATTAGACTCTGTAGTTGAAGGCCAGGGTAGTCGAGATTCATCCTGATTTGTCTTCATGGTGTACTGTTCTACAACCCCAGGAAAAATTCTTTTCTTCAAAACAGTTGTTTGACTGACATGTTCCTGGTTGCTTGCCCTGTGGTCTCTTTTTCTGGACTCGAGTGCTCCTTCTTCTTGACTCAGGGTATTCCCTACTTGTATCTTGGTCACTATATTTTTCCCCTTCTGGGGTATCAAAGTCCTCTGGACAAACTGTCTCAGGCAGTCTTCAGCTCCACTGCCAAGACTTTGCTTCTTCCCCAGTGGCCAGTAAAGAAACTCTAACCCACCCACTACCCCAGGCTAGGAACCTTATGGCTAGCAACCAAAGTCTATGCAATCCTAGCCCCAGCTAATGTTTCCCTAGGTTCCTTCCTTATCTTCTGGCCAATCCTGGGCTATCACTGGAGCCTTCTCTGCTCTCTGTGGCTACTTCACCCCCTCTCAACTTCTTACTGGAGACTATAGTACAAGGCAGTATCCCAGTGCTTACTATCCCCCTAGATCTCTTCCTTGCCTCTTGCCAAATCCCCTCCTCTCTAGATAGTAATAGCAAAGCTCCTTCCTGCTGCCCCCTCTTACCATCAACTTCCTCTCTTTATGCACCAAAATGCAAATAATGAGGATGGAGGAATGCATCCATCGCTTTCTTTATGAAGTATATCAGCACCATTACGGCTAATATTATGGTCCTTCTGTCAACAGCATGCTACCACAAACTATTCATAACTATTTTGGATGCCCATTAGATGGAAGAACTAATGGGCAAACACTAGTGGTTCAGGCAATATAAATGTATTGTTTAAGTTAGTAGGTTTGGTAGGTGCAGAAAGATATGCACTCACATTCTCATAATTAGCATTATGCAAAATATTTAATGAATTTTTTGTATTGAAAACAAGCAAAAGTTAACAACTTCAGGAAAGTTTTATGAAACTGGAGCAATTTTACCAAATTTGAACAGTTTAAACAAAATGTTGTGAAAAATAGTTTTTTATTATTTAATGGTTTACAAAGAAGCAAAAACTTATGGGAGTGGATGTGCTGGGCTTTACCACCACCTCTTCCACTGGCCAGCCTTACTAAGTTCCATGCCTTCCAGGCTTGTCTCCTAACATCTCTGGGCCTCAGTTGTCCCATATATATGGAGGAAGGGAGGAGTGGGGGAAACAATTTTTACTATAAGCATTTTACACAGAGTATTAACCTTACTTTGCAGATAGGGAAACAGAGGCAGGAGTATATGTGGCGGGAAGGGGACGGGGGATGCTTTCTTCTGTGCAGTAATTTACCAATAGCCTAGTTGCTTCAGGACTTCCGCATGCACTAAATTACCATAATCCTAGATGCTGTTGACCTGGGTCATAAGAAATGGAAAGGCCATTGAGATGAGATGCGGATTGGTGGAGGGTACTGAAGAATGGCAATGCCTGATTGATCTGCAACTCTTCTGAACTTAAGTATTAAATTCTTCTCTCCATTTTTTCCTACTTCTGTTTTACTTCTTAACATTCAAAGCCTTTTTTTTCTTAAATGCTTCTTTTAAACTTCTGCATTCCATTGAAATGTCTGAAGTGACTTTTTTCTTTTTAAAACATGGATCCACTGGCCTCACTGAGGTCAGAGCTTTTTGATCTCAGGCTTTGTATCACTACTATACTGCCACTGTCATGTGTGGATCATATTTCCAAAGAAGAAAGAGTGAAGGGGAAATTCAAAAGTTCTTTCATTCATAAACCTGTAAAAAATAAAGAAGACACAGAGGCGACAGCCCTACGGGGGTCCAGAGTTCATTATCTGAAGCTCCCATCTATAGCCATAAGAGCATTTCTTGGATCCCATTTCAAAGAGCCAGTTCAGAGTATAAATAAGCTAATTCATAATATAAGGAAGCATTTAAATCATTGGAGATTAAAACTGATACAAACAATGATATAAAACATTGAAAGTGGATCCTAGAGTAGACTCATTGGAAGAAGCATGTTTCTATAAAAGGGATAAACTGCACACACACAAATAAAAAAAAAAGGAAAAAAAATCATACTACAGCCTTAGGAGCTGTTTCAGAGGCTGTTATAAAAGGAAATCAGCACATTGCACAGGAAAACAAACACTAATGAATCATAAATGACAAGGCCAGCAAGGACCATTTGAGTTTCACATTCTGACAGTCAGTATTTTGCAAAAATATTCATTATTGTTTTGTCTAACCTGTTTTGAAATACAGGCAGTCCCGCTTCTCCCACCTTCATTGCTAATCTATTCCACTGCTTAGTAGCTTTCACTGTTAATCACATTGTTTTATTATATAGCCCAGAGTTTTCCTTCTCTAATTTTGGGCCATTTCTCTTTGTTCTATTCTTTTCAAGGGCTGTGTATAGTTTCTTAATTTAATTTTATAATGTCATTGGAATGTACACTGTAGGTGGTGATTGTGTCTTCACTAAGTCTGGTGCAAGTTTAGCTCCATCAGTCTCTTTGTATTTCCTACACTCCAACCCTTACATCACTTTTCAAATCCTTCATTTCATTTTCTACGTCCTCCCTAAACTATGAGAAACCAACTCTGCACATGACGTGTAGTTCCCTCAAGGGTACGTAACAAAGCACTATTCTCTCTCTACACTGGAAGACAGCTTTGGACTTTTTTTTTTTTTTTTTTTTGGCATGCTCAAAGGTCATATTTTGTTTGCTGTATTATTCCTAGATCTTTATAAGACTCAGCCATTGTATTCTGCAGTTTGTGTCTGTGCTCCTCATTTCCTCTCCCTGTAGGCTAGATTGTGCCATCTGGGTTGGAAGTCAGCTGGAGCTGTACCATCCAAAGGGTAACTTGAAATGGAATTTGCCTCATACATACTCATCTGACTCTAAGCTTCCTGGTGCATAAGGGTATGTCTACATAGCATTTTGAAGTGAGCTTCCCAGCTAAGGTCTACAGACTCAGGCTAGCAGGGCTTGTGCTAGTACTCTAAAAAATGCTGCATAGACAGCACTTTGAAGTTTCAGCTCAAGCTGAAGTTTGGTCTTTAAAGCATAGGAAAGGGACAACACCACTTGCTAGGCTAACTCACCTAGATTATTCATTCCAGCATTCACTTATATTTCTTTGGTATATTTATTTATTCTTATTATGTGCTTTGAAAAATGAATAAGCAACTATGTGGATGATGAGAAGCACATTTAAGAAGTGTGTGTGATATTGGACAAGAAAGATGAGCAGTGTTCAAGAAGTGAAAATGTTGTAACCTCTGTATTTCTTGTAAATATAAACTGGAATACTTAGAAAATATCAAGGTCTTGCATGAAGACGTGAAATACTTGAAAAAATGCAAAAATCCAGGGATCTTTTTTGCACTTCATTATAAACTTGAAAATGGGCTTTTTATAGATTAGGCATGGAACTGAGAGTTAATTCTAGGTTATATCTCTGGTCAGACTCCTCCTCCCCACAGGCTTTCTATGCAACCTTAGGCATAGCATGTAACTGTTGAGAGCCTTGGAAATCAGGGTGGTAATGTTGACCTATTCAGTTATGTTTCTAAAGTGCTTTTATAATTGCAAAACCTTAGTAAGTATTAGTATTAGTATTTTTGTTTCCCCCCCCCACCTAAAATAAATGGATTTTTGAGCAAATTCAGGCCCATTTTCAAGTGAAATGGGCCTTTTATTAGTAAAAGTGATCTTTAAAAAAAACACATCAGCCAAAATATGATCCAATAACTTACTGCACAACAATCCCTACGTAAAAGGATAAATGGACACAAGTCAGATATTAGGAATGGCAATATACAAAAACCTGTAGGAGAACACTTCAACCTCCCTGGACACACAATAGCAGATTTAAAGGTAGCCATCTTACAGCAAAAATACTTCAGGAGCAGACTCCAAAGAGAAACTGCTGAACTTCAGTTCATTTGCAAATTTGACACCATCAGATCAGGATTAAACAAAGACTGTGAATGGCTAGCCAACTACAAAAGCAGTTTCTCCTCCCTTGGTGTTCACACCTCAACTGCTAGAAGAGGGCCTCATCCCCCCTGATTGAACTAACCTCATTATCTCTAGCCTGACTCACTCTTGCTTGCATATTTATATCTGCCTCTGGAAATTTCCACTACATGCGTCCAATGAAGTGGGTATTCACCCATGAAAACTCATGCTCCAGTACGTCTGTTAATCTATAAGGTGCCACAGGACCCTCTGCTGCTTTTACAGATCCAGACTAACACGGCTACCCCTCTGAATCTGAACATTTCTATTTTTTTCATATTTCATATTTCAGTTATTAGATTTTGAAAATGAAAAAAATACATATGCATTTATATCCTGTGTCTGCTGTGTCTATCTAAAGCCATTCTCTCCACCATGAAGAAGTTAACACCTGTAAATTATTTTTTTCCAGTCAATTGATTTACCTGAAATAACAAATGCACCAGTTGCTTCTCCCCCACCCTCCAAACTCATTATTCTAAAGACAAAAGCCAAGGATGAAGGTTCTGTATTTCTATAAAAAGCAACACAGGGTCCTGTGGCACCTTTAAGACTAACCCAATAGTCTGTTAGTCTTAAAGGTGTCACAGGACCCTCTGTTGCTTTTTACAGATTCAGACTAACACGGCTACCCCTCTGATACTGTATTCCTATATCACTTATCTATGAGGTTGGTATTGCAGAAGTTGGTTGTTTGATTTTTAGACGTATGCGAACAGTCAGATTTTAATTTACAAGACAAACTGAAAAATGTTGCACCTAAGCAGTTCCTGAAACAGATTTGCTATTCATACTGTGATGTATTTATGCCTTTCATCCAAAACTCTGTTATCAATAGTTAAGCATGTCTCGTCTACAAGTGTATGAGAAGCTATTTGCCCTTTATTATTTTTTTAAATTACTTTGCTGATAATTGTGGGTTGGCTCTCTGTGCTGCATACCAGTAATGATTCTTTTGTTATGTTGATAGAAAGCTTAAAAGAAAAGGCAATTAAAAGTTATTTAGAGAGATGACAATGAAAAGTTATTAACAGTTGTTTTTAGCTATAATGAGATAATCGTGAGTCATTTTTAATGGTACTATAATAATTCTGTTCACGTTACCTCATGACAAACTGATACATCTCTTAAACAAGGAATGTTTAACATTTAAATAGGTTTATCAGAGTTCTGTATTGTAGTACAGTACAGTGATGCTACTATAGTTAAGGATCCTACAACACATACAGTACATTTTAAGACCTTGTTTTTCTTGGCTTAAAAACTCCTGACTATTTGAAATTGCACTGAACATACACGTGTCACTCATGGGAAGCTTGGAGTTGTATAAGCTTGCTTTGATTTTTACGTATTTTGTAGTCATAGCTGAAAATTATTAATCAAAAATGCATGAAAACATTTTTTTTTTTTACTAATTTTTTGTGTGAAGTGTCTGGCTTTGATGAAAAGTGTTGCCTTTTCATAAAATAAAATAAAATAAAATACAACTGAGCAACTGAAAATCAAAACGCTTTTGGTTTTCAGCCAAAACTGAAAAAAAAATAGCTAATCCCCCCAAATTTTTGATTCGGAAATGCTACTGTGGTATCTTGTAAGAGTTGTAGTTCAGGTGACTCATCCCCTGTTTTGTTCATAGCTCTCAAGGCTGGAAGGGACCATTGTGATCATCTCCTATTTAACACAGGCCATAGAACTTCACCAAAATAATTTCTAGAGTGTATATTTTATAAAAACATCCAATCTTGATTTAAAATGGGCCTATTTCCCAGCTGAACTATATCTCTCCATTACATACATAGCAGGAAGAATTTCATCAGCAAAATGTGAATGATAATTGGGAACTTTTAATAACACTTTACTAGATACCCAAAAAGCCACAATCCCAGAATCCAGGAAGATGGACATATTGGTTAAAGAAAAATGAACCTGATTTAGAAGAGAAGTGAAGGAAGCTCTAAAAGATTAGTTAATGGAAGAAAGAAGAAGTTGATACTAAAGAATATAAATCTGAAGATAGCAACTATAGAAAATTGATAAGGAAAACAAAGGGACACAAAAATAAATCTACAGTCAATAGAGTTAAGGACAATTAGATGCATTTTTAAAGTATATTGGGACCAAAAATAATCATAGAAATCATAGAACTGGAAGGGACCTTGAGAAGTCATCTAATCCAGTCCCCTGCACTCAAGGCATAACTAAGTATTATCTAGACCATCCCTGACAGGTGTTTGTCCAACCTGCTCTTAAAAATCCCCAAGATTTTTTCAATCTTCCCTCATAGGTCATGTTTTCTAGACCTTTAATCACTTTTGTTGCTCTTCTCTGGACTTTCTCCAATTTGTCCACATCTTTCCTGAAATGTGGCTCCCAGAACTGGAGACAATACTCCAGTTGAGACCTAATCAGCACGGAGTAGAGCAGAAGAATTACTTCTTATATCTTGCTTACAACACTCCTGCTAATACACCCCAGAATAATGTTTGCTTTTTTTGCAACAGCTTTACACTGTTGACTCATATTTAACTTGTGATCCACTATGACCCCAGATCCCTTTCCGCAATACTCTTTCCTAGACAGTCATTTCCCACTTTGTATGTGTGCAACTGATTGTTCCTTCCTAAGTGGAGTACTTTGCATTTGTCCTTATTGAATTTCATCCTATTTACTTCAGACCCTTTCTCCAGTTTGTCCAGATCATTTTGAATTTTAATCCTATCCGCCAAAGCACTTGCAATTCCGCCCGACTTGGTATCGTCTGCAAATTTTATAAGTATATTATATAAATTGTACCTAACAATTGTACTGGTCCATTACTAAATGAAATTGATAAAATTAACAATAATAATTCAGAAAAGGCAGAAATGTTCAATACATTTTTCTGCTCTGTATTCGGGGGAAAAACAGATGATGTAGTCATATCATATGAAAATGATAACTCTCTTTCCATTCTGCTAGTATCTGAGGGGAACGCTAATCAGCAACTATTAAAGTCACACATCTTTAAATCATCAAATCCAGAAAATTTCAAGCCAAGAACTTTAAAAGAGCTTGCTGATGCGCTTGCTGGACCCTTCATGTTGATTTTCAATGAGTCTTGGAGCACTGGGGAAGTTCTAGAAGACTGGAATAAAGCTAGTGTTGTGCCAATATTTTAAAAGGGTTAATGGGATGACATTAGAAGATATCAATGCCAGGCAAGAAAATACAGCAGCTAATACAGGACTCAGCTAATAAAGAATTAAAGGAATATAATATAATTAATGATAATAAACTGGGGTATATGGAAAATAGATCCTGTCAAATTAACTGGATATCTTTTTTTAAGAGTGTAATGTTGAGCCAGTGAGGATTAAGCAACTTGCAGGCTAAGTGATC
The DNA here is from genome assembly GCF_027887155.1 of Malaclemys terrapin pileata. Classification (NCBI taxonomy): domain Eukaryota; kingdom Metazoa; phylum Chordata; order Testudines; family Emydidae; genus Malaclemys; species Malaclemys terrapin. The sequence goes on from NC_071506.1 coordinate 30,282,665, forward strand.
GCAAACCAACCTTTAAGGGCATGTTAGAAAAGTCCTGAAATAGTAAACAGGGCCATTCCTTGTAGATAGTTAAGCAGACTAAATTCTTTAATATGTATATATGTATTGTTAGAGAATCAAAGGATAGATACTAAGTGCATTTATCTGTATTTACCTATATCTCATTTTAAATTTAACAATGTAACCAGATTAGCTTGTTGATGATTCCCTTTCATGTCTTAATTACATAATATTCTGCATGCAGATGGTGCAGTTAACCTTAAGATAAAGACCTTGTCTTTAGCTTAAATTGTCTATGCCATAATGGAATGCATTTCTATTATGAATGGCTAATTGTACTCTGTTAATTAATAATACTAGTTTACCTGTGTATACATAGGGAATAGACATTTAGTTTCAAAGCAACAATATACACTGCCCATTCTTCATCCAGGAAGGCCCTTGCTATGATGTCTGCTGTCAAGAAGCTAATGGTCTACTAGAGATCTATAAAGGAAGCTTTGGGGATGATCCTGTTTTATCTCAGATCTGCTTAAATTTTGTTGGAGGAAGTTCAAGTCTCAAAACTGAGGTCTCCAGGTCTACCCTGGATTATCCCTGCAAATTCTCATGGAAGAATTTGAACAAATGCTATACATGGACTGCCTGTTGGACTATAACCTATCGAATTGATTGTAGAAGGTCTTTTTCCTTCAGCAGCCTCACCATCTCTGCTATGACATGAGAACTTTATTCATATCTGTATGTATAATGATATTTTAGCCACAGTAACTCCCTTTCTTTTATTTTTTAATAAATCTTAGATTTAGTTAAGAAGAATTGGCTGTAAGCATGTATTTGGGTAAGATCTAAAATATGTATTGACCTGGGGGTGGGTAGTGTGTATGATCTGTTGGGATTGGTACAACTTTATATATGGTGAATAAGGTTTGAAATGGCCCTCATTTTAAGGACTTGGCTGTCTGTGTGGGAGCCAAAGGCTGGATTGCTAAGAGGGAACTGTATTTTACCTTATTAGCAACCTTTAAGGTATTACAGAAGCTGTTTTGTTACTGGCTTGGTGAATCTAACTGTAAGAATAAACCACCACTTTTGGGGATTGTCTGCCCTATTCTTTGCAGTTTGCCATGATTGAGCATCCTCAGTGTGGTCCCTCAGTGACCATGATCACAATGAGATTATACATTTGGTTGATAAAGGTGATAGTGTTGATGTAACATACTTAGAATTCTGTCAAGCATTTGGCTTAGTACTTCACAACATTCTGATTAGAAAATTAGACCAATATAAAACTAACACGGCTGGCTAACTGATAGGTCTCAAAATGTAATTGTCATGTTTGTGTATTTTAGTGGGGTCCCGCATGGATTGGTTCTTGGCCCTCCAGTATTTAATATTTTTATCAATGATCTGGAAGAAAATATAAAATCATCACTGGTAAAATGTTCAGATCATACAAATTGGTGGAATGATAAATAATGAATAGACTAGGCCACTGATAGAGTGAGCTGCATTATTTGGTAAGCTGGGTGCTAGCAAACAATGTGTTTTAATATGACTCAACGTAAACATATATGTAAGTCTGCCTTCAGTGGCTCAAAGCATGAGTACCAATCTCAGGGAAGACTGTTAGGAAGCAGGGAACGATCCCCATATTCATTGTTAGTTCTATACTTAGCTGTCTCCAACCAAGTATAATGTGTAAACTCCTCTGGCACTATAAAAGCCGAAACATGGAGTCACAGTCTTCTTGGATATTCCGGTCTACCTTGCCACCCAAGTGAGCCAAACTTTATGATAGATGGTCCCTTATGCCAGGAATCAAAGTGATATTCAGGTTACTCACAGTCCCAAAAGACTTATCCCAGTTCAATTGCATCTTAGATTTCACACCAAAGACAATGACAATCCAATAATAAACTATAGGAAGATTTATTAAATAGGAAAAGGAAATAAAAGGTAAATATTTAGACACAAATGTAAAATTACGAACTTAAAGTGAAATTATGACCAAAATGTGTTTACCAGACAAGCCTGGGGAGGGGGTAAACCTGTCCCTCAAAGACAAAGGACAAGATGATGCCTCTAGCCAGGTGTCATCAAAACTGATTGGTAATCATCGGACAAGTGGCCATTCTTTGTCAATGGGAGGGAGCAGGAAGGGATCAAACTGCATTTTTAACACACTAAACATGGAACCTCTTTCACCACAATACTCCATGTCTCCAACCTCAAAGTGGGAAGCAACTTTATCTAGGGGGAACACTCAGGAAAATGCAATTCAAAGGGTGACTGGACTATAAAAGTGAGGGGAAAAATACACCCCAGGAATTCTCTGTTTCTTTCTCTCCAGCCCCCCACCCCCTCTTCCACAGAAGATGACAAAGGAACCAGCCTTTGGACTTTGGGAGGGATCTTGACATGGAAATTTGGCCATCAGTGTGGCTGGGAACATGTGGTAAGGATTTTGCCTTGAACCAAGTCTAGCTTGTTAAGTTTTAGTTACTAGAAATCATTTATCTTTATTTCTCTTGTAACCATTTCTGCCTTTAATGCCTTATACTTGTAGTCACTTAAAATCTCTCTCTTTTTAGTTAAAGAAACTTGTTTTATTCTTTAGTCAAAACTAATCCAGTGCTGTATTTAAACTAAATTGTTTGGGTAACTCCAGTTAAAAAAAGAAATGGTTGAATATTGACCCCTTACAGACTTCTAATATCTGACCTACCCAGGAGAGGGCTGGCCAGTGCAGAACACATGTTTAGGGGAAAATTCAGGATTGGACATGTGTAGGGGGTCACCCTGCAAGTAGTAGCCAGAGTGGGCCTGGTGTGCTGCTGACAAGTTGCTAGGGTCAGAGTTGCTGGACTAGTTCTGCAGCTGTACACAGACATTCAGGGTATTACCTCCGTGCTGTTTCGCTGTTTGAGAGTCACCTACATTGGGAGTATAAGAGGGGTAGCCGTGTTAGTCTGAATCTGTAAAAAGCAACAGAGGATCCTGTGGCACCTTTGAGACTAACAGAAGTACTGGGAGCATAAGCTTTCGTGGGTAAGAACCTCACTTCTTCAGATGCAAGTAATGGAAATCTCCAGAGGCAGGTATATATCAGTGTGGAGATAACGAGGTTAGTTCAATCAGGGAGGGTGAGGTGCTCTGCTAGCAGTTGAGGTGTGAACACCAAGGGAGGAGAAACTGTTTCTGTAGTTGGATAGCCATTCACAGTCTTTGTTTAATCCTGATCTCCTGGTGTCAAATTTGCAAATGAACTGGAGCTCAACAGTTTCCCTTTGGAGTCTGGTCCTGAAGTTTTTTTGCTGTAAGATGGCTACCTTTACATCTGACATTGTGTGGCCAGGGAGGTTGAAGTGTTCTCCTACAGGTTTTTGTATATTGCCATTCCTGATATCTGACTTGTGTCCATTTATCCTCTTGCGTAGTGACTGTCCAGTTTGGCCAATGTACATAGCAGAGGGGCATTGCTGGCATATGATGGCATATATAACATTGGTGGATGTGCAGGTGAATGAGCCGGTGATGTTGTAGCTGATCTGGTTAGGTCCCGTGATGGTGTTGCTGGTGTAGATATGTGGGCAGAGTTGGCATCGAGGTTTGTTGCATGGGTTGGTTCCTGAGATAGAGTTGTTATGGTGCGGTGCGTGGTTGTTGGTGAGAATATGCTTAAGGTTGGCAGGTTGTCTGTGGGCGAGGACTGGCCTGCCTCCCAAGGTCTGTGAAAGTGAGGGATCATTGTCCAGGATGGGTTGTAGATCACTGATGATGCATTGGAGAGGTTTAAGCTGAGGACTGTAGGTGATGGCCAGTGGAGTTCTGTTGGTTTCTCTTCTGGGCCTGTCTTGTAGCAGGAGGCTTCTGGGTACACGTCTGGCTCTGTTGATTTGTTTCTTTATTTCCTTGTGTGGGTATCGTAGTTTTGAGAATGCTTGGTGAAGATCTTGTAGGTGTTGCTCTCTGTCTGAGAGGTTGGAGCAGATGCGATTGTACCTCAGCGCTTGGCTGTAGACGATGGATCGTGTGGTGTGACCGGGGTGGAAGCTGGAGGCATGAAGGTAGGTGTAGCAGTCGGTGGGTTTTCGGTATAGGGTGGTGTTAATGTGGCCATCGCTTATTTGTACGGTGGTGTCCAGGAAGTGTACCTCCCGTGTAGATTGGTCCAGGCTGAGGTTGATGGTGGGGTGGAAGCTGTTGAAAGCATGGTGGAATTCTTCCAGGGTCTCCTTCCCATGGGTCCAGATGATGAAGATGTCATCAATATAGCGTAGGTAGAGAAGGGGCATGAGTGGACGAGAGCTGAGGAAGCGTTGTTCCAGGTCAGCCATAAAAATTTTGGCATATTGTGGGGCCATGCGGGTGCCCATAGCGGTGCCACTGGTCTGGAGGTATATATTGTCACCAAATTTGAAATAATTGTGCGTGAGGATAAAGTCACAGAGCTCAGCAATAAGTTGTGCTGTGTCATCATCAGGGATACTGTTCCTGACAGCTTGTATTCCATCTGTATGTGGGATGTTTGTGTAGAAAGCTTCTACATCCATGGTGGCTAGGATGGTGTTTTCTGGGAGGTCACCAATGCATTGTAGTTTTCTCAGGAAATCTGTGGTGTCACGGAGATAGCTGGGAGTGCTGGTGGCGTAGGGTCTGAGTAGGGAGTCCACATATCCAGACAGTCCTTCAGTGAGAGTGCCAATGCCCGAGATGATGGGGCGTCCAGGATTTCCAGGTTTGTGGATCTTAGGTAGTAGATAGAATAACCCCGGCCTGGGCTCTAAGGGTATGTTGATTTGTTCCTGTGTTAGTGTAGGGAGTGTCCTGAGTAGATGGTGCAGTTTCTTAGTTTATTCCTCAGTGGGATCTGAGGAAAGCGGCCTGTAGAATTTGGTATTGGAGAGTTGTCTGGCAGCCTCCTTCTGGTAGTCAGACCTGTTCATGATGACAACAGCACCTCCTTTATCAGCCTCTTTGATGATAATGTCAGGGTGGTTTCTGAGGCTGTGGATGGCATTGCGTTCTGCACGACTTAGGTTATGAGGCAAGCGATGTTGTTTTTCCACAATTTCTGCCTGTGCACGTCGGCGGAAGCATTCTATGTATAGGTCCAGACTGTCATTTCGACCCTCAGGAGGAGTCCATGTGGAGTTCTTCTTCCTGTGTTGTTGGTGGGAGGGTATCGCTGTATCAGTGCGCTGTTCAGTGTTATCATGAAAGTATTCTTTGAGTCGGAGGCGGCGAAAGTAGGCTTCCAGATCACCACAGAACTGTATCATGTTCGTGGGGGTGCTGGGGCAAAAGGAGAGTCCCCGAGATAGGACAGACTCTTCTTCTGGGTTTAGTGTGTAGCTGGATAAATTGACGATATTGCTGGGTGAGTTAGGGGTACCCCTGTTGTGGCCCCATGTGGCAGGAAGGATTTTAGACAGCTTACGGTCCTTTTTCCTTTGTAGAGAGGTGAAGTGTGTAATGTAGATCTTCTGTCTTATTTTAGTAAAGTCCATTTGTGTGGAGGGTTGGTTATTTATGAAAGTCTCAAGGTTGGAGAGCTCTTTCTTGATGTTTTTCTGTTTGCTCTATAGGATGCTGATCAGGTGGTTCCTCAGTTTCTTTGATAATGTATGGCATAATCTCTCACTGTGGTCTGTGCAGTATGTAGATAGCAATGGATTTTTCACCTTCAGTCCATTTGGTATGATGTCCAAACATACAAGGCAATAAACTTCTTGAAAGAGAAACTATATCTCCATAAACCCCCATCCTTTCATTTTACTTGCAAGTTGATTCAGCTGCATTTTGATTCTAGCATGGAAATCCAGAATCAAAATATCCATTTAATTTGTTCTTTTAACTGAATTTAGTGCTTGTGAAAGGTGGCAGATTGACAAGAGTAGAAAACCCCAGTTCTTGCTAAACAAAGATAACCATATGCAATCATTGTACAAGTTTCCATATAAAATCCCTCTGATATATCTCAGCTCTGACCTGGAAGGACAATGGTGCACCAGTGTGGATGGAGAATGTACAGTTCCCATGTCTGTGCACTTACTGGCCTTTCCGCTAAATTTGTTAACAAGAATATTTAGTGCCAATTACTTTACACTTGGTGGTGGTAGCTTATGTACTGTAGTGACTGTCCTCTATAAAATTGACTGGGATCACTAACTCTTTTTATACTGAACACCAAACAAATCCATAATATATTTTAGTTGTATATGAAACAGGCTAACTATTACATTCCGGGGTGCAATCCAAACCAGTGAGAGGTTGTCACCTTCTGCCCTGCAATCTTGGGTACCTGATAATACTTTGGTGTTGTAGCTCCCAATGTAGAAAGCAACAGAGGGTCCTGTGGCACCTTTAAGACTAACAGAAGTATTGGGAGCATAAGCTTTTGTGGGTAAGAACCTCACTTCTTCAGATGCAAGTAATGGAAATCTCCAGAGGCAGGTATATATCAGTGTGGAGATAACTAGGTTAGTTCAATCAGGGAGGGTGAGGTGCTCTGCTAGCAGTTGAGGTGTGAACACCAAGGGAGGAGAAACTGTTTCTGTAGTTGGATAGCCATTCACAGTCTTTGTTTAATCCTGATCTCCTGGTGTCAAATTTGCAAATGAACTGAAGCTCAACAGTTTCCCTTTGGAGTCTGGTCCTGAAGTTTTTTTGCTGTAAGATGGCTACCTTTACATCTGCTATTGTGTGTCCAGGGAGGTTGAAGTGTTCTCCTACAGGTTTTTGTATATTGCCATTCCTGATATCTGACTTGTGTCCATTTATCCTCTTGCGTAGTGACTGTCCAGTTTGGCCAATGTACATAGCAGAGGGGCATTGCTGGCACATGATGGCATATATAACATTGGTGGACGTGCAGGTGAATGAGCCGGTGATGTTGTAGCTGATCTGGTTAGGTCCAGTGATGGTGTTGCTGGTGTAGATATGTGGGCAGAGTTGGCATCGAGGTTTGTTGCAAGGGCTGGTTCCTGAGTTAGAGTTGTTATGGTGTGGTGCGTGGTTGCTGGTAATAATATGCTTAAGGATGGCGGGTTGTTTGTGGGTGAGGACTGGTCTGCCTCCCAACGTCTGTGAAAGTGAGGGATCATTGTCCAGGATGGGTTGTAGATCACTGATGATGCGTTGGAGAGGTTTAAGTGAGGACTGTAGCTGATGGCCAGTGGAGTTCTGTTGGTTTCTCTTCTGGGCCTGTCTTGTAGCAGGAGGCTTCTGGGTACACGTCTGGCTCTGTTGATTTGTTTCTCTATTTCCTTGTGTGGGTGTCATAGTTTTGAGAATGCTTGGTGAAGATCTTGTAGTGTTGCTCTCTGTCTGAGGGGTTGGAGCAGATGCAGTTGTACCTCAGCGCTTGGCTGTAGACGATGGATCGTGTGGTGTGTCCGGGGTGGAAGCTGGAGGCATGAAGGTAGGCGTAGCGGTCGGTGGGGTTCGGTATAGGGTGGTGTTAACGTGGTCATCACTTATTTGTACTGTGGTGTCTAGGAAGTGGACCTCCTGTGTAGATTGCTCCAGGCTGAGATTGATGGTGGGGTGGAAGCTGTTGAAATCATGGTGGAATTCTTCCAGAGTCTCCTTCCCATGGGTCCAGATGATGAAGATGTCATCAATGTAGCATAGGTAGAGAACGGGTGTGAGTGGACGAGAGCTGAGGAAGCGTTGTTCCAGGTCAGCTATAAAAATGTTGGCATATTGTGGGGCCATGCGGGTGCCCATAGCGGTGCCACTGGTCTGGAGGTATATATTGTCACCAAATTTGAAATAATTGTGCGTGAGGATAAAGTCACAGAGCTCAGCAACAAGCTGTGCTGTGTCGTCCTCAGCGATACTGTTCCTGACAGCTTGTATTCCATCTGTGTGTGGGATGTTTGTATAGAGAGCCTCCACATCCATGGTGGCTAGGATGGTGTTTTCTGGGAGGTCACCAATGCATTGTAGTTTTCTCAGGAAATCAGTGGTATCACGGAGATAGCTGGGAGTGCTGGTGGCGTAGGGTCTGAATAGGGAGTCCGCATATCCAGACAGTCCTTCAGTGAGAGTGCCAATGCCTGAGATGATGGGGCGTCCAGGATTTCCAGGTTTGTGGATCTTGGGTAGTAGATAGAATAACCCTGGTCGGGCCTCTAAGGGTATGTTGATTTGTTCCTGTGTTAGTATAGGGAGTGTCCTGAGTAGATGGTGCAGTTTCCTAGTGTATTCCTCAGTGAGATCTGAGGAAAGTGGCCTGTAGAATTTGGTATTGGAGAGTTGTCTGGCAGCCTCCTTCTGGTAGTCAGACCTGTTCATGATGACAACAGCACCTCCTTTATCAGCCTCTTTGATGATAATGTCAGGATAGTTTCTGAGGCTGTGGATGGCATTGCGTTCTGCACGACTTAGGTTATGAGGCAAGCGATGTTGTTTTTCCACAATTTCTGCCTGTGCACGTCGGCGGAAGCATTCTATGTATAGGTCCAGACTGTCATATCGACCCTCAGGAGGAGTCCATGTGGAGTTCTTCTTCCTGTGTTGTTGGTGGGAGGGTATCTGTGTACCTGTGCGCTGTTTCATAAATAACCAACCCTCCACACAAATGGACTTTACTAAAATAAGACAGGAGATCTACATTACACACTTCACCTCTCTACAAAGGAAAAAGGACCGTAAGCTGTCTAAAATCCTACCTGCCACATGGGGCCACAACAGGGGTACCCCTAACTCACCCAGCAATATCATAAATTTATCCAGCTACACACTAAACCCAGCAGAAGAGTCTGTCCTATCTTGGGGACTCTCTGCCCCGCTGCAGTCTATCTCTAGCCGCCCTCCCCTGCCACAAAGTCCCATCCCCCCCCACCCAAAGTCCCAAGAAGGAGGGGCGGCAGGGGCCGTGAAAACAGTCACTCCACCCCTGCAGACTGCTCAAGTAGCAGAAGGCTCTCATTCCCAAAGATTTGATAAGTCCTTTCCTTCACTCCAAAAGCACCTCACCCACGCCCCCGTCCCAGTTTCATCCCCTAACTGTGTAGTTAATAAAAAATACGTTTCTGTTAATTACTGTTTCCATCAGGTTCTTTTAGAGGACAGTGTGTTTGAAGGGGGGGAAGGGGGTTGGTAATTGGAGAGGACAGTCACCTTTACCAGGGTACAGACACGGGGGCAGGTTCAGCAGAAGGTCACACACACATTGTAGTCACTAGGCACCCTGGTCAGTCTGGGAGGTGGTTTTCATGTTCTGTGTGGGGGGGCTATGGAGTTTGTGGCAGGGGAGGGTGGTTACAGATCTTATGCAGCGGTCCTTAGCCTGGATGACAGAGCCACGCAGCTGGGGATCTGTAACCACCCCCACCCAACAAAGTCACATAGCCCCCACACACAGAGTCCCGAAAAGGAGGGGTGGCAGACTCCGTTGAAACAACCAGTCCACTACTGCGGACTGCTCTAGGAGCAGGAGCCTGTCATTCCTCGAGTTTAGAAGCATCCTTTCCATTACTACACCCGCTCCCCACCACAGTCTGCGTCCCAGTTTCAATACTTTACCACAAAATCCTTAATAAAGAAAACGGTGTTAATGAACAAAGTTTCATTTATTTTATTTTTAAAGGTGTGTTGTAAGGGCGGGAAGGGGGTTGGTAACTGGAGAGGATAGTCAACATTAACTGGCTAAAGAAATGGGGGCAGGGTTCAGCTTCTGTTTAAACAAACTTTATAGTCACAGGTTACCCTGGTCACTCTGGAACCTAGCTTTCAAAGCTTCCTGGATGCACAGCGCATCCCGCTGAACTCTTCTAATCGCCCAGCTGTCTGGCTGGGTGTAATCAGCTGCCAGGCGATTTGCCTCAACCTCCCACCCCACCATAAATGTCTCCCCCTTGCTCTCACAGAGATCGTGGAGCACACAGCAAGCTGCAATAACAATGGGGATATCGCTGAGATCAGAGCGAGTCAGTAAGCTTTTCCATCTCCCCTTGAGACGTCCAAAAGCACACTCCACCACCATTCTGCACTTGCTCAGATGGTAGTTGAAGAGTTCTTTTTCACTGTCCAGGGCACCTGTATAGGGCTGCATGAACCAGGGCATTAGCGGGTAGGCTGGGTTCCCGAGGAGCACTATAGGCATCTCCACATCGCCAATAGTTATTTTGTGGTCCGGGAAGTAAATACCTTCCTGCAGCAGTCTAAACAGACCAGAGTTCCTGAAAATGTGAGCATCATGAACCTTGCCCGGCCATCCAACGTTGATGTTGGTAAAACGTCCCCTATGGTCCACCAGTGCTTGCAACAACATTGAAAAAGAGCCCTTTCAGTTAATGTACTGGCTGGCCTGGTGGTCCGGTCCCAGGATAGGGACGTGAGTTCCATCTATAGCCCCACCGCAGTTTGGGAATCCCATCGCAGCGAAGCCATCTATGATCACCTGCACGTTTCCCAGGGTCACTACCTTTGAGAGCAGTAGCTCAACGATTGCGTTGGCTACTTGCATCACAGCAACCCCCACGGTAGATTTGCCCACTCCAAATTGGTTCGCGACTGACAGGTAGCTGTCTGGCGTTTCAAGCTTCCAGAGGGCTATGGCCACTCGCTTCTGGACAGTCAGGGCTGCTTGCATCCGGGTGTCCTTGAGCTTCAGGGCAGGGGACAGCAACTCACAAAGTTCCAGGAAAGTTCCCTTATGCATCCAAAAGTTTCGCAGCCACTGTGATTCATCCCAGACCTGCAGCACTATGTGGTCCCACCAGTCCGTGCTTGTTTCCCGGGCCCAGAATCGCCGTTCCACGGCATCAACATGACCCATTGCCACCATGATGTTCACGGCGCGGGGTCCCGTGCTTTGTGAGAGGTCTGTGCCCCTCTCAGACTTAATGTCCTCACCACGCTGCCGTAGTCTCCTTGCCCGATTTCTCAGCATCTGCCTCTGAAAAAGGTGGATGATAAGGTGCGAGGTGTTGACAACGGCCATAACTGCAGTGATGATCGCAGCGGGCTCCATGCTCGCAGTGCTGTGGCGTCCATGCTGTCAATCACTAGAAAAGTGCGCAAACTGATTGCCCGCCGGCTGTGACAATGCGGTTCTGGCGGAACCCAACTGAGAGTGCCAACTCAGGACAAATTGCTCAAACAGGGCAGTTACAGCCCAAGGCTGGGGGTTTTTCCACCTCTAAGGCAAACCAAACCAGCCAGACTAGGAGGACTTTGGTCTCACCCCACTGGCTAACCGCAAGTCTCACAAGCAATCTCCTTAGACACTCCAGTTTCCCAGTATTACCACCAGTGCCACTCGTTATGGGGACAAATGGTTATGAAAACCAATACCCCAGTAAAAGAAAAAGGTTCTCCATATCCCAAAGGACCAAGCCCCAGACCCAGGTCAATATACAAATCAGATCTTACCCACAAATCACGCTGTTGCCAATCCTTAGAATCTAAAATCTAAAGGTTTATTCATAAAAGGAAAAAGATAGAGATGAGAGTTAGAATTGGTTAAATGGAATCAATTACATACAGTAATGGCAAAGTTCTTGGTTCAGGCTTGCAGCAGCAATAGAATAAACTGTCGGTTCAAATCAAGTCTCTGGAATACATCCCCCGCTGGGATGGGTCCTCAGTCCTTTGTTCAAAGCTTCAGCTTGTAGCAAAGTTCCTCCAGAGGTATGAAGCAGGATTGAAGACAAGATGGAGATGAGGCATCAGCCTTATATAGTCTTTTCCAGGTGTAAGAACACCTCTTTGTTCTTACTGTGGAAAATTACAGCAAAATGGAGTCTGGAGTCACATGGGCAAGTTCCTGCATACTTTGCTGAGTCTCAAGGCATATTTACCTTCTCTCAATGGGTTCGTTGTATAGCTGATGGTCCTTAATGGGCCATCAAGCAGGCTAGGCAGAGCTAACACCAGTTTGTCTGGGATGTCACCCAGCAGCATAGCATAAGTTTGAAATACAGACACTATAGAGCCAATATTCATAACTTCAACTACAAAATTGATACACACATATAGACAGCATAATCATAACCAGTAAACCATAACCTTGTCTTAGACACCCCATTTGACCCCCTTTATACAAGATTTGCATGCCACTACAGGACCTTGGTTGCAACAATGATCTATATGGTCCCAGATTATATCAATAACGTCACACTGGCGCTTTCACGGAGGGAGGGCGGGAGTGAGGGTTGAATGATGACAGTTACCCAAAACCACCCTCGACACATTTTTTGCCCCAGCAGGCATTGGGGGCTTGACCCAGAATTCCAATGGGCAGCGGGGACTGTGGGATAGCTGACCACAGTGCACCGCTTCCAATGTCGACGCTTGCCCCATTAGTGTGGACTCACAAAGTCGAATTACTGTCCTTAGTGTGGATACACATGTTCGACTTTGTAATATCGGTTCCACAAATTCGCTTTAAGTAAAATCGAACTACTCTCGTAGTGTAGACATACCCTAAGCTACATGCACATATCTGGCAGCTCCTGAATCAAACAGCTCAGATTTTGGTCAGAAAATGGACATTTCAACACAACTCTGTTTTCTCAAAAATGTTGGAACAGTTTTGCTTCCAATTTGGAACAAAAATAGATTTTGAAACCTCAAATGTTGCTGTGAAATGTAATTGTCCTCCAGGCAACTCTTCTCCCTTGGCTCTTCAGAACAACATGTGGGTGTGAAAAATGAGGTCCCAGACACCCTTAGGGGCGAACAAGGAGTTTGAACCACACAGAATAAACAATTGAACCATCTGATTGTATGCAATATTATTGTGCTATCAAATATGTTGAGTAAGGTCTTTTTGTGAAAGCTTGTAATGTTTTAAACTTAATGCTCATTATCAGATACATTCATAACCACAGTCTGCATACATGTATTTGTGCAGATAGAAAACTGCACTCATAATATGTGGCACAGTCAGGCAGGGAGGGGTTCCCTCCTCAACCAGATGAGACTGGCTCCAAGCACCTAGCATTTGTACAATCCAGAAAAAGACAAAAAATGGGCCACTAGAGTTAATGGGAAGACACTGAGACATCACAGCTAGAATTTCCCCACCCTGAATAACCATAAGTCACCATGCCAGGAGAGAGAGAGAGAAAGGAAAACACCTTTTTAAGTAGGCAGCTTGAAACAGAGGTCTTCATACAGAAACTAACGGACAGTCATTTGTTGGGTGCTTTCTGTGAAACACTAGACCCCCTCCATGGCAGGCAGTATCCTGAGAAACTGTTCAAAGGTAATAGGTAATTTGTACTAGAAAAGGGATTTGTAGCTAATTTGAAAGTGTGAAGGCTGAGTTTGCATCTTTAAGTTTATGTTCCGCGTAATTTATATATGTTTGCTGAGCTCTCCCTTACTAGTTCATCTTGGAATCTGAGGTTTTTCTATCAAATGAATCTTTTGTTTATTTTTTTAGCCCAAGCTCATCTCTGTTGTGCAAATGATGTGGAGTATGTGCACCAAAATAAGATGGTGTCGGGGGTGCTGGTTTTACTCCTTTGGGGGTAATGAACTGGAGAGGAAAAATCTGAGTATCTGGTAGTTAAGAACTCTTGTGTGAATGGATTTGGGGAGATGGGGGACTGGAGATGCTATTGGTGTCACCCTGCAAGAAATGACTAGGCTGGTGGAAATCAGGGTGAGACCTTGTGCTTGTCAGTAGGCTACTGGTGTCAGGGATCTAAACCAAAACAACGCAGCATAAAGGCAGGTGGTGAAAGACTCTATTACTGGTCTGAGTCATCCCCCAAAAATCACAGTGTAGTACATTTTACAAGCAGTTGCAAAGAAATTGGAGAGGTTAATTTGTTGGTTGAAATATATATTTCTAATTTTTCTTTTCAAAGTATAGAGTGTTCATTAAACATATCCAACAGAGCTGGAGAATAAAGCCTTCTTTCCACACAGCAGCATACAACATACACCATACAGGCAGCAGTTGTGCAAGTTTTCCCCACTGTCTTGCCATCAGGCCCTAGTGAATAGCTTTGATTGCAAAGATCTTCCCAACATCAGGGTGCTAACAAGGCATTGATAAAGAAGAATCACATAAAATATGTACAATCATTCTTTCTTAGGTTCTGTCTTTTGTATTTTTCTGCACATTTTGTATTTTGTATCTTGTATTTTTGTGCACATGCATTGAGAAATTCCTTCAAGAGATTTATTTCTAACCTTTCACAATCCTTCTGATCACTGATACCCAAAAGAGAAGACATCCCATTTTTACAAATGTCCCACACAGTGATGGGTGATTGTACCTGATAACACAAGAGGTCCCACCCAGTCTTATTTTCTATGATCTCATGATCTTCAAACAGAAGACATCAATGTGTGTCAATATTTTCTGTGCCTAGCCACATAGAATTTGGAAGCCAGATGACTGCAGAGTGTCTGCTTTATAATATAACTTCATTTTGCAGCCCCTGCTCACTGTGCCAATAGTTATTAAAAGACTGTATAAAACTGGGGGGGAGCTCTATATTAAAACAAAAGCAAATTCTAATACTGTAGGTGCACTCAGAAAGCTCATTCCCATTTTAGAGGTATTACCAGTTCCACCAATAGTCTCCATTGCAAGTATAAGGAATACTGCTGAAATCAGTAATACTTCCAATATGGGAATGAACAAAGGTGTACCCATTGCACATCCAACATACATAAACTAAGCATCTGCAGATATTTTTAGAGCTACTGCACCATAGGAAGAACAGCATGTTGTATTTATAGTGACTGCACACACACACACACACACACACACACACACACAATGTAATATAATAGAAGTTAACTCTTCATATTCACATTTATCTATCACTAAATGACCTGCTAGAGCCTTACAGAGTATGCTATAGTGAACATTTCCATTTATATGCAAAGTGAAAAATATAAACGTTCTTTTAAGAGTGTATCTGTGCATAATGTATCCCTTCAGTCACTGTTACATACCACATTAATAAAAAAACCCAATAACTTGTTATACAAGAAAAATCCAAATGATTTTAAAAACCTACTTACTACTGTTTATTGCACAGAAATTGCACATAGACTGAAAATCCCTCTGACTGTAACAGTAATATGATCATAAGTCACAAAAGCATAATGTTGAAATTCATAACGCTTTCATTAACTGAGCTGTTCAGACTTTAAACCTACATGAGGTTTAAAGTTTTACATTTGTAGGCAGGCAAAGAGATGTAGACTTAGTCTTCAAATATACTTTTTAGTGGAAGCTTATTTTGTAATGTCTCTGGATATATTATTAAAATCATGAAAAAGGGAGATGAATGCTCTTTGAATCTATATTATCTTATAAACACTCCAGAAGAAAACAATTGAAAAGAAAGGATTGTACCCATAGTGATTGCTCAATCCAAAAGGTCCCACAAACATATTTAAGTAAATCCATATAAATCTAATAAATGTCTTGTAGAAAACTTCTGCACTATCAAACTGAACGTAGTCATTTACTATGTGTAAACCCCCCCACAAAAATGCCCTATTATTTAGTTACTCCAAAACCACATAAAATATATGATTAATGAAGGTTGAACGGTCTAGGTCAGTGGTTACACACCCATCGATCGCGATCTCTGGGCCGCTAAAAGTCGCCTTCGATCCTGACCAAATGGCCCTGAATCCCTACGAGCTCGTCCGAGTGTCACTCCAGGTGAATCAGTTGAGGAGCTGAGCTCAATCCGGTGCAGCGAGGCTCAGGCAGGCTGCCTGCCTGCCGTGGCCCCACGCCGCTCCTGGAAGTGGCTGGCTGCTGGCACGTCTCTGCAGCCCCTGAGGGCAAGGAGGGCAGCAGGTCTCTGTGCACTACCCACGGCCACAAGTGCCACCCCCAGAGCTCGTCTCCCCTTGGGACCGCAGAGACGTGCCAGCAGCCAGCTGCTTCCGGGAGCGGTGTGGGGCCATGGCAGGCATGCAGGCAGCCTGCCTGAGCCCTGATGCACCACTGACCGGGACCCATCTGTGGTAAGCACCTCCCGGCCAGAGACTACACCTCACACACCCCAAAACCCTGCACCAGCCCGGAGCCACCTCCTGCACTAAACTCCCTCCTAGAACCCACACCTCTCACCCTCTCCTGCACCCCAACCACCTGCCCCAAGCTCAGTCTGGAGCCCCCTCCCACACTCTGAATCCCTCCACCTCAGCCCAGATCCTGCACCCACTCCCACACCCCAGCCCCCTGCCCCATCCTGATGAAAGTGAGTGAGGTTGGTGGAGAGTGAATGACGGAGGAAGGGGGGAATGGAGTGAACGGGGAAGGATCTCGGGGAAGGGGTGTGGTAGATTCTGGGTTGATTTTAAATTCAAAAAGTGATCTTGTGCATAAAGAGGTCGGAGATCACTGGTCTATGTACATCATCACAATCTGTTTTAAATCAAAGCCATTTGTCATACCATCTTTGATGTGAACTGTATCCCAAAAATCTTTGCAGAGTTAAATAATGCAAGTCTGGGATAAAGCCTTGATAGTGATTCTGTGTATAAGGTTATGACACACGTGTCACTGTAAATTTGATTTGGATAGCCTCCTACTTTGATTTTTCTCCCCTAAAAATCACACCTAATAATGTGGTCTTTCTTATGGTTTCTGTAGTCTTGATCATAAGGAGATCCCCCCCCCCCAAATTTAAAGTAAATATGACTTATTTTATTGACAACATTTAAAATCATACATGTTTCCAGTGAGACCGCTCACCCTTCGTTTGTACATAACTCAGATAAGTACAGTCTAGAAACATTATAATGTTCTTATGGATGAGCTCTCATTGAGACCTAAAGAGGACCAGTTGTATTTACATTTGGTTTTATATTGTTCATAATGGTCATGAACCAGGATCTCTAGGCTCACTATTACTACAAACTAGGCAGGGAAGCTAAAAGAGAGTATAGAGGCCATGAGCAGACTACCTCATGCTGCAATTCAGGATAGTGCCACTTACAAGCACTTCTGTTACACCTCTACGGTGAAATCCAGGCTCCAGTGAAATGGGAATTTTAACATTTTCCAATATTTTAATAATGTGAATGCAATTGATTTTATGCACAAGTTCTCATTGAGACCTACCTAATATGAATATTTTTACATTTCTATCCCAGGTAGATACGAGTGCAATGCCATGTGAGAAAAGACTGCAGAATCAGGGTCCTAGTGTCTCTTTGGAGTGCGTAATCACCATTAGCCAAAAAACAGTTGATTCATAACCACAACTCACTTGCTTTTCTGCAGAATTTATACAAACCATCTGTTAAGTGTGCAAATAACTCATTCATGATCGTGTGTAAACTCCATTACAACATCCAAGAACTTACAGATATCCAGTACATAATAGCACTTTGCACTTATATGGCTTTGGAACTTAAATAGAAATGTCCAGGGTTTTTAAGATTTTGTTTTTGAGTTAGGATTTTAAACTATTTTTTCTATTGATGTTTTCTGATGTGTACAGAGAAGTATGTCTACAATGCTAACTCTAGGTTAATAAAATCTTTGTGTCTAGTAACAACAGCAAAAAGAGAAGGGTTACAGAGGATAGAGACAGAGAGAAAATCTTGTTTCAGATAAGACATGAAAATGGATGGTGTCAGTGGTGTGGAAAGATACAGCACAAGAAAGCTTTTCTGGAGAGGAGGGGCTACAGAGCTTTAAAGACAACAAAGGTGACAATGCAAAGGGGAATGCACATCATTTTTACATTCTTTAAAGCAGTGGCTCTCAACCTTTCCAGACCACTGTACCCCTCCCAGGAGTTTGATTTGTCTTGTAAAAAGAACAGGAGTACTTGTGGCACCTTAGAGACTAACAAATTTATTAGAGCATAAGCTTTCGTGGACTACAGCCCACTTCTTCGGATGCATATAGAGTGGAACATAAATTGAGGAGATATATATACACACATACAGAGAGCATGAACAGGTGGGAGTTGTCTTACCAACTCTGAGAGACCAATTAAGTAAGAGAAAAAAACTTTTGAAGTGATAATCAAGATAGCCCAGTACAGACAGTTTGATAAGAAATGTGAGAATACGTACAAGGGGAGATAGATTCAATGTTTGTAATGGCTCAGCCATTCCCAGTCCTTATTCAATCCTGAGTTGATTGTAGCTAGTTTGCACATCAATTCCAGCTCAGCAGTCTCTCGTTGGAGTCTGTTTTTGAAGTTTTTCTGTTGTAAAATAGCCACCCGCAGGTCTGTCATTGAATGGCCAGACAGGTTAAAGTGTTTTTCCACTGGTTTTTGAGTATTATGATTCCTGATGTCAGATTTGTGTCCATTAATTCTTTTGCGTAGAGACCAACATTCCACACAAAGATGGACTACAAGCTATCAGGAACAGTATCCCCGATAATGTCACAGCTAACCTGGTGGCTGAACTTTGTGACTTTGTCCTCACCCACAACTATTTCACATTTGGGGACAATATATACCTTCAAGTCAGCGGCACTGCTATGGGTACCCACATGGCCCCACAGTATGCCAACATTTTTATGGCTGACTTAGAACAATGCTTCCTTAGCTCTCGTCCCCTGGCGTCCCTACTCTACTTGCACTACATTGATGACATCTTCATCATCTGGACCCATGGAAAAGAAGCCCTTGAGGAATTTCACCATGATTTCAATAATATCCATCCCACCATCAACCTCAGCCTAGATCAATCCACACAAGCGGTCCATTTCCTGGACACTACTGTGCTAATAAGCGATGGTCTCATAAATACCACCCTATACCGGAAACCTACTGACCTCTACACTTACCTACATGCCTCCAGCTCCCATCCAGGACACACCACACGATCCATTGTCTACAGCCAAGCTCTAAGATATAACCGCATTTGCTCCAATCCCTCAGATAGAGACAGGCACATACAAGATCTCTATCAAGCATTCTTAAAACTACAATACCCACCTGCTGAAGTGAAAAAACAGATTGACAGAGCCAGACGAGTACCCAGAAGTCACCTCCTACAAGACAGGCCCAACAAAGAAAATAACAGAACACCACTAGTTGTCACCTTCAGCCCCCAACTAAAACCTCTCCAGCGTATCATCAGAGATCTACAACCTATCCTGAAAGATGATCCTTTACTCTCACAGATCTTGGGAGACAGACCTGTCCTCGCTTACAGACAACCCCCCAACCTAAAGCAAATATTCACCAGCAACCACACATCACTGAACGAAAACACTGACCCAGGAACCTATCCTTGTAACAAAGCCCGATGCCAACTCTGTCCACATATCTATTCAAGTGACATCATCATAGGACCTAATCACATCAGCCATACCATCAGGGGCTCGTTCACCTGCACATCTACCAATGTGATATATGCCATCATGTGTCAGCAATGCCCCTCTGCCATGTACATTGGCCAGTCTCTATGCAAAAGAATTAATGGACACAAATCTGACATCAGGAATCATAATACTCAAAAACCAGTGGGAGAACACTTTAACCTGTCTGGCCATTCAATGACAGACCTGCAGGTGGCTATCTTACAACAGAAAAACAGATTCCAACGAGAGACTGCTGAGCTGGAATTGATATGTAAACTAGATACAATCAACTCAGGATTGAATAAGGACTGGGAATGGCTGAGCCATTACAAACATTGAATCTATCTCCCCTTGTAAGTATTCTCACACTTCTTATCAAACTGTCTGTACTGGACTATCTTGATTATCACTTCAAAAGTTTTTTTCTCTTACTTAATTGGCCTCTCAGAGTTGGTAAGACAACTCCCACCTGTTCATGCTCTCTGTATGTGTGTATATATATCTCCTCAATATATGTTCCACTCTATAAGCATCCGAAGAAGTGGGCTGTAGTCCACGAAAGCTTATGCTCTAATAAATTTGTTAGTCTCTAAGATGCCACAAGTACTCCTGTTCTTTTTGCGGATATAGACTAACCTGGCTGCTACTCTGAAACCTGATTTGTCTTGTGTATCCCCAATTTTCAGCTCACTTACAAACTATTTGCTTACAAAATCAGACTTAAAAATACAAAAGTGTCACAGCACACTATTACTAAAAAATTGCCTACTCTCTCGTTTTTAACATATAATTATAAAATCAATTGAAATATAAATATTGCACTTACATTTCAGTCTATAGTATACAGAGAAATATAAACAACTCATTGTCTGTATGAAATTTTAGTTTGTACTGACTTCGTTAGTGTTTTTTATGTAGCCTGTTGTAAAACTAGGCAAATATTTGGATCAATTGATGTATTCCCTGGAAAACTTCTGCGCACCCCCAGGGGTATACATACCCCTGGTTGAGAACCACTGCTGTAGAGAATATAAGACTAACATGTCTCACACATTTTATATAGCTGTGACTCCCCTGAAGTTAATGGAGTCACTCCTGATTTGAACTAGTGTGATTAAAAGGAGAATCAGTCTGTGTATTCATTATCATCCCCCTCAGCTTTATTATATTGTAGAAATAAGTGATTCAAATATTATTGAAATATGAGACTGCCCTAAGTAAAATTAGTTTGTGTCTAGTCCACTTCCTAGTGGAGATGGGTTCACATCAAAAAAACAGAGCTGGCACAAAGTAACATGCTTTTTGAAAGTCTTGGTAGAGAGGTGAATGGGCATAGACACTGAATCACCTTCTAACTCTGAGAGATGGGCCCTCTGGCTCAAAGTTGATACACATTTATGGCTTGCAAAGGTTTGTGCCAATTTTATTACAGTGTATATTTTCTAATGTTAGATAAGGTACAGGATTTAATTCTCCACAACTGTCAAGCCAGCACATTTCTTTAGTACTGAAGTCACAATTTAAATTTTAAAATGAGCTACTGAAAATTTTGTACAATGTCCTATGCCAATCCCTTCTATTCTTCTGCAAGTCAAGAAATATGCCTGAAGAAATTACACCAAAGAAACAATTTGCCGAAAAATTCTTTAGATAAAAGAACAAATTATCATGTTAATCTTCATAGTTATTACAAGTGGTCATCATATTTCTAAGGCACTTAGTGAGTACAAAGTTCATTAGTCTTCTATGCATCCTCATTCCCCTGGTAATAAATGACTTGTAAGAACCATTGATGATTACTAAAAATTGTAATGTATAATGTACAATCCAACACAACATATGCAGAATGAAAAGAAAAAAGCATGCATTAACTACAACTAATATATATTAGTTTGCTACAGCCTGAAGCTATTTATTTGTTTACTAGCATTTTTATGACTCTCATAATGTATTATGAGATAGTCTATAGTTAAGGTTATGTACATTATAAAATTTTGATTTTGTGTGCTCATAAATTTCTCAAAATATCACCTTTGAAATGGAAATGTTGAGTCTTCATTTCACCCAAAGGTGAGTGTTTGTGTAAAATGTGTACAAAATCTGATGCTAGTTTTGGAGTTATAAGAGATTTTTAAAAAGTTTGTTTTTCTCACTAGAAACCCAATACTCACTGTGGGGTAAAAAGAAATAAAAGTTTGAAGTGATTGATAAATCATTTTTGAGCATGCTCAATGGACATCTGCTTAGATTTTTGACAAAGTTAAATGAAAGTCCACCTTCTTTTTCACATGAGAGACATCATTTCTAACTAACCTTTATAGGAACTTATGAACAAAAATTTAAGGAAACAGTCACAAAACCACTCCCAGTCACTGGTTCTACTGTGTCTTGCGCTGTGAACTAACACTAAATATTAGGGTGAATGAAAAATTGGGTATAAAATAATCCTGAAAAATTTTGAATAGTTTAGATAAATCAAAGATTGCTTGGGAAATGGTGTTCAATCTGGTCATCCGATCCTAAAAGAGATATAGCAGAAATGGCTCACAGACAGGTGATGAATATGATTAGAGGAATGGAAAGATGTCCATAGGAGAAGAGAATGACAGAGTTAGGACCTTTTCATGATGAATAAGAAGGAACATGATACAAGTACATTTTGACACATGTGAGACCTTCACAGCATAGAAATTCTAAAGTCTATTTTACTGAGATGTGCCAGATACTATGGGAATGTGAAATATTCACAGACTATTGTATCAATATGTATTTTTGAATCTGTCTTGTTAACCAGGGTTTTCAGAACCCTCAACAGGGGCAACTTAACTGTTTCACTCCAGGTGGTAAAAGGAATAAATCAACAGGAACACAGTAATTCCATCTGATAAGATTCATGCAAATAAGCATGCTCTATCTAAAGTTGCAGTTTATTAGATTTAAGCACACACAAACAGAAGCAATAGGTTTAGACATCCCAGATATTTACCTAACATCTGGAACAGTATTGAATAATTAACAGCAGGTTTGCAGTGGCCAAGTGCTCACCCACCTGGAAGAAAAACATCAGGAAAAACATCTCTCAAGATGGCTTCAGAGGACTGCTCTAAAATACACTCTATTCTTTTATAACTAACTTCTGCAGAACACATAGGTCATAATGACCCTTACTGTATCATCACTTTTCTAATTTTCAATAAACTTAATATCAATGACATCTAGACTCAAGGTTTTCCAACCACTAAGTTTTTCAGGCCTTGTCTTCACTTACCGGAGGGTCCGGCGGCACGCAATCGATGTTCTGGGATCGATTTATCGCGTCTGGTTAAGATGCGATAAATCGATCCCGGATCGATCCCGGAAGTGCTCACAGTCGGCGCCGGTACTCCAGCTCGCCGAGAGGAGTACGCGGCATCGACTGGGGGAGACTTCCTGCCGCGTCTGGACCGCGGTAAGTTCGGACTAAGGTACTTCGAATTCAGCTACGTTATTAACGTAGCTGAATTTGCGTACCTTAGTCCGAAGTGGGGACTTAGTGGGGACCAGGCCTCAGTCTCAGTTGTTTTCTTGTCTGTCCCCTCCTCCCATTCTGATTAGCAGAAACTGTAGCTAGTTTTGACCTTGCTTCTGAAAGCCTGTCTCCAAATTAACCGTTAGCTAGGTGGAGTTCTATTTCATTAATTCAGGGTGACTGAATATGGTTTCAATTAGCTTGAGCACATTCTGGGGTATACACATCCCTCAAATCCAGAGCAACAGTCTTTCTGTAGGTCAGTCATTGGATGGGTTTTCTGTGGAGTCTGGAATCATTTCGGGGAGACAGAGGATTAATGCTAAGTCCCAATGCTGGTTATACATGAACCCAGCACTTTAATTTTCACACCCTGGGGAAAGGTGTATTGACTGGTTTTACCTGTTTCAGGAGGCCTGGCTAAAAAGGCCCCAAACTACCATATGTAAAGAGTCAGACTTATCTGACTCAAGAGACTCACTCTAGGACACAGAACTGACAAACTTATGTATAGACCTATCAGAATGCCATGAGGATAATGAGGGTCAGTCCTGGGGCCGGTTTTCTTCAATATCTTCATTAACGATCTGGAGGATGGTGTGGACTGCACTCTCAGCAAGTTTGCAGATGACACTAAACTGGGAGAAGTGGTAGATACGCTGGAAGGTAGGGATAGGATACAGAGGGACTTAGACAAATTAGAGGATCGGGCCAAAAGAAACCTGATGAGGTTCGACAAGGACAAGTGCAGAGTACTGCACTTAGGATGAGAGAATCCCATTCACTGTTATAGGCTAGGGACTGAATGGCTAGGAAGCAGTTCCCCAGAAAAGGACCTAGGGGTTACAGTTACAGTGGACAAGAAACTGGATATGAGTCAACAGTGTGCCCTTGTTGCCAAGAAGGCTAACGGCATTTTGGGCTGTATAAGTAGGGGCATTGCCAGCAGGTCAAGGGACGTGATCATTCCCCTCTATTCGACATTGGTGAGGCCTCATCTGGAGTACTGTGTCCAGTTTTGGGCCCCACACTACACGAAGGATGTGGAAAAATTGGAAAGAGTCCAGCAGAGGGCAACAAAAATGATTAGGGGTCTGGAGCACATGACTTATGAGGAGAGGCTGAGGGAACTGGGATTGTTTAGTCTGCAGAAGAGAAGAATGAGGGGGGATTTGATAGCTGCTTTCAACTACCTGAAAGGGGTTCCAAAAAGGATGGAAAGGAGGTTCCAAAGAAGATGGAGCTAGACTGTTCTCAGTGGTATCAGATGACAGAACAAGGAGTAATGGTCTCAAGTTGCAGTGGGGGAGGTTTAGGTTGGATGAAAGGTGATGAATATGAAAGGTGATGAATATAGGCCTAAGACCTGTGTAGAGTTGCCCTCAAGTTGACATGATGACTTCAGAAGTACAGTTACCCTGTAACTATGACATATATATTAAATAATGGATGGTATACATAAAGTAAATCAGCACTCCTAATACAAGAGTGAAGGAGACAACAATCAAATTGAAAGCCAACAGATTAATAAATATTCTGTAGAATTAATTGCAGCAAGATACTATTGAAGACAAGAGCTTAAAGGGACACATTACATAATAAGGCAGGGCATAACCCACCCACCCCCCTCCATTAATTTCTTAGGTGTAAGAAGCAACTTACCCCATAGGAAAGTTACTCTCCAATTTTCCAGCACATCATTTCTGGCACCTTTCCCTAAAGCATTTGGTACTGGCCGCCGGAACAGACAGGACATTGGACTAGATGGACTAGTTCCCTATTCGCTTATATTTTGAACTACAGCCCTACATTAAGTTAATACACATGAATACATTTTTTTTACACATCACCGTTTTCCCTTTTCCCTTCAGGACTGACGAACTTGTTGCCTTCCATCTATAAAAGTAAGCCTCTTTAAAAAAAAAAAATCACCACAGACAAATGACTAAAAATACAGATTGCAAGGATGCAGTTTCCTTAGCAACAAAAATCCTGAGGCATCTTTCAAAATAACCTATTCCTGTTGATAATGGAAAAAAAAACACCTGTTGCACTAATATAGGTTCCCCACCCCTTTTAGTAGCACTATTTTTTTAATTCAGAACACCTTCATTTAAGAGAGATAAATATTGTATTAAATAAAAGGCCCCAGACCTCTAATGACTTATCTCCCTCATCACCACATGAAAGGCTGCACGTCCCCCAGGAAGAAAGACTCAGCAGAGGCAGGAGCAGCAGCGGGGAAATGCTTCACAGCACTAGGAAGCCCACTGATATCAGCAGGACAAGTCTGTATGGAAGTTTGTATTTTTAGGGGAGAGAAAGTTAATGGTTGGAGAAAAAAAGGCTGCAGAAGGTCTGGGGTTCAGGGTGTAGGAGGGAGGGAACAGAGAAAAATGAAGGAGGTAAAATTAATGAATTATTTAAAGGTAACAGAGGATTAAATGGAAGGCAGGGAATTAATATAGGAAAAGATTAAAAACAGCTGAAGAACATGGAATGGACTGAGAATGTGTTAAACATAATAATGAAAGTAGAAAATGGTGATAGTGAAAAAAAAAATGGGTATGACTGGCAAAGGCTCAGAAAGAGTAAAAAAGGAAAACAGTCAGGGGTTAATAGAAAGAGAAAAAGAGCGAATTAGATATAATCTTATGATCCTTCCATCTGACACCCTTTTGGTCTGTAAGTTGTCCAACTGGATTGTTTGCTCTTTGAGACAGGTCTTATGTCCTTAGAGAACCTCAGACAGTTTTGTGCCCTGTGACCCCAATTCAACAAAGTTCTTAAACCTGTGCTTAGCTGTAAATGTATGCTGAAGTCTACCACTGCACAGGAAAGTGCATGATTAATTGTAAGTAACATGATCCCACCACCTGAAACTATTTTTTTTAAAGCTCAGGAAATGAAAGAGTTAAAAGAAGCAGTAAAAATATGGTTCAGAAGCTGGCAACAATTCATCTTCTAGGTTATTCTGAATATATTTCAAAGTCACATCCAATCCTGCTGTGCTACAGAAAGCTAAATCTTATGTTTTCATGTATATACTCCTTCTCACAGACATTTCCAAGGTAGATTTTTAACATGCTATATCTAGAGTCTAACTTTGTCCTCAGAAATTCCCTGATTCTCTGAACGTCAAATGGCATTTTCATGTAGTGTCCACATTCAATTGCAGTTAAATAAATTGGAGTTTATAAAAGGATGGCTGGATCAGAAGGGTAAGGACCTGATCAGAGAGGAAAAGTCACAGTCTCCTAGCTAGCTGAAGGAAAAGAAAGCATTCTTCATCATTGTTACCATTTTTGTTGTCTACAGCATCAAGAGGTCTCAAATAGGCTCTACTTGATGGCCAGAGGCTGTAAGCTCTGAGTCAGTGCTGAAGTCATGTATTAGAGAGCTGCTAATTGTTTTTCCTTCTCACTATTAATTCTGTCTTCCCTGGATTGAAGCGAGTCAATTCCTTATCAATTGGCTACCTTTTTAAAAAACAAAGACACAAAAATACCCAAAGACATTGTTGTTGTGGCTCAGAATCCACCAGTTGAAGAGGAGATATATAGTTGCCTATAACATATTAATAAAGTCCATGGCGTCTCACAATTTCTTTGAATTGTCTCATGATAATGTGCAGAAGGACTAACCTGTGAGACACCACATCTGAACAGGCTTGGAGTGGAGGAGCAGGTGTTGATGACTTTGACAGACTCTCCTTAACCAGTGAGTCATCAGGGGAAAATCAGAAGTAAATGAGAGAAAATAAAATTTTAATGGATAGTCTTCAGGAAGACACACTAATGAGGACATTTATGTTAATTCAGTACATATATCTTCTGCAAATGTTAAACTCATAATGCTTTAAGATCATAATTACAGGATGGCATCAGATAAGCTGCCTTAGGAGTTAGGAATATAACATGGAAACCTGTAGTTATAGCATTTCCTATTGTTTCACCTTTACTTCCATTTTAAATTAAAGCTCTAGACATTTCGTTTGTTTCAAATTTTAATATATGTGACATATGTGGGAGTTAACAGAGTGATGGAGGGCCACTAGCTGTAACTGAGTTGGTGGCATTTGGAGTGCAGAGTGGCTGGGGAAAGTAAGAAAATGCTGATTCCTTAGCTGGGAATGGGGCTGAGGAGTGGCAAGGTGGCAGCAAGGGCAACACTAGTTGGCATAGACACTGGCTGGGTTTGCTGCAGAATGGCCCTGAACTCAGTAGGGTGTGAGATGGTGGCAGGAGTGGCAGGATTTCTGAGTTCGGGTGGGGGTGAGGCAGTAGTTGAAACAGAAGTGGCAGTACTGTGCTAACCTAGGGCAGCGATAGTAGCAGTAGGGCAGGAGCTGAAACTAGCTGGGGTTTGGTTGGTAGCAGGAGCAGCAACGGCACTGTGAGGTGGGTGCAGCATAAGTAGCACTCATACGCTTTTGGAGCTGTTGCTGATGCAAGACCAGGAGTAGCATGAGTGCAGTAGGAGCTTAGGTGGTAATAGAAGTCGTGTAGAGTTCAGCAGGGACTTCCATGGCAGTGGAGTAGTTGTGGTGATTTTGAGGTCTGCAGAAGCAAAAGAGGTGTAACAGGGGTACACAAATACAGTGAAGCTTCAAGAGAAAGATTATAGCAGTTGGTGCTCTGGTTTGAAAGATTGTAACTTTTAGTGTCCCTGAGGCTGGAATGTCTGTTGTTGGAGCAGGGACTCAAGAACACAGGAAAAATAGGAAATACTCTCCTAAGATTCACTGGCTACAGCAAGAGCACAGGGAGTCAAGCGGGTTTTCTGGATTCTGATTGTAGAAATGCTTAGTTCTGGATTCTGGCCTACTCTGGGGTGAGTGGAGAGTAACATTTGGTTGCCTCCATCTGTGTGGATGGGTGTGGGGAGTAGGCAGGGGGGAAATGAAAGGAAAATATGGTTGACTTATCTTAACATCTGTTAAAGTTAAAACTATAGACACTTTCTTGGGATTGGACAGCCCAATAATTTATTTGAACAGCAATTTGTGACTGATTAATTACCAGCAGAATAGAGACACCATAAATTAGGACTCAGTTATTGATTTGAATTTAGTGTAATATCTTCTGAACCATGATGTTTTTCTTACAGTGACAGAATTATTCTCAGGAAGCACTGTTTGGTCTCAGACTATGACTTTTGCCATCCTGGATGTTAATGTTTTTTTGTCTTCTCTTAAGAAGATTTCACTGCCATATTAAATGATATTACATTAATTGTAGTTCACTTGGTGTTACTTATAATGAGTGGTGTGTAAGAAATGTACACTGGGACATTTATTCAAATCTGTTACCCATTGACTGCAACTTAATCACTCACCTGATGCAAAAGAAGCTATGAGTAGTTTTAATCAAAATTCTAAAATGGCTGCCTTTCAACACCTGGTGTTTGTAGAAAAAATCTTTATTGTTAAATGATAAAATTTCAGAATGAGGTATAGATTTTCAGTGTACTACTGACACATGCTTATGAATCAGATGAGGATTTTCTTCTACTTATTGCCTCAATTTTAGCTAGTTATTCATCTACTTAATATCTCAGATATAAGAGTACTTGTGGCACCTTCGAGACTAACAAATTTAAGTTTAAATCTAAGGTGCCACAAGTACTCCTGTTCTTCTTTTTGCGGATACAGACTAACACGGCTGCTACTCTGAAACCTATCTCAGATATGGCTCTCAAGGAATTGGAATGGCTATTTCTTTCCAAATCAATTTTCTGCTGTACTCAAAGAATAATTGGGAATTTTAAAACATTTGACCACTCAGCTAGTGTATGTTCTTCATTCCTTTTATATTTTATTGTTAATCTGTAAATGTCCCCTCTAACAGTCAGCTGAATTTGTATCTAGTATTTTCTGGATTGTTCTCTGAAATATAATTAATATTCATCAAAATCTTTAATTATGGGGCAATTTGGATCTTCATATTGAGATTTATCTGATCAGCAATTATTATAACTGTTTGCCATGGGTTTGAGCACACTTAAGAGAGTCAGAAGTCACAAGATGAATCTGCACATTTCCCAGGCATCCTGGCTATGTCCCTTGCCCAGTTGGTCTCACCCTTTTTATGTGCTGTGTTGGCTAAACTGATCTTCCAGCTAACTCCCTGACCACCAAAAGTGTAGAGAAATTGAGAAATTGCACATCTGCAAGCCCCTCCTCCCTCCACTTCCTGGCAGACTTCCTTGTCTGGGACCTACAATCTAGGTACTGCAACTGGAAAAGAATCAAGACCACTGTGTTTAATTATTCCCACTCTACTTTTGTGTAGGCAGTTCATATCTACTGTTGTTTTTTTTCCTTTTCATTCTCTCTTCTACTTAATAAATCTGTTGCAGAAAACAAATGAATATCTGTTAAACTCTCATCCTAAGCTTCTAAATGATCTTTTTTTTCTCATTCATTTTAGCATGTATTTTATAGGCTCTGTCAGGTATTCAGCTTTAGGTGAGATTGCCTCAGAAACATGCAATAGTCAGCTACCTATTATTGCAGGCAACATGGTGAATTTAAAGACAATGAGGCAAGGGATAGAGGGTGACCTTGTAAGATGCTGGACTTAGATTCAGGAGATTTTGGCTCAAATCTCGGATGTATTGCCAGTTTCCTGTGAAATGGGCAAGTCACTTAGGCCCAGATTCTCAAAGGCATTTAGGCACCTAAATATCTTTGAGGATTTGGGCCTTAATTCCTCTGTGCTTCAGTTCCTGTCCTGTAAAATGTGGAATAATGGTATTTTCTTTCTCCCATTCTTTATCCAGCTTGTCTACTTAGATTGTGAGATCTGGGGCAGGACAGTCTTAGGGTATGTCTACACTGAAAAAAAAGACCCATGGCATTGATTCTCAGAACCTGGGTCAACTGACTTAGGCTCATGGCACTTGAACTATTGTGCTAAAAATAGTAGTGTAGATGTTCAGGCTTGGGATGGATTTCAGAACATTGGCTTCAGCCCCAGCCCAAATATCTAAACTGCTATTTTTAGCCCTGAAGCATGAGCCTTATGAGCCTGGGTCAGTTGACCCAGACTCTTGAGACTCACTGCTGTGGTGATATGAAAGGATTTTGAGTTCCTCTCATTTGTTTCTTAAGCACATCACTGAAAACATTGCTCTGCCACTATTAATTCAAAATAGGGAAAGAACTGACAAAAAATAACTAAATTGGTAAGAAATGGGGTGGTAGCTGTAGACCACAACATTAAAGTGCAGAATTTAACAATTAAGAATATACTCAAGAAATAAGGTGATCATAGAATCCCAAAATCATAGGCCTGGAGGGGACCTTGAGAGGTCACCTAGTCCAGTCCCCTGCACTCATGGCAGGACTAAGTATTATTTAAACCATTCCTGACAGGTGTTTGTCTAACCTACTCTTAAAAACCTCCAATGATGGAGATTCCACAACTTCCCTAGGGAATTGATTCTAGTGCTTAACCACTCTGACAGTTATGAAGTTTTTCCTAATGTCCAATCTAAACCTCCCTTGCTGCAATTTAAGCCCACTGCTTCTTATCCTATCCAAAAAGGTTAAGGAGAACAATTTCTCTCCTTCCTCCTTGTAACAGCCTTTTATGTACTTGAAAATTGTTATCATGTCTTCTCTTCTCCAAACTAAACAAACCCATGCTTTCAATGTTTCCTTATAGGTCATGTTTTCTAGACCCTTAATTATTTTTGTGGCTCTTCTCTGGACTTTCTCCAATTTTCTTGAAATTTGTCACCAGAACTGGACACAATACTGTAGTTGAGGCCTAATCAGCACAGAGTAGTGTGGAAGAATTACTTCCAATGTCTTGTTTACAACACTCTTGCTACTATATCCCAGAATGATGTTTACTTTTTTTTTGCAATAGTGTTACATGGTTCACTCTTATTTAGCTTGCGATCCACTATGACTCCCAGATCCCTCTCCACAGCACTCCTTCCTAGCCAGTCATTTCCCATTTTGTATGTGTGCAACTGATTGTTCCTTCCTAAGTGAAGCACTTTGCATTTGTCTTTATTGAATTTCATCCTGTTTACTTCAAACCATTTCTTCAGTTTGTCCATATCATTTTGAAATTTAATCCTATCCTCCAAAGCACTTGCAACCCCCCCCCCACACACACCCCACCCAGCTTGTATCATCTGCAAACTTTATAAGTTTTCTCTCTATGCCATTATCTAAATCATTGATGAAGATAATGAACAGAACCAGACCAAGAACTGATACCTGTGGGACCGCATTGAATATACCCTTCCAGCTTGACTGTGAAGCACTGATAACTCTGTTTGGGTACCCACCTTACAGTAGCTCCATCTAGGTTGTATTTCCCTAGATTGTTTCTGAGGAGGTCATGTGAGACAGTATCAAAAGCCCTACTAAAGTCAAGATCTACTACTCCCCCCATCCACAAGACTTGTTACACTGTCAAAGAAAGCTATTAGGTTGGTTTAACATGATTTGTTCTTAAAAAATCCATGCTGACTGTTACTTATCACCTTACTATCTTCTAGGAGTCTGGAAATTGATTGTTTGATTATTTGCTCCATTATCTTTCCTGGTACTGAAGTTAAATTGACTGGTTTGTAATTTCCCAGGTAGTTCTTATTTCCCCTTTTATAGGTGGCTTCTCTTTTAAAAGTTTGGTAATTTAAGTGTGCATACAATGTTGGCATACCACCAAGAACCATGAATTGGCAGTTTAAGCAGGTTAATCTATGGCTAGTGCATTGGTAGGCACAGTATGGACTGAGGTTAGCTAAATGTCACTCCAAAACTGAAGGGAGGGGTTAGTCAGTCATGCTCAGTCAAAAACTAGGTGCGGGTCCTCCGGCCATAAGACTTGTTAAGTGACATCTTTGTGTGACATATATTTGTGTGACAGTTAGACATAATAGTTATGATTGGTCCATACTTATACACCAATCAGGGAGGGTCTGAAGGTGATTGCAGGATAAGTATGCTAATATTAGGATTGGGAAACAAGTCAATCAGAACAGGCCAAAAAATGTGGCAGAGAGCAAGCAGGCAAAAGTCAGTCAAGCCAGGAGCAGGAGAAGAAGAAGAATCAGAAACAAACATAAAAGACAGAGCAGAGAGACCCTGACAGAACAGAGGGAAAGAAGAGGGAAGGAGAGTAAGCATGTTAGCATTTATGTAAGATACAGAATAGAACTAGAGTTAGTGAATGTGTATGCTTGAGATAGTAAAGATGAGAGTCTGTGGTGTGTATGTTTATGTTACTATGTATAAAGTTTAGAGTTTATTAAGATTGCTGTCAGTATCCTTCATCTGACTGATCATCACATGCAGAAAAGAATCACTTAAGCCATTCCAACTGTGTAACATTACAGTACTGGGTATTTTAGCTTATATACCTGTGCTAAGGGATTTATGTTTATGTTTTAAATTAGGTTTAGATTGATTGTATTAGGAAAGGTTGGTTAACCAAATAAAAAAAAAAAACACTTTATTTTGGAAAAGTACTGCTTAGGTGTCCATCCTTTGAGTGGAGGGTTGTACTTGTGTCCTCTGAGGGGTTAACAGATCTAGTCCGTTCTGGGGAGTTTCCTGAATGGCATAGGAAAATCTTTGGTAAATCCTAGCAAGTCTACTAGGGTGGCCCCCCCTTCTTTCATCTTGCAGGAACAGATTAATAGGTCAACATCTTGGGAACCCGAAAGTAAGGAATAAGAGGACTATGCTGGGATCCCTGCAAGCTGCATGGAAACTTTTTAAAGACACCATAATATATGCTCAACTTAAATGTATACCCCAAATTAAAAAGAAACATAGTAAGAGAACCAAAAAAGTGCCACTGTGGCTAAACAACAAAGTAAAAGAAACAGTGAGGGGCAAAAAAATCATCCTTTAAAAAGTGGAAGTTAAATCCTAGTGAGGAAAATAGAAAGGAGCATAAACTCTGACAAATGAAGTGTAAAAATACTATTAGGAAAGCCAAAAAAGAATTTGAAAAACAGCTAGCCAAAGACTCAAAGTAATTGCAATTTGTTTTTAAGTTCATCAAAAGCATGAAGCCTGCTAACCAATGGGGCCACTGGACGATTGAGATGCTAAAGGAGCATCTCAAGGATGATAAGGCCAATGAGGAGAAACTAAATGAATTCTTTGCATTGGTGTTCATGGCTGAGGATGTGAGGGAGATTCCCAAACCTAAGCCATTCTTTTTAGGTGACA
Source organism: Malaclemys terrapin pileata (assembly GCF_027887155.1). NCBI lineage: Eukaryota > Metazoa > Chordata > Testudines > Emydidae > Malaclemys > Malaclemys terrapin. The sequence goes on from NC_071506.1 coordinate 30,315,659, forward strand.
AATGTGAGGAACTGTCCCAAATTCAAGTGTCATTAGAGGAGGTTTTGGAACAAATTGATAAACTAAATAGTAATAAGTCACCAGGACCAAATGTTATTCACCCAAGAGTTCTGAAGGAACTCAAATGTGAAATTGCAGAACTACTAACTGTACTAGTTAGCATCAGTACCAAATGACTGGAGGTCAACTAATGTGACACCAATTTTTAAAAAGGGCTCCAAAGATGATCCCGGCAATTACAGGCCGGTAAGCCTGACTTCAGTACCAGGAGAACTGGTTGAAACTATTATAAAGAACAAAATTGTCAGACACATAGATGAACATAATTTGTTGGGGAAGAGTCAACATGTTTTTTGTAAAAGGAAATCATGCCTCACCAATCTACTAGAATTCTTTGAAGTGGTCAACAAGCATACGGACAAAGGGGATCCAGTGGATATAGTGTACTTAGATTTTCAGAAAGCCTTTGACAAGATACCTCACCAAAGGCTCTTAAGCAAAGTAAGCTATTATGGGATAAGAGGGAAGGTACTCTCCTGGTTTGGAAACTGGTTAAAAGAGAAGAAACAAATGATAGGGATTAATGGTCAGTTTTCAGAATGGAGAGAGGTAAATAGTGGTGTCCCCCAGGTGTCTGTACTGGGCCCCGTCCTATTCAATATATTCATAAATGATCTGGAAAAAGGGGTAAACATTGAGGTGGCAAAATTTGCAGATGACACAAAATTGCTCAAGATAATTATGTCCCAGGCAGACTGCGAAGAGCTACAAAAGAATCTCTCAAAACTGAGTGACTGGGCAACAAAATGTCAGATGAAATTCAATGTTGATACATGCAAAGTAATGCACATTGGAAAACATATTCCTAACTATACATACAAAATGATGGGGTCAAATTTGCTGTTACCACTCAAGAAAGAGATCTTGGTATCATTTTGGATAGTTCTCTGAAAACATCCATTCAATGTGCAAAAAAAGTGAACAGAATGTTGGGAATAATTAAGAAAAAGATAGATAATAAGACAGAAAATTTAATATTGCCTCTATATAAAGCCATGGTACGCCCACATCTTGAATACTGTGTGCAGATGTGGTCATCAAATCTCAAAAAAGATATATTGGAACTGGAAAAGATTCAGAAAAGGGCAACAAAAATGATTAGGCATATGGAATGACTGCCATATGAGGAGAGATTAATAAGACTGGGACTTTTCAGCTTGGAAAGAGATGACTAAAGGGGATAGGATTGAGGTCTATAAAATCATGACTGGTGTAGGGAAAGTAAAAAAGGAAGTGTTGTTTACTCCTTCTCTTAACACAAGAACTAGGGGTCACCAAATGAAATTAATAGGTGGCAGGTTTAAAACAAATAAAAGGAAGTATTTCTTCACACAATGTACAGTCAACCTGTTGAACTTCTTTCCAGAGGATGTTGTGAAGACCAAGTCTATAACAGGGTTAAAAAAAGAACTAGATAAGTTCATGGAGGATAAGTCCATAAATGGCTATTAGCCAGGATGGACAGGGATGGTATCCCTAGCCTCTGTTTGCCAGAAGCTGGGAATGGGAGACAGGAGGTGGATCAGTTGGCGATTATCTGTTCTGTTCATTCCCTCTGGGGCACCTGGCATTGGCCACTGTTAGAAGACAGGTTTCAGAGTGGTAGCCATGCTAGTCTGTATCAGCAAAAACAACGAGGAGTCCTTGTAGCACCTTAGAGACTAACAAATTTATTTGGGCCTAAGCTTCCATGGGCTAAAACACACTTCATCAGATGCATGGAATGGAAAATACAGTAGCAGGTATATTTATACATAGTACATGAAAAGATGGGAGTTGCCTTACCAGGTGGAGGGGTCAATCTAACGAGTCAATTCAATTAACAGTAGAATACCCAGGGAGGAAAAATCACTTTTGTAGTGGTAATGAGGATGGTCCAGTTCAAACAGTTGACAAGAAGGTGTGAGTAACAGTAGGGGGGAACTAGTATGGTAAAATTAGGTTTTGTAATGACTTATCCACTCCCAGTCTTTATTCTTAATATTTATATTTTATACTATATTTATAGTATTTATACTTAATTTGCAAACCGGGCACCATCAAATTAGGCCTGAATAAAGACTGGGAGTGGATAAGTCCAGAATAACTGCTACTGTATTTTCGACTCCATGCATCTGATGAAATGGGTTCTAGCCCACAAAAGCTTATGTCCAAATAAGTTTGTTAGTCTCTAAGGTGCCACAAGTACTCCTCGTTGTTTTTGTCAGAAGACAGGATACTGGGCTAGATGGATCTTTAGTCTGACCCAGTATGGCCGTTCTTATGTTCTTGTGATCCCTGAGTCTGGGCTTGGGATCTTATTTTGAAGCATAGATATACCCTTACTCTGAGTTTGTACAATGCCTAGCTCTATGGTGCCCTGATCTCAGTTGGGTCTCTAAGTGCTATTCTGATACAAATAATTACCTCTACTATCCCTCATTATTCCCCTGTGATATAGTCCAGGTCTGATCATTTTTTTAAGGGAAGAGGTGATATAAAGCTAAATGGTATTTGATGAGACTGAATGTTTTTATGAGACAAGGAAACCTCATGTTAAATTACTGAGAGGCTCTCTTAAAGGGAGAGGCAGCATATTTTTGTTACTTCCAGTTGGAAGAATGGTCCTGCAGTTCTTTGTAAGATATTGACAGGCTTTTAAATCCAGGCAAAACAACTGAAAATCTTTTGTAACTACAGTGCTTACACTGGCTGTTTACAATAAGTCCTGTTGCAGTTTTTCAATAAGCTTTCATGACTGTTTGTTTTTATTCTGTGTCTGCCTATAACTTTGCCCCCAAAAAGTTTCTATTGCTCTAGTTAGGGGGAAAAAAACAAAAGCAGGAGTTTAGAAATGCTGTATGCTCTGCAATTTGTAATATCTGCTTTATGCGTGCATTGGCAATGAAGTGGTGGGTTTGGCCTGTCACCTTCACTGACTCCTTTTGGACCAGATCTGTCACCATTACTCTCTGCCACCCTTGATTTCAATAGGGAGTGAGATACTACTCTACATGAATACTAAAGGAGAGTAGTCTCCCATTTTGTTGAGTTTCAGAGAGAATGTCCTATTTTCTCAGTATCTTTCTGAGCTATAAACAGTATAAGATATACAGCAAGGTCCTCACAGTCTCCTTACTCTTCCTTTGTGTTATGTACAATACGTTATACGATCCCCCAGTTTTGAGTCTCTCCTTTCTGTTAGGGGATGACTTTCTTTTACATTAACACTGAAAAAATTCTTCCTCCATTTTGCAGGTGTCCAAATAGTCTACACTGATGATGTCCACAAAGCTTCTTTTGATATTCAGGCACAGGATTGTATAAAATGGCCAGTGGGAGACGGATGTGAAGCTCAGCAGTTCTACCTTCCATATGGGGTGGGTGCCAACTCCTTGTTTTAATGTGGGGTTCCCTCTTTGAAAGAGCACTGGACTCACTCATGGTGTGAAGAGTTTAGCCTTAGTGTCTGTTAGTAGAGCACATTGAAATTTTTCAAGTGAAACAAATGTCATCGTCAAATACTGCTTTAACAACATGGAAGTGTTTCAGGAAACCTTGTTGATTTCTTCAGTTTCCCTTTTTATTGATGAAAACTTGAAACAAAACAAAAAAATCAATATTCCCAGTATGCAAACTGAGGTGTAAGATATACTCAGCAGAAATCGGTATGAGAAACATAGTGTTAGTCTTCAGCTGGAACAACCTACCCAACCATTTTCATACCTTCCACAAGATAGGCTTCCTGCCCACCAAAAATATACATTGTCCCATTATATTTTTACAATTTAATTTGCATCTTGCAGCATGTTACATTTGAGAATTCCCCTGAAAGGCAATCAAGTTTGCCTTTATGGCAACAATTGCTGGAAGACGGAACTGCATCTGCCTATAGTAAAGCAAAATATATAGAGAAATAGTGAAGACCTAACAAGCTTTCTTTCTCTTTGTATACCCTACTGAAATCAGAACAACTAGTGTAATCTCCTTCAACAAGAATACAGCCTACCTTAACCATGTAGAATAATTTAAAAGGAAAGATGCTGACATCATCATAGAAGTAGGTATATAAAGTTCGGTACACATAGAGTTACCATTTTTCCTGAACCCCACAGGAGAGTACAAAGTAAGATGTTAATTCTAGAGAATTAATTTAGATCAATTAACTTTAATCGTACCTTTTTGGATTCAAAGATTTTTTTTTTAAAAGTCTCCAACTTGGGAAAAATTCTAGTTGATTTTTAGTAAGATATAGTAACTTAAAAATAATTATAGTTAACTGCAGTTATACAGTACTTTTCAGCCAAGGGTCTCAATGCACAGTATTATCACAGTTTTACAGATGGGGAAACTGAGGCATGGAGAAGTTAAGTGATTTAACAGTGTCAGTGACAGGGTTGTGAATGGAACGCAGGTCTTCTTATTAGGGCTCATAGCCTAGACCCTGCTGGTACCCTTTTCATATGAATTATACTGTATAAAACATAGAAGGCTAAAGCAATTTACAGATATTTAAGAGAATATGATGCATAATCACCACAAGAGCTATCCAAAGTGAAATTCATTAATATTCTAAATGCCCTTTCAATGAAATATCTGATGATTCTGAGGGATTCATTATCATGAAATTCTGCCAGAGTTTGAAAATTTTGAATTGGGGTCAGAACCCACTTCTTAAAAGAATCTCAGTCACTGGAAAAATATATACAGGCAAGAATATGTGAAATTGTAAAAATAAAAAAAGGACATGAGCCAAGGGAAAAAAAAAACATAATAGCTATTCTCCCTGAATATCACCTGTTTCAGCAACTGTCGTGTTGCTTATTGCTTGATAATAAATGAACTGTGACAGAATCTGGGGATTTAGATTACAACACCAATGATTTTGTGTTTGGTGTCACATGGAACTTGCATATTGATAGAACAATATGCCTGTAGAATTCTAAAAATCATTTAATTATTAGCTGAGACACAAATATTTCTGCAGTCAAGCGCTCCCAGGGTAAACTGAAAATTAGCTATGTCACAACATTCATGCTTTGTTTGCAGATATCTTTTCAAAAACAAATGAACTTTTTAATTTTGTTAAGACTGGCCCTGGGAGCTGTTCATGACAGGAAAGAGGCAATTCAATGTTGGATCATCCTCATTCTTATTTACTGTTGGAATCACATTATAATGTCTCTATTTCACAGACAAAGAGGGAGAAATGGAGGTAAATGAAGTAGTTACAGCTGTTGGATTTGCTTCTGAAGCTGAAGAAGGGAATAAAAACCTGACACAAATTTCTAGACACCCTAGTTAATGAAATCAAGTTCAGTTTGAGTCTTTGAACTCAACTTGCAATTCAGTCAGCTCCTAATTCTTTCCCCCCCTCTTTATTTATTTTACTTTCCCCTTTGAAATAACAATAAACAAGAACACTGCAAACCAAAGCTAACAAGCTTCAAAGAGTACAAAATACTTCTGTGTTTGAGTATGAACAAATACACCGAGACAAACCCAGATATTAGAATTACAAGCAGAGGGACATATAAATCCACATTATATTAAGATGTCACACAGTGTGCCATGCCAGTTTTAAGTTAGTTATTTGTCAAATTTTGTATGAGAAGTTTATACAATTAAATAGGTCAATTGCTTTACAGCTTTTGGCTTTGTATAACATTTATTTCTATTTCAAACACAGAAAAAATTGGTACTTCTTATGGCAATTGGACACCTATGTTTTTAGCTGAATAGAAGATAGAATTCCCATCCTACTCCAAAGACAATCCATATTCCTAGGCCTAGATTTACAAAGGGACTAAAGTGTTAAAGCACCGACTGATACAATGCCTAACTTTTAGGTGCCCTGCTACCTAGTGGAGTTCACAACCCCAGTGTTAGGTTCCCTATACAATGCATGGGGAGAGTTAGGGTATGTCTACAATACATTAAGAGATACATGACTGGCCTAGGTCAGCTGACTTTCACTGCACGGCTAAAAAACAGCAGTGTAGATGTTTGGGCTCAGGCTGGAACCCAGGCACTGTGGCCGTGAGGGTCCCTGAGTTCAAATGTTTACACTGAAATTTTATAGCGTCACACTCGGAGCCCTGCAAAAGCAAATCAGCTGACCTGGGCTAGACATGGCTTTGCTGCAGGTCTTTTATTGCAAGCATAGACATACCCTTAGGTGACTGTGAATGGGATTAACAAAAGCCAGCATCCTAAACTGGGAGCTGGCTAATCTAGCTAACAGGCGTGGTCTTCACTACAAAATTAGGTCAACATTAGATGCCTTCCATCAACCCAGTTGCACAGGTATCTACACTTAAATTTGTCTCCTACCAATGTAACTGTGTCATTACGCTGACATGGTAACACCACCTCCCCAAATGCCATTGAACTATGGCTGGTGTAGAGAGGTCAATGCAGGATGAATGTAGACACTGTAAAAAGCAAAAGAGACTCCTGCGGCACCTTTAAGACTAACAGATGTATTGGAGCATAAGCTTTCGTGGGTGAATACCCACTTCGTCAAACGCATGTAGACACTGCATTACTTATGTCGACCCTAACAGTCCTCTAGCAGCCAGGGCCAGCTCCAGGCAGCAGCTTGTCAAGCAGGTGCTTGGAGCGGCCACTCCGGAGAGGGGCAGCAGGTCCAGCTATTCGGCGGCAATTCGGCGGATGGTCCCTCACTCCTGCTCGTAGCGAAGGACCTCCTGCCAAATTGCCACCACAGATCACGATCGCGGCTTTTTTTTTTTTTTTTTTTTTGCGCCACTTGGGGCGGCAAAAACCCTGCTAGCAGCTGCCCCACAGTGCTTGATGCTGACCACTTTAGTCCCAATTCTGAGCTCCACTGCCCAGAGTCACAGAGACCAGAATCCCCCCATCCCTTTAAAACCCCCATGAATTTTTTAAATGCCTTTTGCTGGTTGTCCAGCTTGGTGAGCATACCTCTATCTGCTCTCTGTTGTTGTGCACAACTGCCCAGCTCCCCAGGTCAGCTACATGCTCCAGATGCACTCCTGCCTGGAGTAGACAGGAAGTATTGGATCTCCTGAGCCTGTGGGGAGAAGAGGTGCAGGCGCAGCTCCAAACCAGCCATAAAAACATCAGCATCTACAAGCAGATTGCTCAGGGGATGCAAGAAAAGGGATATGACAGGGCCCAGCATCAGTGCCATGTGAAAGCCAAGGAGCTGTGGCAAGCATACCAGAAGGCCAGGGAGGACAACAATTGATCTGGTGCTGAGCTGCAGACCTGCCATAATCTGTAGATGCCCTACCACACTCCCGCTCAACCCCCATCTCCCAGCATTGTGGATACTTCCTCAGAGCCTGAGGCACAGGCTCCTGCTCTGAACGGTGAGAAGAAGGAGGTGGACAAGGAAGAGGAGGAAGATATGGGAGACAAGTGACCAGTAGATCCAGCTGCTCAGTAAGGCGGGACCTGGTTTGACTCCACGGCAGTCCAGCCAGTCCCACCAGTCGAGCATGGGACAGTCCGACGCAGGTGAAGGAACCTCGGGTAAGCATGCCGATAGATTTTCGATTACAGAGATGGCACTCCAAAATTAGCAAGATGCATATTTTGATTTTTCATTAATTTATTCATGCTAGCAGAGACAGTGCTACTACTATGAAAGGTATTTGCTATTTCTTTTCTTTCCCCTCTAGAGTTAGGCAGGGGTGAGGGACATGCACAGCAGTTTGTTTATGTACACAGGAAACGTCCCTTGAATCGTCCTCAGAGATCTCAGTGAAACTTTCATGCAGGTACTCTGCAATCCTCTGCCATGGTTTCTAGGGAGGGTTGCCCTATTTCTTCTGCTGCAATAGGACACTTTCCCATACCACTCAGTGATAACTTCAGCAGACATCATTGCAATAAACAGGTGTGATAAACTCAGGACAAACAGCTGCAAGGGGGTGGAGGGTAGAAAATAGTCCCAGAAGGTTAAAAGGCCCTCCTCCCTATCAACTGGAGAGGGGTGACGACAGGTCAATCAGGTTCAGCTGAGAAGGGGTTACCAGAGATCAGTTAGGACCAGCTGAGAGGGAGTTACCTGAGGTCAATTGGGATCAGCTGATTCCAACTAAGGGCTGCCTGAAGACCTTTTTAAACCCTCCCCTGTGTGGGGGTAGAGACGGGGGAGGGGAGGGGAAGTCAAGCTACCAGTAGGCGAGTAGCAGCAAGGAAGCAAGCCTTTCCAGGAGGGGAGGCTGCATTCCCTCTCACAAAGGAGAAAAACAATCCCAAAACACTGTCTGAAAGAAGGACAGACTGCCCCTATGCAGCAAAGAGGGACTGTTTTATCCCAAGCCCATCTCACCAAGGCTAAAAACAGCGCAGGCTGGTGAGACCAAGAAGGTGCCTTGCCACACAGGCTAGCAACATTTAGATCCAGGAGGCTCTGGGACACCAGCAGCATCTCTGCTTTCTCTGCCTTTGTTACCCTAAGCAGTGAGATTTCAGCTAAAATCTCCACCACCTGTGGAAAATAGTGCCAGTAGCACTATACTACTAGAATCATGTAACTGAGCAATACCCTCCTCATTTCCCCAACACCCGATGGGCCATATTCACCCTGGCTGATGCAGTGACTGGTGCTGTGCACAAACAATCCTAGCAGAGGTGAGAAGTAGTGCTTAAAACTTGTGGGGAGCAAGGCGAATATGTTAAGTATCTTAAGTTTTGCTTTCCATAGTGAATATGCAGACAATGGAACCTTTGTGTGTTTTATCTGAAGCTGCCATCATTGCAGCCTTCAAGGTCTCCCCCTCCATACCAGCAGAACATCTGAGCCAGATAAGGAGGAGAAGGAAGAGTACTTGGGATGACATGTTCAGTGAGATCCTGCAAGCCAATACACATCGGACATCGAGCACAGGGCCTGGAGGATGGACATTGTGGACAGCTTAGAGAAGGAAAGAGTGGAGATGAGAAAGGCCCAGGAGTCCCAGCAGGAAAAGGAGAGGGAGATGCACCAGGACACAATAGCCTTCCAACCCCCCATACACATACACATACATTTCTGTCTGTCTCAGGCATTCTGGGCAGCAATCATCCCCTCTCTTCATCCAAGGAAAGAAATATAGCATGCAGCAATGGATGAAGCAGGGAAAACTGCAGTCAAAGATTCCCATCCTGCAAACTCTTATGTGAATAGTGACATTGGCTTCAGACATATAGCATGAGGGGCCAATGCCAAAGAGGCCACAAAATTTTTGAGCTCTTCTCTCTAGCCTTCCACTGCATGCAGATAGAGCTGCCCATGGTCTCTCCTCATTCAGTAGAGTGGCTCATTGATACATGATGGGAAAAGTGGGAGTGGAGTTACAGGCCATCTGGTCCAAAGCTAACACTGACCGTGTGGTTGATGTCTTGCTGATTCCTCATAGAAAACTTTCTCCTCCCCGTGTCCTCTTCTTTGATGCCTGTCTACTGGTCTGTCTGTCCATCCATAGACTAAGCTCCTTGAGTCCTTCATAGTATCCTTGCTTGTATGTTTGGAAAACCTCAAGCACAGCATACATGTTATTGAAAATAAATAATGGGATGTGGGGAGGATTATAGGATTGATTTTATTTCTAGCTGTATGTTGCCTTAGGTGCTCAGGTAATACAGTGGTGAGAGAAACTAATAAATAAATGTGCCTGGATTAGACCTAACCTGTACATTAATATGAAACTATGAAAAATTTTGAAGTAGGAGGGGGAATTACATGGAAAAAAAATTGAGTTTATTAAGGAATGACCTCGCTGAACAAAACTGGTTATATGACTTGGCCCCAGGTGGGTTTACATGGCTATAGACCTGGGTGATAACAAAGCTGCCAATATGTTACGCTTGTTTGTTTGAACCTTCTGCAACTACTTTCTTTCTTTAGGGACTTTACTAGTAATCCTGTGAGATATTAAAGAAAACTGGTTTCAGAGGAAACATGGTCCAACCCTAAATAGAAGTCTGTATATTGACTTCAATGGACTCTGGATCAGGACACATGTTTGATTGTAGAATGCTTTAGTGATGGATTTGAAGATTTTTTTTATTATTATTTTGTGGAAAGGATTCCACAGAATAAAAAAAAAACTTATTGTGCACTAACAATTTGGTTCTCAGACTAGTTTGTGGGGTTGCCTAGTACATCACAGTAGACTCACAATACAAGGGTCCCAGTAAGGCACATTTCTATGAAACGCCCTACAAATCTAAAGGGGGAAAAGTCTATATAATTACATAGGACCATTTGAACAACATTCCTGGGTTCTCAGAGATCATTGTAAATTAGAGGAAGAAAGCTTTGTTTGCTAGAGTGTTCTGCTCTGCAGCTAAATCTAATAACTCATAGTGATCACATTGGTGTAAAACTCGAAAGAGAAAATTTCAATCACCAAATAATTCTATTTTGCTTCTTGTTTGCCAATTTACATTGATATTCAAATAAAGATATATATTAATGCCTGAAAAGCTGCTGCAGAAAATAATAGAAGCAACATAATTGATGCCTCTTCCTTGTCATAAGACGTTTTTTAAAATGAATTAGTAAATTCTTTATACATCTTCAGAAGGTACTCACTAATGAAGAATATGACTCACTGCCTGAGCCCACTCGCTCATTTTTACCTACTTGTGCTATTTTAGTTAAATAATAGCTGGATGCTTAAGGTGGCACATTATCAAAAGGTTGACTTCCATTTGTGGGCAGAATTAAATGGTGGGTTCTTTACCCTCTACCTGACTGTGGGCCTAAATTGGATAGGAGGCTGGGGAAAATCTTGTTGTGAAGAACAAGTAGCAGTACTTTTGAGGTAAGTAGAATTATTTGTTTTCTCCCCATTGGACAAGGAAAACAGAGTAGGCTGGCCCTGGGCTGAGTGACATCAAAAAGAGCAGCTATGAATTGCTGGGGAGAGGGACTGGATAGAGAACATCAGAGGAGGCAAAGGGGTAGAACAGAACATGAAATGACCTGCCAGTCAGAGAAGAAGAGGGAACAGAAAAGGACAAAGAGTTGAGTAGATCAATAGTACTGAAATGCTAGTAAGCGGGGAGGAGCCTGGCTCTAATTTATGTCAGCTTCACCAGAAATGCTTAAGAAAAGAGTTTCAGAGTGGTAGCCCTGTTAGTCTGTATCAGCAAAAAGAATGCGGAGTACTTGTGGCACCTTAGAGACTAACAAATTTATTTGAGCATAAGCTTTCGTGGGCTAAAACCCACTTCATCGGATGCATGCAGTGGAAAATACAGTAGCAAGATATATATACACAGGGGACATAAAAACATGGGTGTTGCCATACCAACTATAACAAGAGTAATCAGTTAAGGTGGGGTATTATCAGCAGGAGAAAAAAAAAATTTTGTAGTGATAATCAGGATGGCCCATTTCCAACAGTTGACAAGAAGATGTGAGTAACAGTATGGGAAAAATAGCATGGGGAAATAAGTATTACTTTGTGTAATGACCCATCCACTCCCAGGCTTTATTAAAGCCTAATTTAATGATGTTCAGTTTGCAAATTAATTTCAATTCTGCAGTTTCTCCCTTGGACTCTGTTTTTGAAGTTTTGTTGTTGTTGGAGTATTGCGACTTTGAGGTCTGTAATCGAGTGACAAGGGAGGTTGAAGCGTTCTCTGACTGGTTTTTGAATGTTACAATTCTTGACTTATGATTTGTGTCCATTTATTCTTTTGTGTAGAGACTGTCCGGTTTGGCCAATGTACATGGCAGAGGGGCATTGCTGGCACATGATGGCATATATCACATTGGTAGATGTGCAGGTGAATGAGCCTCTGATAGTGTGGCTGATGTGATTCAGTCCTATGATGGTGTCCCCTGAATAGATATTTGGACAGAGTTGGCAACGGGCTTTGTTGCAAGGTTCCTGGGTTAGTGTTTTTGTTGTGTGGTGTGTGGTTGCTGGTGAGTATTTGCTTCAGGTTGGGTGTTGTCTGTAAGCGAGGACTGGCCTGTCTCCCAAGATCTGTGAGAGTGAGGGATCGTCCTTCAGGATAGGTTGTAGATCCTTGATGATGCACTGGAGAGGTTTTAGTTGGGGGCTGAAGGTGATGGCTAGTGGCATTCTGTTACTTTTTTTGTTGAGCCTGTCCTGTAGAGGTGACTTCTGGGTACTCTTCTGGCTCTGTCAATCTGTTTCTTCACTTCAGCAGATGGGTATTGTAGTTTTAAGAATGCTTGATAGAGATCTTGTAGGTGTTTGTCTCTGTCTGAGGGGTTGGAACAAATGTGGTTATATCTTGGCTATATATCTTATAGCTTGTCTGTAGACAATGGATCGTGTGGTGTGGTCTGGATGAAAGCTGGAGGCATGTAGGTAAGTATAGCTGTCAGTAGGTTTCTGGTATAGGATGGTGTTTATGTGACCATCACTTATTAGCACTGTAGTGTCCAGGAAGTGGATCTCGTGTGTGGACTGATCCAGGCTGAGGTGATCTTCCAAAAACCACCATCCCGGCCACTATGGATGTAGAAGCCCTCTACCCTCTACACCAACATTCCACACAAAGATGGACTACAAGCCAAAAGGAACAGTATCCCCAATAATGTCACGGCAAACTTGGTGACTGAACTTTGTGACTTTGTCTTCACCCACAACTATTTCATATTTGAGGACAATGTATACCTTCAAGTCAGTGGCACTGCTATGGGTACCCGCATGGCCCCACAGTATGCCAACATTTTTATGACTGACGTAGAACAACGCTTCCTCAGCTCTCGTCCCCTAACGCTCCTACTCGCGCTACATTGATAACATTTTCATCATCTGGACCCATGGAAAAGAAGCCCTTGAGGAATTCCACCATGATTTCAACAATTTCCATCCCACCATCAACCTCAGCCTGGACCAGTCCATACATGCCTCCAGCTTTCATCCAGACCATAGCACACTATCTGTTGTCTACAGCCAAGCTCTAAGATACAACCGCATTTGCTCCAACCCCTCAGACAGAGACAAACAGAATTATAACAGAATCAGACGTCAAGAAATATAACATTCAAAAACCAGTCAGAGAAGACTTCAACCTCCCTCGTCACTACATTACACAAAGTAAAACCTATTTCTCCATGCTATTTTTACCCTACTGGTACTCACACCTTCTTGTCAACTGTTAGAAATCTACCAATGTGATATATGCCATCATGTGCCAGCAATGCCCCTCTGCCATGTACATTGGCCAAACCGGACAGTCTCTACACAAAAGAATAAATGGACACAAATCATACATCAAGAATTGTAACATTCAAAAACCAGTCAGAGAACACTTCAACCTCCCTCGTCACTTGATTACAGACCTCAAAGTCGCAATACTCCAACAACAACAAAACTTCAAAAACAGAGTCCAAGGGAGAAACTGCAGAATTGAAATTAATTTGCAAACTGAACACCATTAAATTAGGCTTTAATAAAGCCTGGGAGTGGATGGGTCATTACACAAAGTAATACCTATTTCCCCATGCTATTTTTCCCGTACTGTTACTCACATCTTCTTGTCAACTGTTGGAAATGGGCCATCCTGATTATAACTACAAAAGTTTTTGTTTTCTCCTGCTGATGATATCCCACCTTAACTGATTACTCTTGTTATAGTTAGTATGGCAACACCCATGTTTTCATGTCCTCTGTGTATATATATCTTGCTACTGTATTTTCCACTGCATGCGATCCGACGAAGTGGGTTTTAGCCTACGAAAGCTTTCGCTCAAATAAATTTGTTAGTCTCTAAGGTGCCACAAGTACTCCTCGTTCTTTTTGCAGGAAAAGAGTGTAGCTCTATTGAGCATGACTGAGGCTCAGGTATGTCTATGCTATGGAGACTATGTCACTGTACTGATGCTGACATAACCATCTAGTATAGACAAAGGCTACACTGACTGAAGTTTTTTCCACTGGTGTAGCAACACCACTTCCCCAGGGGATAGTAGCTACATTGACAGAATCAGTCTTCTATCAGCCTACTTGCATCTAGAATTGGGGTTTGGTTGCCATCCTATGTTGATGTAGCTTTTAAGTGTGTACCAGTCCTCAGGCTGAATCTGTTGTTTGTTAGTGCTCAAAACTGAAAGCTGAGGATTGAACACATATATTCATGTTAAAAATGATCTATCTAGTATGGTGGGAAGCTTTCGAAGAGTTGGGTTCTGCAATGTATGCTAACAGTGTTCAAAATTTTGCGTTTTCCATAGCTCATGAAGGAAGAACATTTCATCCCATCTGGTGTATGTTGTACCAGAGGAATGTGTTTACCTTGGCAGGTAATGAATATAGATGCTGTTGCAGATATATCTGCATCCTAACCCACTGATGAATTTAAAGATCAGCACTAAGGTGTCAGAAATCCAGGGAGACAACTGGGGGAGCCAGATAATGGAGAAACTCATGGGAGCATGTCTACCTCTGTAGACATGCTGTCAAGGAGGTTGCGGGGGCAGGAGACCAGCAGGGCAAATTGGACCAGATTGCAGTGGCTCTGAGATCTGGTATTTTACCCCGGTTCCTGAATTTTAGGTTCCAGAGTCTAATCTTTGATTTAAACAAACAAACAAAATATAACATTTAATCTTTGTTATCAAGATAACCAATAAAATATGAACAAAATGTCAGCCAAATGTATTGAAGCTTGCTTGAGTCTGCAAACAGCTTTAAAAATAGTTCTAACAAACATAAGCCACACCTAGTCATGCAGAAGTGATGTTAACTCTGAAAGCACAATGGCAAATTCCATATCAATGTTAATTAATACTCTGCTGATCAAAACTTGAAAGAAAGTAGAAAGAAGATCATATTATAACTGTGAAATGTGCTGAGTGGCATCCCATTTTGAGTTGACAGGGTTTAGAAGTACTATCCCTTCATTCGGTTTCCAGTCTAATCGCTCCTGAGTACCAGCCATCACTATGGAGGTACAGGATTTTCACATAGATTGCCTCGATCTCAACAGATCTCCCAATGTCTGAGTTTGGAAAGCCAAATTGCCTTTCGTCCAGTGGAACAATTATGGGGAAGCTCTGCAAATCCAAAAACCAATGAGTATTTAGTCCTCTATACTGAACAGTTTCACTTCAAGCCATTTAATCCTATTTGTTAAATTTAAGTTGTTCTTACTATTTAAGAGTCAAAAAGCTAATAGCTAAGATATCAGAGCCATGGAATATAGCTTTCTAATATCATAGCCATGAGATATTATTGTTAAAAATGGGATATTTTCACCCATAATACATAGTATTTTATG
Organism: Malaclemys terrapin pileata; assembly: GCF_027887155.1. Classification (NCBI taxonomy): domain Eukaryota; kingdom Metazoa; phylum Chordata; order Testudines; family Emydidae; genus Malaclemys; species Malaclemys terrapin. The sequence continues at coordinate 30,330,944 of NC_071506.1, forward strand.
TTTTCATTTGTTTTGGCTATCTGTTTAAAGTCTGTGAAAAAATCTGAGGCTTCAAACACTACCAGAACTATTACACTCACTGCTGCTTCCATTCTTTTACTGCTGCTTATTTTTGTAATACAACCCACTGCTTCTTTCTCCCCCCTCTCTTGTTAATGGGGTATAATTTAAAAGTACTTCCTTCCTTCTGTGGTGATACCCATATGGTTTCTTAAGGTAAGCTTTTTGAAGTGCCTTTATGCTATCATTCCATTGTCAGATGAATGTGTGCAGCTCATTTATGTAAGAATCTATAGCAGACTGAATTTGCCAGCCACTAGCTTAAAGTGATTACAGTAATTTAATCTGATTTGGATTCTAAGGAGCTCAGCATCTCCACACTCTCTTGTTCCTTCAGACTCATTCCGTCCTCAATTAAAAATTTCATTATCTAACTTTTTTTTTAAATCTAAAATGAATACCCCTAAGACACCCATAGAGCCGCCAAAGCAAACTCACGATCTTGTAATGGTAACCTTTCTAAGCCTGCAGGCACACTCACCATCTGGGGAAGATAAAAGAGAGTCCAAACTGCAGTTTGATTCCTCAGAGCTGGCTTTATCACCACAAAAGGATTTGTAACACAAGAAAAATAACTCATAATACTTGGTTGCAGCCACCAGAGGCCTTTCCAACTTTCACCAAGCTGAGAGAAGGAGGGCATATCTTTCCCTGGTATCTTGTAGGCCTCCTGACAGGTCCTCACAAAAGGACTTCCCTCAGTATCTTGCCTCAATCATCCTCTTCTCCAGCCAGTCCCCTTCCCCTTCTCACCCCTTTCCCACCCCAAGTCCTGTCCTCTCCTTCCCCTCTTTCTCCCCCCTCCCCCTGAGTCCTGTCACCCCACCTCCTCCCCCAGACAGAACCAGGAAAATTACCTTATATGTTCTTCAGAACGCAGTCACATTACAGTTAGTTGACTCTCTCCATTGTGTGTACTGTCTGGAGACAACAATTCCACACTCTTAAAGGGTATGTCACTGTAATACAAAGGCAAGCTGCAACAAAGCTTACCTTTCCTTCCATGCCATTTACCTGTTCCTTTGGGTTTTATCATCACTTGTCACATCATGTCTCTGTTTACATTGGAATCTTTCTGAGGTAGGAACTATGGGCTGAATGCTCAAAATGAATTAGGCACCTGGAAAAACTCACTGATTTTTAAAGTCTGAGTTAGGCACCTAAGCTCCTATACAATAAATGGGGAAAGATAGACTATCACAGTTCAGGGTGGGGTGGACTGCACCTGTATTTCTTCTTGAGGGTCCACAAGGGCACGCATTCCCAGATTTCCAGTCTCCAGCTGTTGCCTCTTTTAAGTGAAGATACATGTTCCTTTCTCTTGTGACTGGGTTATTTCGAGGCTGCAGAGTTCCCGCCCTACACTGTGTTATTCCCAGCACAGACAGGTGCTTAATTTGTAATGAAAGAGGCGCCACAGCTCAAGCAATTTTATTTTACTTTACTTTCATAACTGAGGTGGCAAGCCCAGAGATGCTGGGGCTAAGAACTGCCAAGCCCAGAGATGCTGGGGCTAAGAACTGCCAAGCCCAGAGATGCTGGGGCTAAGAACTGCCAAGCCCAGAGATGCAGGGCTAAGAACTCCCAAGCTTTGAGGTGCTGGGGCTAAGAACTGCCAAGCCCAGAGATGCTGGGACTAAGAACTGCCAAGCCCAGAGATGCAGGGCTAAGAACTGCCAAGCCCAAAGATGCTGGGGCTAAGAACTGCCAAGACCAGAGATGCAGGGCTAAGGACTGCCAAGCTTTGAGGTGCTGGGGCTCAGGCCTGGCACAAATTAAGCACTGGTCCTGTCCATTTGCTGGATCAGGAAGAAGGCCCTGAGCCAGTTTAAAAACAAGCTATTCATCATTTCTTTGTCTGTTGGTCCCTGGAGAATCCAGTCTGAACTAGTACATGCGCACATCTCCAGAGAGGTGGTTTTCCTGGAGATGTTACAACCTGGGTGAATTTGCCTAAACATCCCCTGATGTTCTCTTACTTACCTTTCCTATGGAAATACCTACACATCCACAATAACATATACACCAATGTATTTTTAATCCAATGAACTGCAAAAATGCTTAAACTAATTAAATAACGTTTAACTAAATTCAATAAAGTTCATTCTGGATCTTGTAGGAAATTGTCATTCTATCACATAAGTGCCTTAGACAGTTATTCACAAAAGCCAAAACATTACTTAGACTAGCCAATGGAAGATACAGACAAGAGGGGCTTGTGCTAAGCTCCACCCCTCTCACAGAGATAGGCATTTGAGGGCATGTCTACACTTACCTCCGGAATGATCGTTCTAGTGGGGGGTCGATTTATCGCATCGAGTGAAGATGCGATAAATCAACTGCTGGGCACTCTCCCGTCGACTCCGGTACTCCACCGGAGCAAGAAGCATAGGTGGAGTCGACGAGGGAGCGTAAGCAGTTGGCCTACCACAGTGAAGACACCGCGGTAAGTAGATCTAAGTATGTCGACTTCAGCTATGTTATTCAATGTAAATCATGGGGGTCTCCCTCCACCTCTCCTGTTAAAGCTGTTTCACTGTGGATAAATACTGAAACAGTCACTCTATGTATTTAAACACAGTGGATCAGTCATTTGGCTGAAGAGAGAGTGAGAATGGCTCTGTAGTCCAGTGGTAAGGGCAGTCCCCTAGGAGCTAGGAAACCCAGGGCCCAGTCCCCTTGTTCCAATCACTCTGTAAGTATTTATCCACAGTGGAACAGCTATAAAAGGAGAGATGGAAGGATTCCCATTTGAGAATATTCCATAGCCCACAGGGGTTTGGCAGGAGTTTTGGGCATCATAGTGGAGCCAAAACTTGGATTTAGGCACCTAACTCCTTTTGAACATATGGCCCTATGTATATTGGTCTATAAAGCATGCTGGCAAGATTTTCAAATTGGAACTACTGGCTATTCTGTACTTTTGAAAAATCAGACCCCCATATTAAGTGCTCTAATATGTTTCTAGCTACTGTATAATTATTAAATTTTTTGCCTTCCTTCCATCTACTTTCTTTGCCTGGTAGCAAATCCTTTCCCCTAGTTCCTTTGTCCCTATAATGTTGGCTCTTACTCTTCTTCCCCCCATGTTTCCTCTCCCCACTCTGGTCCTGATCCAATGCCCACTGAAGTCAATGGAAAGAATTCTCCTTCCCTCTCCTCCTTTACCAAGGGCAGGGTAGGCTGAGGATGTTCCCAATGGGCCAGGATGGGACGTGATCACACAGCTGTTAAGGTTGTGCAAGGTCTCCCCCAATAGGATGGAGGGCACTCTGAATAGTATGCTCAGTATCTAATCAGAATGTTGACAAAGGAGCAGAAAGTATGGCTGCATAAAGGCACTTGGTAACACTTCTTTCAAACAGCTACAAACGTGGAGTTCAGAGGCCTTTGCTTTGTATCAGATAAAACAAAATTTCAAAACAGAATGTCAGAGAGAAGTCACTCCACAAAAGACATTTCTGAATTCCACTTTGCATCTTACCATTGATCTCCAGAGGGAAGTGTTTATACATGTACATGGATTCTTTAAGGCAGAGTCACTTTTCCTGAGCCATAGTGCATTTCCACACTGTTTGGTTCATGCAGCTCAGAGGGAGTGTCTTCCATGGATTGCTTGTTTAGTGCTATTAAAGTGCAATATATTCTCAGAACACTCTGTGGTAAAATATTGAAACAGCACTTAATGACCACAAGAGGAGGCGGTTATCTGGACCTAACAAACATGGTACGCATGAAGTGTTATAAAAATGATCTTATGGTTAACAGTCCTTTGAAGACTTCTTTGTCTTAAATAATTTTTGAAGTGCTTTATAGATGAGATTTATGGATTTAAAATTTCTGTAAACTTTCACAACATATGATTTAGGCCAGCGATTGGCAACCTTTGGCATGTGGCCCATCAGGGAAATCCACTGGCGGACCGAGACGGTTTGTGTACCTGCAGCGTCCGCAGGTTCAGCCAATTGCAGCTCCCACTGGCCGCGGTTTGCTGTTCAAAGCCAATGGGGGCTACAGGAAGCAGAGGCCAGCACATCCCTCGGCCCATGCCGCTTCCCGCAGCCCCCATTGGCCTGGAACGGAGAACCGCGGCCAGTGGGAGCTGCAATCAGCTGAACCCACAGACGCTGCAGGTAAACAAACTGTCCCAGCCCGCCAGTGGATTTCCCTGATGCGCCGCATGCAAAAGATTGCCAATCCCTGGCCTAGATCATAAAACAAATCACCCCAGCTCTGAAACAGGCAAATAAATGGCTTGTAGCCGACTCTTGTGCTGTTACATGAGGTATGCTTCCTCCAAGAAAGTGAGACTACGATATCTACACGCCTGCAGAAGCCATTGACCGAGAAAGCTGCAGTCTTATTCCTACTCATGATATACAGTACCATACAGCCTGACAACGTGAAAACAGAGATACAAGAAATTCCAAGCTGTGAAAATACTGGTTGATAGGTGTCAACTAGTATAAATCCGAGATAAATATATATTTGGGACCTAATCTTGTAGTACTTACTTAAGCAAGTCTTTCACTGAATTGCAATGGGAGTCCTGTTTGCCCTAGTGAGGACAGCAGGATAAAACCCTTTGCTTTTCTATTCTATTTAATATTTTCTAATCACCCATTTAGCTACAATTCCTTAATTGCCTTGTAACTTGTTAGTGTAGTAATGATAGAGAGTTATTATCAAACATTACATTGAGCAATAGATGCACAGCATGTTTTGCATAACATAGAACAGCAAAACAATGCCTGCCCCAAAGAAATTACAATTAGTCCTTTCTTATTATTCCTATTTAGGGTATTTCTACAGATAAACCAGTACAGAGGGACAGCTGCACTGCAATAGTACTTCAGTGAAGATGCTCTCTACGCCAATGGGAGGGATTCTCCTGTCGGTGTAGGTGCCCTACCTCCCCAAGAGGTGGTAGCTAAGCTGACGGGACAATGCTCCTGTTGACCTAATGTAATGCCAACAGACCCCAGTTGTTGGCCGGCGGTATTGAACCTGGGACTTCTGAAGCTTAGTGCATGAGCCTCTACTGCATGAGCTAAAAGCCAACTGGCTGTTACCTAAGGCTGTAGAGCAGACTCAATCTCTTTCTCTAAGTCATCTTGGTGCCACTAAGTGGGACAGAACACCACACCCAGGAGATGTGTGGGTTACACTAGTGCTTTCTACACCACGGATTAGGTTGATTTAACTGCATTGCTCAGAGGTGTGGATCCGTCTATCATAGTTATCATATACTTACATCTTAATCTTTGCTAGCACTTCCATTACATTTATAGTAATGTAAGGTATAATGTTTTTGTTTTGTTCTTTCTGGAAATTACAATAATCAAAGAGTAAATTAATGTTTTATATTTTACTCCTTCCTCTGAAAATAGCTAAGGATTGTACATTTTTCATGATAAAATCCCCTGATTTCAACCCTGAACTAGACTCTGAATAGATGTGTAATTCTACAATAGTATTTTCCTAAAGCAAACAATAGTAAACGGAAAATTAATTTAATTGTAATTTGTTCTACAATGTATTTGAAGAACTCTGACAAAATATTTAGTCCAAAACGTTGACCAATAGTAGATTCTAAATGTTTAGAAAGCTATCATTCATGTTCAGAAATGTAAGGGGAAGACAAAGAAACATTTTAAAATATGTGATAGATGGATGCAGCTATGAAAAATTCCCCATTCAGAGGCTGATCCTGCATTTTTGACTTACACAAAAGTCTTGTTGAATAACAATAGGAGTCATGCCTCGATTAGGGCAGCAGGACTGGGCCCAAAAGTGTATGAAAATAGATTCCCTTTTAACTGCATATATTTAATACAGAACAGTATGTTATAGCTTTACAAATAGCAAACATCTTTTCATGGTGGTAAACACTGCAAAATGTACACTCTGGAAAAATCCCATTAGTTATATTTTAAAGCAGATAATATACTGATTTAGGGTCAAATTATTCTGTTTTAGAGACAATCACTCACATACAGAAAAGATCTCTGAATGCAACCAGGGAAATTGAATTTCTTGTTGCTTTTGCTACTTTGATGTTCTTAGATACTACTGTGGGTTAGAGATGGTTGAACAGTAAAAAAACAAAACAAATAAAAGCATTAAGTTTAGTTTGAGCAGATAGATGGGACCATATTTTTCATTATTTGTGAGTATCTCTTTCACCCATAAATGTTAGCATGATTATTTGTCTGTAAATTTGTAATGAAAGTATGTAATGTGTCATTCATTATTCTCCTGTTTAAAATCTTCCATTCATTTAGGTTCTCATTCGGCACCACTGAAGTACATAGAAGTTTTACATTGACTTCAGCTGGTTCAGGATCCAGCCCCAAAATCAAGAAACTGAAACAATACCAGGTAACAATATCATATAGATGACTAATCACAGAACATGAATAATGAATACCAAACAGGCAAAGCCAACAGTTTGTGAATGATAGGCTGAAAATAATTTGCTAGAACTATTCAACAAATGGTTATGAATTCCAAAAATATTCAATGAAATCATGGTTCATTCATTTAAAGAGGGACTAAATCGGTAATAAATACTACTTATAACAATGGTTTGAACAGCTCTACTATAGACATCGGTTCCATATATGGGATCTACAAAACATGGTTGTGGCTATCTTCTGTCTCATTTTGTTTGTTCAATTTAGAACAGACTTGCTAATCATTCCTGTACTGTACACTGAATTGTGGGCTTTCTATTCCCATTGAGTTCAGTGACAGCAAGACCATCAAATATTATTACTATTAATAAAATAACAAGAGTACTTGTGGCACCTTAGAGACTAACAAATTTATTAGAGCATAAGCTTTCGTGGGCGACAGCCCACTTCTGCGGATGCATATAGAATGGAACATATATTGAGGAGATATATATACATACATACAGAGAGCATGAACAGGTCTCTGTACATGCTGTTCATGCTCTCTGTATGTGTGTATATATATCTCCTCAATATATGTTCCATTCTATATGCACACGAAGAAGTGGGCTGTAGCCCACGAAAGCTTATGTTTTAATAAATTTGTTAGTCTCTAAGGTGCCACAAGTACTCCTGTTCTTTTTGCGGATACAGACTAACACGGCTGCTACTCTGAAACTTATCATTACTATTAATATATATTATTTGTGTTACAGTAGTGCCTCTGGGCACCAATCATAGAACATACCATTGTGCTTGCTGCTGTACATACGAAAAAGACAATTGCAGTCTAGAGACATTTACAACCTAAGTAATTTAATGTTCAGATTATGTTAGAGTAATAAAACATATTCAGATGAAATATTAGGGTCCAAACAGCACAATGTCCTGATAGCCTAGCTACTTCCTGTATTACATTACTGTTTATGTTGCCAAGTCTCATGATTTTATCATGAGTCTTCTGATACTTAGGGTTCTCCATAAAGCCACAAATCCCAGATTTTTGTGACTACATGACATTCCGCTGTCATTTAAGAAAAAAAGGAAAAAGGTAAGTTTCTTGTCCTCCAAGTTGTGGAGAAGAGCTTACAAATATGAGATGAATGCACTCTCAAAGCTCAGAAACCAAAATAAAATGTACACAACATTCATTAGTTTTTCTAAAAAAAGAAACCTGATGGTTTTTAACCTAATTTCAAGATCAGTTGAGATCTAAGATGATCATTGAGTATTTGGTAACAAAACTGCATTTAAGAGGAGTACATTTCCCAGACCTAAAGAAGAGCTTTTTATAAACTTGAATTCTTATCTCTCTCATGAACAGAAGTAGTCCCATAAAAGATATTACCTCACTGACCTTGTCTCTGTAATATTGCATCAAGAAATACAGTAAATAAAATGTGTCCCCATTTGATCACATGCTACATCAGGGATTGGCAACCTATGGCATGCACTCCATCAGGGAAATCCGCTGGTGGGCCGGAACGGTTTGTTTACCTGCAGTGTCCACAGGTTTGGCCGATCACAGCTCCCACTGGCCGTGGTTCACTGTTCCAGGCCAATGGGGGCTGCGGGAAGCAGCGGCCAGCACATCCCTTGGGCCACACCACTTCCTGAAGCCCCCATTGGCCTGGAACAGAGAACCATGGCCAGTGGGAGCCGCGATCGGCTGAATCTTTGGATGCTGCAGGTAAACAAAGCATCCTGGCCTACCAGGATTTCCCTGATGGGCCACGTGTCAAAGGTTGCTGATCCCTGTTCTACATCTTAACAGTATGTTTTGCAGCACAGGAGATTTCCAATCTCTTGCATTCTTTTGCACATGATTTTTCTGAAAGAGTAAAAGGTTATATTTTGCTTAGCCAAACATCTGAATGTTTAAAAGTTAAATATGGATTCCTTGGCATACAAAAAAAAGGTGAAATGTAAAACTTTCTTAAAATAAAAGGTTTTAATGACATGTCTCTCCTTCTGTCTCCCATTTTCCTCTCATTCTTATGCATATAGCATTTAATATGCTAAAAATATTGTCAGATGTCACTTATTTTTAACCTCTTTCAAAACCTGGAAATAGCTGAGAACCATCAAAACACACTGATTATATTTCATATCTCTTCAGAGACCTGACATGCATAAACAATATGTGTTTTACTCAGCAAGGTGCTTCCCCCAATCTGAACACTGTATTTTTCCAAGGGCTTGTCAACACTTACCGGGGGATCCACAGGTGGTGATCGATGCATCGGTGATCAATTTAGTGGGTCTAGTGAAGACCTGCTAAATCGACCACAGATCACTCTCCCGTTGCCTCCTGTACTCCACTGGATCAAGAAGAATAAGGAGAGTCCAGGGTAAGTAGATCTAAGCTACGTGGATTTGAGTTATGCTATTCATGTAACTCAAATTGCATAGCTTAGATTGACTTTTCCCTTTAGTATAGACAAGGCCCAAGATACAAATAATATATGTTGGCCTAGTTTGCTCTCCAACTGGATATTGATACTATGAAGGCTGTGGTATAGCTCATTTTGATAACAAAATTGAAGAAACTTTGTAGATAGTACCTATGCTTTATCATTTAAATATTAATGAAAGTCTTCAATATCTGTAAAGAAATTATGGAATTGTTTGTTTACATGATTCAGTGCAGTGATATGGCATCAATCAGTTCTATTCAGTTACATAAACCTGACTAGCAGAAGAGACTTTGCAGGACAGGTCAGAATTAAAATTTTTATTTCACTTTTATAGCATCGATGGTCATAAATGGAGAGGCCAGGTTCAGCTCAGCATTAACATAATTTTGTACTGGTCTCTTGAATTTGTACTGGAAGAATTGCTCTAAACCAGCAAGGTGCTCTAAATCTTGTGAATTCCTGGTTTGTTGAGGAATCTCTGAGTGTCATAGAGCCATGTAGTAGCTCCCATACTACCTTCCCTCCTAAATCCTGTGCAGTTGGCACTGCTAAAACAGACTCTGGTAATCCCCCCTTGCTAAATTGGCCCCTTGTACCAGAGACATCCAGTGCAACTTAGAGCTGAGAACAAAGGGGATGTTTAAGGTATGCTGAAATAAGTAATATTGTCATTCTATTTTATTCATTTAATGTTTGCCTACATTAGAAAATGAGGTCAATGTTAGGTCAGGTTTAGCTAAAAGACAGGTTAACACTTTTTACATTGATTTTAGCTGTTTAGCAAGGGTGGTGTGGTCCCCTGCCACCCCAGAGAGGGACGAGCCCCTCCGGACACCACAGTGGGTGGAGCCAGCGAGTCCAGTGCCGCACCCCAGAGATCAAGGTGCAGGACAGGAAGTATAAAAGCCCAAACCCAGAGCTCACTGGAGGAGCAGCCGCCGGAGAGACCAGACACCTGCAGCCTAGCTCCCGGTTGGGAGACCCTGGCAACCAATGGCAGACCTGAAGACTGGCCCGCCCAAACAATGCCTGACGCTGACCAGAGCCCAGAGGAGCTGTCAACCCTGCCTTTTGCCAGTTACCCAGAGGAGCTGCCAAACCTACCCCTCACCAGTTACCCTGAGGAGCCCATGGTGTTTGACCCCCCGGAGGACACCGTCCGGACCCAGGTACCTCTAGAGAGGGAGTTAAGAAGTAGCCCGGGGCCAGCCAACTCTAGTCTGCCTGTAGCACTGCCAGAGCCTATGTCAGTATGTTGTGGCCAGGATCCCCACTGACTCAGCAGGAGGCCTTCTGCCGCTGCTAGGGCCCCAGGCTGGGAAGCGGGGAAGTGGGTGGTCCTGTATCCCCGCTGTGTCCCCCCTCCAGCATACATAATATTCAGGTGTCAAGTACTTCATCATTGTTTTCATATACTTGAAAAGGGGATTCATCTATCCCTTGGCTTTGTTCTTCTAGGAGTAAGTGAGTAAGCCAGTCAAACATGTTCTTGTCACTTTCTTCATCTACTGTTGCTGGCTACGAGTCTGATGGTAGCCAAGGAATGGAAGTCCAAGCACACACCTTGTGAAATAATTCATTGATTAAAGTGTGGCACATTAGTTCATTGGAAAAACTCACTTGGCTTAAGAAAGGCAGAAACAGGAAATATTTAGCTACATGGCTTCCCTTTATGAAATATATAAAGAGGGATAATACAGGATACTTTCTCTTAATTTGTCCATTATAACTTATGAACCCTTCAATTTGAGTTATTCTGAATGCATAAAACCATCTGTATTTTATTTTGTAACCATTCCTTTATATTGCCTAGGGAGGTTGTGGAATCTCCATCTCTGGAGATATTTAAGAGTAGGTTAGATAAATGTCTATCAGGAATGGTCTAGACAGTATTTGGTCCTGCCATGCGGGCAGGGGATTGGACTTGATGACCTCTCGAGGTCCCTTCCAGTCCTAGAATCTATGAATCTATGAACCTATACTGTAACTATTTTAATATACATATTTCTGAACAAATGACATTTGAAGTTTTCAGGGTTGATGGTATCTCTAATATTCATCCTTATGTTCTCACTATCACATTTCCTTGCAATTGTTTTGGAAAAGATTAAAACAAACAATCAATGTCAAAATAAAGAGAAATTGTGAAGTTGAAATTTTGGACATCTATTAGAACTGTAAGGCTCCAAAAGTTACTATTAGTTCCCATATGCATTCAGTTAAATGCTTTCAAGTCTGCATTATTTCTCAGCATGTACAATATTTCCATAAATCTGAACATAACCATTTTATTTCTTTTGAAAAGAATGTTTAGCTACATTTCTTTTTTTGGCTCATGCATGTTAAAAATATACTTCAGCAGTTTAGAACAATGCTTCATAATGCTGACAACTATGCTGTTATTCCTTCCTAGGGGACTAATGGAACCCCAGACTGTGAAATGATATAAATGGACAAAGATGGAATGCTTCTAAGATGAAAACATCAGGAAACTATGTAAAAAATATAACCAAAAATAGAGTATAATTAATTTCCCTGACACAAAATTATGCCACTGCACCTTACCTGAACTGTTTACTGCAGCTCAGCTCATGCATTTTCTAACAAATACCTGTAGATGTGACCTTTTGCAGCATATTGTTTCATAACTTAAATAGATATTCTAGGAATCCAAGTTCTATTTATTCAAAGAAAAATTTTTACTGGAAAAAGCCCTGAAGGTAAAGTGCTACAGATTTTAGCAGAAAATGATAATCCTTTTTGAACAATCATATTGAATTCCGTAGAGAATGCCACCAAATCCTATAGGATGAGTAAAAAACTTGTAGAAAGGATATAATTCTCTACTATATTTGAGTGACTTCAAATTAAATCTATTAAATTTCTATAGAATCATGTTGGTTTCATCCCTACTAAAATTTAAACTACTTTTCCACAAGGAAAATGAGGAAACCAAAAAACACGCAAGGGGCGGAGGGATGCGGGGGTGGGAGGCTATACTTAGAGAGAGAGAGAGAGAGAGAGAGAGAGAGAGAGAGAGAGAGACCTGGGTTCTTGCATCTCTGTGAAGCTTGAATCGATCAGGGGTCCCAGGTGATGGTGGTAGCTGAGGGTCCAGAGTTCTGGAGACAGGCAGAGCCCCCAGCATGATCAGTCGGGAGAAGATGAAGTCCTAATGGAACTGATGCAGATTTTGGATCCAGGCATCAGAACACTTACTTGAGCACAGGTAGGGAGTTTTGTAGAGAAAAAACAGTGGTTCAAAGGAGATCACTAGATTTGTTTATATGTAAACACGGGAATATACCAAAGTTGTTTTGTTCAGGCTAGACCATGGGAGCTGATCACTCCTAGCTTTGGGTGATGTTCCTTGGAGGGAGCTCACAATGCAATTAAGGAGCTTCATTATTTTGTATACCAATAAAGGATTTATTACTAGAATTGGTCTTATAATTACTGAGCTGGGTGTGTGCAGGCGTGGGTTCATTAACATCTGGAGTAGAGATCCCCCATCATGCAGTGCTTCCCTGCTTTTCTGGTCCCAGAGGTCCATGTGGTTCTTGCCTTGGAATCTCTGTTCTCCATTCTGTATGCTAATGGAGATGCCTCGTTGTCCCATCTTTGATGCAAGTGAGGCTAGGGGAGTTTCCTTAATCCTGTCATCCTTATCCCAGAGGTTTAGGTGTGTCTCCCACTGTCTTTTCATTGCTTTTTGTAAGTCTTTCTTCTGATGCAGTTTTGGTTCAAGCAGAGGCTGGGGGGGAGGGGTCTTTTGTGAGTCAGACAGGCTGGTTACTGCCCCCTGGCTCCCCAAGAACACAGAACTGCTAGGTAACACAAGTAGCTTTCCAGGTATCGAGGTCAGGCTGACTGATCTATAATTTCCCCGGCTCCTCCCCCCCACACCTTTTAAAGATGTGCACTACATTAGCTCCTCTCAAATTTTCCAGGATCTCTCTTGTCATCCATGAGTTTGCAAATATTATTGCCAGTGGTTTCGAGATTTCTTCAATTAATTCCTTCAGCACTCTGGGGAGAACAGAATCAAGCCCCACTGACTTGAATTCATTCAAATTGGTCAAAAAATCTCTGATGTATTCTTTACTTATTCTATTTTGCATCCCTTCCCTTTTGTCATAGAATCATAGAAGATTAAGCTTGGAAGATACCTCAGGAGGTCTCAAAACAAGACCAACCCCAACTATTGTTTATTGTCTATGATAGCTTTACTAGTTGTCCAGTCTCATGTTATTTTTTTGTGAGAAGACTGAAAGAAAGTAGGCATTGAGCAGCTCTGCCTTCCTATCATCTTCTGTTACCAGCTCACCTTCTCCATTGAGCAGTGGGCCCACACCATCCCTGATCTCTCTTTGTTGTCTGACATATTTGTTGTCTCTAATGTTCCTTGCCAGCTCCCACTCATTCTTTGCCTCGGCTTTCCTAATTTTGTCCCTACACACTTGTAATATTCCCATATATATTTCTTTGGTGACATGCCCCTCCTTCCATTTCCTGTATATATCACTTTTGGGTTTAGATAGCTAAAAGGTTTCTTGGGCAGCCACAGTGGTTCTTCTTATCTTTCCTCTGCGTCAGAATAGCTTAATGCGGAGCCTCTAGTATTACAACTTTTAGGAAATGCCAGCTCCCTTCGATTTCATTTCTTCCTAATTGGTCTTCCCATGTGACCTTGCCTACTAGTTCTTAGAATTGATTGACATCTGCCTTTTTAAAGTCCAGTTTCCTTTGCTGTTCTCATGTCCTCTTTTCCTTAGGATCTTGATCACTTCCTCCCATGTTCCTGACCATTTTCACATTCACAACTAATTCATCCTTGTTGATCAAAACCAGATGCAAAATGGATGATTCAGAAAGTTGTGCTCTACACATGCTAAGAACTTGTAGGACATATTACGCTTTGCTTTAATAGTCTTCCAACAAATATCAGGGAAGTTAAAATCCCCCATTAATACTAACTCATGTGTGTTAGCTAATCTGCTTGTAGAATGCCTCATCCACATCCTCTTCCTGATTTGGTGGTCTATATTAGACCCCCCATCATAACATCACTACTATTCTTTTCTCCTTTTATCCTCATCTCAGTAGACCTGCTGCTCACTTCCTCTTGAACCTCGGAGCAAGTGTATATATTCTTGATGTACAGTGCCATACCTCCTCCTTTTCCCCCATATCTATCCTTCTGGAATAAGCTATATCCCTCAATGCTGGTTACTCCAATCATGGAAGTTGTCCCACCAAGTTTCTGTAATGCCAATTAAGTCATAATTTTCTTCCTATACTATGACTTCCAGTTCATCCAGCTTGTTCCCCATACTCCTTGGATTGGTATACAGGCATCAAAGATAATTTGCAGACTTCCCTGTTGCTTTTCCTTTTGCCTCTCTAATTCAGTTGTGGTTTCTAGTCCCTTCTCCAGAATTTAGTCCCTTTTCCTTGTCTTCATTACTTGAGCTTAGATGCGCATTGGCCAGATTTTTGTCACCATATTCCATAAGACCTAGTTTAAAGCTCTTCTTATCAGACTAGCCAGACAATGTCCAGAGATGCTCTTCCCAGTATTTGATATTTACCTACCAAGGTCATATATTCCAGAACTATCTTGGGAAATTCAAAAACTGCAGTACTAAGTGAACAGTGCTTCATTTTATCTGATCTCTCTCAAGAACTCTTTCATAGAAACTAAATCTGCACAACATGACAGATGTCAGGCCTCATGAATATATATAAATATTCATCAACTTATGGAAGTCTCAGCTACCCACTGAGAATGTTTACATTTGAACAGGAAAATCAATGCATTATGCCCACATGCTTAAAACATAATTCATAATTTGAAAAGTCATTATCATATGAGAAAAGCTGAATGGATATTAAGATATTAATTCCTGTGGGAAAATTCAATTTCCTCATTGTAATTAAATATTATTTGAAACTGAAGTAGAAACGATGTTGAGGAGAAAGATTTCTCAACTATGAAAATACCTTTCAGGTAATTGTGAGAATTTCCACAAACATTCTCTAGCTTTTTATTCCGTTAAAAGTGTGAAATGATTAAATATGGAGATATACCTATCTCATAGAACTGGAAGGGACCTTGAAAGGTCATTGAGTCCAGCCCCCTGCCTTCACTAGCAGGACCAAGTACTGATTTTTGCCCCTGATCCCTAAGTGGCCCCCTCAAGGATTGAACTCGCAACTCTGGGTTTAGCAGGCTAATGCTCAAACCACTGAGCTATCCCTCCCCGCTTAAAATATCTTCCATGAGAGGACTGGTGGACATGACCCAGCAGGAGAGAGACCAGCTCAAAGTTACCTTTGACCTCCCATCCCTTTTGGTCTTGTGTTAAACATGGTTTACCTGGACTGGAGAAAGTAGCCCTAAAACTTAAATCAAATTGTCATAAACATAAGCTAAGGGTAGCATAAAATTCCTCCTTTACCTGTAAAGGGTTAAGAAGCTCAAGTAACCTGGTTGGCACCTGACCAAAAGGACCAATGAAGGGAAAAGATACTTTCAAATCTGTGGGGGAAGGTTTTTTTGTTTTGTGTTCCTTTGTTGTTCTCTCCGGGTCAGCGAGGAATCAGGCAGGGAAAATACATCTCCCAATGCCAAACCTGAGCTAAAGGTCTCTAAAATTACAAATTGTAAGTAATAGGAAGGAAATATGTTTTAGCTTGTGAATTTTCCTTGTGCTAAGAGAGAGATTTATCCCTGTTTTTGTAACTTTAAAGTTTTGCCTAGAGGGGAAATCCTCTGTGTTTCAAAACTTTTTTGTTACCCTGTAAAGTTATTTTCCATCCTGATTTTACAGGTGTGATTCTTTTATATTTTTTAAATAAACTTCTTTTAAGAACCTGATTGGTTTTCAGTGTCCTAAAGATCCAGGGGGGTTGATCTGTGCTCACTTTGTAACCAATTGGTTAGGATATTATTCTCAAGCCTCCCAGGAAAGGGGTATAGGGACTTGGGGGGATATTTTGTGAGAGGTAGGGCTCCAAGTGGCCCTCCTTAATGTTTGTTTAAATCACTTGATGGTGGCAGCGGTACTCATCCAAGGACAAAGAAGGATTTGTGCCTTGGGATTTTAACCTAAGAAATAAGACCTGGAGAAATAAGCTTAGGGGATCTTTCATGTGGGTCCCGACATCTGTACCCCAGAGTTCAGAGTGGGGAGGGAACCCTGACACAAATAGTCATACAAAACCACACAAAATAAATTTAAACTTACCAGACTATGCTCCAACACACAGTGATCCATCCCCAAGGGTTCTATACTTAGTTTTTTGATATCTTTGGGGAAGACCTACTACTTTTCTTCATGTTCATTGTCTTTAGAGGAGGTTGACTGTCTATATCTCCTCTTATTCATTCTAGGAGCTGTGATGGGTTATTCAGACCTCACAGTAACCAGGAATGAGTAAATGAAAATTTGTGGGTCCAATTAGCCCCATCCCATTACACCTGGGCAAGGTGTCAAGCCTCAAGGGAGGAGATATAAGAAGGAAAACTCTAGCTCAGTGGCGACATACAGAGAGGAAACAGACTTCTTGAGGTAGCCATGTGAAGGAAAGCCTGGCTGGAAATATAACCTAACCAGAGACTTCCCCTGAAGCTACCTGGGAGTAGAAAGACCAACTGGGGCTAGAACCTCACCAGAGACACCAAAGGGTCAGAACTTGCTTGGGAAAGTTAGATCTGGTGCAGGACCTTTGTTGTTTCTTTTGATTCTCATAACCAGTTTGGCTCTCCTTTGTTTTGGGATTTGAAGAAGGGTCAGCTGAGGCAGAGACTGTAGGAAAGACCTAGCTGAAGGTCATGGTAGCAAGCATCCCAGGGAAGAAACATACCTCCTCTCCTTCATACAGGCTCCTGGGTTGGAACCCACAGCAGGGGACAGGCTGGGTTCTCCTACCATCCCACCAAGGGCAGGGGCAGGAAAACCCCAAAGCCAAAGGCTAGCAGGCCCCAAAAGAGCTGAAGTTGGTCCTGTAATGATCTTGGGGCTCATTAAACAACAAACAAGTGAATGAGAAAGGAATAAAACTTTTAATAAAACAAACTGGAGAGCCTCTCTCGTGAATTGTTGCACATAGTATAGATATTCCCAAGCCCCACCTCCAGGGCACATTTCCAAATTCTTTTGTTCATAATACTGTCTTTCATGAGGGAGTGTCTTTAAATTATAATCTTCTACAAACATATTTTTCCAGTGCCAACCCCCTGGTCTGACACCACTAGACCACCTGCATACTGGACTTGTTTCTCCGGAAGAGGCAGGACAAAAAGTGACATGGCCAGAAGTGCTAAGTCACCGGAAGAGACAAATCACTTCAGGGTCAGCATATCTCTTGGCAAGAGAGGAGAGCCCCTACATCTCATCCAACCAAGAGGGGATGCATATGCAGTGAGTACACTCTTGCACAGGGCTAGACAATAACCCAATTATTCCCCAAAAGTCTTGGATATCCTGAAGGAGGGATACAGCTTCCTTACTCATCCCTCCTGCAGTAATGAAACTTGGAAACACTCCTTCATGTTCCACTGCTGCTGGTTGAAAGGCCCATTAACAGAATTCTGGGTTTAAATATCCCAGAGCAGTGGCTCTAACCAGGGCTGGCTCTGGCTTTTTTGCCGCCCCAGGCAAAAAAGCCTCCCACACCCTCCCCCGAGTGTGGCAGGGGAGGGCGCTGAGCCCGGCCGCGGGCTGCACTCCCCGGCGGCCAGAGCGCCGGGAGGAGGGCGGAGAGCCTGGCCGGGGCTCCGCTCTCCCCGGCAGCCAGAGCGCCGGAGGAGGGTGGCGAGCCCACTGAGGCTCCGCTCTCCCCGGCGGCCGGAGCCGGAGCACCACGCCGCCACCCTCCAGGTGCCGCCCCAAGTACAAGCTTGGTGGGCTGGTGCCTGGAGACGGCCCTGGCTCTAACCTTTGCAGACTACTGTACCCTTTCAGGATTCTGATTTGTCTTGTGTATCCCTATGTTACACCTCAGTTATAAACTGCTTGCTTACAAAATCAGACATAAAATATAAAAGTGTCATAGTACACTATTACTGAAAAATTGCTTACTTTCTCATATTCACCATATAATTATAAAATAAATCAATTGAAATATAAATACTGTACTGAGACATTTCAGTGTATAGTAAGTATATAGAGCACTATAAACAAATCATTGTCTGTATGATAGTTTAGTTCACTGGTGGGCAAACTTTTTGGCCTGAGGGCCAAATCGGGTTTCTGAAATGTATGGAGGGCCAGTTAGGGGAGGCTGTGCCTCCCCAACAGCCAGGCATTGCCCGTCTCCCACCCCCTATCCGACCCCCCCTGCTTCTCACCCCCCTGATGGCCCCCCGGGACCCCTGCCCCATCCACCCTTCCCTTTCCCCTGACCGCCCCCCCATCCAACCCCTCCTCTTATTCCTGACTGTCCCCCTGGAACTACTGCCCCCATTCAACACTCCTGTTCCCGCCCTCTGACCGCCCCGAACCCTATCCACACCCCCACCCCCTGACTACCACCCCAAACTCCCCTGCCCTGTATCCAACCTCCTCCTGCTCCATTCCCTCTTACTGCATTACTCAGAGCACCAGGGCAGACAGCCATGCCGCCCAGCCGAAGCCAGCCATGCCACCACGCAGAGCACTGCACTGCCCGGCAAGAGTTTGCAGCCCTGCCGCCCAGAGCATTGCACCGGCGGCGCAGTGAGCTGAGGCTGCAGGGGAGGGGGAACAACAGGGGAGGGGCTGAGGGCTAGCCTCCCAGGCCAAGAGCTCAGGGGCCGGGCAGGAGGGTCCATAGTTTGTACTGACTTTACTAGTGATTTTTATGTAGCCTGTTGTAAAATTAGGCAAATATCTAGATGAATTGATGTACCCCCTGGAAGACTTCTGCGTACCCCCAGGGGTACACATATGCCAGGGTGAGAAACACTGCCCCAGAGCGCATCATACTGCTAGGAACTTTTATACTATGGGGGCATGTTAGCCCCATAGTGCAGTTAGAATTCAGTGGCAGCAATATAGACAGGATCAACCTTTCCAGACCTGATGCTGCAGGATGGAGAAAGGATACCGACAACTAACTTCATATAACTTTGTCTAGAAGACAACTTTGGGTAAGGATGAGCACAGGGCCTATTGGAAAGACAAAGCCCTTCTGGTTAAAGAGATTCCTAGTGTGTCTGGGCAAAAATGTACTGTAAAAGCAAGTGAAATATGACCGGTTGAATGTTTGAAACCTGGTCCAAAATACCACCAGGTTCACTGAAACATTTGCTGGATGTTTTGTTAAACTCTGGTATATTTTTGCCTAAGCCACATGTGCCCTCTTCATGTGCCCATCAGCACCAGGGCCCTTGGAAGTGGATGTTCTAATTTCCCAGCTCCTATATCCTTCCAGGTCTCTTCATAGATTCATAGATTCTAAGACTGGAAGGGACCTCGAGAGGTCATCGAGTCCAGTCCCCTGCCCGCATGGCAGGACCAAATACTGTCTAGACCATCCCTGATAGACATTTATCTAACCTACTCTTAAATATCTCCAGAGATGGAGACTCCACAACCTCCCTAGGCAATTTATTCCAGTGTTTAACCACCCTGACAGTTAGGAACTTTTTACTAATGTCCAACCTAGACCTCCCTTGTTGCAATTTAAGCCCATTGCTTCTTGTTCTATCCTTAGAGGCTAAGGTGAACAAGTTTTCTCCCTCCTCCTTATGACACCCTTTTAGATACCTGAAAACTACTATCATGTCCCCTCTCAGTATTCTCTTTTCCAAACTAAACAAACCCAATTCTTTCAGCCTTCCTTCATAGGTCATGTTCTCAAGACCTTTAATCATTCTTGTTGCTCTTCTCTGCGGGCAGGGGACTGGACTCGATGACCTCTCGAGGTCCCTTCCAGTCCTAGAATCTATGAATCTATGAAGAGACCTGGAAGGATATACGAGCTGGGAAATTAGAGCATCCACTTCCAAGGGCCCTGGTGCTGATGGGCACATGAAGAGGGCACATGTGGCTTAGGCAAAAATATACCAGAGTTTAACAAAACATCCAGCAAATGTTTCCTCACATTGTAATCTGTGTCATCTTCTATGCATTGTTTGCTGCTACTACTCCTGTGTCTTTAGATTGTAAGCAAGCCATGGCAGAGGCTGTATGTGTTAGTTAAATTGTTTGGGAAACATCTAGCATACTCAAAAAGAACAGGAGTACTTGTGGCACCTTAGAGACTAACAAATTTGTTAGTCTCTAAGGTGCCACAAGTACTCCTGTTCTTTTTGCGGATACAGACTAACACGGCTGCTACTCTGAAATCTAGCATACATTTAGCCACTGGAAAAATAAGGAAAACAATTGCAGATTTTAATCAGCTAGATTTTTGCATTACCATTGCCTGGAGCACAATATATTAAATGGAACAGCTGTCCTTAGGTCTAGCAGTTTCTTTATTCTTGTGTACCATGTTTAGACACGTATAGTTGATTACAGATTATCTCTGTTGAGATGATGGATGACATGTGGTGAATAAGGTGTGATCCAAAACGTCTGTTTTTAAATTTAAATCCAAGCAATTCTCCTACCACATTTTCTTTTTAAAACTGAAGTCAGAATAAATGTAAGTATATCAACTGCCCACTGTTTCCAGCTTATTTCTGCATCCTGCTTACCATATTATGCACACACACTTCGCAAAAATATTTATATTAATTTAGCACCACTTAGATATATGTATCTGGATATGTATGTTCATCCTTTATTCTTTCTGAGTTGAGATAAAATATTAAACACTGGGTGTGTTTTGTTTTGTTGTGTTTGTTTTGATTGGGTACTGTGGCATTCCACAGGATATTCACACACATTTTTCCAGAATTTAAAGTAAATAAATATTAATTAATTAATTAATTGGTTTCTGCCACTCATGTCCAGAAATCCAGAGCTTTGCTTTCTTCATCAATAAGATTTCTTTTTTTTCCAAGATCATTAGAGTTATATGGGAAATCTAATTTTGTGGACCATGCATTCAATAATATCTATTTGACCTCCAAAAATGAAGGATAACCTTGCCATCTTTAGACTGAGATTAACCTAGTGGATTAACGTACTGAAAAGCTGCATTGTCTCATCCAACCTGTTGAATACTCAGGCTTTCCCTTGACAAGTTGGTATACTAGAAATATCTATCATGTACTAAGACAGATACGATTGTATTGTATTAAAGTTGTGTCTATAAGTACCAATAGAGATATAGATCTATTGCTACTTCCATATATAAAATATCATAAATATTGCTGTGACAGATATGACAATCTCCTTCCATAGCCTTGGGAGACCTTACTGAATTAATTTTAAGTATCTTTGGCATTCATTATATTAAATGAATGGTTTGTACTATTGTGAGCTGGTATTGTATGTAATCTCTCAAGTGGGGAGATGTAACAGATGTGAGACCTGGAGGTTTAAAGGACTGTATTGATCAATAATCCAGACAAGAATGGACTTTTGGAACAAAAAATGTTAAGTGGTTTCCTGAAGAATATCCAAGGACAATGGATGCAATGCATTCCCCACCTCTGATTATGCATAAGCCCCGTCACATTTGAAGCTACACACTGACCAAAGGGCATTGTCTGCTGATCACCTTTACATGAGGCCAAGATCAAAGGCCTAAGCCATAAAAAGGAAAGACTGAAATAATCATGGCTGTTCTTGTTCTGAACCTGAGATGGTTATAAACTAGTAACCATAGGGAAAACCCAGCTGTGGGTTTTGAAGAACTGATACCAATCAAAGCCCTGGGTTGGATTTGGGGTAACCTCTGGTAATCTTTTAGCATGAGCATAGTTTTTAATATTGTTTTCTTGGTAATACTTTCATCTTAAGAATAAATGTGCTTGCTTATAAAGATCTGTGTGATAATTTACATCTGTGAGAAGTCTGGCTTGCTGGGAATATCATGGTGTAGGCAGAAAACTGTGCAACTTGGAAAAAAAACCAGTCAGGAGGGAGAGGGATT
Source organism: Malaclemys terrapin pileata (assembly GCF_027887155.1). Lineage (NCBI taxonomy): Eukaryota > Metazoa > Chordata > Testudines > Emydidae > Malaclemys > Malaclemys terrapin. The sequence continues at coordinate 30,352,911 of NC_071506.1, forward strand.
CAGGTCTCTGCCCAAGAGAGGTGATGACTGAGGAGCCAGGAGACTACCGCAGGTGCCTGTGGAATAACACAGAGGGGAAATACAGTTGCAGTTGCCCTGAATTGTGACAATTACTATTTAGGAACCTGGATTTTCAAGATTTTATAACAACACTTTCCTTTGACTACAATTCCTTATGCATGATCTCAGACCAAGATCAGATTGATTTTTAAACGAAATTTAGAAAAACAACCTGAAATTTTGCTTTCTTTCTCACCAGGATGGCAAAGGGAGAGTGTGAGAGTTCAGAGTTCCCCTTGGAACCTGGAGGTGTTCATGCTATTGTAGATTTTCCTCTCCGCATTACGGAGACTTTCTATTGTGATGAGAAATTAAGCTTAACGTAGAGCTCTCTTTTACTTTTGGCCTGAAAATTGTTGCTGTGAAGGTTTACTCTGCATGCCCTGGCTAGTGTATGCAGATATCAGTTACATTAAATGTGTAGTTATGCTCTGTGTTAGTAATCTATGCTTTTAGTTACCCACAATATACAAAGTTGTTTTCAATCATATTCCTAATAGTATCTTACTTTGTGGACCAGTACCTCAGCTGGTATAAATTATCATAATGTGATTGAAGTCTATAAAATTATGTCAATTTACATAATTGTGGATGATCTGGCTCTTTGCATTTAATATATCTTATCAGGATCAGAAGCTTCAGAAAGGCATCATCCTAATCAAGAATAGTTATGAAACAGGGCACCAGTAAGAGTGACTGTCATAAAATCTGACCAGTTTTTTCAAACACCAGCTGTCAGTTTGCCACTGGACATAAAACAGCCTCTGAGACATAAGACCCAAAGACTCATGTCCACATAAATCAAGAACTACTTTAAAAATGATATGTTAAATACTTTATATTCACAGTGCATTATGTGTTTGTAGATGTATTAAATTCATACAGTTCTTTCAGAGAGTACACATGCACCAAAAGGGTGAAAATTCTCCATAGTCTTCTTATTTACTTTGCATAAGTGGTTTGAACAAGCTAAATAGATTTTTAACTAAAGATTTTTATCTTGTTGTAAAACATGAGCATTTTATGGATAGTTAACAGGGTTTTTTTAGTTTAATTAAAAAATATTGTCAGTCATGAAATCTAGGTGCACCACAAATTTAAAGTTAAAGATATTAGTTTAAACTGCCTCAGCATACACTAAAGAAAAAAATATCTCCAACAGAGATAGAGATGGTCTCTGAATTACCAAGCTCCCAAAACCTTTGTGACTTCACAGATTAGAACCAACACCTTGAATTGCACCCAGAAGCAGATGGGAAACCAGATGCAAAACTAATGAAAACTTGAGTATCTCTAAGGTATTCACAAACAGACAATTACCTTGTGTGAGATAAGATAAGTTTAAAATGCATGTATTCCAGAGGTGTGAAAAACTTCACACCTATAACAAACGTGGCAAAATTAATTTGCTTTCCCCCTCATTTTTAGTGCTGACAGAAAAATACTTTGCCTAGCACACTTTTGTCAACTATAATAAACTTTCTCTCTAGCACAACTGGAAAACCTTGACAGGTGAGAGAAGATGAAAGGGACATTGCATCTCAGACTTCTAGAACTTCTTTGAATACAGCAAATAACCAATATAAACAATATGCACTCCAAAGTTACAATCTTCATGTCCCTGCTCAAAGACTATATCATGATTACAATTCATCAATTAAGGGAGAAATGTTAACTATTGCATTAGAAAAATGTGTATAATAGATACACGCAAGTATTTCAATAATTTACCCAAGACTATCAGTTGGGTGAATACATATAATTTATTAGAAAAACATCACAAAAATATCAAGTAAATTATTCAATTTAGTCTTAAAATAAAACAAAAAAAAAAACTATAGCTAGTCAGAACTTATTTGACCCCTCTATCTGTTTACCCAGATAATGGTAAAAAAATATTTTCAGATTTGGAATAATTTGTGTTTCTGCACAACATAACTCATATAGCAAAGATCTGTACATCACCCTATACACTCAGATTATAGTAATGATCACAGTATAACACATCTTGTAAAAGGTTAATTAACAGGGTCTAAATCCCTCAGTTAGAGGAATCTTCTCAAAAGTAAATAGAGAGAGTATATAAACTGCCATAAAGAGAAATTCCCAGCAACACAAAACAGCAAAGACTGGAAGTATGAAATGACAAGGAGAAATTCAGAATATTCTCTGAAAATATAAATTTTAGATTAATAATTGAGATTTATACAGAAACACACAGTGTTTAGACCAGTGTACAGAACTATTGGAAAGCATTGCTAGGGATTTACTTTATTATCCCTGTCACAGTTAGAGTTGACTGAATTATGCTGTCAGAACTTGGAATGCATAAATCCACTTTACATATAGACAAGAACAGAGTCCTTTGCAGAAATCTTTAAAATAGTACAGAATTCAGGCAGATGCTTGCAGTAAGACAACCTATATTGCAAAAAAAAAAAAAAAAAAAAAAAAAAAATTTGCCATTTGTAATGAGAATTCTTGTGAAGAAAGACTTGAGATTATTGTACTTAGTTATCATTTTCACAATGGTACATCTACTGTATGAAGCATTATAACACAGTAGATAGGAGCCATTTTACCCTTGTGAATATGAGCATAGCACTGAAATCCACTCATGGAAGAGGTTAATTCATATTGAGAACTTCAGAAAAATGTTGTTAGAAAAGATTTCCCTCCCTCTGGCTTTCCATAATACACATTCTTGTTCTGTTTCAGTATGTCTCAAGGAAAAGAATGTTCCCAATTTTCTGGCAGTAGTTATTGAAAAATTGTATAAAGAATGGAGGGTTTTTTTTTAGATACAGAGCAAGATGGCGCTGAGATGAGATTTGGATTCATACTACCCAGAATTTTGAGGGTGTCTGTATGCAGGATTTTGGTTTAGGTACATCTCTTATACAGAGCCCTTTATTTCCCCAGCATGATCCATTAGGTCCCTATCAGAACCTCCCATTTTTGCAACAGATGAATTTTAGACATGTGTCTTTCACCATATGGCCCCAGGTATTCTGAATTTCATGGCCACAGAAATAAGCATTTTGACAGAATTGTGTGCCAAAATCGTAGCTTTCATTAAAAATAATAAAACAATATTTCTAGACCTCCAGGTTGCAAAGAAAAGCTTGAAAATGCAAATCAAGTGTAAACCAATGCAGAGGCAGCCCTCTGTGACTGCCACTTAGGCTACATCTACACTACAGCCAGGATCGATGCTCTGAGATGGATCCACCAGAGGTCGATTCAGCGGGTCTAGTGAAGACCCATCAATCGACAGCAGATCGCTCTCCAGTCAACCCCTGTACTCTACCCCCAATGAGAAGAGTAAGGTAAATCCCATTGACCCCCTCCCTCCCCCCGTGGTGTAGATCCTGCGGTAACTCGACCTAAGGTACGTTGACTCGAGCTACGTTATTCACGTAGCTGGAATTGCGTAGCGTAGGTCAACTTACCGTGGTAGTGTAGACATAGCCTTAGTAAATGGCTATGGAAGTAAAGAACAGTCTCTTTCATAGAGGGCTCGGCACACTGCTTCTGAACCACATCCTTCCCTACTAGATATAGGAATGAACAACAGAGATTGGAAACTGAGCAGTCATCAGTGGGTCAGCAAAGGCTAGTGAAAAACTTTCTGATGCTCAAAAAAGGGAATGTAGAGATGCTAATGTATACCAAAGCTTGATGAATTTAAATTTGTTATTTAAAATACAAAATATGTAGAGGGAACCATGTATACAATGCATAATGCCTATTGTCACAACATCTATATTGTGCGCAGACAGAAGGGACTACACATTTATTTAGGTGAAACACGAATATTTCATCATCTTCTCTGCAAGTATGTTATTCTTCACATAAACCTATACTGCATATGATTAAAAAAATCAATTGCTATTAAATTAGCATCTCAGGAACCAAGAGAACTACAGGTTGGACAAATAAAGTTCTTTAGCATGTAAGGACCAAGAGTGTCTTACAGCCACAAAGAGCCAGGAAAAGAAATTCCTAGTAGAAGTGTACTTCACTAAAACCACTTGTCCAAGAGGTGGGTAGTAACATTAAACTGGTTTCACTGAATTGAAGGATACAACTGAGTAAAGAGAGTAGATTCTCATTTCAAAGTTCACTGTGCGGCCTATGCCTGATCTTGTGCCCGTGTGAATGTAAGCAGGGCTGGAAGGCTCAGAGGTTGGGAACTCTGTCTTCCTCTATAGGAGAACATGGGACAAGCCTGCAATTAATTTACATGTAGAAAGGTGACCTCCCTAGGTTATATTTTAATTTCTGAAAGCCAGGAGTACAGCTCTAGGTGAGGGCTCAGGAATCATGGTTTTATTTATTTTAGAAAAGGACCCCTAGATGGATTCAATCTGAATCTTGTTGCCACCATTGGCACCTGGCAAAAAAGGCTATGATGGTAATAATGGTCAGAAATAGGGCCTGATCCTGCTATCTTTAGTTAAAACTCCCACAAAGACATACAGTATATTTGTTTTTTTCATAATGTGGGTGAATTTAAAGATCTCCTACTTATTTCATTATTTTCAGGATTCTCTTCACTCACAATTATAAATAAATACATGAAAAATATCTGCTGTCCTCTTATGTTTCCATAGTGCTCTGCAGAGATCCATCATTAATCATGAACTAGAATATCTAAACCTTCCAGCCCCATGTCTCCTGAAATCTACTTTGAAAATTCAAGAGGAACTAGATTCTCAAACACAGAGACTTAAATTGCAGCAAAATATATGTATGCAAGTGCAGGCACATATGCTAATTTCAGAAGCTCTGAGGGCCAGCAGCAATGCAATAAAGGGCTACAGAGTTAGTGCAAACCCAGAGGGAGTTTAGATCGGAGAGGAGGTAGCCATTGACAGGATATACAGGACAGACTTGGACAAACACAGCAAACATTTCTGTGAAGACTTGTTCCAATTACAAATCAATTTGTCCTGGCCCATGCTCATGCCCATTTTTTATTTGCTTTCTTTCTTTATTTTCATGGCATTTGAAAAAAAAAATCAAATGTATTTATTTATTTTCATGGCATACACACAGAAGTTAGTTAAAAACATAAAATACTCTTGCTGGAAAGTTGAAGCATAACACTACTTTTTCTTATCAATCAGAACCTTAATGCACAAGAACCCCCCAAAAAAGAGACACAACTCATCCCCACCTTACTCTAGGCTATATGTCTGCAGTGCACACTGATTGCAGAAAAAAAACAGATCACAGGCTTCCCTGCAGAGACCCCTAGCCTGCAAACAGGACCCGGAAATCCCTTACAAATTAAAGTGACATCGTCTCATTTTAACACAGATTTCAACAGAAGGCACATTCTTCCCATTCCTTATTAACAAATCCAGTTAAAAAATAATGCTATCACAAGTTTAACCATATGGGAGATCTGTGATTTCACTGTAGGCAGTGCTGTCTGTCAGGAAGACAAGGTGACACTTGGGCTTTGTTCCATTCCTTATTGATACTGGCTGGATCAAGCCCGGCAGGAGCTCTTCCTCTCTCAGTCACTGTCTTCTGGCACCACATGTTCCTCCGGCCAACAAAACCTACAAATCATGGGGCCTCATTCTGTAACTATCCTGAGCTTTTACCTGGTAACAGTTGATCAATGTGCCTCTTCATTATGTCCCCTTTTACCTCTACCAAATGCCTCACTGGTCTCAGTATCTGTGTTACCATACCCTTTTCTCACCTCATCCCTCCCCTGTCATTTTGTACCAACACTATGTGAGGCAGAAAAACCTCGGTGGGAGAAGGGGTTATGTTGTGGGGTTTTCACAGTTTTCTGTCTTTCGTCAAGTGCTTTTGGTAAATCTTGTCTAATAAAATCAAATCTAGTACATACCTGACATCTTATAAATAACTCCACTGGAGTCTTCTGAGTTGCAGACTGTGGGGTAGATCTAGATGAGAACAGGGAAATTGCAGTGCGCTGTGGCAGGGGTCTTCTGTCATTTTTGTCTAATACTCGTTTCAATGTCTGCTCAAAATGCTCTGTCAATCCATTTGATGCTGGATGATAGATAGCTGACTCATAGTGCACACTCATCATTGGAGGACCCTTTGCAACAGGACTACTTTCTCTATTTAGCCAGTTCATCCTCTGACAACAATAAAAATAAATAAACCTCAATCTGACTATTGTGCCTCCTTTCCTGTGGTGTGGGAGGTCAGAGTCAATCTCACTTCTTATACCACACTCACCACTAGAGTGCTCCCCTGGCATTACAGTGTGATGCTGCAAGAATATGCATCTCTAGCACCACTTGATGGTCATCTGTATGTGCCCAATTCAGACCTCTGGATGACAAGCATCCAAGTCTATCCCTTTCAGGGCAACAAAAGCTCAAACTAGTAATCAGAGTCTCTCAAAAAATCTACCCTTCTCTGGTTTCTGGGTTCAATCTCCTTCTTCATCTATTTCAGAGTCGTCTCCCTTAGCTCCAACATTGATCATTGACCTCTGAGAATGAGCATCTCTGAGATCTCTGCTCTCTTGCAGGCATAGGATCCATCACAGAAAACCCTGTGGTCCCCTCCCTTCAGTCTGACCTTATGGGGCCGAGGGTGCCCATTAATTTATCACCAGATACTCCAAGTCCCACCCGTTTCGCTAAGAAGCAACTAATTAGGTACATCCATTGCATCTATGCTATAATTAATGGAATATTAATCCCTTTCCAGCCCATGATGGGTTTTCACCCTACCATACTGACCCATTATGGTTCACCAGATTTTATCATAGAAGTGTCTGAAAATCATCAGAAATAATTTGTGGACAGTTAGCTGAAAAAGGTCCTCAAGTAACAGATAGATAAGTAAATATATTGCAAAGTAATATGATGAGTAAACATATTGCAAAGCATTTCAGCTGCTTTTACTGAAGAGGGTGTTGTCATGTGCCCCACCTCTGAGAAGAAGGATCAACCACTACCAAGTACAATTGCTTATTTCTGTCTGCAAACTCAAGGTGCAACTATTGACAGGGCTTTATAGCCCACTTCCATGGATGACATGGTGTCTTTTCTGGCATGCTTTGCTGGATATTACAGGATTCACACTGGCTGATTTTCAGGAGCGTCATTTCAGATTTTGGTGTGTGTGTGTGGGGGGGACTTTAACTGTGATTCCAGGGGCTACTTAGGCACTTGAAAACTCTAGGTTTTTGGCAGTACCAGTCTTTTTAATCTCTCCTGATATGGAAGCTGTTCCATACCCCTAATCATTTCTGTTGCCCTTCTCTGTGTGTTTGCCAAATCCAATTATCATTTTTGAGATGGGGTGACCAAATCTGCACACAGTATTCAATATGTGTGTGTACCATGGATTTATATAGAGGCACTATGATATTTTCTGTAGTATTATTTATCCCTTTCCTAATGATTCCCAATATTCTGTTAGCTTTTTTGATTGTCACTGCACATTGAGCAAATGTTTTCAGAAAACTATCTGCAATAATACCAAGATCTCTTTCTTGACAGGTAATAGCTAATTTAGACCCCATCATTTTATATGTATAGTTGGGATTATAGTTGGTTCCAATCCTGCTTTTTCCTCATAGTCTCATCCCCTCAGTTTCACTCCACACTTGCCCCTTCTGCCCTCTCCTCTCCTGTCCCCATCATCTCATTTTCCTTCCATTTAACTGATCTCCTCCTAAGTGAACCCAACTCACCCCCACCTTTCCAAAAAAAAAAAAACCCCCTGTGGAACTAACATGTTTATTGCCATCACATGGTTCACTCTACCTGTGTGTTATAGCCCTTCCCCTACCCTGTGGTTGTCTTACCTATTATATTGTAAATGCTTTAGAGCAGGGACCATCTACTACTCCATGCTTGTACTGTACCTAGCTTAGTGGGTCCCCACTCTTTGCTAGCCCTTAGGCATGACCATAATAAAAAAAAATGTTTGTATTTGATTGCTTCCGCTTAACCTGGCTTTATTAAGTAGGAAGAGTTGGTTAATTGATTAACTCACATAACTTAATTGATACACCTACCCTACAAAATGAAACAGAAGATAGAGTTGTTCCAAAACAATAGATACGTTTAAGAATATTAATATTCTAATGTGATGCAGAAGTTTGAAATTTCAAAGAGCGTCAAAGCTAACTGTTTGCTGCTAACTGATGCAAGGAACTAACTGAAGATAGGGAAAAAAATTAAGGAAGTCTGAAACACTAGTTACGGAGAGTTGTTTGAATTAACTAGTAAGGAATCAATTTTCAACATGCAGGATACACAGGAAAAGATAATTGGACCAAATTCTCACCCAGTAAAATTGGCCTAGCACCACAGCAGGGGAGAATCTGGTCCATGAACAGAAATAAAAGAGAGACAGAAAAGCAGAATTTGTTAAAGCAATAGTTAAGGGGAGCAAGCAAAACTCTTGGAAAACATAAGAGAAGTATGAGCAATAAGCTTAAACAACAGATCTTGCCAGATTCATATAATTGCTTTTGTGATCGTTACAAAATTACTGGATAAAGGGAAAGCCTAGAAGTAATGTATTTTGATTTCACTGAAGCATTTGAAATTGTCTCATGACAACTTATTTGAAAAAAAATAGTTTAAATAATCTTGCATATGAACAAAGTCATATGGATTGATAAAGGCTGAGGAACTTTAAAGGATTATGATGAATGGCAAATTATTACTATAAATTGGAGGGAGGTGTCAGTGTGGCACCATTAGGATCTGTTTATTTAATACCCTCATTAATGATCTGGAAGACAGATTAAAGAGCACATTTATAACATGCATAGATAATGCTACATTAGGAGGTGAAATATACACCAGGAAGGATTGAGAAATATAAAGGAACCTTGAGAGTTTAGAAATATGAGTGGAAAATGCACACTAATGGGGGAGAAGGGGTAATCCACGCCGCAGATAGTCAATGGAAGGGAAAAATGGTTATCAGTAATACCTAAAGAGATTCAGGTACCACAGCATACAACAAATTAGATATGAGTTTGCAATGTGATCTGAAAGCAAAAAATGCCCAATACAATTCTGAGCTACAAACATGGATGCGTCACCTACTGGAAACAGTTCCTCTCCATATGGCTTTGGTGTGATCAGACCTGGAACATTACATGCATTTCTGGATACGTTCTTAGAAAGGAGGGAGATTTGAGAAGACTGGCATAATGGATAATCACTCTGTAGTGACGGATTGAGTAGGGAAGACAAAAGTTAAATATGCATAGCTTGCCTAAGAGATGATGAAGGGAGGTATATCAAAAAAACCTACAAATATTGGAATGGTGCTACCACACCAACCTGAAAAAAGGAATTATTTGGGATTTTAAAAGGAATAATGGGATAAAGAAAGAAGAGAAAAAATTAAGACATCCTAAAACTATTCCTGACAGTCTGGGACATCTGAAACCAGACAAGGTAGAACAGCAGTAAATGTATGACAGGGAATAACCTTTCATTGGCAGGGAGTGGTCTAAGATGACTTCATAGGTCTTTTCAAGCTCTAATTTCCTTGACTTCATGAATCTATGGCATATAAAACAGTCAATTGGATATTTTTAACTGAATATTCCCCATACTTTTTCCTGTTTGCACTCATGTATGCAACTTAGAAGCTTATTTTGGATATTGCGCTCCTATACTATATGGCCCAGATCCTCAAAGGATCCTCAAATCCCTTGAGGGCCTGACTCTATGTTTTATTGGCAGGCATATATTGTAAAACTAGAGAGAACCTATACTATCAGGCCTCCATTACAATAACATTCTCTTTTGCTACAAGCTAAATATATATTTACTGTTTTTAAACAGCATGAACCACAGTAGGCTCAAAGTTTTCCAGCTGTCATATTCATCTATAGACATACAAGAATGTCAGTACCTGAAGATAGTTTATATTCTTGTATACTTACTCTTGTATCAAAAATATCAGAAAATCACTGTTGTATAACAGCTTGAATACTTTGGGCACTGTTAAATAGATAGAATCACAGCTTGTCAGACTCATCAACCACCAGCTGGGACCATGAAACAGGAATATCAAAGATGCCAGGTTTACCTTTACTCAGCAGTGTCTGTTTGTATTCCCAATGATCGGTAGATTGTTTTAACTTGTGATTATAATATGGTGTTTGCCTAGCACTTAAGGTTGAAAAACAGTTCCCATTATAAACTGTTTTCAGTTGGTCATGACTAACTGAAACATGTGTCCTGTTAGGATGAAATTTCTGTAAAAAAAAAAAAAAAAGCCTTATCTATTTTGTCGTTGTTAAAGGGTGAAAAAATATTTTCTCATTATTGAAAAGAATTGTTCTCAGTTTTTATAGGATGAAGAAAGGCACAAATAGCTGAGCACTGAAGCTTGAAGATTGCCATATAAATTATCCACACAGAGAAGTAGATGATTTGCTAAATTGCAAAACCATAACAACACAATGATGAACAAGTGAAAATAATTCTCCCCTGTTCATTTTTGTAAAATTACTCCTTAGTAATAACTTGCCAAATTTAAACTTCATAGGTTTAAAACTACACAACAATTTTCTTTCCATCAATTTTGGAAAGAATTGGAGCACACATACCAGGGCTCTAACACAGGAAGATCATTTGGGGGATTACATGTCAAGGGGATGGACAGCACCAGGGAGAAGTTGCAGTACTGCAGCTAGCCATGTTTTTAGGTATATCATGAGATCATTTGCAGAAAAGAAGGCATCAGGCAAGAGAGGTTGAAGATCAGGAAAAGAGTCACCTTTACTCTCCTAAAAGAGTCTCTGAGCCTTGGGCAACATTCCTCAATCCCGTGAAGGGACAGATCAAACCAAAATGCATGCTCACTCCTAAAGCAATCTAGCATAACTGTGAGGAGCTAAAAGGAGAGCTAGAGAGGCCAACTAAGAAAGATGACCTCACTGTCTCAATCATGTACCAGGCTTGTTATTCCAATGGGAGTCTCTGACATGCTTCAAACCAAACACACTGCTTCAGGTAGAATGAACAAACAAATGTATTAAGTACAAAGATAGATTTTGAGTGATTGTAAGTCAAAGCACAACAAGTCGGATTTGGTAAAATGAAATAAAAGCAAAACACATTCTAAGCTGATCTTAACACTTTCAGTACCCTTACAAACTCAGATGCTTCTCACCACAGGCTGGCTGGTTGCCCTTCAGCCAGGCTTTCTCCTTTGATCAGCGCTTCAGTCGCTTGGTGGTGATGTCTATAGATGGAGGTGGAAGAGAGAGGAAGAGCGTGGCAAATGCCTCTCCCTTTTATCATGTCCTTTCTTCCCTCTTTGCCCTCCTCCCCTCAGAGTCTGGTGAGCATTACCTCATCGTAGTCCCAAACTGACCAAAGGAAGGGAGTGACTCACTCGAGAGTTCAACAGATCCTTTGTTGCTGCCTAGGCCAGTGTCCTTTTTTCCTGTGAGGCTGGTCTGGGTTCATCCCATACATGCCCTGACGAGGTGTGAACTGCCTCTCTGCTCTTGGAGAGTTTTTGCCTGGGCTTGCTTTGAGCCATGAGGACATTTTCAGCCTCATGATTATATACATGAAATTACAACCTATAACAATTACTATAACATTATAGTATATAGTATATAGTATATAACTATAACATTACTATAACAATTACTATAACATTATTACAACAAGAATGCTCAGTACATCATGAGCCTTCCAAAGACACCCGACATGACAAACTTTGCATTAGATACCACACACTCATATTATAAGGATGAGCATGGGGGTGTAGGGTGTTCCCTCGAGGTACAGAACATCACACTGGGTATGGCCAAACACCAGCTTTGAAAGTCTGCTGGGAACCCAAACTCCACCTGAGCCCTTAGGTAGGAGCCCAAATGACTATTAGCACTGGACCAGACTTTTGGAACTATTGGCATAATTTTGGTGACACACCCATTCTATATCTATCTATGTATCTATCTAATCTGTCTATTAGCCAGAGTTAAGGTTGGAGATTCAATCTTAACTTTTTCAACTCTTGGCTTTGCATGCATTACCGTGGACCGTCAGCATTCTATTAATGTTTCAGTATGGGTTCTTGTTCTTTTTCTCAGTCAAGTTGATTGTATTATAAACCACTAAATAGTCAGTTAACTATTTTTCTTTTCTATCTCAGTCTTCAAATTAGAATAACTAATGACCTTACACAGGAACTACCAAAACTATTAAATTAACTTGTGATGTGGAAAGGGCTACCATTCTTTACCATGTTTGACATATAGAGTATCAGAATGTCAGGTAATGTCTTTATATCAGATATCACCACTTTTTAAATAAAACTAATTATTGCTTTAATAAAATCTTTTAAAATAGCTAATAATTGATGGCTCCTGATTTCAATTTAATTGGATTATGGGCTGCATGATATATTCTGTACAAACTCAGGATGTGGAAATTAGCTGGACATTTTCCATTCCTTTGTAAAATCCATTCTTCAGCATTTTTCTAAATTGTATTTGTAACAGTCAAAGGACTTTCAGTAAAATGTGTCTACTCAGAAAAATGAGCTTGAAAAAGGTGCTATTTTTATTTACAGTTATTTTCCAAAGTACGAATGTACATCAAATTTTCATGAGAAACAGAAATTATGTTTTCCTTTAGAAAACTTTGACTCCCAATGGAAAAATAATGTAATTTTTGATAATAATAAAATAAATGGAAAATGGTCAAATCCCTGTACCTAAACAACCCTAAATCTTTAGGGGTTCAATGCATGAACCCAGACCAACATTTTGCAAGTGACTTTTTTATGAGGCCATTCAAGGGAGGTAAGGGAAGCAAGAGGGCCCATATCAGTTCAGAATCCAGATATAATTCTAAATTCATTAATAATCAATATTAATATGAATATTAATAATAATAAATGATGCCATTTATATATGGCCGAAGACAGAAATCTTAACTCAGTTCTTAAACAGACAAAACTTCATTCACATCAATGGAACATTTCCAAGAGAAGAGCAGGATGCACTGTTAAGACTGTATTGAGATTTGCAGTTACATCTGGATTAAGTCCTTTTGTTTGTGTGAAAATCAATATATATTAGCAGAAAACATATAAATACTTCCACTTAGAATAGAGATTTGGGGGCTGGGTCTTCTTAACTGTTCAGCCCTAGATCTGGTTAAAATTTTTCAATCCGTTTTCTTAAAAAACAAAAAGTTTCACACAAATTGTCAAAATTAATCAAATTTTATGCTTTTCATGAAATTTTGCATGCACACATAAATTTCTAAAAATATTTTAGTAAAAATGGTGAAAATATAACATTTCACAAAAATAGAAAATGTGTAAATTTTGAACTATGCAAAATACAAACATCTTCAAAATTTCAAAAAAATTCCACAAAATCCTTTTCCTATTTTTTGACCAGTTCTCCAGGATCATTGTATACTCTTCCATTTCAGTACAATTAAAAGTAAATCCTTTCAGGAGTTTAAGATTGAGAAGGATTTAAAGATGACTCCTTTCTTAACTTTAGATTTGAAGTCTAATGTTTTTTTAACCTAAGAAATGACTTGGTTATAGCAGTTCAAATTTAAGTCGTATTTAACTGTAGAGAAGAGGCTAATTAAAATACAATGGTAAGCCTAATGGCCAGAAGCTCCGGGAGGAGGGGGGAGAACTCTCTACTCCCTCTATTGGTGAAAAGGGAAAAGTTCTGTCATAGAGAGCTTCAACCTACCCATAATTTTTTTTACTTACTGGCCCTTTTGCTGCCATTAACCACCTGGCAGAAAAGTTACATAATACTAAAGTTATTAACATTATTAATTTTCACTGTTTCTAGGCCAAAGGAAGCCAGTAGACGGTGTATCCTTCCTAAAACAACCAGCTAATAGCACATAGCATGCTTCACTGTCTATGCTGGTCCTGCTGCTGACCCCGCCCTTCCAGATCTGTTCCATAACTATAGTTGTCAGTCAGCCTACCCCTCTATTTCCTCTGTGTTTTCTCTGTGTATTTTTCTTCTTCCCCCTTACCCAGCTTCCCACAGACTTGCTAAGCTTCAAAGGGGCCCAATCAAACAGATTTAGTAAGGTTCTTGGGACCGGACAGCTATTGAGGCAGACTATTGTAAATCCATCAACTGAATAAAGTGCTTCACTGGTGGAACAGGAACTAAGAAGAGAGATAGGAAAGGGTGGCACAGAGACTGTTGTTTGTGCTAATGAGGCACTTTTTGTGGTTGTCAAAACTTTATTTTTGAGCTCCCCAACACTGGCTTCCCAGTTAAAGACACTAATACTTGTTTCATAGCTCCCCACATGGAACTCCTGACCCTCACCTTTCTCTGCCTGTCCAACCTCCTGTCACCCTTCATCACCATGACATTCCACTTTTAAACACTTCCTGTTCATATTATATGAAGAATGTGCATCTGATTTTCAGTAACTGGATACAAACTTTGTGGGAGGCTATAGACATGAACTATAGGGAACATGGAAGTGTACTGTTGGCATGTGTGGTTGTAAAGATAAGTAATATGTGGGTTACCTGGATGCTAATATTTTCTTAACTAATGATTTCCTAAATTTCCAGTGATTTAATTGATAGACATGCACATGAGCAGACTTAAATCTAAGGGCTTGGCTACACTGCCACCATGCAGACTATAGGGATGTGAATTGCATTAACATAATCCTGTTTCAAATAGGACTATGTTAACATGAACTAGGTACCTTTTAGTTTGCAGCAGCAGAGTCCACATCGACCAGTTAGACCTCAATTCTCTGGTCCACTATGGTACTGTATAGACACAGCCTTAGTTGACCAAGTGTTTTGTGTGAGATTGTTGTAGTTGTATCTGTTGTCTGTAGCACATGGCTTCCTTAATCAGGGCTTTGTTCAAGAGAGCAACCTGCAGAGCTAACTCTCAATTTTTGTTGTTGTTTAATTCTCTGACTTACAGTGACATAACACATAGAATTATTTATTCCTGATGCATTTCTCTATGGTTTGTGTCCTTTT
Source organism: Malaclemys terrapin pileata (assembly GCF_027887155.1). NCBI lineage: Eukaryota > Metazoa > Chordata > Testudines > Emydidae > Malaclemys > Malaclemys terrapin. The sequence goes on from NC_071506.1 coordinate 30,367,983, forward strand.
CCCTGTAGGAACATCATCCTTGTTGAGAGTTATGTTTCCCTCTGTGGTTGTTTCCTACCCTGCAGAGAAGAACCTTTCACTTGTATATTTCAAATACTGTATGTTGATATCAGGTCAAAAGAACAGAAACCTGGTTCCAGCTTCCCCTGATGCCCCTGATCACCTTTATGAAAAGTGATTGTTGATGTCAGTGCTGCTTTTGTTGCTAGTCTTTCCCTTTATTATTTAACGTTTGTTACCTACTGCACTACATGATGATAATTCACACACAGAAGAAAAAAAATTTAACCCATGATGTTCCGTTCTAGTGTATTGTCCTCTCAGTGGGAAAAAAATAAAGCAAGGAAATAATATATTTATATTCAATACAATTCAGTTTTCAAGTATTATTCCACTACCTTCACAACATTCAATTGCAGCAGCACCTTAATACCCTCTCCAATATGCTCAGTTTCAGTCCAACAATACTATCACCCTTAATGCATCAGTGAATAGAAAATCAATCTGGAACACACAATCATAACACAGACCTTCCAGTGCTACATTATATAATAATGCAATGACAACTATAATCGTGAATGAAGGGATAGAAGCAATGGGGAAAAAAGGAGGATCAGAAGGGCAGGAAATTGGATAAGAAAGACTGTTCTCATCAGTTTTAAATAAGCTCTGGCAGACATTCGTTCTGCAGAGAAAAAAATATTTAATAGGAATACTAGTCCTATTACTTAGACCATGCTATTAGATTGGGCATGGGGAGGAAATGGACCAGAACTGACACCTTTTTGGGATGAAAGGCTCTGCACATGACATAAGGGGTGTTCTGGGCTTTATTCACTAGAAAACAAACCATGTACCAATGGTCTCTATCTGAGATGAAGTATGGCAGTGTAATCCATAAGCTAAAGAAGCAAGGCACTGCAGTTGGGTGCTCTGCCATCAACTCGTATCCTCTGCAACTTGGCACAGAGAGGGCCTGTAACATTCACTCACCAGTAGGTTACAACGTTACAGGTATTTTTTCACTCTGGTTTATAGCTTTATTATTGAGGATAATAGATGTCAGGTACATTTTAAATATCTGCAATATCCTAGCAAAGACAGGAACAAAAATATCAACCTGCGTAATATACTTTATCGATTCTTTAAACATTTCTGCAGTGTCCATAAACTGGAGAGACAATCTCTACACATCTACAGCACTGCAAGTAGAGGATCCTAGATGGAGTGAGAAGAGCTGGCTTGATTTCTGATCTCACTTACAAAGTAGAAATGAGGAGTAAGTCCACTGATCTCACTGGGGTTAGAATAGTGTAAATGAGATCAGAATCAGGTCCATTCACTAGACACTGGTACGCGGAAAGCATCTGAAATCTGTAGTGGGAACCACCTTGATGTCTGTGATTGAGTTGACCATAATGTATAATCAGATAAAATGATAAACGTAATATGATCTAATGGTAAAATAATATTGGCATGCTGTGTGAGTGAAATAACTATGAAGATCTCAAGCTGAGAGTGCTTGTTGTGTGATGTGACTATCAACTGGGTGAAAAATGACCATAATGTACATGTAATATCCTTCCCTACACGATTGTGATGAGCTGTGATTGCTGTATGACTCAGAGCACTTACAAGACTCTGCAGTATTAAAGTTTTGCACTATGGGCCAGATACAGATAAGACCATTATACAACTGATAATAGTCTAATGTGTATGTGGGAAACTATGTGCATTATCTCCTGCAACTGTGTTTGGCTGATTTGGTTTAGTTTGGATTTTGTGTGAAGATGGTTGTTCGTTTAAATATTGAGGCAAACAAACACTGAAGTGCTTATTCAGGACTAGATTACTACATCTGGGCACAGCCTTTGTTGGGAGTAGTGTGAAGCTGTATCATCCTGTGGAAGTAGAGCAAGAACTGACAGGGATTTGAAGGGGATTTCAATGCAAACAGTCCCCTCAGTGAGCAAGAGTCAGGCTAGCTGTAACCCTAATAACGCAAGATTTGTAGAAGCAAGGATTGTGTGAGGTGAATGGGAAAGAACTGTGTGAGAAGTTGTTGCGACCTTGTGTAGATAAATATAGAATGTAGACTAGAGTCTAAATAGATGTGAAAAATAAGATATCAGGATGACTTATGTATAAACAAAATGCAGCTGTTGCTCATTATTGTATGTAACACAAGGTATAAATGCTTGGTGTAATTGTTTACCTGAAGAGAGACCTGTTTAGCTCTCTCTCTCTCCACGCAATTGCTAGAGATAATAAAATATCTGACTTTGCTGCACCCAACCATAAAGTGAGAACTCTGTTTTTCTCCAACAGTCCCCATGGGTGCTCAAGGAGGAATTATATGTTAGAGAAAGGTGTACAGAGCACACTCTGCAGTCTGGTGTGGAGAGGGTGTGGGGCCATGGCCCACCTTTGCCTCATCCACTTTGAGACAATTTGTGCTCTGGGGGAGTTTGTAGATGGTGAAGTCCTTGTGCACCCTCAAATGAAGAGATTATGCCCATCTCTTACCTGCCCTCCCTCACCTAGGGAGTGCAAGGGGTGAATAGGAACATTCCTAGTGCCCTCCCTCAGGGGTGGCAGAAGCACCCTAAAAGTAGGGGAGCCACTGGCACCCAAACCATAGCCCCGCCCCCATGCCACCATTCTGTTAAGGCCTTACCCTGCCTCTTCCCCTGAGGCCCACCATGCCCCAGCCCTTTTCCCTGAGGCCTCTGCCTTGCACTGCCTCTTCCCCCAAGGCCCTGCTCCCATGCCTCCTTTCCCCTCAAAACCCCACTTCCCTGCTTGCTCTTCCTCCCTCCTCCCCTCTTGCTCTCCCTTATGGTAAAAAGTGGGAGGGCCATGGCCTCCTGGCCCAGTACCCCCTGCCCTCCCTGCTAACTTTATCCCCCATGTAAAGGGTAGGTATATGTCTTATTCAGGGAAACCTTCCATTAGCACCATTGTTATGATACATTCCATTAATTATCCCCTAAACTGAGACATTAACAAAAAAGATTAGTGTGCAAACTACCAAAAAAAAATCATAGTAACCACATCAGAAGAATTGTGGACCATTGTGATAATATGGGGTGTTAAAGGGCTTTCCCTTCACTCCCTCCATTAGTTCTTGCCATGCAGACAGAAAGCAGAAGACCAGAAGTCCAAAGTGCAGGCAATGCAATATTTATTCGGGTTAGTTTCCAAGCAAGCATATCCATAGGTCTACATGCCGGCTGAGTCTGTTTCCCAGTGTTCCATTCCCAGCTCTGATGCCACAGAGCCTTTTCCCCATATCCCCCTTCCCAGCTGTGATGCCGCAGAGCCTTGCCTGTGTCCCCGTTCCCTATTCCCAATTCCCTATTCCCCCCCCCTCCTCCTTAACTGGCCCAAATATACCTGCAGTGCACGCCCCTAGTCACACCCTTTACAACTTATGGTCATGTTCCGTTTTGGGGGGTTGTGGGTCTGTGGACTTCATCCCACCCCTTTTAAATCCCATGGGAGTGGTAAGAAGTGAGGTTGTGTTCTGGCCAAGGCGAGGCCTTTCTTTGGCTTTTAGAGTTTCTTATGCTTCTGCCCACATCTCCCTTTGCCCCTCCTAACTTGTTGCTTGACCTTGGCTTGAGAGAGGAGCCAGGCAGCCTTTCAGTGTATGCTCATATATTACACTTCCACCATACCCTGTAACACTTTAACTGCTCTATCCCTTATCACTCTTCACCCCATCTGCTTGTGGGCAGATGTAACACGGTGTCTTTGTCCTTTGTTTAGACATATTAGTATAAGACAGGGCAGAAGAGGGCTGATGTATTAATGTAGATGGAATATATGGTCCTAAAGAGTTAAAGGAGTTAACATGATTCAGTCACATCCAACATTAAACAGTTTTAAACAAAGTTTGGGGTTTGATACACAGAGACTTCAGCCTGTTTAGCACCATGGCAAACAAGCCATTAAACATTATTCTTAACTGGTATTAAGGATAAAGAAAAGGAAGGAAAAACAATTAAAGTATTTGAAATGTAATGTATTAAGTAAGAATTTCATTTTAACAATATCCATTTCCCTTTAGCTGGAAAGAATATTCAGAAGGGGAAAAAAAGCTCGTTTGACAGTCTTTTAGATGGTATCAAAGATGGTAATAACTCCTTTGGGAAGAAAAGAAGAGAAGTTAGTAGAGATGGGCTGGAACTGTTGTTATTGCTATTGTTGTTAAAGTCCGATCCCATTTCCTGGAAGGCAAAACAAGACAAACACACACAAAAGGGGAAAGAAGAGAACAGCAAAGACAGAAAATGCAGCTTCGATCTCTGATATTGATTCTCACTTGTAATCTCACTGCTGGAAAAACACAGGCACTGCACACAATCTTATCAGCCACTCTGAGAGCTGGCTAACTTGTACCAGCATTGGGCTGTTTAGGGTATTGCATTTAGCTGCCTTTCTAGTCACAGGCTTACAGTAGTGTTGCAAAATATGCAATCTTGGCTGGCTAAACCAGACCCTTATTAGAAAGATGGGAAAATATGACAGAGGGGAAAGAGAAGAAATAAGGTAGGGATGGAAAAGGACACATTTGGAGTGGGACGGTGAAGTCTCACATCCAGGGCCAGCTCCAGGCAGCAGCTTGGCAAGCAGGTGCTTGGGGCGGCCACTCTGGAGTGGGGCGGCAGGTCCAACTATTCGGCGGCAATTCGGTGGATGGTCCCTCACTCCCGCTCGGATCGAAGGACCTTCCGACGAATTGCCGCCACAGATCGTGATCGCGGCTTTTTTTTGGCTGCTTGGGGCAGCCAAAACCCTGGAGCCAGCCCTGCTCACATCTCAGGTGGTGTTTAGAATTTAGTGGAGTTAATGGAAGTGGCGTTTTCATCTGTTTCCCTCTCTTTGGCCTGGTTTAGTCAGGACATCTTTCAGGATTAGATGAAAAAGGTCTGGGGTGCCAGGAGACACTGGGGATGGCAAACATGATAAAGCCCTCTCCTTCCCCTTCCTCAATCTTTTAGTTAGCTAGCATTCACCATAGCCAGCTCCTCCCCCCCCAAGCCTTTTAAAAACAAACAAAAAACTCCAAAAGGGAGAGAAGGGTAGAATAGCCCATGCCCTCATTATTTTGTCCATTAATTACGCCTAACTCCTGACACACACATTTTGATTAGTTGATTTCCTGTCTCACACTGTTCTTGTTTACCAGGCATAATCTTGACACAGTCCTTGAGTTATATCAGTAGGTCTTTCTGTTTCGGCTAATTCAGTCTCCGTCTCTTTTTCACAACTTTCCCTGTTTATTGTTATGGGGTATTGTGACATTTTATGAACTCTCTTCTCCACAATTGATCTCACAATTAGGGTAAATTTGTAGGCTCAATTATTACAACAGGACATAAGTACTGTATTACAGTTGCAGCTCCCTGAGATACATTTTTTTTCTGAAAGAGTAGTGCAGGTGAATGATGAAAAATTGTATTTGCATATAAACTTACAAAAGAAACCTGTCAATACTTTTCCAGCATTCCTGACTGTTTTATGAGCTTACTTGTGAACATTCAAGTGACTAAATTGTAACTCACAACAATCAGGGACAACAAAAGGGTCAGGAATAATTATGTGAACTAGTTTTGTTCTAAGCAAAGGGTCCTGTGGCACCTTTAAGACTAACAGAAGTATTGGGAGCATAAGCTTTCATGGGTAAGAACCTCACTTCTTCAGATAGTTCTTATCCACGAAAGCTTATGCTCCCAATACTTCTGTTAGTCTTAAAGGTGCCACAGGACCCTCTGTTGCTTTTTACAGATTCAGACTAACACGGCTACACCTCTGATACTAGTTTTGTTCTGTAATTACCCCTGGCCTTTGCATGGGAATGTCCAGTAAAAGGGGTGGGTGAGAAAGCTACTTGTGTCCTCCTCAGTATGGACCCTTATATTTCCAGTCAAGAGCTCTCAGAGCCATTTTGGAAAGCTCTTTTTATTATCTATACCATACATTCAAAACGTTATAGACATTCATAGAGGTTTTCAGTTTTTTTTCTTCTTTATAAGATGATGGTCATTCATTGACGGAACACAAACACCATCAAGTGAATTAGATCCACAGTCATGTGACATGGGTAGGAAATGGCAGCCAGTTTACAAACCAAACCATAGCCTAACAAATGCTTGCACCAACTATTAGTGGAGCAATTACAAATAAGGAACACATTCATAACAAACACAACTTGATCACAGATAACTAGTAAACATTGAAAAGGGGATGCTAAGTTTATCTGGTAAATAATTGGCCATGTATAATTCAAACAGCTTTAATGTACAGTGTACTTATGTATTTAATAATGTGAGTTGTGGGCCTAATATTCCACATTTTAAAAATGGTTCCCCTGTATGTCCAAAGATCTGGGACTGCAAACACTGCAACATTATATATGAACTATATTCATTTGATTACCAATCTTCTTTGTTAACGGTTCAGTTTGTTTAGGTGGCTACTAAAAAGGGGGATAATATATTGTATTTCTGCTGAATAGGCTTTATTTTTAGTGTAGCAATGGTTTGGTATTTGCGTTTGATGTCCTGATTTCTGAAATGTATCTTTTCCATCTAACTTTATGTAGCAATTCAATAGACTACTCTTTTCTCCATAATACACTTCAAACTATTTATTGTTATTATGGACATAGAAAAATAACCATAAATTCTCTATAAAGCAGGTCAGAGAAAGGAAGCAACCCACCATTCTCCGAGATTAGGGCAATATCGAGTGACTCCCTAAACAACTTAATAGCAAACTTGTTTCTATCACCAGTCAGTGGTAGTTTCAGTAGATACTATGTTGAATTAGCTGTCCCCCAGAGTCATGATGTTTGAATTGACAACACAGATGTAAACATAAACTAAAAGTGAGCAAAATTTACCTAGCTGGAAGTGTTCATTTTCAAAATTATCCAAACTTTTATTGACTAAACAAGACTAATTTACATTGTTCGTATTTGTAATCCCCTTTAATTCACTTTCTGTGAACATTTGTGAGGCAGAAATTTGATTTGCACAAAGGGAGACTGCTATAAATATTTGTACAATGTGGATTTATTTAGGGTTTTCCAAAATGTCTAATGGAGTTAGGAACAAAAGACCCATTGACTCCCCAAGATGCTTGGTCTGGACACTCAGGACAATAAAATTTATTCCCATGCCTGTATTTCAAAGTAGAAGGCCACTGCTTTATTAACTTTAAACTTTAATATGGGGAGGAAAGGGTGGTTAACATTCCCCTCCTCCCAACACATATGAGACATTTCTTTGGATTCGGTGGGGTACTACATGGTGTTAAAAACTACAACATGTTGATACCTTCAGAAGTTGTTGTTGTAATATATTATTCTGAGAGGTAACTGCTGTTTGTGGATGCTAGTAGTTACCACAGACATCTGTCTGAGTCAGGGGCTCCCATTGTTCAGAAAGGGAGGTACCCTATTGGTCAGTCAGGAAGAGGTTATGGAGGGGATGGGTCCCCTCTTGAGGCAGATATGGAAAGTGGAGGTTGTTGATGGATTTTTAGAGGAGGCTGAGGGAGGGTCTAATGAGGTTGTGAAGCAGTAGAAAGACTTAATTAAAATGTGTAGGGAAAGGGCCTTTATATGAACTTCTTGAACTTTTGCATATCATTAGAACATAGATTTTTGTTTTAATTGTCTCAGTTCACCCTTCCCAATGAGAAGGTATGTATGTACATACATCAACTTGTACATACATCAAGAACTCAGATGCATCCGAAGAAGTGAGTTTTTTTACCCATGAAAGTGTATGCCCAAATAAATCTGTTAGTCTTTAAGGTGCCACCGGACTCCTTGTTGTTATCAAGAACTCTACTGACTTTGTGGTTGCTGTAACTAAATAACATCAGATAAAAGAATAAAACCCTAAAAAGTCAATCCTTCTTACTTTATCCAACAGCACAACATCAGAGTGTAAATTCTACAAAAGCAGGAAAGTTTGAGAACAAGATGTTAACTGTAAGGGGACTAAATACGTAGCTGATATTACTAAGTTAGCCAAGATACTATATAATAATGTAAAAAAATTATGTTGGCACTGAATCCAAAGCAATCCATTGATTGCCTCAATTTCATCTAATTACCTGCTACAAATATGTAAAAAGCTGAAAGTATCCATCAAATATTGGAATTTTCTAGGAACTTAGAACATGCTAACGAGAATGCTATATTTCTGACCTATAGTTTGAAGTCCCATGATACTAGAAAATGATCTGAAAATTAACATTTTATATTTTACCCTACAACAGCACACAACTCTGTATATATTTTAACTATTTCTATTCTTGCTTCCCTTTAAATAGCCATATTTAGCACTTTTATAGAAACAGTTCTGTATACCCAAGTTCCGCATTTCAGTAGCAATAGCCAGTCTTCAGAGAGCGAGGGCTCAAATAAGAGATGTTCAGCACATTTCAAGCAGGAATCCAAAGTGTGGATCCTCAGCCAAAGCTTAGCCAAACGTCACTACCAATCACCTACCTAGACATATTAGGATTAATTCTGAATTGCAAAGTTAGAATAAATTCTTTAGCTGTCGTTTTACAGACAACTCTCTAAAAAGGCTCCTTCAGAGTTTATCTCATAAAAATAAACCATACCTTTTTGCAGTTTGGCCAAGAGAAGTACACTATTGTCAATATCATCATCCAACATTTGTAGTAATTTCCTAGTCACCCTTTAAGTTATAATTACTTTCCCTATAAAATATTTAGTTTTCTACAGATATTTTCTAAATTATTGCAATGTACAGTAGTGATACTGCAATGTTTTAGGCTATTACTGTAGAGCAGTCAGGTTCTTTTGATCCAGGCTGTTCAGTATGCTTACATTTTAAAAAAAGATTTTGTTGGCATTCTTCTCCCCCATTTTTAGCTCTTTTGAAACACATTTAACTCAGGCATTTTATTCATGCATTCTGATTTGCAAGTTTATATTTGATCCCTGTATCAATATGACTGCTACATTCAAATGTCAAATATGAAGCCATGCATTCTGAGATAAAGAATCTCTGTATTCTTTAGACTGTCACATTTTTAACATTGTGTTTTGTTCTGATCTTCATTATAACGTTTCAATGTTCTCAATGCTATATTACAAAATTCATAACAACAAATGGCAAGAGTGTATTTTTCCAGTCCTGACCCCCATTAATAATGACGATTTCTGTCATTACCTAAATATATTCAGAAGCTACACTGTAATGAGGAATTTTAATAAGTTCTGATAAAACATTTCTTTCTGTAACATTCTAATAAGCATTCTCCTTCTACAAGAGAAATGTTTCCCCCCAATTTTACAATAAATGGCATACTTCAATTTATATGCACATTGGACAGACATGTTTTACTTCACTATTCTGATTTTGACAATGGGGGAAAAGTGAAAATAAGGACTCACCACCAAAACTACTTGATCCTCATAACATCCCTATGAAGGAGGTGATTATCATTAGCCCTATTATACAGGAAGCACAGTTGAGACACAGAAAGGCTAAATATCAAGTTTTCCAAAGGAAACTCGAAATTTGGGGTCCTGAATTTTTGGGTTCCCTGCTTCAGACATCACACTCACAGCTCCCATTGACTGCAGGTGGAGTTGGTGGTCCTCTGAAAATGAAGTGCAGGGTATATACAATTTTTCATCTAAAATTAAGGTACCCAAAATCAGAGCCCTCTTTTTATAATTTGAGCCCTAAATTGACTTGCACAAGCCAATTCAGCAGTAGAGATATGATTAAGATGCAATCAAACCTATTTCTGTTCTCATACAATCTGGAGTAACTGCATTAAAGCTAGTGAAGGCACACCAGTGTACATGAGATCAGAATCAGGGCCAGGAATTCTTATCTCCCAGTCAAATTCTTAGTCCTCTAGATATTTTACATTTCTACCAAATTTGAGTTCATAAATTCAATATGCTGAAATAATTATCATACGGAGAAGGCCTTTGGTTTAAGTAAGATATCTGCTCCATCTCTATATATGCATGCTAACATACAAATAAATACCAATGGGTAAATCTAAAAAATGTCAGTGATTCCATTTGGATAAACACCCAAATTTTGCATGCTTAGCCACACTGAGTTTTTAAACTTGAGCTAGAAGTGACACAAGAACAGAGTTTCTTCTGAAGTTTCTGATTTATTTATCACCCTTCCCCCTACTTTTGGTTGAGGTAAATGTATTGTTCAAACAGACTTCTGGATGCAGTGAGGTACTTTAGCTGCTGACCATACGCACAACCAGGAAATGAAGATATGTGTGCAAAAAGTAGATCCTCAGAAAATTAATCATGTGTTTCTGTTCCTGGCTCTGCTATGGAATCGCTGTGTTGCTTTAGATAAGTAACTTGGGGTCATATCTCCCAAAAGTGTTTTCCAATTTTGAGTGCAAAAGTTCAGACACTAAGGACCTACTTTTCAGAGGTGCTGAATGCCCATAACTCCATTTAAAGGAAATTATATTTGAAGATGATTTTAAAAATACCTTGACATATTTGACTATTTGAAATTCCCACATTCCCTTGGCTAACTTGTGTTCTATTTAAATAATGTAATTTGGCCTGGGATACTGATTTCTGGTGAATGGCTTTTTCTATACTCTTACTCTTTATTGCTCAGCCACATCAGTTTGACTCCTATTGCAATTATATGAAAGCAAATCTTATTTAGTCTGATATTCTGCTACTTCCAGGTGTACTCATTATAAAAGTTGCATATGGCAGTAATTAGCAAAATGCTAATAAACCAATCAATCTGCCTAGCTTTTTATGACATGACGTGCATATATTTAGTCAAATTTAGCTTTATATAAGAGCCAGACTATTATTTATACATAGCTATAATTTTATACAGAATTGATTCTGATTTCACACCATTAGATTGGTGTAGCTCCATTGAGTTGAGAGCAAAGAATTAGTCCCCATATGTAGATTTAGTAGCTTTATAGGGATGAATCTCTAAAAATAATCACAGAGACCAAGTAACAGGGATGCATCTTGCACATAGATCTTTGGAGGAAAATCGTCATAAGCAGGAGTAATTTGTACATTTCTGGATGTAGAGCCATGGGCACAGCTTACCCCATTCACTTCAAACCACTTCTCTTCTCTAAGCACCACTGAGTCAGACACCATATAGCTCAGCTCCATAGTCCATAGTGCGCCAAAGTCCCCCTAGGAGAAGCCTGAGGCTATAACCTCAGCTGATGCAATTTGGTGGGCTGTCTTGACGTCAGCAGATCTACTGAGACTCTTGCCTGGACTATGTCCTGACTTTCTCCAGTGGATTTTGGCCATTGCACAGGAAATGTGGGAGTGGCAGTACTCATACTAAGTGAAAAGAAATGTATACATGCCTTATAAACAGTATTAATGAATAGCTAAAAAGTAGCATATAGCCAATAAGGAATCTACTGCTAGGTGTACAATATGAGGTGATATTTAGGTACATAACATTAGTTAACAGATTTAGGTACATAAACATTAAATTATCTCCACCAAATATTGATTAAATCCATATATGGCAACATACTGATGTCAAATCAGGCAAAGGGGAAAACAGTTTTTTTTACAAGTAATTGATTTTTACCTTGACGCATACTATCTGTCAATATGTACCTGTCAATTTTGTTTTGTCAGGATCACTTAACTTATTGCCTTGGAATATTCTGAGTTGTTCCTGATTAGTTTAACTCAAAGATTCCTTAAGTGAGCAGTGTTGTTGAAATTTTGCTGTAGAAGAAAAACATCCCTGTACATATTTATTCATGAAGCAGTCACAAATCCAGCTGAAATGTAATTATGTGCCGTATCACAAAGCAACAGGTTTATCTCAAAAACAAACTTGACCTTATAAATTATACAATAACATCATTTGACTTGACTAACTGACTGCTTTGGTGCAATGTTGGAGTAGGTCAGTCATGAAGATGTGCAATGTCTGACAATATGGGCTATGAATGAATTAGTAGCACACAATAACTAGGAATCTGTAGTGGGTGGTTACCTACTCCTGCCCTGGGGGGATTAAAACAGCCCTGGAGGAGGGCTGTGGGAGGAAAAAAGCAGTGAGGCTGATTGGGGGAAATTGCCTCAGCTGGGGGGGCCATGCCCCAATCAGGGCCCAGCTTGCTCTATAAAGGCTTGAACCAGGAGTAAAGGTACACAGTCTCCTCTAGCTGTGGTGGGAGATGGGCCTGGCTGCTGGGGAACTAGATAAGGTACCTGGAGTGGAGCAGGGCTGGGGGAAAGGCCAAGGGAGCTGGGGAGCTCTGGCCTGGAAACCCCCCAGGCTGCGGCCTAGTATAAGGCCAAACAGGTACTGGAGTTGTAGGGGACAGCCCAAGGCTAGACAGAGGCAGCAGGCCCAAATCCCCCTTGCCAGTGAGGAGTGGTGTACACTGCAGTCTGCCCCAGGGAACGGGGGCTAGTTGGTGACTGGCAGTAGCCTTACACTGAGGCAAGGTGGGGATAGGGGGTGGGGGTCTCCCTGGTTGGGGAGACCCTGAGACTGAGGGGTTACTGCCAGAGGGGCAGCACCCCAGAGAAAGGGGCACCGGGGTCCTGGGAGGGACATGGGGGGCCAGTGGTAAGGCGGATCACTGGCCTGCAGAGGGTGCTCTGGAAGCTGGATGAGCTAATTCCCGACAGAGACCAGCCGGAGGTGCCGCAGGGGTGAGTCTGCATGCTTACAGTATCTATTATGTGTCTACAGAGATGTACAGCAATGATTTTTTTTTCCTGTGACCATGTTTCTTAGGGATTTGTACAGCACTGAACCCAATGGGGCTCCATTCTAATTGGGTGCTTTGTGCACTACTGCAGGTAGATGCTGTTCACATAATCCCTGTCCTACAGAGTTTAAAATCTAAGAAAACAAGCCAAGCATGGAGAAGTATATAATCAAACTGTGTGCAGTTTTTATATACACTGTATACATTAGTTACTTTATACAGTTATCACTGTTGTGTGTCTTATATATGTTGGTTTCAGTATAGATACATAATTATTCATATGCAGTATGTGCATTTTATTAAGTAAATTAATCAACTTCAGTTTTACCCAATTGCCTGTCCCTCAACCTAATTCATTATCCTTTTTGTAATATACATATTATTCTACATCATCAAGGTCAACTCTGATGGAATATTTGTGAAACCGTATTTCTCCTGCTGCTACACCAATACTGACAAAAACAATCCAGTCAGTTAATGTGGTCAGAAAACAATATTGTTTTCTGACCTCCAGTCTAACTACCTATTCTCAACATAACTTTTCCTCTATCTGTGAGTTCTTCCAAAAAACTTTATATGAGAAGTGCCTAACGTTTTCCACAATGCACATAGCCATCTGGTATTCTTAAGGTAAACTAATCTAGTCAAATACTTTTCTACTGTACCACCCCAAAAATGTAGTTTATTAAGTAAAGTTCTGTTCATACAAATTTCCTCTGCCTCTCTAGGAGAATATTTATTCCTACAGTTTCATTCTCCTCACCTTCCAAGAGCAAAAAAGTATGCTAACAATGTGACATAACCTTCATTGTACTTTTGGTTGCTCATCAAAATGAAACAAATTCTCAACATTTCTGTGCAAAGTATTGCCACTAGCTACTTCACATGTGCTACTCTTGTACTACAGAGAGATAAACTCCACATATATTTGCATAAGGGGAGTTGCATATTGAATCTCCTAAAATAGTGACATTCATGGTTGCTGGTTTTTTCATTAAAAAGGCAGGACTTACAATATATTATGATATAGAGAATAGGAACAATATTATAACTAGTCCATTGTTTAAATGTAAAAAAATCACTGTTCTATCTAGAAAGGAAAGGAACAGTGGTGAAAAAAAGGTAGGAGGCAGACTGTAGAATGCTGATTTTTCTGATAGAGGGAGTATCTCTTTTACTCCTGATAGGTACTAAATCCCAGGGGCCTGAATATTAAATACTGCCTGAAAGAAAGAGGCTCAGTGGGGCTTTGCTGAGTTGGAGGGAAGCATGGACCACAGAATGTTCATTCAGTTTGGTTCCAGTCCAACAAAGCACCAAAGCAGGTGCTTAACTTTAAACATTTGAGTAATTCCACTGAAACCAACAGGATTACTCATGTGTCAACCATTAAGCATATCCTCTAGTGCTTTGCTGAATTGAGACATTATTGAGTGGAAAGCCTGCCCAGATTTCCCTGGGGTAAAGCATAGATAGTAGCTGACTGATTTTCTTTAGCACATACACAATGTCTGCAAGCTCACTGAATGCAGAGACTCTCTAGGTCTCCCTGGGGAAATGGGAACACCTAGGACTACAGGAAGGAAGGTATTTTGTCCTCTAGAATTGCCTCTGAAGAGTTTTGGGGTGTTAAACTTCTCTAATTCTTTAGAACATTGTTTTGATGAAAGACTGTGGGGGGATGTTCTCCTTACTTTATCCTCTTTATATTTTTCTGCCATAGCCTCTCAGGTCCCCAGTGATGTGAGTGCCATGGCCTCTCAGGACACCTGCACATAACCTCACAAGCACTCAATGCACAAGAACAAAAAGTCCTAATTCAGAATGAGGCTGTGACATCGGTGTTCTAAAGTTACCAAATATTTTGAGCAGCTGGTATTTTTGAGGGTCAGTTGCTCATATTTCTTGGCATAACTTGGAATTTTCTCTCATCATTATCTTGATGTGCCATTCTCCAAGGAAATCATGCTTAAGACATAAACAGTGGTTTTCATCCAAGAAGACATCACATGCAAGGACTTGAAAACTTTGAACAACTCCGTATACCCATTTTTTTCACCCATTCCTTAACTTTAATTTACCTCACAAGTGACTGTATTCCTTCCTGTTAGATTTAATGGCTATATGACTCTCAAAGGGGGCTAAGCAGAAAGAGTCATTTGTATATATAAAAAATACAAGATAAACTTGAACACAAACAAAATCTTCCAGGAATGTTTCAAAATAGTGTGTAAGATACTACCACTGACTCTGGAAAAGTCTCCAGTGTTCAAAAAAAGTCATATTATTGTTAATGTCTTCCTTTGTTATGCTACGATATTAACAACAAGACAATCTGGCAGATAAGTATTTTTTAATTTTATTTTATTCAAGACATATTTCTTTACAACTAACTTTTTATTGTCTTTTGGGCTATTACTTAAAAAAAATTAGACCAATGTCTACTTTCAGTTACATTTCTGCAATCCTTTTTCCTTTAAGAGAGTTCCATAGATTGAAGTGTTTTCAGTATTTAACCTTGTGAGAAATTATGAGATGAGGTTGTGTAGCGAGGCGGTGGGCTACCCCACAGCCCCGCTGAGGGCCGAACCTCGGCCAAGACTGTTACAGGTTGATATAGATAATGTTATAAATTCTGGTTGCTTGAATGCATGGGAGTTAGATCTTGGAAAAAATGCCTTTGTTCGCTCTGGCACCGTTTTGTTCCTGTTTTTGTTTTGTTGTTTGTTCCAATATATTACAGTAAAGTGTATTCTTCCTAAATCTGTCTCAGTAAGAATCTTTCTTTGGTGTACTTCTGCTTTCAGGTTATATCCCTGAAAACAAATAGAACAATACATAGTGCCAAAACTTACCTGACTGGGCCAAAATCTGTTTTATTTAATCAGTTTCAATATACAGTAACTCCACTGAAATCCATGAATTTATTCCATCTGCATACTCAAGGAGCAATATTATTTGGTTCATTGGACTCCATTCTCCTCTCAGATCAATGTAAAAAAAGAGTAACTCTACTGAAGATATATCATCTTCAGAATAATTCAAATTATTTCTTAATGCTTAAACGTTAAAAACCAAAAAAACTACAAAGCAAAGAAAACCAAAACCAAACCAAATAACAAACCCACTTCTCATGATGACTTTTTAATCTTAGTCAGACATTTAAGAGAATCTTTATTTCCAGCTTACTTTCTAAAATCTTTTTACTATTTAGAAATCACTACAGAATTTGCAAAATGACAGTCCAGAAAAATTAATAGAAAATTTCAATACTTTGCTTTATTCTATTTATCTAGTCTTACCTCTGTGGGGAATATAGGGCTTTATAGACCTCTATAATATCTAAACAGACATTAATGAATTGAGTGTTTCAAAGCTGATCATATAATTTATCACTTTAATAAGAAAGCTTAATGGGGCTTGAAATTGGCAAAATCTAAGTTGCAAATTGTACCCAAGTTATAAAGAGGACCTGGTCTAACAATAATGCAGATCAGAGTTATAAGTTTTCTGTTACAGAAAAGCCATCTACCAATCAGTACATATTTACCTTGTTTTTTATCAACCATTTCTATAACTGATAGCACAACAATCAAGGACATAAGTAAAATCAGTGTAAATCTTTTCTTTGGGTTACTACTGGCTCATTTACTTTTTATCCTATTTTTAATGCTAACCAGACCATCCTTTCTTTTCTCTTACCCTCTTGTTCATATCATAACCTAATATTTCCAAAATAAATTCTTACCTATTTAAAAACAAAACAAACAAACTGGTTACTATATATGCTTATAACAGCAGAAACATATAGGGCAACATGGGTTAAAGAGCTATAGTTGAGATTGAGTTTCAAATTTCATTCTAATCCTCCTTTTTTCCTTTGATCATAAGTTTGTCAAACTAATTCCTCAGGGCATAAATTTTCATTCCTACATTTCAGAATGAAGGTGAACTATTTTTGGAAAGTCAGAAGGCTCCCTAGGGTTTCATAGGCATGCGCTGAAAAAATATTGTTCCCAATATGCTCTGATTGGAAATTTTCTGCACAGATAACTAAAATGGCATCTGAAGATAGAAATATATAACTTGGTTTGTTTTGTAGATCTCAATGAGATCCAAAGAATAAGCCAAACCCAAGGAAAATCATGAAATGTTTACCATTTTGAGTGTATAAAATGGAATATTTCAAATCTGAATAGTGCTATCTCATTAGAAAAGCTAGACTCCCTTTGGATGTTGAAGTGATTTAACATCCCCAAGTTAGAAGCAATCTAGGGGTGTCATCCTGCATCATGCTGAACGCCTGCTAACAGATGGGAATTAAGGGTTCCCAGTTACCTCTTAGATGCTGAGCACCTTATTGCATTCAACCTTTTTGCTCAGACATGACTTTAAAATAAAAATATAGGTCCAGATTTCTAGTCCAGGATAGGCACCTAAATGAGAAGTTATGCACTTAATGGAGCTGATATTATGTGCTCATGGGTTTTCCATAGGTGACTGTTCTGAGTACAATGTGACTGTACACTTTGCTGAGTGGGTGCTTATTTTGTAGGCATTATTGTTGTGGCCATGGCGATAGTCATCCTAAAGGGGTTAAACTGTAGGGGACAGGAAAGACCATAAAATAAATTAAATTCAGAAAAGTTAGGCCATCTCAGGGTAGGGGTTAGGTGTTTGGTCATTATTTTTCAAAGGGTTTTTTTGGTATGTTTTATATGGTGACTACTGGTGAAAGAATATTACTATATTTCCCTTTGGGTCAGAGTTAAGGTTGTGATACAAAATTATTCATTGTATTTGATCAGAATAATCTGTTTGTGTAGACAATGTAAGATTTCTGATCTGATTTATTGATTTTCTTGGTTTTAAGTGCTTGGGTTTGTAAACGATGTCAGATGATACATTGTTCTCATTCAGCATCCTTATAACTGCTTTAATATATTCCAAAACCAAAAACTCAATCAGTAGCATATGCAGCATACATGAGGATACAAGTGGAAAAAAACCCACATGAAACAAGCATGCAAGTTAGCACCCCATGTAATATTGTACACTAGAGTAATAAACTCTACATATTTGCAAATCTGCTGATTTATGGTTCCCAAAGAAAATATGACTTGGATTTTCTTGACTTTCTTTGTATTGAATATCTCAATCGTACTAGCATGTATGTAGAATGTAGTAGTTTGCTTAATAAGGAAGTAGCATGAGGTAAAACTGTCCCTCCAGTAATCCTGTCACCTATACTCAATTATCATTCACCTTTACTTTATTGAACATTGTTCCTTATAAAATCAGGCTGTCCCAATCATTCACATTTATCTAGAAATAACAGCACAGCTGATAGACAAGGTACATGTATCATGTAACTGTACCTTGATTACTGCTTTCAGGCATTGTTGCTTTTTTCAGATCTGATAATTTGATACATAATGCATCTCTGCCTATCAATTTATGAATAGTGAACTATTATACACTATACGTCTACGTTATAATTACAATTGTAAATGTAATAATCTGTTTGAGAGGAGAGGTGACTTATCCTTGGAAATGTTGGGCTAGTGCAACTCTTAACATAGTCAAAATATTTCTACAGTATCTTAGTATTTCATCAAACAAATAGATGGCCCTAATGTATTAGTTCATACAGAGTTTGATAATGTTATCATGTACATTTCCTCAATTGTATTTTTAAAATGGAAATATGTATTGGGTATTGTGTTGGGGATGTCCGCCCACACTAGCAATGGGAGAATTGGGCCAGGTGGGCCTAATCAACTAATCAGGCTTCAAACAGAGGAACATTAGGCAGGAGGCAGTTAATTAGAGAGGCTCATCTGTTTAGGAGTAGGTAGGACCTATAAAGCCAGGTAGAGGACTACAGATGGGGTGGCTGGGAAAGGCTGCGGGAAGTCAGACAGCAGTCACTCCCTGGAAAGAGGGAGGAAGGTTCTTGGATCTGGTACACCCAGAGAGAGAAGGAGAACCAGAATGGTAGAGAGTAGTCCAGAGCAGGAGCAGTGAGGGCAGAGAGAGAGAGAGAGACCAGCATTGCTGAGTTGAGGGTCCCTGGACTGGAACTCGTAGAAGAGGGTAGGCCCAGGTTCCTCTACCAGTCACCGAGAGTATGGCATAGAACTGAGGCAGTGAATGGCTGCCTCTGACTGCTGATGGATTGTGTCCCAGAAGGGGGAAATGCTGAATTATCTGGAGCGCTAAGTCACAAGGAGATGCTGAGGGTCCTAGAGTGGGAGAGGAGCTGCAGACCAGAGGAAGCGAGAGAGTGATGGCATACAAACCACAGATGGGGACATTGGCCTCAAGAGCTAATCCCCTGAGCAACCAGAAGAAGTTGCCAGACCAGCACTGA
The DNA here is from genome assembly GCF_027887155.1 of Malaclemys terrapin pileata. NCBI lineage: Eukaryota > Metazoa > Chordata > Testudines > Emydidae > Malaclemys > Malaclemys terrapin. The sequence goes on from NC_071506.1 coordinate 30,387,139, forward strand.
GTGGATGCACCCTGTGACAGGTATTAGTATGTTTAATTAAAACAATTTAGGAGACTAAGTTCAGTAAATTACCTTCTTACAACATCTATAAGTGCTGTCCAAGAAAGTATTCACCAATTACTTAAAACAGCTATATGGATACAGAGAAAAACATGAATTGGCATAGATAATCACATTTACACATAAAGTCCATTTACCACCATTATATTAGAAATGAATTTTGGAAGAATTATTATGAGGGGAAAATGAGTTTAAAATTCAGAATCTGGTAGAAGTCTGCAATTTTTTGAGTGTAGAGCAGCTCACAGAAAATGTAGTTCACACCCCTACTATCTGACAGATAATTTATAATAAAAACCAAGGCACTTGAGTCATTGAGCGGTGAGTCAATTTTCAGACTGCAAAACAAGCAAAACTGAATGAAATGGCATTTTTTTCACTCACCAGGTGATCTCATCTGTTCTGATGGTATCAATTACACTTTTGAGCTGACAACTCTGAGATCTGTTTTCTCACTTGGAGTCTCTCAATCTACAATATATCCTCAAGGATGTCCTGCTGCTTCTCAAAGGAACAGGTTAAAAAAAAAAACCCTGAACTTTGCATCTTCCCCAGCTCTGACAACTCTGTCTCTACTAGTTTCCACTCTTGATCTCATCACTAAAGTCATTTCTGATTGACTCCTTCATTCTCTCTCCCCCAGGTTCTCACAATATCTTGTCACTTCTTCCTCCACTACATTTCCAAAATCAACTGCATTTTTTCTTCATCTCCACAACTAAAATTCTTGTCTAAGCCTTCCCCATCTCCTTGATTGGACCTCTGCAGTCCCCTCCTTCCAAGCATTCCTTATCATAAGACAGGAAGGGTTGTCAAAGCAAGTTGAGCTCAGCACCCCTTTCCAGGAATGCAGAGACAAGGAAGAGAAAGTAAGTCAATAATAGCATTGATTGCTGTAAGATTCTGATACCATCACCCGACCATACTCGCCACCATGTATAACGTGTATGAATTGTTTTATTTGTATCTAAAATTAGACTGTAAACTCCTTCTGGCTTTATTGTAATGTGCCAGGAACAGTAGAGTTCCTCTTTATCTAGGATAGAGGGTCAGATATAGCATAGCTGCAGCTATGCTATCTTTTGGCAGATGTGGGAGGAGACGAGGTTGGGAAAAAATGCAATGAGAACTGCAACCTCAAGGGAAAGAATGGAGGAGAATAGAGCAGGAATCTCCACCTGAGAAGGAAAAGTTCTGTTACTTGAATGTTTCTCTTGCAAACACAGACTTAACTTGATATATAGCTGCAGTGTTTCTCTCCTTCTGCCATTAACACCAAAGAAATGTATAGTCTCCGTAACACTGGCTGTCTGGATGTGAGAGAGTAGCCCACCTTTCTGTGTAGCTAAAGTGGAAAGCAGTAACAATGCTTGAAATGTCTCCTCTCTTTTTCAGTCTCGGGGCAACCATATAAAAGAAGGCAGCTTCTTGTACATTGCTCATACATGGGGGGGTGGAGGGGAGGAGAGGGAGATTGGAAAAAATAGGCAGCAGACAATGCATGCATGAAACAGAACAGTTCAGGAATTCTGTGTTTATAACAGGTTTCTTTAAATGAAAGGCTTATGCAGTTACTTCTGCTATGCAACAATGTTTGTTTGTCAGTAAGTGAACAGGCCTGTTTTGTCATTACAGACATAAAACAAGGGAAAGAAAGGCGCTGGTTAGGACTTTGTTTCCCTATGTATTGTGCAACTGGCTGTGATGCTTCCTGGGGGTACCCAGGATTGTGAGGCACCTTGCCACCACCTACCCTAAGCATGCAAAAGCCTTATCTGTGCCTGCCATGGGTCAGCTCCTTAACTCCACTGGCCACAGGCAACACAAGCACTCCTCTAGGTCTCATAGTCCTCACTGTTACTCTGGAGGTTAACAATTGGCACATCCCAACCCTTGACTCCTCTGAGCATCTTCCCAGAGTATCCAGGCCCCAGTCAACTGGACTCTTGCAGTATTCACAGATTTGCTGCTTTCAAAGAAACAGTACACCCCATCTCTGATCACCACTCTGCTTAACACCCAGCACTTAGATAAACTAATTTATATTTGATTTCAATATAAGTGTAACAAAACATAGATTCAGGAAGTAGAAGTATTGGGAAAAATTGTTACATATAAAATTGAATCACAACACCCATTCTTGAGTGTAGACTTAGTTAAGAAGATACCTTATGTCTTGTAGAGTGTTGCTCATCCGAAATCCATGCAGTGCTTTACAGTCAGGCTGGCTGTGACCATTCTTTGAGACAAGTACGCTGTTAGTTTGCCTCTTAAGAGGAAGATTCAGTTTCTCTTTCTGCACTCCAAACATAACAGACCAATCCTTTATCTTTATTCATAAATAGGACACCCCAGGCTGTTTGTTTATTTCTTGTAGAATTTTGCAATCTTTCAGTCTGCACCTGGCTCGGTCTGCAAACAGGCATACATTGTGACCAGCCCAATACACGGATAGCTATACAGGGAGATAGGTGTCTGTCATTTCCTGCATGAAAGTAACATTTCCAAGGTATATTGCCTCTCGGTGGCATGCTTTAACTCCAAGACCTTAAGGACATAATTTCCAGTATAGATGAATAACTCATTAAATATGATCTATGAACAGTGGGATCCTGGCTGTTTGTAGAGATGTCACATGCCACCCTTTGGTGACCTATTTTGCAGCTATCCAACCCAGGGGATCCATGTAAAATCCTATACACTCTGTCCTCTGCCAATTAGTATCAAGGCAACACTAGCTAAGTCCATTATAAGCTTTTTCAAGTTCCTCTGAAACATTAGATATGGCTTAACAGTTAGTTCCTAGTCATCTCTATAGTGGATTGTTGGTCTGCTCTATAATGGCAATAGAGATGTTGTTCCTGATGCATTAAAAATAATAATCGGAGAAGATATAATCTAAGGGAGAAAAATAAAGGGTGTTTATAGTTAGACAGCAGTGCATAAGGTGGTTTCATCCTTTACAAATACCACATAGAAACTCAGCATTGTGTTAAAGGATACTAAAAATAAGCAATGGTTAAAAAAAACAAACAAAACCCAACAACAGTAGGATCTAAATCAAGAAGTGTAGTTTTAATGCCAGTGAACTGAAAAGTACATGTAAGGACTTTAAGATGTTCAGCTAGATTGATTAAAAAAATTGAACATTACTAATTTGGACTTTAATATTAAAAGAATAAAAATCATGGTGATCTTTATAGTTGACGTTTTTCTACAAGGTTGAGTTTATCAGTGCTTCAATGTGTCAATAGTGTGGGAAGTCTAATGGAAGGGGTCAACTTTCAACATAGCCTTTTTATTAGTGTAAATCTAGATTAAGTTAAAGTAGCTCATGACGACAACAAAAATTCAAAGCAGGTGGAAGGGAATCTCTACCTTCTTTTTTAGTGCTAGCACATTTGATTTTGCACATCAGCTCCTACTGTACCCTGGAGCAGAATATTTAACATGACAATGGGATTCTCAAGATCATAAGTTCTGACATTAGTAATAGACTTAAATCTGACTACATCAGGTCTGTAGGCTGAACTGACATATCTAAGACTTTTTTAAATCTAGAGTTTTTAAGTTAATGAAAGGATTCTTATGATCTGATTCCTCAAAGAAAGTGAAGATGGAGCAAATGGAAAGGAATATGTTGCCTCTTAAAAGCTCCCTGAGACTGGGCCATACTGTGAGGGGCACAATACTGGGGAGAGGATACAATCACATGTGTTTTTAAGTAATAGAAACTGCCCCTTTATTTCCCTGTCAGTAAGGAAAGTGGAGAGGAGGGATCACAACATAATTGCTAATTTCTTTCTTTTTAAGATGTTCTTTACAGGTTAGGCTTTCTGTTTTTATGTTTACATGACAAAGGCAAAAAATGGAATTTCACAGTATAAAGATACATTTCATAAGCACTTGATGAACTCTCATTTCAATTTTTTGGCAGTCACAAGCACTAACCTGATACATGGTTAATGTCTATAAATGGCTTTGAAGATCAAGAGCACTACTGTTTTCTAGGTGCTAAGCATTATGGGAGTGTTAGTAAAAAAACAGGAAGCAAAATGTATATTTTCACACCTTGTATTGCTCTTCTCACGAGCACTATTTAATCTCTTGGCACTAATTTACTTTTTGCACAAATAATTGTACTTCTGCTGTTTCTAATGCACACAGAATATGTCCCAGTGACAATCAGACATTTCCCTAACATTTGTTTTGCCTTAACATTGGGTCTCATAAGTGATATCCAGAGTTGCTGACATCCGGATGTTGCTTTATCTATATTGATGTGGACACAGTGGCAAAATGAGGACAGACACATGCATGGAAATAAGCAGCAGGCCACAACTTTTATTAAACTTTACTACAAGGGACAGATGTATACCTGTCTGTCACCCATAACGGGCATTTAATTGGTTCTAGCACAGGGGTTACTTTGTTACCCCAAAAGATGAATTTTGGGGTGCTGCTACAATAACCTGCCTATTGCCCACTTAGTCTGTTCTTCTCAAGATAAAAGTTCCCGTGGTTGCTAAGGAAAACAGATATAACATTCCAATAAAATAATTGACACACTTTGTTTCAGAAAGAATACTGCCTATCTTTTTACTAAAGTAACTAATAATCCCTACATCAATATGATCTAAAAATCCTTAACAAGGCACAAAATCCCTGAGACAAATCCCTTATTGCAAGTTAAAGAGCACTTAAACTACAAAAGCATAAAGTTTAAATGATTCCAAATGAAGCAATTTGTTGCAAATGGCCAGTTTGCAACAAATTGCTGAAAGCAGATCTTTAAAGCAATTTAAGTTTACATAAGTAAAACATAATTAAAACAGACACACATTTCAAGCATACACAAACTAACCCTATATCCTATCCTATACTTATACTAAACAATAATTAAAAGAATATTAAGCTTACGCTATAAATCTTTTAAAAAATCAAATCACTCCTGCTATTCAGTTTCTGGTCAATATTTTAGAAGAATTAAAGAAAAGCTTAGCAAGATAAAACTCAGCCCAGCAGAACCACTTTTCAGTTGAGAAGATCTATACTTTCCTTTTTGTTTTACCTTAAATTATTTAATTGTGTCTTTAATTGTTTGTCTGTTGCATAACTGGTTTCACAACATTTGCATTGACTCTTGTATGTAGGCAGTAACGTGCAGAGCTCAGCTCTGTTCTGCTCCAGCTTTCTTTTCTCTCTGCTGCAGTTTTTCTTCGGCTTCTCTTGTCGGCTTCACGGCTCTCCCTGCATGCCTCTCTCCTTCTCAGACACAGCCTCCAGACTGTTGCTGGCAGCTGGACTTTCATGCAACATTGTAGCTCTTTCTTTATATATCTAGTCTTAGCAACAGTTACCTCACTTGCACATGCTCAGTTTTGACCATTCAATCAGAATTCTGATTGACAGCTCTGACCTTTAAAACAAGTTGTGACCGATGTGAGTGGGCTCTGACCAGCTAGCTGCTTAGCTAACCGACCTTTCTGTCACCCCTTACTGCACATGCTCAATAGTTGCCAACCTTGCACATGCTCACTGTTATCCTTTATGTGAGGATCAAAATTTACAAGAAAGGGATGAATATTTTTTTATGTTGGAAACAAAGGAACCCAAAGATGTATGTCAGAAATATTTACTGAGCAAAAGTCAGCTGTAGTATATGCAGGAAGGGGATGTATTTGTGTTTAGAAGTCATTGTCCCATGGTGGTGGTAGATGAAAATGAATTGTATTTTATGACTTATTTAGTTAATAGAGGTTTTTACAATATTACAAAAATTAAGAGTTGTGATTTTGAATGTTCTGTACCTGTTTGGACTGTCAACTAGTTAAGTTTTAAACCAAAGTTGTATCACAATATAACGCCTGTAAATTTATGTAAATATGACTAAGATAAGGAAATTGTTGGTCCATCCTAGGTTACATTCACATCTACAATATAGTGCACAGACAGAAGAGCAAATATGTACTGAAATACAACATGATAATGCAAACATCACCCAAGTGCTGAAAACTATTGCAGACACAGGACATCATTCTTGATGGCAAACACTATTAGAGTGGCTGCCTTCTGTGACTGGAATGCTAAACAATGGTTCACCCCATTGTGGTGATCATTGGAATCCAATGAGCTTTATTGGTAGTCATGGTAGCTTTGGCTTGCTGGATGAAAAGAATTGTTCAGAAAACACAAGAGTTTGACATACAAAGTCAAATAAGCCCATTGAAAATCTTATCCAGGAGGCAAACCCAAGATCAGAAGGTGTAAGTATTGGATTCCTGTAATAGTAATTACAGGTTTGGTGAAAGTGTCATTAAGGAGGGGAATTGTGATCTGAGACTGTCTGCGGTAACAGAGCAGCAGCTATTAGCTAAAATCAGGGGAATCACATCCTATCTAAACTGCATCAAAACCATATAAATCAGGTTAAGAAAGCATTCCTGCCCTAAGGAAGTATAAGCACCAAGAGTGGCTTCATCAACAGGCAGACATTGAGATCTTTAAAGAAAAGCTTTGCAAGATAACACTCTGCCTGGCAGAACCACTTTTTGGTTGAGAAGATGTATATTTCCCTTTTTGTTTTACCTTAAATTGTTTAATTGTCTTTAATATTTTCTTTCTGTTGTGTAACTGGTTTCACACCATTTGCATTAACTCTTGTATGTAGGCAGCAAAGCTCTAGGAGTGGCTAAAGAATTGTTTCATAATGTGCTAGGATTGGTTAAAATATAGATTCATAATACTTTAGTAAAACTGATTGGGTACAGATAAGCAGGACCTAAGTTTAACTATATAAACTGGGGTCCAAAAGAAAGTTCTTTGGAACCTAACTACAGGACACAGCCTGAGATCAAAGCTGCCAGAACTTGATAATCTGCACGACCATTCCATGCTGAAGCCAGAGCCCCCAGATGATCCAATTCCAATGGCCATTAGGAGAAGCTCATCTGCCTTATCGGGAGTGCTGAGCATTGTATGCTTAGTGAGTGCATTCTGTTGATTAATTGTTAATAAATACAAGTTAAGGATATTACTGTGCAAGGATCTTTCACTGGGAAAAGATCCTTCACACCCATAGAGGTGGGTCCCTTACAATCAAGAGTGTAGGGGGACATTGAACCCCAGACCCAGGGAGGGTAGAAGGTGGGAGCCCTAAATCATGCAGGTAACATTACAGGGCTCCTTACATATAATCCATAATTTGGGGTAATAGTTCCTCAGTCTACTCCCAGGACTCAGCTTTTTCTGAATCCTAGCACTCTCCCCATCATGAGGAGAGCAGAGGATGCAGAAGAGGGCCACAAGGTCTTACCCTAACCATGAACCAAGGCCCATCAACAAAATCCCAGGTGTCTTACCTCTGGAGACTGTTCATTTTATCCTTTTAATTTCACCGGAAACCAGCCACAAGTTGCAATAAATTAACAACTCAACCCAAGTATCTCAGTTAGATACTAAGTGCATACCTCCTTACACTGTAGATTGAAGGTGTTGCAAGGAAGGCAAAAAACTCCCTTGTCCTCTGCCAATTGGCCCATGGGAGAGAAAATTCCTTGACCCTCAAGCAGGTGATTGGATAGACCTGCAGCATCTGTCAGAACAGGTTCCCATTCCTAGTTCAGGGTGGACAGAGTCCCGCTGCTGGAACAGGGCTGGAAGAAGCTCCATATGGCCCCTACACTGGGTGAAATCTAGGGAGTTTGGGAATGCTGGTCAATCCGCTTATTCCTACAAACGGGCCAATGAGTGCCAGAGACTCTCTGTGAGGGGGAGCTACCTGGTGTCCCTCAGCAAGGGTCTCTCTCCCTCACTGCTGAGATTGGGCCAATGGGGGACAATCAAGTTCCCCCACCCATTGAGGCAAGTGAGTGCCATTTTTGGGGTCTTGATCAAGGAGGTTAGTGGTTTGTGGTCTATTAGATGGAAGAATTCTGATCTATACAAATAGTATGTAAATTGCTCACTGATCCCTATCCCTACTAAACATTACTTCCCTTTCTGAGCATCTCTTCTCTGAAACAGTTAATGATTGAGAACAAAATGCAGTTGGAAGAAGCCTTTTCCCCCGTTGCTGCACCAAAACTAAATTGGTTCTCACCACTGTCAATCTTCAGATATCATAGAAAGGATTTGTGCCAGCACATAGCATTCTATGATCTCTTTCAAGAATTCAGATGCTGGGGAGATCATAGAGTTAAACTGTGGTAGAAAAATCTACCAGAAAGTTAATCCATCCATCTCTTGATATAAGTCTATTGATACCAGGATATGGAAATTCTTTGACAGCTTTGGAACGGCTGGGTTAAATTTACTCCACTCTGTAAAAAAAATACTCAATTTCACTTATCTTAAACTTCCATTTTTCTTTTAATTATTTTTATCCAGATTTTCTCAGGGTTACAAACACTATATAAATGTACACTGTATTCTTCTCTGTAGAGAATAATGTCATTAATTATTACTGCATGCTCCTCCCACATCTCAATTATTTTCCTCTGGAATATTTCTGATACAGAGGTGATTCCAAATGGGATTAATCAAAAACAATTTCCAAAATGGGGTTATAAATATAGGGCCAGATCCTTAGCAGGTGTAAATTAGCAACACTCCATTTTAATGAGTATACAACAATTTAGACCAGCTGAGGGTCTGGCCCAGATGAATTTAGTGCTCTCACTGCATAGAAGTAAAGTATCAGATCTGCTAAAATCCATTAGCATTTAGGAATTGAAGTGAAGAGAATTCATGGGCTCCAGCTATTTTTGCAGCAACATTTTCTAATGACAGATGAATACATCTTTCCTACTTTCTCATTCAACTGCTTAAGATCTAAGCACATTTTACTCTTCTATTCTCTCTTGTCACAGGAACCACTGGTGCACATCAATCAGCTGTCTTTGTAACTTCCTCTTTGACGTCCACATTTTTCATTTTCATTATTTCTTCCTCCACCTTTGAAAGCAATGAAAATGGCACTAGGCCAGGAGTAAGCAACACTACAGGCACTAGCATTTTCTTTAGGTTAATTTTTCACTGGATCATTTAACCAAACCCATATTCCCAAAGACATCTAGATGCACTTCCTCCATGCATAAAACCTATTTCACAACCATGCTTTGGGCCAAGTCAGTTATTTATACATGTAACTGACACCATGAAGTCACTAATTCAATTGATAGTCTTTTTCACTGCATTTTGTCTGTGCCATGGATTTTTCTAGATATTGTAATTTCCCTGCATTGGTTTAAAAATGAACCACTATAGTCTTTAGCTATATTTGCTGTGTGAGGCCCTGTTATCTTTTCTTAGTGTTATACTGAAATCTGCTCCTCTGTCAATCTTGAATACCACTGTTTTGCCAAACAACTGTAGCTCCACATGCCAAAATGCATCTGCATCCTTTTCACATGTATTCAGTCCCAAAAAAGAATGCTTCCTTTTCCTGTCTACTTCACTCCCCATTTTAGTATAGTCAACCACCTGAAAGTGCCCAATCTGTTTGTTTGTATTTCTTGTTTGGTATTCTTGCTGGCAAGTTAAAGAAGTATGGTCTGGATGAATGGACTATAAGGTGGATAGAAATCTGGCTAGACCGTCAGGCTCAATGGGTAGTGATCAACAGCTCCATGTCTAGTTGGCAGCAGGTTTCAAGTGGAGTGCCCCAAGGGTCAGTCCTGGGGCCGGTTTTGTTCAATATCTTCATTAATGATCTGGAGGATGGCGTAGACTGCATTCTCAGCAAGTTTGCAGATGACACTAAACTGGGAGGAGTGGTAGATACGCTGAAGGGTAGGGATAGGATACAGAGGGACCTAGACAAATTAGAGGATTGGTCCAAAAGAAACCTGAGGTTCAAAAAGGACAAGTTCAGAGTCCTGCACTTAGGACAGAAGAATCCCATTCACTGTTACAGACTAGGGACCGAATGGCTAGGAAGCAGTTCTGCAGAAAAGGACCTAGGGGTTACAGTGGACAAGAAGCTGGATATGAGTCAACAGTATGCCATTCTTGCCAAGAAGGCTAATGGCATTTTGGGCTGTATAAGTAGGGGCATTGCCAGCAGATCAAGGGACGTGATCATTCCCCTCTAGTCAACATTGGTGAGGCCTCATCTGGAGTACTGTGTCCAGTTTTGGGCCCCACACTACAAGAAGGATGTGGAAAAATTGGGGAGTCCAGCGGAGGGCAACAAAAATGATTAGGGGTCTGGAGCACATGACTTATGAGGAAAGGCTGAGAGAACTGGGATTGTTTAGTCTGCAGAAGAGAAGAATGAGGGGGGATTTGATAGCTGCTTTCAACTACCTGAAAGGGGGTTCCAAAGAAGATGGAGCTAGACTGTTCTCAGTGGTACCTGATGACAGAACAAGGAGTAATGGTCTCAAGTTGCAGTGCGGGAGGTTTAGGTTGGATATTAGAAAAAATCTTTTTCACTAGGAGGGTGGTGAAGCACTGGACTGGGTTACCTAGGGAGATGGTGGAATCTCCTTCCTTAGAGGTTTTTAAGGTCAGGCTTGACAAAGCCCTGGCTGGGAGGATTTAGTTGGGAATTGGTCCTGCTTTGAGCAGGGGGTTGGAGTAGATGACCTCCTGAGGTCCCTTCCAACCGTGATATTCTATGCAACTGCAGTCAGCACATGGCACAACCTGACCTTATACTAGTACCCCATCTTCCACTTTTCTGGAACTTATTCCATTGTTTCTCTCTCACTTGCTTTAATTAAACTGACTAATAAGCATCATCATCCAGCTGTTCCCAGCACTATATTTTGCTGCTTAAGTTTCAATTAACAAGGTATTCTACCAGCTTCCTCTAGTGATAGCTCTGATTTGATCTGCAACTTTAGTTGTACTTCCTTGAAATACCAATTACAAACACATCCCTAATTTGCACTTTTATATGGGTTCCGAAATCTCCCATGGTCTTTGTTCCTGGACAAGTCACTTAGTCTTTCTCTGCTTCAGTTCCACACTATAAAGGGCAGTATTTCTTTTTGTGCACCATTTGTGTCTCTTCTCTATTTAGACTGAAAGTGGTGCAAATCTGAAATTGTCTCTTAGTATCTATTTGTACAGGGGCTAGCATGATAAAGTTGAAATCTCATTTGGCACCTCTAGAAAGTACTGTAATAGCTGTTACCATAATACAAATAATTAATACTAATAACTTGATACAATGATCACACGTTTTCTCCTCCTGACATTGAGACTGATCCAAAGCCCACTGAAGGCAATGGAAAAAATCTCATTGACTTGAACTGGCTTTGCATCAGGCTCTACATCAATTATCCCAGCTGAAATGTCACTGCTGAACAGGGCTGCAGGGAGTGAGGTTTCCCCTGAAGTTCCTCCTCCCAGACACTAGAAGACTACTCTCAATACTGCTGAGCAGGCAGACAAGGCTTCTTTGCCCAACTCATTACTCCCACTGGTGATTGATTTACCTCCACTATACCTCTTCCTGCAGCAATTTAGGGCAGGCAGGCAGAGAGAGAGGCCTGCATTTTCTACTTCCTACTCATGTAGCCTCGCAGAACAGAAGCAGCATATACCACCCTGAGCAGAGCTTCATGGGGGAGGGACACTGCACATGTGTGGGTAGGAGAGACAGTATCTGACAGAGAAACAGTGTGAGGAGAGATAGGAAGGAGATAAAATAGGGAGAGGTGGACAGAACCAGGAGGGGACAAAAATTGCAGAGAAGGAAAAACTGAAAGGGAAGACTAGGGGAAGAGGACATCAAACTATTGCAGGAGGATGGGAAGAGAAAGATCAGATGGCGGACAAAGAAAGACAATCCTGGAAGGAAAAAGAGGAAGAACAAACTCTTTGTTACAAGTCTATGTGATGCCCAGCACGATGGGGTCCTGATACCTGACAGGGACTTCTAGCTGATACCACATCAATAAGAGTGGTAATGTAGGGAATGGAATAAATGAAATTTAAAAGCTGCAAACAAATAGAGAGGATAATTTAATGAAGGTGTGGCACACAGAAGTACAGTTAAGAGCCCCATCTTTATTTCCTGCCCAGTCAAATGTCATAGGTTAGGGTTACTGAAGGTTTAACCTCTGTCACATGGTATGGGTCTATCTGATGTCTTCAGTGGCTATTGTTAGAAGATAGTTTTGTTGGTGACTCATGGGACTGTGAACCAGGGTCCTAGCTGTTCCAAGGATTTGCTTTGACAGATAACATTGGGTCCTTTGTTGGAAAGTGTTATGTAACATTAGCCTTAATCTATCAGTAGTAGTGGTAGGAAAACTGAATCTGAAAAGCTTGCTCCACTCACTCAACCACAACATAGAAAACTGTCTGTCACTCAAAGCGAAATGTCCCTTAGGGAGAATTTGGAAGCCAAGAAGTACTCATTAAACATCCTTATGAAAACAGTATAATTATTTTACTTGCCTTTTTCATATGCAAAACGATTGGATGTGTTCTTCTTTCATCATGGCAGGTGTAGCTTATCTTGAGAGATGGTTGAAAAATTCGATTTTCTGTCAAAAATGCTTGTTTTCTTTTAATTTTCTCATGGACTATTTCAATTGTTCAACTGAATGAAAACTGAAAAATGTCCAAGTTCACAATAAGCAGACTCCATTATATAAACTTAGACCCAACAGATCCATTTTTCATGAAGTATTAAAACTTTATTTCAAACTATTGAGTGCAACCGATCAGTGCAATACAGGATTGTATCCAAAGAAGAAAAAAGAAGGGCTTCTAATCAGGGTTTTTAGAACAGAACAAAGGCATATGATGCATGCTGGAAAGATGAATGAATACAACACACTTATGCAAAAAGACTTGATAAATATAAGCAGGGTCTTGATTCAGTAGAATATTTCACAGATGATAGAGATTTTATAGAGTCTTAAACCAGAAGGAACCATTAGATTATTTAATCTGACCTCCTGTATATCACAACATATTAAATTTCATCCCTATACTAACTCCAATGATTTTATTTAGGCTAAAGCTCTTTAGTCCACTGAAGACTAAACTGGTATGTGATACAGTCAGAACAGGAGCGAGCAAGGTGCCACCATTGGCCAAGGTCCCTGCAAGAGCCGGAAATTATTAAGTGAGTCATGCCTAGATATACCACCTCAGAGCACTAGTCCACCTTATCTAGTGTCCTATCTACGGGTGTGGCCAATCCCTGATGCTTCAGATGAAGGAGGTGGGGGGGGAACCACCCAGATCACATCTGGCCAGTTGTGCACATGGTAAATTCTTCTTGACCCCTGAAGCATGTGATTGCATTATAGTAATTGTCTGCAAAAAGAAGAACAGGAGTACTTGTGGCACCTTAGAGACTAACAGATTTATTAGAGCATAAGCTTTCGTGGACTACAGCCCACTTCTTGTATATGCATCCGAAGAAGTGGGCTGTAGTCCACGAAAGCTTATGCTCTAATAAATCTGTTAGTCTCTAAGGTGCCACAAGTACTCCTGTTCTTCTTTTTGCGGATACAGACTAACACGGCTGTTACTCTGAAACTAGTAATTGTCTGTGTGTTATGAGCACGTTGAGGGCAATGCAGGCAATTCTGTTATCTCCATGAAGGAAAGGGATAACCAGGGGAATTCACAGATTCCTAGGACAGAAAAGACCACCAAGACCATCCAGCCCACCTCCCTGCACACATACACTGTAGAATTTCTCCCAGAATTGGATGAAAGCATCTTTTAGAAAGATACATAATCTTATTTTAAAGACTCATACTGATGACTAGTCCACCACTTCCCCTGGTAAACTGTTCCAAATTTTAATTATCCTTACTGCTAAGAAATTGCATCTTATTTAAAGGTTGAATTTGTCCATCTTCAACTTCCAGGCACTCTATTTTGTTATGCCTTTAGCAGCAAGGTTGAAAAGTGCTCCCACTATCAGAAATTTTCCATGTTTAGATACAGTGATCAAGTCACTCTCAACCTTCTCTTTGATAAGCTGAAAAGGCTGAGCTCTTTAAACTTCACATCATAAGGCTTGCTTCTACCTCCTAGTTCATTTCTGTGGCCTCCTTGGGACTCACTCAAGTATTTCTACATCCTTCCTGAAGTGTGGACACCAGAACCAGACACAGTATTCTAGTAATGTTTAGTATTCTAGTAATGCTGTGTACAGATTGCTTCCCTACTTCTACTTGATATTCGCCTTATTATACAGTAGAACCTCAGAGTTATGAACACCAGAGTTACAAACTGGTCACACCTCATTTGGAACTGGAAATACGCAATGAGGAAGCAGACACACACACACACACACACACACACACACACACACAAAAGAAAATACAGTACTGTGTAAAAGAAACTACTAAAAAAATAAAGGAAAAGTTTAAAAAAAAAGATTTGACAAGGTAAAGAAACTGTTTCTGTGCTTATTTCCTTTAAATTAAGATGGCTAACAGCAGCATGTTTTTTCTGCATAGTAAAGTTTCAAAGCTGAATTAAGTCAACGTTCAGTTGTAAACTTTTGAAAGAACAACCATAACATTTTGTTCAGAGTTATGAACATGTCAGAGTTACGAACAACCTCCATTCCTGAGGTGTTTGTAATTCTGAGGTTCTATTATACATCCCAGGATTTCATTAACTCTTTTTGCAACAGCATTGCACTAAAAACTCATGTTGAGGTGATTATCTATAATGACCTCTAAATCCTTCTCTAAGTCACTGCTTTCCTAACTTGTAGGTATAGCCTGCATTCTTTATTCCTAGATATATTACCTTGCATTTGGTGATATTAAAAGGATTTTTTTGCTTGTGACCATTTAATCAGAAAATTCAGATCACTCTGCAATAGTAACGCCTCCTCCTCCTTCTCATTCACTAACCCAACAATCTTTGTGCCATCTGCAAACTTTACAAGTAAAGACTTAATGTTGTTGTCTAGATAATTGCTAAAATATTAATTAGTGTTGGACCAAGAACTTATCCCTGGGGGACCCTGCTAGAAATGGTGCAGCTTATTGACAGCTCTCCATTAACATCTACATTTTGAAGTCTGTCAGGGACGCAGTTTTTAATCCATGTAATGTGGGTGGACCCTGTTAATTTCATATTATGTAAGGTTTATTTTTAATCAAAATGTCATGGGTACCAAGTCAAATGCCTCTGTGAAATCCAACTATACTCTACTGACACAAGTGTATTTATCAACCAGGCCTGTAATTTTAATTAAAAAAAAAAAAACAGGTTTGTTTGACAAGACCTACCTTCTATGAAACAATGATGACTGGCATTGATTATGTTTTTAGCCTCTAATACTTTACTGACAGTTTCAAATTAACCATTCCATTATTTTACTCAGTGTTGATATCAGGCTAAGGGACCTATAGTTGTCTGGGTCATATCCTTCTTCAAATAGTGGAACTATGTTGTCAGTCCTCCAGTCTCTAGGCATTTCCCAAAATTTCCAAGATTTTTTTACAACAAATAACAACAAAACCATCAGGGGTTCAGAGAGCACCTCAGCTAGTTGCTTTAAGACTCATAGGGATAAGTTGTCTAGGCTTGGTGATTGGAAAATATTTAATTTTAGCAGATACTGCCTCACATTCACTTTGTTACAGATCCACAATATCATATGCAATAGATTCATTCTCCTGCTTCATTCCAAATACATAACAGAAATAGCTATTGAACATTACTTCCTTTTCTACATTCAAATTTACAATTTAACCATATGTACCTAGCAATGCACCTGTGCAGATCTGATTCAGTTGGTAACTTTTCAACACAAAGACATAACAATGTATATATTCAGCAAAACAAACTTCAAGAGTTTTGTGTTCTAAATGTCTTTAGAATACCTAAAGATGTTATTTAAAACAACAACAACAAATGTAGGATTTTTTTAAATAATGGAGAAATTAGAAAGCAATGTGATTTTATTAAAAGTAAACCGATAATTTTCCCCATTGCTGGAAGGAAATCAAATATTAAAAATGTAGGTTGAAGCACACCCCAGGTCTGATTCTCAACTCACTTACATGGCTGTAAAGCAGGAGTGCCTCTATTGGAATTGGCACAGTGTAAAACCAGTGTAGAGCATCAGGATCTAAGAGTGTAGACCAAGTGTTCAGCAAGAATTTGTGAGCACACTGCACCTCATTAGTGGACAGGGAGTGCAACTTGTGAATCCTGAGTCATCTCTTAGGAAGTACTGTAGCTCTTGTGTTAAATACTACTAAAAACTCAGAGGCATTAGACATTTTTATTATTTGTATTACAATAGAGCCTAGAAGCCATGGAAGAGGCAGAAATTCAAGCCAGATTGCCTAAGTCCCAGCCTGGTGCCTTAACCACAAGCCTATCTTTCCTCTCTAGAAGATGGTAGGCCAGCATACTTCCCAGTATCCTGTTCTTTCTCAAAATAAAACTCAGTCTTTCAGTCCTGGTTCCAAATGAGCACTAGCAGTCCACTAATATCCCTCAGGATGGTTTTATAGCTTCCGACAAACTCAAGTACATAAAATATGAGTGATTCAACATTCCACTCCCACAGAAAGACAATAAATCCTAAACCCGCAATGAAAGTGCGCATAGTTTCTCCAAGAAAAACCCTACTATAATCCCAAAGGCACCTTCTAAGCTCCTTTATCTGACCAAGAAAGAAGAGGGGGAAAAAACTTGTCACTTTTTAGATGCAAAGGCAAAGGAGCAAGAAGAATTATTGTCACACATGAAACTGAACCAGATGATTTTTACAACGTAATAAAAAAAAATGGCTGAGAACATCAAGGGGAAAAAATGGCAGTGATCCAGCCATTTCACCAGAGACCCAGAAGGGGCAGGAAAAGCTTTGAACCAGTAGTTCTAATAGATATAGACACACAGTGGAGAGATGAAATAAGAAAAGTTATTTTCCTTGGTGTGACCTTAATTCTATAAATTCTGGATGATAGACTAAAGCTAGGACGTTTCCAACAGTGAACAGACACAAGCAACTGCTTCACAACAAAACCTTAGCAAAGCATTTTTAAATAAGTGGCATATGCAGTCTTTGCATTAAGTAGATTCTAAGAAGAATACAAGCAAGAGGGTATATTTGCCATAATTATTTTAAAGAAAATCTGAGAAAAATGCGCTTGGTTCTAAATAAGATGTACTTATCCATAAAAGAGGAATCTTTGTTCATTGTAATTTTCAGGAATTTTTTGAGTAGTTCTTGAAAACGTCTAATCATTGTAAATACTGGAGGGTTTTTTGTTTTTACAAATACCACATGTAGATTATACTCAGCCGCAAAACCAGCCCACTCCTTTGCAGATAGTTCCTGTGCAGCCGTAACCAGTGCAGTTTGGCTCTGCAGGGAAGCTGGTGGGGGGAGGGAGTGCAGAGTGGAGCAGGATCCTTCACAGATCCTATCTTCCAAACCTTTCCCATGGGGGAAGCTCCTGGGGTCAGTTGATGAGTTGTGGATTTGTGGCATAAAACCTGATTTCATATTCTGTAGTGTGGAGTGTTACACATACAAGCAGCAGGTAAAAATTAAGTAGACCCAGCATGCAGGGGGATCTGAACCTGTACTGAGGAAAGCACTGCTGCCCAGGAGCCAAATTACTCTTGCCTAATATCCGAAATAATAGATCGGAGGGACAAACATCATGAGGACTGCTCTTAATTTATTGTCGTCTCAGAAAACCTGCTGCTTTTTCAATTGGCTTGTGAGTAGTAGAGCTTGTCAGACATGGTGGTGGATGGGGATTTGGGCAAATGTGATGGACTTCAACAGCCTTATGCACCCTGATTCTTATTGTGCAAATTGCTGCAGGATCAAGAAATTTCAGATCCATTCAATTTCTCTTTGGTGTACCTGTAAAGGAAATTGCACCTATATCTCAAGAAAGGGTCCTGTACAGAGGTGAAATGTGCTTGCAAAAATCCCAAACAGCTAAAAAATAAGCATACCTTTCCCCAGTAAATTTTATGGATGTATTCACAATACGTCCATATCCCTCTCTCTCCTTATATTCACAAGCATATGCAAAAAACACATGTAAAAATTTTGTGGCCTAGTGTGCTTTGCAATAACTAATCTCAGCTAACAATTGAGGTAGACATCTAACAAAGTGCTACTGTGTTTCAACTGTACCACTTCCTTGCAATCTGCTATTGCAGTAAATTTGGTCTAATCACCTGTCACCCCATATTTACTGCTAAAGTGCCTTGCCTCATAGTTACCTGTCTGTCCTGTGAATTAAAATTGAATAGGAGCACTGTCTACAGCATATTGTAATTTTATCTTTACTGCAACAAAGCTGCAGTGGGACTTCACTGCAGTAAAAGATATTTGATATATAAATTTAGGAATATTTCAGTGAAATATTAAAATATGTCCTGGCTTTTTTATGCTTCTTTAATTGGTTTGCTTTCTAGAGCCAATTGCAGGGCAGTCTGATAAATCAGTCTGCAAATTCTTGTATAGCCACAATAAAAAAAAAATCCAATAAATTAAAATTGCCTGGTGTTTTCCTGAGATGAATTTTTTTGTTTTTTGTAACATGACGGGGCAGATCAGCCCCACACTGGTACGGAGGAGGTTAAGCAGAAGAAGCCCCACCCCTGAGGCTCTGCTGGGCATGCTCCACTTAGAGGTCAGGTATAAAAGCCTGCAGAGCTGCTCAGTCAGGGCTGACCGCGGGGGAAGAAGGACACTCGGTGGAGGCTCCAGTCCGGGAGCCGCTTAAGCCCCGACTGCAGAAACCAGAGAGTCTGAGGCTCAGACCAGAGACCGGTTGCCCACAGCTAGTCAACAGGAGTCAGAGTCCCAACAACTTACCTGCGCCAAAGAGCTTGGAGACCCTAATGACGAACGGACTCCTTCTTCAGGACACATGTTAGGAAGTGGCCCGGAGGGGTGGAGTGAGTGATACCTCGCACCTGAAGAAAGTCAGTATGTTGCGGAAGGATCCCCGCTGACTGGGTGATGACCATGCTCACTGCTGACAGGGCCCTGGGCCGGGACCAATGGAGAGTGAGGGGCTGGGTCCCCGTAGCACCTCTGCCGCCACCCACCCCTAGGTGGGGCCTACTTCTTTGACTCTGGCCACTAGGTTGCATAGCACTGATTTCAAGGGTGCCTTGTATGGACTGCAGCCTCTAGGCTGCATTACCCCACCAGAGGAGGGGAATTAGATGGACTCTGGCTATTGGGCAACACTGCCCTAGGATGCATTGTATGGACTCTGGCTGCTAGGCCGCATTGTATCACTAGGGAAGGGGAAGTAGATGAACTCTGGCCCTTGGGCCACACTGTGCTAACTACAGAGGGGTTTAGAACACGGACTTGGGCATAGAGAGGCTGTGTTACCTCCCGCCCCCTTGACTTAAGGGTCCATTGAGGTACTAGCTCCTCCACACATGGTGGAGAATGTGGACACTGACCAGGGCCTGATAGAAGGATCCACACCTACAGGATGGAGACAGAGAAAATCCTGACATGGCTGCTGGAAAACCAGCAGCAACAAGCCTTCCAACAAAAGCAACAGCAGGCACAGCTGCTACAGCAGCTGGATACCCAGCAGCAACTACAGGTGGCACAGGAACAAAAATCAAAGCAACAGCTGATTCGGGAATTGGCCACTCAGCAGCAAGTAAATCAGGACCGACTCTTCCAACAACTGGCAACCTTGTTGAGGATGGCTCCAAGTCCCTTGCCCACCCCCATCTGGAGACGGGCCTGGGGATGGCCTTGGGGGACTACCAGTGTGTCATACAAAGATGGGGCCCAGGCATGCCCCGAGGCCTTCTTGGTGACTTTTGAGTGGGTAGCTACTGCCATTCAGTGGCCCCCCACTATTCTAGCTCCATACTTAATGCGACTGGCTCAGGCCACTTACTGCAATCTTGACCCACAGAAGGTGCTGCAATATGAGAAGGTTAAGGCCGCTATCCTAGACCAGACCAGGCATCAACCCGGAGACATACCAGCAAAGACGCCGCTGAGAGAAATATTTGCCAGAGGCCACACCACGGGCAGTGGCGCAGCAGGTCCGCAGCCTTTGTTGGAGGTGGCTAGAGCCGGAACGCTGGACCAGCTGCCAAGTGGCCAAGGCTGTGGGCCTGGAGCAGTTCCTTCTGATCCTGCCCGCCAGGGGAAGGAGTGGGTGCAGCAGCACCGCCCGAAGACCCTCACGGAGGCCACGTCCCTTGCCAAAGACTACATGGTGGCCGAGCAGGAGGAGTGAGCGGGTTCCAAGACAAGAAGCTCAGGTTGGGTGGGCCGGCCCGCAAACGGAGAGCTGTGTAAGACAGGAGGGGGAATCCCCTGGCCATACGCTGGGCAGACGATGTTTCCGACAACCCCCAGGACGTGAGGCCCCTCAGGGGTGCACTTGCCCCAGGCCCAGGAGGAATCGCTGGGAGGACTTGGCCTACTACCACCACCTTAATCACGGAGGGGAGCCAGGATCAGTGTGGACAAATGGGACACTTTAGGAGAGTGTCCCTACACTGCAATTACGGGCAGTTCCTGGCAGCGGACCGACAAGCCCAGAGGAACAGCCCACCGAAGATCGTGATCCCAGTGAGAGTAGAGGGAACTCCAAAAGTGGCGTTGGTGGAGTCTGGGTGCAGCCAGACTGTCATCTGCGCTGGAGTAGTAGAGCACTCCCACCCCACCGGGGCACCGATACGGCTGCAATGTATACATGGGGACATGAAATCTTACCCCACCATCTGGTTGTGACTGGAGGCAGCCCAACAGGTGCGTAGTTGGGGTGGCCCCTAGGTTAGCCTATCCCGTGATTCTGGGGCACAACTGCCTGGGTTTTGCCGACCTTATATGAGGGTGGAGTGGACAACCCATCAAGAAGGGGAGAATCCACCCTGGGAAACGTGGATTGTTAGGCCAAATAGGGCCACAGGACCCCTTGGAGGGAACACCGAGAGACCCTGAAGTAGCCGATGAAAGCCAAGCCCCGGCCAACAGTCTGACAGGGGAAAAGCCAGGATGGCTGCATTATCCCACTCGGGAAAGCGAAATAGATGGATTCTGGCCCTTGGGCCACACTGTGCTAACTAAACATGGACTTGGGTGCAGAGAGGCTGTGTTACCTCCCACCCCCTTGACTTAAGGGGGTACTAGCTCCATCACAGGTAGGTATTAATTAAAAAAACACATAACCATCATTCAAAAAAGTGTTGTGGTTTGTAATGGTCAATCACCCATTTTTAGGTATTCTCCTGTGTGTTTTCTAGTACATAAAAACATTGTTCTATGATACAATTAGTATGAAAATAAGAAAATTAGGTTGTTAATTCCTGGTTAAAATCTAGTGAAGTCAGCAGATTTGAACCAGCAGTTAATTTGATCCTTTGTATTTTTCCAGTTTATACACACATACATCTTAACATGGAAAAGTGTCTCTTTTAAGGGTAGCAGGAGTCAGTGTTCTGTTAATATGTACTTGCTCTGAATACAGAAAGCAGCATCACTAAGGAATTATTATGGTCGTATTTTTTTTTTTTAGTGCACCTACGAACCGAGCAAAGCTAGAATAAAAGTGCTAAAAATTATACAGACATAAAAAGCATGTCTGTACTTCCAAAAAATGACAGTGAGTCTCAGTCCAGGTCAAATGACTAGGGCTGACATGCTTACAGTAAAAATAGCACTTTAGCTGTCTTTGCTTGGGCTGGAGACTGGGCTCTGAGCACAGTCAGCAGAGAGGGTGTCAGAGCCTAGGCTCCATCCCAACTGGGAATATCTACACTGCCATTTTTAGCCCTATAGTGCAAGCCTGAGTCAGTTGATCTAGGCTCTCTGATTCACTGCTGCAGGATTTTTTTTTTTTGCAGTGTAGACATTCATAATCCAAATTGTGAGATAGTAAATCTGTCCACAACCACAGTGCAGTCAAATAGTGCCGTCAGAAAAGTCAGTGGAGCTGTGTAGTCAAGAGTCACTGTCACAAGCAGATGGATTGAAGATTTAGAGGACAAAGAATATGTTCCCAAGTAGAAATACCTATTTATCAGACTCTGACAATATTGAGTCTGCAGAAAACACCAGGAGGTTGGGCAGCCTAGGCAAATGACAAGGGAATCAGGAGGAGAGGGAGAATGTAAGGGTTGAGAGGAAGTATGGACAATACTCTTGGAATGAGAATGAAGACTAATTCAACAGGCAGCTAAGGTACAGAAAAAAAAAAAAGAATCGACAAACCAGAAGAACGAGAAAAGGGAAATATATTGTTTTTCTACCACTGAGTAGACAGGTTTGTTACCAGGATAAAGTATGCAAAAGAAACAGATTGTACCTGTATTCTAGGGGTGGTTTAGTAACAAGTGCTATATGTCAATTCAGCCTATGTTGCTGGATTCTTCACCTCTGAGAAATAACAGATTATAAAAAGCTTTTTAAGACCATGCCTTACCTTTACTTATTATTAAAATACATTGTGTGCAGAGAAATGGCTTAACAGCTGTGCAGAATGTGGGGCTCTTAGTCTTTTCCTCCTTTGGGATTGACCTTTTGACTACAGAATTTCCAGTGGCATGTATAAGCCAACAGTATGCTCTCTGTTGCATTGTAGGTAACTGGTAACAGACCGGATAAGGTGGCAGTCTATGCTAGGCAAGTGTGGAGCACACAAAAAAGAACCCAGGATGACAGAGAAATTAAACATTAAAAAAGAAAATATTAACCAGTTATACCTTAAAATCTTTAGTTTTTTATATATGTATTCAGTGCATTATTTATTTTAACGTTAAGGAACTATAGTGAAGACTGCTCATATTTCAATTTAGCAATTAAGGGGGGAGGAACTATTTACAGGTTTAGAAAAAGATATGGGCTTAAAACAGTTCCAAGGTAGTGAGGAGTCAACTAAAAGGAATAAAACAGAATTTATTGCCAACTTGTGACACTAAAAAACTTGAGCAAATATTTTCTGATGTTAATGATCTGTGTAAGAATACCTATTTCATTAACCACTGAAGTGTTTGTAAAAGTAAATAATTGTTTCATAGGCAGTTTTCTTTTAGAGTTTGTCCCAAAAAAGAGAAATCTGAGTAAGAGTTACAAATAACTTTGTCATGCCAAGAAGAGGTGGTGAGAAGGAGCAATGCTCAGACTGTCTGGGTTGTGGTTCAAGCTGATAAGGGTCAGAAAAGATGCTCATTGACCTACAAGAGTACAAAGAAATCTTCCAGGAGGCCTTTAGCACTTCAGTGCTCAAACATTCCATCCAAATAGTGGATGGAAAATTCAGCAGAGTCCTAACTTACAGAGGGTCTGGGGCCAACAGTAGTTGAATCCACAATTGCATCTGTGGAGGGGTTGACTTCAAGACAAAAGCTGAACCAGTAGTTGCAGGTGGAGGCCTAGTCTGGCCCCAGCTCCCCTTCTGTTTGAATTTAGCATGTTACTGTGTTATGTTATGAGAGATTATTGGATATACTTCATGATGCAATGCACACTAGCATGCTAAATATAAACACAATAGACAGCATGTGGCAAGTCTAATGCTAAAGCAGCTGTACTAAGTTCTGGTATCATCAGCACAATTTGAAGTGGTGGCAGCACTTTCAACCTCCTTATCTGAACAGAGAAAAGACCATTCCCCTGAGCCTTTGCAATGGTGTCAGTGGATAAATACATTATGAGTTTGCACTGTCCCGATCATCTACAGAGCCCTTTCTTTTATGTTTTCACTGGAGGTCTTTGCCTCCCTAGCCTGACACTGAACAGGTTTTACTCCAAGCATCAGAGCAAGGGAGCATAAGAAAGATAGAAAAGATTAGGGATTATAGAGTTAGTCAGTCAATAACTAGATTAAATGACACTTGTTTGACACTGCAATTGAGGAGTGAAAAGTCAGTGCTGGGAATGATCAGATTTACGATGAGCCACAATACAGCAAAAGAGCTGATTAACTCAGACTAAAGCTGAACAGCCTATGTACACAAGACCATTTAGTCTTGTGCTTGATGGCTAAGAAAGACAGCGAGCTTGCCATAGAAGAAAGGGTTCCTCAGGAGCATCTGCACTCACAGCATTAATCCACAGAACTGCAGGTGTTTCTGAAAGACAGAGGGCACCTCCGAGTCAGAGCCCCATCTCTTGTGAAGTGCCTTAGATCTAAATTATGCAGCAGTGAGTGCAAACTCATCAAGGGTGAATAGGCTTTCTATCATATCATATACTGGGTCAGACTAGTGTGACAGCTCTTATGTTCTTTTGATAAACTGAATACATTTTTAAATTAATTATTTTGCATCGCTTGTAGGTGTTTTGCCCTCATCAGGGGCAAGGGGAGAATCCAGGTGATCAAAAAGGAAGAGAACACAGTGACCGAAGTAAGAAATAATCAGGTCCTGGACAAAGGTTTTCACAGAAAAATGGATGCATGACAGCGGTCTTCTTTTACTGATACCAAGGATCGAACTGGAGACCTCTAACGTGAAATGTATAAATCTTTACAGCTTGAGATAAAAAGCAAGGTTTTATTGGTGGGGATTTGTGGATCTGGAACAGAGGGGACACATAACACATACTGACCAGTGAGTTACATATGGATTCTAAAAATGTTGTGTAGGAAAATCCAGCACACTTTAGGAGCAGCAACAATATGAACGGAGAAAAGGGGAAAGGGGATTTGTAGATGTCATCAAGGTTGTAACCTATCTAAATAAAGCAAAAGTTACATGATGTTCCCACTAAATGATCACCAAGCCTGTGGGCAAATGTGACTAACTCAGGCGATAGGTTATGCTAATAGCAGCACTCATGGCAATGCTGATAGTAAGAAAGGAACTTAAAGGACAAATACTAATCAGTGAAACTGTTTTGGATATTGGAATGATTGTTCTGACCATACCGGACGTACACAACAAATAATATCCAGATTCAGGCATTTATCAAGTCCAAAGGGCTTTACCCTCAGCAAATCATTTCAATCTCATTCCCCAAACCTGTTCATTAGTCACACAACAGGGATATCACAACACAGAAAAATAGCAGCAAGTATACCTTCACGACATCACATCCAAAATAAGATGATAGGGTCTAATTCTCACTACCTTGCACTAGTTTAGTTATCTACATTTGAGCAAAATGGGTGTCAAATGCTGACATCCTAATTTTCTTTTTATGGCCATTCCTTTTCACCAGTCTATTTCACCCTAAACCCCAGCAGGAAGATGACTTCATGCTTCAAGAGTGAGTGTATATCAGGGACAGTTGCCATTGTCATTAATTCACGTCATTTTTAGGAGTTTTGTGTTTAATAGTCTCTTGATGCAGAAGTGTGCAGGCATGACACAGATAATGGGTGGTAATCTGTCTACCTTTCTTCTTATCACTCTGATGCCTTCCTCAGAAGCAGAAGAACTTTTTAAAAATGACTCTTTTAGTCCCTGAACCATGTATCCTAGACAGATGCTACATGTAGGTAGGTCCAAGTAGTATTTTGTTCTTGAATTACATTTCCACAATGACAGAATTAAATCTTATTGGATGTCTTTTATACCCCTAAGAGACAGGGCCATTCTTATAGTGAATGTCCAGAAAGACTTCCTGCCCCAAGGAGGTCTGGAGAAGCCTGCAATTCTACTACCTCTGCTGTCCCACTTCTCTGCATAAACAAAGTAATTCACTCTCCTGTTCGAAAACTTGCTCTTTCACCAACAGAAGTTGGTCCAATAAAAGATATTTCCTCACCCACCTTGTCTCTCCTGATCTATCAGTCAGGCAATTTCCATGACAACTAACTTAATTGAAGGGGAGGAGGGAAATAAGAGACAGCCAGCAATGAAAAAACCTTACAGAAATGTATCCAAACAGTTTATTCCCTATAATGAGATGCCAGTGACACCATTTCCCCCAATTAACTCTCCCATTTCTGAAATTGAAGAGTGTGGCTATCCCTTTTTCTAGGCAATAAAGACTCCAGCAGAAACAACTTTATGTCATATCTGTAAATATGAGAATTGAATAAGACTTGTGGAACAGAATTGTTCTCATTGAGAATGTGGCACAAGTGACAGAAATATCCAGTTGCCAGGTGATAAATGATAAAGTGACTAAAAGGTTTTTATAGTTTAAAACATATTTTTGGTACATCTGTCTTTTTCTTTGATCTGCTTTGGAGAGCACGTCTCTGAAACTGCAGAAGTGTGAGATGATCTCTTGCTGTGTCTGTCGAGCTGAATGCCACTGATGCTTACCACTTAACCTCAAGGTTAGCTATTGACTAACACATCACTTGCTTTGGGTGACCTCTTTGTGTCATCTTCTGTCAATGTAGCTCTACTTCCTAGCTTTAGGACTACAACATATGAAAAAAAATAAATGTTCATACCAGTGGAAGACTTTATATGATGTTTGTAGTGTGTTTATGTACTGTTATAACAACCTCCATTTTCCTGTGACTAATGAAAACCAATGTTTGCCATAATCAAAATTAATATACTCAGGGCCAGCTTATTACTTGCCTTTGTGAGGGTGCACATGGAAGGATAAAGGAAGGAGCTTCCCCACTGTTGTGGGCGCCATGGAAACCCTGGGGTGGGGACTACTTCTCCAGGATTGCCCATAGAATAAGGGAGAAGTGGACCAGATGTGGGATGGTGTAGCTTTGTACACTCCCCATTTGCATAGGGAGGTTGAGGAAGGACCTGATCCTCTCAGAGGCAAAATCTCAACTCAAGCAACCCCACAGGGTTCAATGCCTTAATAGATTACTATTATGGGACAGCTGGAGTTTTTAGGAAAGATACAGGTAAATATTTTGGAACAATTTGTAATTTGAAGAAATTTTCTTCTCTGATATCTAAGATCTTTAGAGATCCATATATGTTAAAATTTCACAAAAATCCTTCTGTGCTTTACAACTCTAGTCTACTATGAACCAACAACAACAAAAAACATGGAAACCCTAACACTGAAGCCACCTTAAATGAAAAACCTTTTTATTTAACTTTGTTGCTCCATCCATGTAGAAGTCATAAAAGGTCAAGTCAGGGTTTTCTGGAAAACTAATGCAAAAAAAATTAAACCAGGGACCTTAATGGTGGGCTTTTAATACATGCTCAGCATCAGCCTAACTCTGGACCCACTGAAATTAATGGTAACTGAAGACTTCTGAAAATCCCACTTTACATGCATTGATCCTTCCTTCTGTCAGTTCATGCCCCTTAATATACAATAAATCAAATTCATCTATGGTAAAAATCAATGGAGTTACATCCAGGATGCATTTGATTGATTATTCTGTCATGGGTTTTGGTTCAGGAGCAGAACAACATTGTGTAAACAGTACAGCAATGTACATGATATTTATTGCTGTGCAGTCATAACATAATCTTATCTTCACGGATGGAATTATCAAAAGGCAGTTTAAAAGAGAAAAAGAGCCTGAAACAATTGTATACGCTATCTATGTTTTGAAATGTATTTGACAAACGTATCTGTTTGACCAAGTAAAGTTAAATATTTATGCATTCACAGTGCTTCTTATAACCTGGTAATCAACATGTGGAATGGATTTGTGCCACACCGACATTCAAGGCCACAGCCTTGCGTTTTCATGCATTTAAGTTAACCATTGAATCATGGAATACAATTTATTTTCACTGGGGCTGTCTCATCAGAACAAAATGAATAACAATGGAATTAGAACTGTTGACAAATTAGTTTAATGCTTTTTTTTTTTTTTTTGCACTGCTCCAACTTGAGCTGTCAAGACACTGTTGCTTATTCTCTCAGATGTTGTTGCAAGGATCTCATACAGAGTGGAAAGGACAAAAGAAGCTTACAGTTCATATTTGAATAATTAAGCAAAATGCTTAATTTTGGAGGAGAAAGAAAGGAAGAAAAAAAGCTTTAAAAAAATAAAATGTGCAGATGAGCCTGAAACAGAAATATGGACCACCACACCAGCGCAATCTGAAGCACAATATCAAATCTGAAGTCAGAGCCAAACTTCAGGGGAGCCACTATTTGATTTGGATCCCAATTACCAGAAATTCAGGGATCTAGTTCGTGCTTCACTTCACTAGTGTGAAGCTCCACCTGGACCATGCTCCTTGCTCTGAAAGGCATTCCCAGTCACCAAGTGTCCCCACAAGCCAGCCCCCAAACCTCATTTCTAGTTCAATCAAATTTGAGACCCAAACTTCCACAATCTTTAGCTATCCCAACCCCCTTTTCAGACTTCTGTTCAACCTACAATCTCCCCAACTCCTCCCAATCCTCAGTCCCAACATCCCATCTGCCACATTCCCCAAATCCCCCCTGGCTCTAGCTGCCCTAACTACATCTGCTACATAACTTTAGATCCTCTGGATACCAGTTTCCCAAACCCTACAAGTCCCCTCCCCAAGCCTCAGTTCTATAAAACCATCTACCACACAATCTCCTGCCTCCATCTAACCTCCTGGCCTCCAGCTCTTCACAGACCCCGTGTTCTTGGTCCCCATTCTGGGTCCTACTAGTGCCATTAAAGAACTGGAAGACTGAGGCCTTCTTTATGGCTACTTCCTGACTATGGGAAATGTCCGTCTAAATCCTCTAGTCAGCTTGAAAAGCCCCCTTTCCATTCCCAAGGTTGGTGACATATCACAGATTTAAAGATGTGATTATTTTATCTGTAGAAAATCTGTTGCTGAAGAAGGACTGAATCTTGCCCATCCTGGGACTCAGGCAAGTCTAATTTTGGGGGAGAAATTCCACTTTTGCAGGGAAGAGGAAGAAACATTTCTGTGCCTTTTTTTAATAGCAGCTACAGGAAGCTGCTTGGTGGTCTAGAATGTTAGAGTAAATACTGCTGAGGTGGATTCGTGGGTGGTGGGCAAATGAAATGGACATAGGTGGATAATGAACAAATTTATCACATGCCTTTGTAATGTAACACCTGGCTCTCACTTTCACATATGAAATGTGTGTAAGCATATGCTACCTACACACAGAGGAAAGCTATATCTCTTTTTTGTAATTGAGCAATTGCAATGCCAGCAAAAACTCACACTTTGACATAAATGTGCAAAGTAAACTTCAATAAGAAGGTTATGCCACAACCACACAGATACTCAGAATGTGATCATCCATGATGAAAGAAAATGAACCACACATGACAGAGGTTAGTCACGTCACTTCATGCGGTATTGGAAGGTACTTGGCTGATATGAGAACTTATGTCGAATAGAGTAAATAAGACTGGAATAGAATCAATTCAGTTAAACTATTGGTAATGGTATCGCTGACCGGAAATCATTCTCCATAAACCTTAGGCAGTCTTGCTTGTTTGTGTATATATTTAAACTGCATTGCATGTGTGTTAGCCCCAGCCTTGTATCTGACTACAAAGAAGGTATCAGAGGAAAACTTCACAGAACTGAAGTCAGTGAGAGAGAATTCATTTTATTCATGAAGTCAGTGAACAGGTTTGCAAAAGATTGAGGTGTAGATCAGCAATAAAGTGCCTCCTGACACTTTCAGAATAACTTTACTGAGGAGATGCTACAGAGAACACAAATTTATGCCTGGCTTGCAAATGTAAGAAAAATCTTTTGAAATAATTTAATCAAATGGTGACCCTGCAGATTGTATTCAGTTCCGTCATTTACTAACTGTTCATGTGATTTTATGGCTGATGGCTAAAATCTTAGCAAAATCATAATAAAATAAATTCAGTGAGCTATTAAATGTATTCATTTTAAGAAGCACATAAAGGGGGAAAATGATAGCACTGTAGGCCTAGCCTTGACAACCTACGGGAAATGTCAATAAGTTATTCTCAAGCACCTTTTCAGATTGTCCTTCACACAAGGGTACTCAAAGAAAAAAATAATCCTAAAATAAACACATAACTAACACTTTGATGGTTGCCATTTTATTACTTCTTAGCCCTGTTTCCTGCACAGGCACTGGTGTGGACTGCTAAGTATACATTCCGGAGGTCAGAAATAAGAGGACTTATTTCAACCTGATTGTATGGAGTCTTAAAATTAGCTACCACTGCTTCATCCTACAGTTGTTAAAGTGGATTCATGCCTGATGTGTTGTGGAATTAAGAAAGCTGACAGCCTCCTCAAATAATTGAGCTAGTTAAGACTCTCCCACACATTTTCA
The DNA here is from genome assembly GCF_027887155.1 of Malaclemys terrapin pileata. Lineage (NCBI taxonomy): Eukaryota > Metazoa > Chordata > Testudines > Emydidae > Malaclemys > Malaclemys terrapin. Next base: position 30,417,293 of record NC_071506.1, read on the forward strand.
TTCCATTACTCCCCAGCTAGAAGTTTCTCATGCTATCAGAAGTCAGCATTTCATTTAGATTTTGAGCACTGACACATGTTACTGACAAGAAACCAAAAAGCCATATCCTATTATAGCAATTAAAAAGAAACTGTGCCCTGCTGTCTTACTTCATTTATCATTAGACTGTCAAATTACTATCATATTTCAGGGATCTACCAGGGCAGATGGGGGAAGAGTATTACTTTTTGTTCTTTTATTTAAGAGAGATGGCCATTTGGATGGAAAAGATGAGAATGATGAGAAATTAAATGGAACATTGTCATGTCCTGGGGTGCAGTCCAGACCGGTGAGGGGTTGTGTCACTGCCTACCTGGTTACTCTGGATGCCTTAAATTGCTTTGATGCTGCATAGCCCTTGTCTGGGTGCTCCCAGCCAGCATACAAGCCTGCACTGTGTTTATGTGTGTTAAACAGTTCTGATTGTTCCATGCTCTTTCAGTTAGTCTGCTAAAGGTGGTGGCAGCCTTTCCAATGTGAACATTTAGTTCTTCATCCAGAGAGAGGTTGGAGGTTACTGTAGAACTTAAGTAGCTGAACTTTTGGACTATTTCTAGCTGGTTTGCATTTAAGGTAATTGAAGGATCTTGTGAAACCTCCTGTCCTAATACAACCATTTTCTTAATGTGAGAGCACTTGAAAGACGGTCCATGAGTTCTTGTTGTAGATCTTCATCGTGAGAATTAAGGGCAGCATCATCAGTGAATAGAAGTTCCCTGATTAGCACATTTTTTACTTTAATCTTTGACTTAAGTCATGACAGATTGAAGAGTTTCCCATCTGATCTTGTGCGGAGATACACTCCATCTTAACCATGCAGTTCAGTAGTACCAAGAAGAAGATTCCAAAAAGTCTAGGGGCAAAAACACATCCTTCCTTCACTCCACTTTTCATTTCAAAGATGTCCAAAGTGGACCTGTCAAACTAGACAATTGCTCTCATGTTGTCGTGGAATGAAAGTATAAGGCTTAACAGGGTTGGTAGGCATCCTATATTTTCTAGTATTGAAAATAGACCTGCTCTGGTGACTGTGTCAAATACTTTGGTTAGGTCCACAAAGGCGATGTACAATGGTCAGTTTTGCTCTCTGCACTTTTCTTGGAGTTGATGCAGAGAAAATATCATGTCTACAGTTGATCTTTCAGCCCTGCATCCACACTGGATCAGGGTAGACCCGATTCGCCAGCTGTTGTAGTCGTGTAACCCACACACATCCTGAGTGTGCTGTTCTGTCCCATCTAGTGACACTGAGATGACTTAGAGAGAGAGAGAGATTAATGAGTCTGCTCTACAGCCTTAGCTAAGAGTTATATGGCTTTTAGCTCATGCAGTAGAGCAGGTATCAGCAACCTTTGGCACGCGGCCAACCAGGATAAGCACCCTGGCAGGCTGGGACAGTTTGTTTACCTGCCGTGTCCGCAGGTTTGGCTGATCATGGCTCCCACTAGCCATGGTTTGCTGCTCTAGGCCAACGGGGGCTGCAGGAAGCAGTGCAGGCTGAGGGATGTGTTGGTCACTGCTTTCCACCAGTGGGAGCCATGATTGGCCGAACCTGCAGATGCGGCAGGTAAACAAACCAGCCCACCAGGGTGCTTAGCCTGGCAGGCCTCATGCCAAAGGTTGCCAGTCCCTGCAGTAGTGGCTCATGCACTAAGCTCCAGAAGCCCCAGGTTTGATCCCGCCTGCCAATGACCGATGTTACAATGTTACAGTTGGGCTAAGATGTGAGGATCATCCAGCCCTCTGACTACTACCCCATGCTACTCATCCATGTGGGCACTAATGATACTAATGATGCTGCAAGGTCTGACCCTCAGCAGATCAGAAGTGACTACAGGGCTCTGGAAGTAAGGGTGAGGGAGTTGGGAGCACAGGTGGTGTTCTCTTTAGTCCTTCCACTCAAAGGTAGTGGCCTTGGCAGAGATAGATGCATCCTGGCTGCGAGGATGGTGTCACCAGGAGGTCTTTGGCTTCCATGACCATGGGCTGCTGTCCCAGGAAGAAGGACTGCTAAACATAGATGGGGTCCACCTATCGAGGAAGGGGAAGAGCATATTTGGCTACAGACTGACTAACCTAATGAGGAGGGCTTTAAACTAGGTTCAATGGGGGCAGGTGACCAAAGCCCACAGGTAAGACAAAACATGGAGACCTGGGAGAAGAGTCAGAATCGGGTGTGGGGGGGGGAGCATGGGCTGTTATAGAAGAAATAAGGGAGAGGCAAGACAGCTCGGGCAGGGGAAATCAAATTAGTATCTTAGATGTCTGTATACTAAGTATGGGGAATAAGCAGGAAGAACTCAAAATGCTAGTAAACAAACACAACTATGACATAGTGGGCATCACGGAGACTTGGTGGGATAATATGCATGACTGGAATATTGACATAGAAGGGTACAGCTTGCTCAGGAAGGACAGGCAGGGAAAAAAAGGAGGAAGTGTTGTCTTATATATTAAAAATGTATACACTTGGACTGAAGCTGAGATAGAAATAAGAGAGAGATTTGTTGAAAGTCTCTGGGTAACGATAAAGTGGTAAAAAAACAAATGGTGATGTCATGGTAGGGGGTCTACTACAGACCACCAAACAAAGAAGAAGAGGTGGGTGAGTTTTTTTTTTTTTAAACAGCTAATAAAATCATCCAACGCACAGGACTTGGTGGTGAGGGGGGACTTCAACTACCCAGACATCTGTTGGGAAAATAACACAGCAGGGCACAGATTATCCAACAAATTCTTGGAATGTATAAGACACATTTTTTTTTAAATTTCAGAAGGTGGAGAAAGCTACTGGTGGGGGGGAGGCTGTTCTAGATTTGATTTTGATAAATAGGGAAGAACTGGTTGAGAATTTGAAAGTGGAAGGCAACTTGGGTGAAAGTTATCATGAAATAGTAGAGTTCATGATTCTAAGGAATGATAGGAGGGAGAAAAATACAATAAATACAATGGATTTCAAGAAGGCAGACTTTAGCAAACTCAGAGAGTTGGTAGGTAAAATCCCATGGGAAGCAAGTCTAAGGGAAAAAACAATTTAAGACAGTTGGCAATTTTTCAAAGAGACATTATTAAGGGCACAAGAGCAAACTATTCCACTTCATAGGAAAGATAGGAAGTACAGCAAGAGAGCACCCTGGCTTAACCAGGAGATCTTCAATAATCTAAAACTCAGAAAAGAGTCCTACAAAAAGTAGAAACTCGGACAAATTACAAGGGATGAATATAAACAAATAACACAAGTATTTAGGGACAACATTAGAAAAGCCAAGGCACAAAATGAGATCAAACTAGCTAGGGACATAAAAGGAAACAAGAACACATTCTACAAATACATTAGAAGCAAGAAGAAGACCAAGAACAGAGTAGGCCCGTTACTCAATGAGGGGGGAAAGACAATAACAGAAAATGTGGAAATGGCAGAGATGCTTAATGACTTCCTTGTTTCAGTTTTCTGCAGTTGGACATCTCAAATAGTGAATGCCAGTGAAAATGAGGTAGGATCAGAGTCTAAAATAGGGAAAGAACAAGTCAAAAATTACTTACACAAGTTAGATATCTTCAAATCACCAGGGTCTGATGAAATACATCCTAGAATACTCAAGGATCTGACTGAGGAGATATCTGAGCCATTAGCAATTATCTTTGAAAAGTCCTGGAAGAGAGAGACATTCCAGAAGACTGGAAAAGGGTAGAGATAGTGCCCATCTATAAAAAGGGAAATAAGGAAAACCTGGGGAATTACAGACCAGTCAGCTTAACTTCTGTGCCCGGAAAGATCATGGAACAAATAATTAAGCAATCAATTTGCAAACACCTAGAAGATAATAGGGTGATAAATAAAAGTCAGCATGGATTTGTCAAGAACAAATCGTGTAAAACCAACCTGATAGCTTTCTTTGACAAGCTTTGTGAATAGGAGGGAAGTGGTAGATGTGGTATATCTTGACTTTAGTAAGGCTTTTGATACCGTCTCACATGACCTTCTCATAAACAAACTAGGGAAAGGCAACCTAGATTGAGCTACTATAAGGTGGGTGCATAACTGATTGGAAACTCATTCCCAGAGAGTAGTTATCAGTGGTTCGCAGTCATGCTGGAAGGGCATAATGAGTGGGGTCCCGCATGGATCGGTTCTGGGTCCGGTTCTGTTCAATATCTCCATCAACGATTTAGATAATGGCATACAGAGTACACTTATAAAGTTTGCGGACTATACTAAGCTGGGAGGGGTTGTAGGTGCTTTGGAAGAGGATTAAAATTCAAAATGATCTGGACAAACTGAAGAAATGGTCTGAAGTAAATAGGATAAAATTCAATGAGGACAAATGCAAAGTACTCCATTTAGGAAGGAACAATCAGTTGCACACATACAAAATGGGAAATTACTGCCTAGGAAGGAGTACTATGGAAAGGGATCTGGGGTCATAGTGGATCACAAGCTAAATATGAATCAACAGTGTAACGCTATACAAAAAAAGCAAACATCAATCTGGAATGTATTAGCAGGAGTGTTGTAAGCAAGACACGAGAAGTAATTCTTCCGCTCTACTCTGCACTGATTAGGCCTCAACTGGAGTATTGTGTCCAGTTCTGGGCACCACATTTCGGGAAAGATGTGGACAAATTGGAGAAAGTCCAGAGAAGAGCAACAAAAATGATTAAAGGTCTAGAAAACATGACCTATGAGGGAATATTGAAAAAAAAATTGGTTTGTTTAGTCTGGAGACGAGAAGACTGAGAGGGGGCATGATAATAGTTTTCAAGTACATAAAAGGTTGTTACAAGGAGGAGGGAGAAAAATTGTTCTTAACCTCTCAGGATAGGACAAGAAGCAATGGGCTTAAATTGCAGCAAGGGTGGTTTAGGTTGGACAGTAGGAAAAACTTCCTAACTGTCAGAGTGGTTAAGCACTGGAATAAATTGCCTGAGGAGGTTGTGGAATATCCATCATTGGGGATTTTTAAGAGCAGGTTGGACAAACACCTCTCAGGGATGGTCTAGATAATATGTAGTCCTGCCTTGAGTGCAGGGGACTGGACTAGATGACCTCTCGAGGTCCCTTGCAGTTCTATGATTCTATAAGATGACTTTTGGAAAGCTTTTCTTGATACACTTAGTAGTGAGATATCCCTGTAGTTTTTGTTTATTAACAAGTTTCTTAACAAAAGGAGATAGGATTTTAAGAGAGTTCAGGTATAAAGGATAGAATTAGGAATAGCTACAAATGCAAAAACATGAAAAATGCTTTCTACAACATAAGACTTAACAAGACTACGGTCTTGGTTCAAGGTGAGATTTTTTTATCATACTATCTTCCAGTAAAGTGGCTGACCAACCCCTTTGGTCAGGATCTCTCACAAAGTCCAAAGTGCTTGGTTCCTTTATCTTCTTAGAGAAAGATACTTTGGGGTTCTTCAACTGTTTCTTTTATATCTAGTCAACCTTCAAAATGGATTCTTCTGACAACTGCCCCACAAAATAAAGTTCATTCAAGGTATGAGGAAGGCAACATGAGGTCTGGTGATGAAGGAAATTCCATGCTCATTTCTTACCCCATTGGTGTTTGCTAAAATGCAAATTATTCTGTTTCCTGAAATCTCCTCCCCCTGCTGTGATGCTTTAGTCCTCCTCCCATTGTTAGCTTGATGGTCCTGTTTACCTTCAATGTACATCGCTCTCCCATTGTCTCAATGTACTTTCCAAGTGCCAGAACTACATTCCTCTAGGGTGGAGTAACTTTAGCCTTGCCTGATAGCTATGCTTTGATAACATAATTTCCAGTATGTTTTTACATACACCACGTAATAATCTTAATGATCAGTATGTTATTAGCCTTCCACTGATGTCTTACGTGACACCTTTTACATACAGGTTATGACATCAATGAGTTGGGGTACACTGAATTGGTCAGGCCAGATGAAACTTACTATCAGATATCAGCAAGCCCCTTGCCCTGTTGCATTTGGGTATTGTTAGAGTCCCAAACAAATTGCTACGTAATGAAAGTCTAGAAAACTCCTTGCTCCTAAATCCTTGCTGCAAGTTAATCTCTCGGGAGTAAATACAAAGACAGGACAAGAAAGAATTTAGCTATAATTAGTTGGGAATGCTCAAGATAGCAAAATAATTTGAAGGAATATATCATCTGGAATTATAGGTCTTATTATAGGGGTGTATCATCAGTTTAGCATTAGGGTTTCAGATAGCCTGCTGTACTATAAATCTACACTTTTGCCAGACATCTTAGCTAACAACATAAGAACATAAGAATTGCCACACTTGGTCAGATCACATGGTCCATCTAGCCCAGCGTCCTATCTTCTGACAGTGACCAGTGCCAGATGCTTCAGAGGGAACGAACAGAACAGGGCAATTATCGAGTGATCCATCCCCTGTCATCTTGTCCCAGATTCTTGCAGTCAGAGATTTAGGGACACACAGAGCATATGCTTGTTTTCCTGACAATTTTGGCTAATGGACCTATCCTCCATAAATATATCTAATTCTTTTTGAACCCAGTTATACTTTTGGCCATCACAAAATTATTCCAAAGTAACTGCCTGAGATCTCATCACATATTGTGTCAGATTTATTTTTGTATAATAATTCATGAGAGTTTAACTAGTACCACTGTTGTATGTTTTTTGTTTTATTTTTTTCACATACTGTGGTCACCCAATACAGTCAATTCATGACTCAAAAACATGTGTTAGGTGGAAGACTCCTTCTGGACGGGGTCTACTGGGAATTAAGTGTATCATGAGCATTTTCAGTCACGCATATTTTGATACCACATTTGGAAATGAATTAGAGAAGGTTGGATGCTATCCACTGTGTTGCAATCAGTACACAGATCATTAGGTTACTTATGCAAACACTAGTGCTAACATTAATGAGACTACCCTAGCTAGCATTACCATTAGTGTTCCTTCTCTTTCCCCTGCACCTTCCCTTCACAATATTCTTTTCCACATACAACTTTTTCTCGCCAATTTGAGTCACAGTCAGAAGCTCTGCCAATTTGTGGAACTGGATGACAGATGATTTTGGCAGAAATTAGACAGATACAGGTACTGTAACCTTCAATGTATCCATAAAGCCATTTTTCCCAGTTGTGATATAGACTTTTTTATGCCATTTGAATGGACAGACATAAGAAGCGCACTCTGAGGAGAGAAATACCATGTGGCAAGCATTGAATGTGGATCATGAGTAGTGTGTATACACACACATACATGCATGCCCACCCACCCCTATATGAGCACACACATATTATACACATATGACAGACAGGTATGCATATTATACACAAGAAATATTAATTCTTGGCAGCTTGGAGGAATTGGCAGGAAGAAGGAAAAGGGACAGAGTGAGGGACACAGAGAGAAAATGATGTAGTCACTTGTACCGAAAAGGATAAATTTTGTTTCATGATCGACTTGGAGAAACAAATCCCCAGCCACCATTTTTACTGCTTTGCACTGCTGAGGTGAAGCAGCCTGAAGATTGCCCTAAAGGTTCTCCTACTTTGGGGAAATCTTCAGATATCATAAGCCCAGCATAGCCATCTGCTCCCTTCCATTTCACACAGGGAATGTGTCAGGAGTGGGGAGGGAAGGATGAGAGTTTGGTCCATAGTGCTGCAGCCAAGCTATCTCAGAGCAGTCCTCAGCCTCACACCCTTCTCCTTAGCTGTTGTCAGCATGAGCTTAGTGTAGCTGAGGATTCATCCCTGAAGTTTCACCCACAACTGCCCTCACTCTTTCCCCTTTCTTCCCCTGTTGCTCGGCTGACTGACTCAGGATCAGAAATTATCCTTCTCCTTTACTGATACTTTTTAGAGTAGATTTAGAATATAAAAAATGGCTTCATAACAATGTCTCCACAGTCAAACATTTTAGTTCATAGGTACATGGGCCTGAATACCTCTGTGTGAACATGAGTCCCAGCTATGCTAGAGCTCACTGTTTTATTCTGCAAATAAGAACATAAGAACGGCCATACTGGGTAAAACCAAAGGTCCATCAAGCCCAGTATCCTGTCCTTTGACAGTGGCCAATGGTAGGTGCCCCAAAGGGAATGAACAGAACAGATTATCATCAAGTGATCCATGCCCTGTCACCCAATCCCAGCTTCTGGCAAACAGAGGCTAGGGACACCATTCCTGCCCATCCTGGCTAATAGCCATTGATGTACCTATCTTCCATGAATCTATCTAGCTCCCTTTTGAACCCCGTTATAGTATTGGCCTTTACAACACCTTCTGGCAAGGAGTTCCAGAGGTTGACAGTGCATTGGGTGAAAAAATATTTTCTTGTGTTCGTTTTAAACCTGCTACCAATTAATTTCATTTGGTGGCCCCTTGTTCTTGTATTATGAAAAGGAGTAAATAACACTTCCTTATTTACTTTCTCTATGCCACTCATGATTTTATAGACCTCTATCATATCCCCCCATAGTCACCTCTTTTCCAAGCTGAAAAGTCCCAGTTTTATTAATCTCTCCTCATACAGAAGCCGTTCTATACCCCTAATCATTTTTGTTGCCCTTTTCTGAATCTTTTCTAGTTTCTAGTTCCAATATATCTTTTTTGAGATGGGGTGACCACATCTGCACACAGTATTCAATATAAAGAACAGGAGTACTTGTGGCACCTTAGAGACTAACAAATTTATTAGAGCATAAGCTACAGTCCACGAAAGCTTATGCTCTAATAAATTTGTTAGTCTCTAAGGTGCCACAAGTACTCCTGTTCTTTTTGCGGATACAGACTAACAAGGCTGCTACTCTGAAACCTGTCACTAAGTATTCAATATGTGGGCAAACCCTGGATTTATATAGATGCAATATGATATTTTCTGTCTTATTATCTATCCCTTTCTTGATGATTCCCAACGTTCTGTTTGCTTTTTTGACTGCCGCTGCACATTGAGTGGATGATTTCAGAGAACTATTCACAGTGACTCCAAGATCTCTAGCAGACTACACTGAAGATGCAGCATCAAGAAGTTTCACACATCAAAGGTTGGGGACTTTGGAGTTGCTTCTGCCATCTCTTATAAGGTTTTTCTAACATATTTCTCCTCGATCTCCTTTTCTTACAGCATCTTCCGCTCTAATTTAAAGGTGTTGAATATACTCCCACCTACTAGTTCTGCTGGTGTCACTACTATGCATGTTGAATATTGCAAAAATAATACTGAATATTGTCCGCTCATAGTAAAATAGTCTCAACTTTGGGAAAGTTCATATAAATCTAGCCATGTGGTAACTTTAAAGTGTTCATACAGTAGTTTGGATTGAATCGGTAACAAGAGTTTGGTACCTAGATATACCCCCAAACACTCAAACCTGGATGACTTCACCAGGCCACAAATCCCTCCATCCACACAAATTCCTTTTATCTTCACCAGATAATCCCAATGCTGCCTATGTTATGTTATTGTAGGTGAGGAGAATGAATGGGCTATAACTGCCATCTGATGTGTTTGGTGAAGGTACACTATGGTAACTGAAACATCTCATTCCTAATACGTGATGTGAACAAACACACCCAAATGTCTTCTGCAGACCTGGTTGTGTACAAGCTATGCTCAGTCAACCAGGAAACCTGAAGAAATAACACATGACTTGAATCATGGGACAAAAATAACCATAACTTATCTCATAATTTGAAAATGCACCAGCACTAATTGTGCTGACTTTTTGATGATATTTACATCAAATCAGTCATTTCTGCTGATGCGAAATCACAGGAAACGGAGTATTTTAGCATATGCATCACAAACCCAAAAAAGTGAAAACTTGAAGCATTTTCAGCATTTGTCAAAAATTTCTCACATATCCAATAATTATACTAATAAATAAATAAATATACTAATACAATGTTTGCTTTGTCCCCCCATTTGTTCCCCCTTTTCCTACTCTTTCTTCTCTTTCCCACTTTATCCCTGTAAAATAATTCTGAACCTGTGGAAATAGAAACTTCAACTTTCAATTAAGACACCTTGGCCCTCTTGCATACATATGAAGTGCTTTTAAAACCTTTAGAGCTAAATCCTGCTCTTGAAGGTACATATGGTACTTCCATTAAAATTGATGGGAGACTCAGAGGAGCACCTAATGGCAGAATCTTCAATAGTTTGCTATATTTATGTAGCTTACTTTCCCTCCATCAAACATAAGTCCCAATATTGCAAAGCAGAACACATGTGCTTAACTTTACACACTTTAAGAAGCCCAAACAAAATCAGTGGGATTATTCTCAGTATATAAAGTTAAGTAGTTGAGCAAGTCAATGCAGGATCAGGGACATAATGACTGACTATCTCTGGAGCAAGCTGAAACTGATGTTGGTGGTGCCAATACATCATAAGGGATGAGTTTTACTTGGACTGGTTTCAGTTTCAAGGAGAAACATTTACTTAAGCAGAAAATCTTCCTTCACCCTTAAATCACTAATTCCTCCAGGTCCAGTTAAAAAAAAATATGGCCTATCAGATAAAGATAATCAATACCTTTGTATAATCGTGACCCTCCACATGGAGTTCTGGAGTCCCTTCCCCAGATGTGCAAGCACTTGAAATTCCCAGAACTGACTCAGCATCTCACAAGACATCAGCATAACTGAACCCTTCTTACAGAAAACTAAACCCTTAAGGGGTACTCGTCTGTATGCTGGGAAACAGTGACTCATTAAAGGATTTGGGGATATGATGCATAACCAACTGAACATGAGTTCCCAGTGTGACCCCTGGCTAAGAAAGCAAATGTCATTCATGGATGTATAAGCAGAGGAAGGGATAGGTTATTCTCACTGTGCATGGCATTATTGGGATCATTATTGGAATACTGGTTTGACACTTCAGAAAGGGTGCTGAAAAATTGAAAAGGTTTCAGAAAAGAGCTATAAGAATAATCTGTTGTGTGGAAAATTTACTTTACAACAGGAATCTAAAAAGAAGCCCATCAGATTTAGTTTATCCAAGAGAAGATTAAGAAGTGACTTGATCATGGTCAATGAGTACCTATCTGGGGAGAAGATTTCTGATAGTAGAGGTCTCTTCAACACAGCAGACAAAAACATAACAAGATCCTATGTCTAGAAGCTGAAGCTAGAAAAAAAAAAACACCCAGCTATAAATAAGGTTATACATATTACACATACTCAAGAGAGAGAGAGAAAGAAGAGTTAATTATCCTATCTATCTGTTTATAGTGAGGATAATTAACCACTAGATCAACTTACCTAGGGATGTTATTGATTCTCCATCACTTGAAGTTTTCTAAATAGAGATAGGATGTCTTACTAAAAGATATAGCTCAAACAGATGCTATGGGCTAGATGCAGGAATTACTGGTTGTAGTTCTATGGCCTGTGTTATGCAAGGGATCAGACTAGAGGATCATAATGGTCCCTTCTGGCCTTAAAACCTATGAAATCTATGGGAAACGTGATTAAGAAGACTATTGTAAAGGAAGTACAGTTGTGTATCTGAAGGGATGACCTTAGGTCACTCTCAGATAAAGCAGTAGTGGTGAATTCTGATTAATATAGCAGGAAGATTTACAACATATCATGAATATAAAAGACCCAGTTAAAAAGCACAAGTTTGTAAATGCAGTGCAAGGAGTGGGAGAGACTGTAACTAGTATAAAGTGAATTTGAGTAGTGCTTAATCAAGGACACACACCAGGGTATTTCACACTTTACCATATTGCCTTGTTCCATTTTCAAAAGACAAAGAAAGTGTGCCATGTTGCATTAGGTCATGTTACTCACAGTATCATTAAATATGAAACAGTACAAATCAAAGTACAGGAGGAGTTAAAGAGTTTTTAAAAGTTTTTTTAATGTTTTGCTTAACTCTTTTCTCTCCCATACCATCAGGGGCTCGTTCACCTGCACATCTACCAATGTGATATATGCCATCATGTGCCAGCAATGCCCCTCTGCCATGTACATTGGCCAAACCGGACAGTCTCTACGCAAAAGAATTAATGGACACAAATCTGACATCAGGAATCATAATACTCAAAAACCAGTGGGAGAACACTTTAACCTGTCTGGTCATTCAATGACAGACCTGTGGGTGGCTATATTACAACAGAAAAACTTCAAAAACAGACTCCAACGAGAGACTGCTGAGCTGGAATTGATATGCAAACTAGACACAATCAACAAAGGATTGAATAAGGACTGGGAATGGCTGAGCCATTAAAACATTGAATCTATCTCCCCTTGTAAGTATTCTCACACTTCTTATCAAACTGTCTGTACTGGGCTATCTTGATTATCACTTCAAAACTTTTTTTCTCTTACTTAATTGGTCTCTCAGAATTGGTAAGACAACTCCCACCTGTTTATGCTCTCTGTATGTGTGTATATATATCTCCTCAATATTTATTCCACTCTGTATGCATCCGAAGAAGTGGGCTGTAGTCCACGAAAGCTTATGCTCTAATAAATTTGTTAGTCTCTAAGGTGCCACAAGTACTCCTGTTCTTTTTGCGGATACAGACTAACACGGCTGCTACTCTGAAACCTCTCTTTTTCTTGATTCAGAGGTTCCGTTCAGGTGGCATATAGTTTAGGAAGCTTGTGTTTACCCTACAGCATAGGTAGAGGGTTTTATTTTTCAATGTCATTTTTGGAAAGCTATTAAAAATGGAACTGGTCTATTGAGCCTGTTATAGTGACAGCACCTTACTGTGTGGACAATTGAGGTTGCTCTCACTTGGAATATTGGTTTTAAGCAGAAATGAGACATTTTCCCCTCCTGGAACATCTATCTACTAAGTACTTTTATGGGCCTCAGCACTGTAGCACCTGAGCCCATCTCAAATTGAGTGGACTTTATCTTCACAACACCCTTGTGAGATACAGAGATATTGTACCATTTTAAAGATGGGGAAGAGAGGCACAGAGTAGATTCAATCCCTTGCCCAAGCGGTGTGGGTGGTGGCTTTCTGCAAAGGCTCTTTTCCAGTGAGTAGAGTTGCTGGTGGAGATGGTAGTGAGAGGCATCAGGAACTTGCATATACCTTGATGTTTAGGGTTAGTGTACACCTTTAAGATTAATGATTTCAAATGAAGTAAGCATAAATTCTTATATATAAACAAATGTGTACTTACAGGTCCAGATTCTTCCTCAACTACACGGTGAGGGCTCCTTAGGATGTAATGGGAGCCCAGTCTGTATAATGTGGTTGATCATTTTAGACTTCTCCTACAATATTGCCTGACAGAGTGCTAATTTAGTCATTACAGTTTCTTTTGCTCCAGATTTGCTACATGAACCAGTATCCTTAACAAAAAACACCCGATTCTTAACCTCAATGCACTAAAAAGAAAAATGTTCTTTCTACAATCAGGAATAACTATCTCGGAAAGTGAATCAGGGCATTGGTAATGTGAAATCAATTAGAATTAACCCAGCTTAAATCTTAGTAAAAGCATTAGTTTGTGGTGTTATTGCCCTAAAGCTGTGATTAGAACCATGTTTTATATGTAGCTGTGTTTGATTAAACTGTCATTCTTAGAGCATACACTCTCTAACATTAATCTGCCCTAAGAGAAGTTAGCTGGTAGTGGAAAAGGCCATTGCAATTCCTCAGTTAAACTACAGTGCATCTCAGTTAATAGGATTTAATATTATTGTATCACAGTACAACCCACACCAATAATTAACATGATATTTGATTTTACTTTAGCTTTATTTTGTAGAACTATGTTATTCAAAAAGATTGCTTTGCTACTTAGCTGATTACTTTCCCTCATTACCTCTGTACCCCTACCACTCCACTGAGAGGAAGAAAAGCAAAACCATGTTTATTAGAAAAGAACTGTGAGTCAGGAGACAACATCCTAAATATTTTTAGCATCAAAATGTCAGCATTTAAAAGTAAGCTTTGTTAGTTCTGGCAGCAACTCCTCTAAAGCAGAGCAGCACAATGCTCTTGATAACCAGATGCCTTATTTTCTGGGGAAAACGCATAATGCGATAAGAGCTCTTCTTTCCAACTGTTTGTGTTTTTTTTTTTCTTTTGCGGGAACATTGACTCTACTACTTGGCAGCAGTGAGTTTGCCTGAAGTGTGTGGTAAATCTGCTCAGGTTTGCAAAGGCTAGTGTATATTCGCTTTCCATTGATGAAGTGGTGAACCAACTAATAAATTTGCACTGTTCGTCTTGAGCAGTGGAAGACCGTATATTCCTGAGGTACAAGGTTGGGAGCTGGGGGGTTTGGCTGGTGCCTTTCTTTGTGTGATTCATGAGTGGCTCTAGGAGCATTCATGCAATCTAGCAGGGTGTGGGGCTCCACATGCCGTTGTGCTGAGTGATCACAGCATCTGGAGGGGTTTGCTGCTTGTCACTAGCAAAGCATTGTGAGAAACAGCCCAAGCTGGAAAGTTCGGGGGCCTTAGTGGTCCCACAGTCCCAAGCTGCACCTGGGGGATCCCATCAGTTTGTTTGTTCCCTTCACTCTGCCTCTAAACATGGAAACAAACAAAATACTCCCTGAAATTTTGTAATCAGTCATACTGAAGTAATGAAGTCCTTTTTGTAGTTCACTATTTCTGTGTACTTTGTATATACATATAAATTACCTGAGGAAAAACAGATTAAAGCACATAATATAGTAGGCATGTCAGGCCACATTCTCCATTGCCCTTCACCTTGTGAAGCAAATTATATCTGTGCAAAAAGAGCGCAAAATGGGTGAAGATTTCCATTCTGATTTAGTGGTGTTTTGCACCCACTTCGCTCGGACATAAATGAACAAGGTGGAGGGCAATGAAGAATCAGGCCTCTCCTCCAGAATGTAATGATTTGACATACAATGGAGTTAGCCACGGAAGAAGGTGGCACAGGGAAATTTGAGACAAAAAACAGAGGAGTAAGCCAAGCAAAGGAGTGCACAAGGAAGCTATACAACAGGGATTGTTACAAAATTATCTTGTTCCATTATAAATGCTTCTGAAGGCTGCATCTTTTTGAGCAGTCATGTTATTGTATTCTGATCCATTTGATAGACAGGATGCTTGCAGTTTATTGCTAGCTTTCTTGGTTATATACATATGCAACTACATCAGGTTAAAGTTATTTAATCTAGCTAGGTTCTCATATTGGTGACCAACACTGTAGCATAAACAATGATAACAATGATATCTAGTTTAGCTATTAGCATTTGGGTTACATATAGGAGATATAGGAGCCCAATATTAGGGAAAGCTGTGAAGGGAGGGAAGAGGTCTTATATTGTGAAATGGATAAGTATGGGAAGTAATAAGGACTGGCTTGCCTTCTCCATTCACCTGAAATTTTCTGTGTTGAAACTGGAGTAAAAATTATTTGGTGAAGATGGTAACTCTAATTTCCTATGCAGTTCTGGCATCACACTAGATGTGTTCATATAGCAGAGATAGAAACCTTTAAGAGACCTTGGAAACACAGAGATGTGTTTATTAACTAGATTGCAAATTTAGCTTCATATGAAGCTGTGAGTATTAAGCACCAATGGAAATGATATTGCACTGATAGGGTTGAACATTCTTTCTTCCTTTGCCATATAGCTGACCATCGACCCTAAGAACTAGCACAGATACCCAGGAAGCAAGTGATTTAAAAAAGTATTCCAGCAGTAAGCAAACTAAAATATGGATTATGTATCACAGAGTCTTTCCTATCTAAAATTGCTTCGAAAATCCATCAATCCCAATTTGTTTTAACTACTTTATATACCAGGTAAGTATATTCTGACACCAATATCTTCATATTACAGTCTAACATCTTAAAGGCATAGAAATGAAGATGATGCTAAATACAAGGAAAATTATTTAAAGTATAATGACAAGACAATAAGATCAGTTCTGATGCTAATTCTTCCCACCCCTTCTTCCCCAAGAAAAGAAAGAACTGTTAAAGACATGAGGTCTATTTCTTCTTGCCTTACTCCTGGGAACAATCCTTCTGAAAGCTACTCAGTCATGGACCATGGAGATGAATGGGGCTACTTAGGTGAGTACTGCATGACTAAATTTAGTAGTCCTTTACTACTAGTGTTTGAACAAAAAAGTAACAATAAAAATGGAGCTTATCACTCCATTCTGAATATCTGCATGCCTTCTTTCTCACCTTTATTACCAATGGCACAAGTTAAACACTAAGAGGTAGCCCAGATTTTTAACTTTAAATATGAATGTCCTGCCTTATGTAGGTTGAAGGCTGATGTTCAATAATATTTCACTTTAGTGAGGTTTGGCATCTGCTACCTTTAATTTTTTGTGGACGGTCAGGGTTTTTTAAAGATAAAAAACAAGCAATGGAAGAAAGGGAAACATCTATCATATGAATATGTTAGAGCTAGATCTTCCTTGTTCAACATCCCAAAGGGGGAAGCATGAGATATTGCTATGACTTCATCCCCCTTCTACATCAACAAGGGGAAGAGTGCAGGGCCAGAGCAGGGGACAGATGTACAGTTGCCCTAGGACAGGGCTCCCACTCTGGCATCCACTCTCTTAGGGTTCTGGAGATGTTCTGACTGAGTCATACTGACTTTAGAGACCACAGCTCCGATGGATCATTCACACATTCCTATTTCTCCAATGTGAGCTCTAAGTGTAAAAGCAATAATTAGGTTGAATATTCAATAGAGGAAGTATGTAGCAGTTAATCAGGTTCCTGTGGCTCTTTCAGGTTGAAATTCCCAAATGTGCATTAGGAAAATTGTCATGTTCCAAATTGACATTACTCTGTTCTTTACCTATGTACCTGTAACAAGACAGTAGTTTCTGGAATACTGCGTAAGGATGCAAGTCTCTTCTGCTATTAATAAAACAATACAAATAATGTATTGCTCTTATACAGTGCTATTCATCAGTAGCTCTCTAAGCACTTCACAAAGGAGATAAGTGTCATTATCCCAATTTTACAGGTGTGAAACTGTGGCACCTAAGTGAACTTCCTTGTCCCTAAGGTCATCCAGCATAAGAGTGGCAAAACCAGGTATAGAACCCGTCTCATGAATCCCAATCCACTGCTCTCCCCATTAGATCACTCAGTCTTCCTAAGTTACTCTTAGATCAGCTGGTAGAATCCTGTATTAAAATGTTGAGTTATTACTGCTAATTCATGTTGACTGGTGAATCTGGTTAGCTGCATTCATGATGTACGGGGGCTGATGTTTTTCTCTGAGGTATAAGGAATTAAGAGCTTGAATTGAGAAGGTCCTGTAGGGAAATTTAATAAGAGCTTGGGGAGAAAGCCTAGATTGAAGTTTATATTCCGTTGTTTTTGTTTAAGTTACTAATAAATCTCAACCTCAGGAAGTAGATATATCTGGGCTCTGTATTATGCTGTTTTCACAGTACGGTGGGACACTACTTACAATACCAGTATATGAAATATGTCACAATGATATTATTTTGTTCAATTTAATTATTTGTGCATCTATTTTAGCTCTTATATATTGTCCTGGATGTCTAATATAGAAATCCCCTTGAAGAGGTGACACGAGATTAAATAAGAATACGAAATAATTTTTTAAACATCTCCTCAGAATCAATCTGTTGCCTAAAGAAACCATTTAGGCAAGAAGAAGCACTCCTCATTAATTTCACCCAGCTTATTTGGAAAGAAGTCCAAATGGCTCTGAAATTCAGTGAATACTATTCTTCAAATGCACCCATCTGGAAAAATCCTAATATTCATGCTAATAGAATTCTGTTATTCAAGATACTGTATGGCTGAAGGAAAAAAATATAACGCTTATAATTCTACATTGATAATGTCGAAAGAACAAATGTGAGGCAGCATCCAAAATTAAAATTAATTATACATTTCTAGCTTTAAAAAGTCAAATTAGCATCTCATAACTGTAATGATAATTGTATGTTTTTTTGCTGAGCACTTAGTTTTATCACCATTATAGCAATATATAATACAGTCAAACACAATGTTTGCTGATTTCAATGGTTCCTGGAGGCAAAAAAGTGATCAAAAATTCAATTTCAGGAAAACACATATTGGGCTTCACCATAATTATTCAGGTAGCTGGTGTGATTTTTCTCTGAGTGAATTGCATGTCTGAATGTTTAAATCTGCAACAGAACACAATAACAGCCCTTGTAAGGCTACTCATATATCATAACATAGGAAGGCATATGAGTACAAATATCAAAGCTTTAGAAAAATAGGTATATTTCATTCTGTAATCAAAGAAGAAATCCATGACCCACTCTCCCGCCATCTCTCTCTCTCCCTCTGTACTGGAAGTGGGGGGAGAGACCTACCTTATAGAATTTTACACTTTATTAACTATTAATTATTATTATTATTATCCTAGCACCTAGGAGCCCCAATCGTGGACCAGGACTCCATTGTGCTAGGCAGTGTGGGGGTTCAGATTCAGAAAAGGACTTCGGCATCCAACTGTCACTTTCAGAACCTAAATCACAGAATCAGGCCCTACTGGGGGCATGGCCACACTTGCAGATGTAGAGCGCTGTGAGTTAAACCAGCCTTCGGAGACTGCAGCAGGGAAAGCGCTGCAGTGTGTTCACTATGTCAGCTGCAAGCGCACTGGTGTGTCCACATTTGCAGCACTTGCAGCAGCATTGGGAGCGGTGCATTATGGGCAGCTATCCCACAGAGCACCTCTTCCATTCTGGTGCTTATGGAAAGGGGGCGGGTGGGTGCAGGGCATTCTGGGTTCTGTCCCAACACCCCGTGGTGCATCGCTTCACATCCCAGCAATCCCTGTGCTTTCATCCACATTTGGCACCATCTTTCAACTTTTTTTGTACTGCGCGCTCTGTCTTCCCTTTCGGTCTGCGGGAATGGAACCGGAACTGCTGAGGAATATGCTGATGGGTCTCACCAGCACGTCATGAATTGCAGTCGAGTTACTCCTTAAGCTACAAAGTGACAGTGAGGAGTCCAACGATGATGTCGTCTCGCATAACGCATACGACACAAGATTGCTTGTGGCATTCATGGACATGCTCACCACCAGCTGACCTCTGGCTCGGGAAACAAGCACTGAGTGGTGGAATCACATCGTCATGCAAGTCTGGGATGATGAGCAGTGGCTGCAGAACTTTTGGATGAGAAAAGCCACTTTCATGGGACTGTGTACTGAGCTCACCCCCACCCTGCGGTGCAAGGATACAAGATTGAGAGTTGCCCTGCCGGTGGAGAAGCAGGTGGCTATTGCAATCTGGAAGCTGGCAACTCCAGACAGCTACCGATTGGTCGCTAACCAGTTTGGAGTGGGAAAGTCGACTGTTGGAATCGTGTTGAGGCAAGTTTGCAGGGCTGACCTGCTCAGAAGAACCATGACTCTGGGTAACGTGCGTGAAATTGTGCCTGGCTTTGCACAAATGTGTTTCCCTAACTGCGGAGGGGTGATAGATGGGACACATATTCCAATACTGGCATCAGCCCACCTAGCCTCCAAGTACATAAATCAGAAGGGGTATTTCTCTATGGTGCGTCAGGTGCTTGTGGATCACCATGGGCGTTTCATTGACATTAATGCAGGCTGGTCCGGAAAGGTGCATAACGCTCGCATCTTTTGGAACACAAGCTGTTCAGGAAGCTGCAAGCTGGGACTATCTTCACAGACCAGAAGATCACCGCAGGGGAAGTCAAAATGCCCATTGTGATCGTTGGAGATCCCGCTTACCCTTTAATGCCGTGGCTTATGAAACCCTACACAGGGAGCCTTGACAGCAGCAAGGAGTGGTTCAACAAAAGACTGAGCTGGTGCAGAATGACTGTGGAGTGTGCTTTTGGCCATTTAAAGGGACGCTGGTGCTGTCTGTATGGGAAGCTGGACCTGGCCGATGACTACATCCCCACGGTTATATCCTCCATAACATTTGTGAAGGAAAGGGTGAAAGCTTCACTCAGGCATGGACCTCAGAGGTTCAACACCTGGAAGTTGAATTTGAACAGCCAGAGAGCAGGGCTATTAGAGGGGCCCAGCATGGGGCTGCAAGGATTAGGGATTCCTTGAGGGAGCAATTTGATGCTGAAAGCCACCAGTAATGTTTGGTGCCCTGCACAGGAGGGAAGTGCAGTGGTTCCAATGTTAGTAGGAATCTGTGTTTGCTATGTATGATGCACTGACTTGCAGCGCCTATTGCTTTCCTGGGCTATGGTATCTTTTACTTAATGCAATAATAAAGAATGTTTTCAAAGCCAAAAAATTCATTTATTGAAAAGAAAATTAGTTTATTGAAAAGAAACACAACTGCTTGGGAAACAGAAAGGGCATGACACATCTGTGCTGTGTCGGACGAGGGAAGGGTGGATTGGGGAATGGGACAATCAGGGAGTTGCATATGTCCTGTTATCATACTCAGCCTTCCTGTCTGGAGTGCCATGCAATGAGTGCTGCATGTCAGGCTGGCTAAAATACATGGTGATGGGGGTTGAGTTCAGTGGGTAAGGATCGTAGTTTGCAGGGCTGGGTGATGAAGCTATAGGTGTTGGAGGCAGCTGGTGGAAATAAGAACCCAGATGTTGGAGAAAGTGCGTTGGCGGTGACATGGGGGCACAAGGGAAAGAGTTTTGGGACAAAGGCTGCAGGGGGGGCGAGTGCGGATGTGCTCCGCCTGCATTGCTACGAGCGCCTGTATCGAGTCCGCTTGGCGCTCAATGATGCTTAGCAGCCGCTCCGTGCTTTGGTGTCAGTGATCCACATTCTGCTGGCGGACCCTCCTTTCACTCTCCCGCCACTCCTGCACTTTTTGATTTTCATTAAGGGACTGCTGCATGATTCCATGCAGCATGTCCTCTTTGCTTCTTTGTGGACGCTTCCGGATTCTTTGGAGTCTTTCAGCCGTTGATAACAAGAACAGCTGGGATCTCAAGGTTGCATCTGTAAAGCCAAAACGTAACACTTAACAGAGGCAGCATTGTTCACACCAGAGGGAGCAATGATTCAGCCGTACTTAAAGACGAGCACAGTGTACACAATATCAGAAATTGCCCATCCCATAGCGAGTGCACATAACCCACAGGAGCCCCAAAATGATGAGTAAGCACATGGGCAAGGGGGACCGATTGTTTCAAGGCTGTACTGTCCTCTGGGATTCTGTACCTTGGGGAGAGCCAACAGCTGTAGGGGGCCCCTATACTGAACACTGTCCCCACATTTTCCACAGGATGAGTTCGTCCTGAAAGATATCTCACTGCTGAGGGTGACCTGGGATCAAGGGAGGGTCTTCTACTACAATGCGGCTTCCACCCTGGCCCATATGCAGCTTCCTTGTGTGCAGCAATGATCCCCCCACCTGTCATGGCACAGTAGCTCTGCCAAGGAACCTGCACAAGCAGATTGCCCAGCTTCTGCATCAGACCTTTGAAGAGATCACTGAGGCCAATTACCGTGATGTGAGAGAGCACATCAACACCCTATTCCGCATCGAGGCATGCATGCAGCCCTGACTCTCCTCGCCCCAAGAGCCCGCACCGAACAACTTCCTTCCCAAAATAAAAGCCACTTACCAGGCACCTCCTCTGCTGTTTGTTCTTCCCCAAGCACCGTCCACTGTGACTGGCTACCTTCCTCCTGGCTTGAAAACAGCTCCTGGCTGCATGCATCTAGGGATGACGGGATGTCCCCCTCCTCCTCAGTACCCTCACTCCTGCTTTCCTGCTCCTCCTGCCTTGTTGAACTGGGCTCTGAAGTGTCCATGGTGGTCTTTGGAGTGGAGGTGAGGTCACCCCCAAGTATCGCATCCAGCTCTTTGTAGAAACAGCAGGTCATGGGAGCAGCACTGCAGCGGCGGTTGCCTCCTGCGTTTTGAGATAGGCATCCCACAGCTCCTTCACTTTAACCCTGCACTGCAGTGCGACCCGGTGATGGCCCCTTTCCACCATGGCCCTTGATATCTGCCCTAAGGTATCATAATTCCTATGGCTGGAGCGCAGCTGGGACTGGACAGCTTCCTCCCCCCAAACACTGATGAGGTCCAGCACCTCGCTAGTGCTCTATACTGGGGATCGCCTGGCGCGTGGAGGCATGGTCACTTGGAAAGATGCACTGAGAGCACTCCATACCTTACTGAGCAAACAGGAAGGAGAATTTCAAAATTCCCAGAGAATTTAAAGGGCTGGTCTGACAATTGGTCACCTGAAAGCAGGGTAATAGAGTTCAAAGTGATGACCAGAGTGGCTAGAACAGGCATTGTGGGACACTTCTGGAGGTCAATCAGAGTGCATTAATAGACCAGGGCATCACACTGTCGCTGCGGCGCTCCAGCCAGGGCACAGCAAGCGTTATGCTTCTTGTGGAGGTAGATTACCAGGGGTGCTCCAGCTGTGGAGTCCGGGCGCTCTACGTGCCTTGCCAGCATGAACACATCAGGAGTTAGGGTGCCTGGGACTGCTCTAATGCACTCTAACTTGCAAGTGTAGCCAAGCCCTGGGATTCAGAAAATCTCACCCACACCCTCAGCAGCCCATCCCTACTACTCTGTAGGGACTTAAACTCATGGCATATACATGTTTGCAGTAAAATTTCCATAACCACCTGCATTCCTACCTCTGAGCATGCACACTGCAGCCCTACACCAGACATCTAGACACCTAAGCCCCGGAGTGATGCAAGAACCAGGGGAAAATAGGTGTTTCTCTGCCTAACTCATTTGACGGGGCCAATTAGTAGAGAAGCGCGGAACCCACTCACTGGATTGCAGCCCTGCAGATGAATTTATACAAAATGACTGGGACAAGGGGAAGAACCTCCCTCCTAACTCTTAGCCCAATGGTTAAGGCACTCACCTGGGATGCGGCAGATCATGATCCAATCCCACTGCTCCAGTGACTTTTTACAAATTATTTGTCCATAGTGGAACAACTTCAACAGGAGAGATTGAGGGAGCCCCACAGTAGAATATCCTCTAGCCAACTGGCTAAGACATGTACCTGAGAAATAGCAGTTTGCTTTTCAAATCCCCTCTCCATCCAATAGGGAGAAGGAATTTGAAATGGGAGCTTCCCACATTCTATGTTTGTACTCTGAACCCTGGGCTAAAAGTTCTGAGTGACCTCTCCTTCCAAAACAGCATAGGAGCCTACCACTAAGAGAAGGTTTCCAGCTAAGATTTGAAGCAGAGGGAGGCACGGCCTCCATGCCCTTTGATTTTATTATAACTATTCAGAACAAAATATTTTGTTTGCCTCAAGCAATTTTTTCTGACTTTTTCAATTTGCTGAAAATTCTGGGGGAAAAAAATTGGTTTGACCCAAACCCAACATGTTATTCACCCTGCTCTAGTGTCCTTTTTCTACTTCTCAAAAAGCCCCAACAAAGTTTTTTTCCTGATGTTATCCTTTTGAGCACTTGCCAGCTTCCTAAGAATTAGGGTAATCAGGATTTTTTCCCATTCAAAAAGAAGAGGTTTAAAGTTAACCTACTAAAGTTTTTTTTTTAAATTCTGAAAGGAGAATGAAAGGTGAGAGTCAACAAAACTCATCTTATTAGTGGTATTATTATTACATTTTAAAATAGAAAAAAGACCCACTGAACTACTAGAAAGTCTATTTAAGGTTCTGTTCAGAGTTTGATTGGTGGTTTATTACACCATCCCACCTATGATCTAGGCACCCCATATTGATAACAGATGGGGGGGGGAAGGGCAAACACTTACAAGTCTATACCAAGCGACTTGCCTAGACATGCCCAGATGGGCATGTTTCCCCTGTGATCTCCATCTTCACGATATTACCCTGAAGGGGGTCATGTGTGGTCTCTGCTGAATGCTAAGAACTCTCTGGTTGTCATGGTTATTGTGGGATATACATATGGAAAATATTGTAAGAGTTATGTAACATGTGGAATACTGTGTGCCAAAGCTGCTGGAGGTGAAACTGGTCACACTCTCCCCCCAGCTACTCAGCCAATCACAAGCCAAGCTAGGACAAGAAGGCAAGCAACAAACTTCACAGTCACCTCCTCTTCAATCATCATCTGCTGATGTCTGAGGTAAACCAATTTCTTCAGATTTGTTATCTAACAATGGAAACCAGAGACACTAACAGGTTAATAAAGGAGCTCAGTGATATCTTCTTGGTGAAGGTACCAAACATCTTGTCCTTGGAGATTTCAACATTCTTATTGACAAGGCCACAGATTCAAAAGTCCCCAAACGCATCACCTCACTTGCCTCTTTAGGACTTTCACATGTTATCTCTGGCCCAACCCTCACAGTCATACCTTGGACCAGGTCTCCAGATTAGCTGTCAATATCAAGACATCACAACCCAGCTGTCTTGGACAGAGCATCATAAAATTAAGACAGCGGTCAAAGCTCTCCCAACTCTTAGGCAACCAGATGCACCTGATTGTCTGCATCCCACAGATGAACTCAGTATCAAGTACTGTAAAGAAGTATCATCCTACTTTACTGGAAAGATCACACAAACTCAGGAAGGTATCTCAAACAGCATGGATCTGCTCATCCTATACCAGCAAAAAAAAAAAACCCAGTCCATCTGCATTCCCAAATTCAATTCACTTACTGTTCAAGAAGTACTGGAATACTATAAAGAAGCTTTAACCCGAGGCCTGGTAATTCAATCCATGCCCTTCCTGGCTGGCAAAAGAATCATGAGCAATGAGAAATAGCTCATACCTCACTCAGGAAAGGAGTTTTCCCTTCCTCCTTCAAATCTCCCATAATGTGACCAAACAATGAAAAAACTTCACCCTACATATATTGGGTCTAGCCACCCACTGCCCAGTAACAAACCTTCTGTTGCTGAGCAAGCTTATAGTGAACCTAGCCAAAGGCTAACTTCAAGATCATCTAATTGAAGCTAATATCCTAGGCCAGGTGCATTCTGGATTCCAGCCAGGACATGGTATGGAAACAGTTTTAATGACACTGATGGATGATCTCCCACTATCAATAGATGGAGGGCAGATTTCCATTTTCATCCTCCTGCTCCTCCCTGCAGTATTCAATGTTGTCAACCATAAGATACTGGTGTCTTGCTTAAGGGAGGTGGCAGGGGCAAAGGACAATGCACTAAAATGCCTCAAGTTCTTCCTGGAAGAATGCACTTAAAGACTAGTGATGGAAAACTGCATCTCCACTAGTATACCCAGCACTTGTAGAGTCCTACAAGTATGACTACTCTCTCCTGTCCTATTCAGCATCTATGTGCAGCCATTAAATGAACTGGTAAGCTAACATGGACCCAAGTGCCAGTGATGTGCAGATGACACACAGCTGTACTTATCCTTTGCCACGTACGACCGTGCCACTACCTCCAAGATGATTCAGTGATTAGATGAAAAAAAGCTTGTGGTTGAAGAACAGCTGGCTGAAGCTGAACCCAAGAAAATCAGAGGTGATGCTGGTGGACAAAGGATAGCACTTGCAGAGTTTGCAGCCACAGCACCATCTCCTTTACTTGAAGGTTCACACCCATAATAGGTCAATTCAGACTGTAGTTTAAGAATGGTCCTGGATTCTTTGCTGACACTAAACTATCACATAGCAGCATCCATGAGTCATGCTTTCCACCATTTCTGGTCAGCTAGGAGACTACATTCCATCTTCATGAATGATGATCTGGCTTCAATTATTCATATCATTCTCACCTCCCATTTGGATTATACCAGTACAATATATCTGATGTAACCTTTTGTAGCTGTTATTGAAATGTTCTCAATTTATATTAAGGTGTTAAACATGTGTGTGCAATAAAACTCAACTTAATTTGCAGTTTTGAGCCTCTAGGTCAGTTACTGAAAATTTATTTAGAAAAGAATCACTAGAATACTTTGAATGATACAACTAAATTTTATTGAAAATTAAAAAATAATTATTTGAGCAAACAGGAAAGCAATTACTACTTATACAGTACTGCAATTATATCTACATTTAAAGATGAAATAGTGTATCAATGGGTGCTCAGTTTACTGAGAAGAGAATGAAGTTCAGTTCTTACAATTCTGTTTTATAATTCTGGAACCTAACAGTATCCTTTTGACATTAATTGGAGCTTTCTTGAAATTCAACAAGGCTACTCCTTTTATACTTTAGTATAATACTAATTAACATTGTTATACTAACAGTATTATACTAATTAACATTTAGTATAATACTAATTAATATTAAACAGTTTTTACCATAATTACATTTTGATATTTTTTGTTACTCTTTACATTACTTATTAGTTAAAGTATTATCAGTGTAGTATTTTAATAAAACATTCACAATTCTTAAACAGATTAAAAAATCTTGCTCAAATCAGTTGTAACCAAAACATAATGGTAACATAACTTTAGGTCCTTGCTAACTCATATTATTTATAATACTCTCTCTTCAACTTATCTCTAACTTTCTCACACTAGCAATTCAGTTTTCCATACTGTACACATAGGCTAACTTAGGCACAAAACTTAACTTCTACTTATTTCTTAACCAAAACTATTCTATAGGCTACACTGGGTATGAAGTCCTCAGATCTTAGGAAATTCCAACTAGCACAGAATACTGTGGCACATCTCCCAAGCATCACAGGCTACCATAAGCACATCCAACCTGTCCTCGGCTCTCTACACTGACTTACCTTGGAATAGCAAATTGAGTTCAAAGTCTCAGTTCTTATCTTCAAGGTGTTCAATGGCCTGGGCCCAAACATATCTAAAAGATTACCTAGAGCTCTGAAATGAAGGCAGTGGTTGACAACTCTGCTCTTCTTGTACAATGGAACTTTCCACCATGAGAGTAAGGTTTGCTTCTGTGGGAGACAGATCTTTCTTAGGGCTGAGATTGTGGAACAAACTCTCATGGGAACTAACACCCATCACAAACCTCACCACCTTGCACCCCAAATGGAAGACACACTTCTTCAACCTGCCTTTTCTAATACAGACACATAGTAATATGTATATTTAAAAGAAATCCCAGAAATTAAAACCCTACCACAATAAAAAATACAAACCCCACAAAATTATCCCTTTGGGGAAAGGATGAGAGAAAGAACTAACCACACATGACAGATGTTAGTGACAAAAGTACTCAGATATTACAGTAATGAGGGTGGAACAAGAACCTATATAGAACAGAATAGATATGATGTGGGTATGATGAAGCTATAGTAAGGATGAATAAGTGTTCATTTGCTCTAAAATACAAACCTGAGGTGTAAATTGGTTTTGAATTGAACAACACTGGATGATGCAATCTGACAAAACAATTGTAGGTTTCTCCTAGTCCAGTTCTGTGCTTCTTAATGGCAAATAGGAAAGCCGTTTTTATAAAGAGATTTAGATTATGGGTTGCCTACATAAAGTCCAGTTTTTCTGATCCAAAACATTAAGCTCAAAGTTTTGAAATGGTAGTATCTAGGTATCTGACTTCCAATAGGGACAAGTTAAAAAAAACTTTTGTAGATACAAGTGCTGCTATTACCATCACTGTCACTGTAATGTTTAATATATGGTCACTGCAAATGACTACTGAATGTCTGATAATATCTGCCTTTAGCCTAGTTTTCTTGTCGTCTGATTTTTCTGTTACGCATGTGATGAAAAAAAAGTTATAAACTCATATACTGAGCTTTCAAAGCCTGAGTAAATGAGTGAAAGTGTTGATTAATTCTGCTGTTTAAGCAGAGGTTAATTAATTGTGATAAAGACTAATTGGACTCTCCTTTTCTTTCTATTTGAAAACAATTTTTGTGATGAGATCATGACACCTATTAATGAACATCAAAGTTTCATAAATAAAGGGCAACTGAGGATTTCAAGATTAAGTTCCAGAGAGAGATGGGCAGAACTAAAACAGGTAAATTCCAGACTCACCAACAAATGACCTGATGATATATCTAGCACCTGAAAAAATTAATACCAGATATTTGATAAGATATCATAGGTGAGGTAATATCTTTTATTGATCATCATCTGTTGGTGAAAGGGGCAAACTTTAAAGCTTCAAAGAGCACTTCATCCAATCTGAAGAAGGTAACCGAAGTGTCTGAGCTAAATACAAGTTGGGATGGGTTGTTAAGCATAAGGGGCTGACACATGCTGTAAGAAACCATGTCAAATGAAGTGGGCAATTAAAAATTAGCAGGCAGTAGGATGCAATGAGCCAAAAAAAATGTCTCTATTTAGTCCATGTTTTTTAATAAGTACATAGGAACAGCCATACTGAGTCAAACCAATGGTTCACCTAGCCCATTGTCCTGTCTTCTAACAGTGGCCGTGCCAGATGCTACAGAAGGAATGAACAGACAGGGCAATTGTCAAGTAATCCATCCCCTGTTATCCAGTACCAGCTTCTGTCAGTCAACCATAGGTTTAGGGAAACCCAAGCATAGGGTTGCACCCCTGGCCATCCTGGCTAATATCTATTGATGGACATATCCTGCATCAACTTATCATTTTTTTTTAATCCAGATATACTTTTGGCCATCACAACATCTCATGGCAATAAGTTCCATAGGTTGAATGTGTGCTGTGTGAAAAAATACTTCCTTATGTTTATTTAAAACCTGCTACCTATTAATTTCATTGGGTGACTCCTAGTTCTTATGTGTGTTTATGTGAAGGGGTAAATATCACTTCCTTATTTATTTCGTCACATCATTCATGATTTTATTGAGATGAAATGGAAAAACTACCCACTAGCATGGGAGGGGTTAAGGAGAGCCTTTGGGCTCCACTAGCCCTGCCTCATTATACCTGCAACCAATGCCAAGCCTGAGGAGGAAGACAAGGAGAGAGGCAAGCCCTGTTCAGGGCTGATGGGACGAAGAGGCTGGAGACAGCTACTGCCCTTCCCAAAAGGGAGGATCACTAGCCTGCCAGCCAAGGCAGGGAGGAGACCTGGTTGTCTTCAGCAACTGAGGTATGTGGGTGACTGAAGCCTAGAGACATAATGGGATTCAGCTTCACCAAACTTATGTCTGCCGTGCCTGAGGAAGCCTGGGATCAAGGCAGGATGCCACCCAAGATCTACAAGAGGGCACCATGGGAGGCAAGCAATCCAAGCAAATTGGACTATAGGGGCCACACCCCAAACTGAGGGACACTGCTTGAAAGTAGACCAGGACAGTGGATTTAGACTCCAGGTTCGGAGTGCCCTCTGTTCAGTGATCGACTCACTCATGTCCCTGGACTGGGACCCAATGGAGTGGGAAGGCTTGGGTCCTCCTACCCCAGCAGCCTGAAAATCTGAGCCACCTTCACCAGGAAAACAAGGGGCCGGAAGTCAAGCACACACTAGATCACTTGGCCCCCATGTATCCCGTTATATTTATACAGCTCTGTCATATTCTCCCTTAAGCATCTCTTTTCTAAGATGAACTGTGCCAGTCTTTTTAATCTTTTCTCATATGGAAGTTGTTCCATATCCGAATTTTATTTCTTGCTCTTCTCTGTACTTTTTTCTGTTCTCTTGTATCCTCTTTGAGATGGGGAGACCAGAACTGCATGCAGTATTCAAAGTATGAACATAGCATAGATTTATATAGCAGCATTATTATATTTTCTGTCTTTCATCTATGTCTTGCCTAATGGTTCCTAATATTGTGTTAGTTTATTTCTTTATTTACTGCTGCTGCAACTGAGCAGATCTTCTCAGAGAGCTATGTGTAATGGCTCCACCATCTCTTTCTTAAATGGTAACAGCTAATTTAGACCCCATCATTTTGTATGTATAGTTGGGATTATGTTTTCCTACGTGCATTACTTTGCACTTATCAACAATAAATTTCATATGCCACTTTGTTGCCTTCACCCAGTTTAATGAGATCCCTTTGTTACTCCTCACACTCAATTTTGGACTTAACTATCTTAAATAATTTTGTATCACCTGCAAACATTGCTACCTCACTGTTTACCCTCTTTTCCAGATCATCAAGGAATATGTTGAAGAGCACTGATCCAATACGGCTCCTTGAGGGATCCCACTATTTCTCTCTCTCCACTCTGAAAACTGACCATTTAGTCTTACCTTATCTTATCCCATGACTCCTTACTTTGCTTAAGAGCCTTTGGTGTGGGATCTTGTCAAAGACTTTCCAAAAGTCCAAGTATACTATATAATCTGGATTACCCTTGTCCAGATGTTTGTTGAAACCCTCAAACAATTCTAAATTGGTGAGGCATGACATCCCTTTACATAGGCCATGTGGACTCTTACCCAACATATCATATTCATCTGTGTGTCTGACCGTGTCTAGCAGACTTATGAATTTAAATTCCCAAGCTTGTCTTTTGAAGATATAGTGCAGATTTCTTTTGAGAATGAGGACTGAAAGTTCAGATCTGGAGTGATTGCTTTGTGAAAAGTGTTTGGCCATGGGTGATGTAATGTCTTTGTCTCATTTTTCTGTGTGAGTTCGTTCAAGAGTGTAGTGATTGGTTTCACACACATAGTTATTGCTGGGGTATTTGATTCATTGGGTGAGCTACACCACGTTGTGACAGGCAAGTGCAATTCCCATGGCTCTTGAAAGGTGTATTGTTGTGTACTGATCATTGTAGCAGTGGAGATGTGTCTGTAGGTTTCACATCTATTGTTCTGTCAGGATCTGTTGTTGTTTTGAGTTGGTGTGTCCTGGTCTTCTTCTTCTCTCTGTCATTTAAAAAACAACAGACTGAGATTTCAGTTGAATCTTAAGATTTAAAGCCATGCTAATGCTTCTGGGGTAGCTCGGTGGATCCCCCTGTGGCACCACTGTAGGCATGAATGGGTCCATTATCCATGATGGTTTGCATGGTTTGTACCTTACCACAGTCACATTGTAGTGATTCTTTGATTTTCCATTTTTGGAGGAGATAGCCACACTTTTTGTGTGTTGTCCAAATGCAATTGAGTGCAGTCCACTGCCTACTTGGAAGGAAGAATCACAGGACTTCTTTCACTGGATTTTCAATCAGGTCTGTTTGGGATGTCACAAGAGGCCCACAAGTGATGTTGGCTGGCATGATTCTCACCAAAACTGGGAGCCACAGTTTTGGCATTTATTTAGGAGAGCTGCTAACAATCCTCTATAGGGCACTTATTTCAGTGTCAATGAGACTGTTGTGGGAGCTGTTGCACCAAACTGGTGACCAGGACTTGTACTGATGTTTGAAGCATGCATGCATCACATCCCCAGGATGTTCCAGAGAGCTTCTGGATAATATTAATCCTTCTCGTTATCATCTTCTTTTATGTGTTCTTGAGGTATTGGTAAGCATCCAACTGATGGTAACTGCAAAGTACCATGGAGTGTGGTCATGAAAAAGAGACAGACCACAAAAGTACACTTTCAGCAACATTTTGGCCTCATGGTTATTCAAGTGGAAGACAGAGACAAGTGTTTT
Organism: Malaclemys terrapin pileata; assembly: GCF_027887155.1. Taxonomy (NCBI): domain Eukaryota; kingdom Metazoa; phylum Chordata; order Testudines; family Emydidae; genus Malaclemys; species Malaclemys terrapin. Next base: position 30,448,680 of record NC_071506.1, read on the forward strand.
TGAAATGTTGGGTTTCAGTCACCAAGCTCTGAAATCTGTCTCAAGAGTCTGAATGTTGCTGTTCACTACCTTTTCTGTGACCTTCGGAGAGGATGCTTGTGTTGCTAGCAAAATGTCATCTCCAGAGATGAATTTATGGGATAATGTGACTGGAATGTCACTGCTATGGAGACTGAACAGTGCATATGTTAACACAGATTCCTGTGGGACACTGTTGTTAATTGTCTGTAATTTGCTGGCAGATTCACCAAGGTGTATTATTAATCTTATGTTACTCAGCATCTTGGTGATGAGTCTATGTTGATGGACATGGGAAAGACAATGATAACTTCAGCAGGAAACCTTTGCACCATACAATATCATATGTAGAAGAAAGATCAAAGAATGCTGTGGCTTTTTTCAATTTTTGCTGGTAACTGGATTCTATGTAGCTGGATAAGGCCAGCCCCTGTTCACAGCAGTTGTGACCTGTTCACAGCCTGCTCTTTGAGGACCAGTTGCTCTAGCATTGGCTGTTATCTTAGATGTAGGAGACGCTCCTACAGTTTATAGTAACTGCTAGGATGGAGATGGAAACTGATGGCAGGGAGACAGATCAAACCAGAAGGGCCATAAAGCAGGAGCGGATTTACCATGAAACAAACCATGCAGTGGCACGGGGCCCCCAGTGACAGGGGGCCCTCAAAATGCAGGACAAATATCTGATACCCTGCCCCCAAGTCCCAGTTAGTGGCACAGCAGGGCTCAGGCAGGCAGGCTGCTTGCATGCCATGGCTGGTGGCCCCACACCACTCCTGGGCAATGAACAGAGACCTGCTGCCCCCCTCCCACCAAGGGGTGTACAGAGATGTGCCAGCAGCAGGGCTAAGGCAGCTCCCTGCCTGCTCTGCCTGCCTCCCTCCCTCTGCGCCACTTTGCTCCTGGAAGGAGCCGGCATGTCCCTGTGGACCCCCATGTGCTGCCCCCATCCTGAGCGCTGACTCCACAGCTCCCATTCGCTGGGAAATGTGGCCAATGGGAGCTGTGCCTGTGGCGGTACCTGTGGGCAGCGGCATGCGGAGACCCCCTGCTCCCACCTAGGAGCTGCTGCCGGAAGGGTGTGTGCGCTGGTCACTTTGGGAGCCACGCCGCCTGAGATAAGCACCGCCCCTCTGCCCCCCTCCCGCATCCCAACCCCCTGCCCCAATCAAGGTACCTCACTTTATTTTAATTTACTTCCCATTACTTATAATATAGGAGGAGGATGAAGGAAAAAGAGTGACAAACATGGGGGAGATAAGAGAGAATGTTCTTTTTCTTGGCTGGGTCCTGAGGGAGGGGCCCCAAAAATGAAGCTGCACCCAGGGCCCCACTAACTCTAAATCTGCCACTGACATAAAGGTGATGCCTAACAATCAAAGCCATACAGTCAGAAAGAGAAAACAATAGCAATGCAGCAGCCTTCCACTGATCTACAGTGTGTCTGCATCAAGCCCAGGTGTGGTACTACCTCCAATTAGAAGTCGACTATGCCTGAAAAAAATTGCAGTCACCTTACAATTCTTGGTGGAATGTTATGAATTTCAAAATCTGAAAACGATGAGAAATTTGCCTAATTGAAGCCCAACTTCTGATTGTTCTTTGGTGCCTTGAGAGTGAAACCCTGATAGAGAGCAAAGAGCCTGAGAAACTAGATTGTACACTCAGCCTCATGTGCATGGGGGGCTTAGGCCCAATTGGCAGTAGGTGGCATGCAACAATTGTGTATCCACTACTGGCTGGAATAGTAACCAGGATCCTGTTCATCTCCCATCCCCTTATATGTCCTTCTGGGACAGAGGAGATAACACAGTTTACATGCTTTTTGGTTAAACCTGTGCCCTTCCCTGTGCTTGTGCAAAGGGACACCTGGAAGTAGGCATTCCATGGTGCACAGATGGCACAAAATCCTACTGTATGGTAAGTTTTTGCTGCTGCAGTAGATGACAAAGAGAAAATTTCAGCTCTGACTTCACTAAAGAACTGAAAATAAAATCATTTGATTAAATACTCAAAGTCTGTATAATCCAATGCTAAAACATAGAACGACAACAACAAAAAGACATTTTCTCAGTTTTCATATGCAGAGGCTCCCAAAGGGAAAAAGCCTGGTAGCTTCATTCAGTTATAACCGGTATTCAGGGTCTCAATTCTGCATCACAGAAGAGAAGAGTAGTCAGTAGTGTCCACTAAAGCCAAAATCCCTTTTAGCAGAATGAATCATAGCACCTGGGGAGACAATCCTAGCCTCTTGACATTTATGTTTCCAGGCCATCTAGGAAGAATACTGATGGAGAAAAGATTAGACCATGATGGACTCACAAGGGCATGAGATAAAGGGACTGCAGCTATTGCTGTCTCTTTGATGTTGCAAAACTATCAATAGTTTCAAAACAAAAATGAGGGCGCCAACATGTTCAGCTCCTTTCACTCGTTCATCCTAGATCCTAATACACTTGCACTTACTAAACATAGGGATAACTTATTATCACTTATTAGGATAGCCACTTACAGTTCCAGAGTGCTTTATAAGTGAATAAAAGTTCCCGTAGAAGAGCTTTAAAAGAAGTGTGTTTTAAGGTGGCAATTTTAGGTTTTCATGTCAATCTGCATATCTCTATGTTGCATAATCCAATGATATTTTAATTTAATCATTAAAAATTCCAGTTCTACATCTGTTTCTCCAATGTTTTCTTTTTTTCCCACTTCAGTGTTCAATTGCTGAGCTGTGCAGTAAAAACATCTCATGATAGAGCCTCTCTACACCATAACTACCATTTGAGGCAAAGTGATTTCATTGTCCATTATAGAAATACATTTAACTGCTTCATTACTAGCTGGTACATAGGGCAAAATGTACATACAGTGCTCTCAAAACTACACTCATCATCCTGCTGCAAGATAGCAGGACATCAAAACAGTTGGACATCCCAACATTTTCAAAGCAGGGCACAGGAATGTACGTGTGTAGCTCCAGTTAAACTCATTTGGAGTGATAAGAGTAAATCCCTACACATTGCTTTCAAAATGTAGTGGTTCTGCACGATAAAGCACTAATCTGCCATTGTATGAAGGGTAATATTTAAAATTAAGTTTGCTTTCTTTTTAATTGGGTTAATTTTACATTCAATAAGCTCAATTTCTGTCATTAAATTACTTCGAAAGCACCAGCTGCAAGAACACTTAGCTTTTACCGAGGGCCCAGAAAAGTATTCCAGGCAGATATTTCATCAGCAAATGAGTAACAAAAATCCTTTTAAAATGCCTTTTGATGAATTGTTCAATAATAAATGACTCATGTAGAATAACACTTTTTTAAAGGAACTATCATATTCAGGCCCTGAATTTGGCACATGCTAATATTGCTTTAGGCCAGTGGGGAATTTGCTCTGGGTTTTAAAACAACGTACTACTCAATTGCTGAAGAAAAAGTCAAATCGCAAAGTTTTGAATCCTTATCTCCTCCCTGCCGCCAACATCTTGGGATGATTCTGCAGCAGCAATTCATGAACACAGTGGCTCTCAAACTTACTGAACCTACAGATCTCATACCATTTTTTTCCAAAGAGTCAGACCTCCTCATCATATATGTTTTGTAATTTTAACCAAGCATCAGTTATGCTGTTGCAGAAACTTTGACCATGAGCAAGTTTTTTTTTCAAGGACTGGACTGACAATGCAAAGTTGTTTGCATAATATGTATGAACAACCACACAATATTTTACCAAGGAGAGGATAAAACCCTTGTGTGGGGGTCCAGGAGACCCCGACCCCATTTTCAACATATTTGAAAATACATGATGTTTGGAGCAACCTGGTGCATTACATAGTCAAAAGATATATTAGTGTTTCTGAAGCACATTGCTTGCCATTCAAAGAGAAGAACAGGAGTACTTGTGGCACCTTAGAGACTAACAAATTTATTAGAGCATAAGCTTTCGTGGACTACAGCCCACTTCTTCGGATGCATATAGAATGGAACATATAATGAGGAGATATATATACACACATACAGAGAGCATAAACAGGTGGGAGTTGTCTTATTATAAGACAACTCCCACCTGTTTATGCTCTCTGTATGTGTGTATATATATCTCCTCATTATATGTTCCATTCTATATGCATCCGAAGAAGTGGGCTGTAGTCCACGAAAGCTTATGCTCTAATAAATTTGTTAGTCTCTAAGGTGCCACAAGTACTCCTGTTCTTCTTTTTGCGGATACAGACTAACACGGCTGTTACTCTGAAACCATTCAAAGAGATACATTTCCCACTTTTTCTTTTCTTTATTTTAATGCTTGTTTGCCTAGAGTTTATTTCCTAATTTTGAATTTCCTAATATGCAGCTGTACAGTACGGGAGAGGGCACTAGGATGCCTTTCCCTCATCTCCTTTCATAGGCCACATCAAGAGAATGCAGGATTGCAGCCCCTATGATCTGAATCTAACTCAGTGTCAGGGAGTCAGATAATGTAAACTGTTGCAGTTTGCAATAAATGTAATAGCTTCAAAGGAAGTCTAACAATATAAAGACAACTTAAAATATAAGATGCTGTATTGGTGAAAGGACTTTAATTTACACCACTTTACACATCTCTGAATTTGGCCCTCTGGATCAAGTTTCTGTCTTGTATGACTTGTGCATAATTTGGCCAAGCAAACCTGTATTTGTTCAATACTTACCAATTTGTACTTACAGATGTAGGTTTTGCAGGTGTAATTTTTGAAGCTCTTTTAAAAATCAGCTTGGTAGTACAGTCATTTACACTGATTATTCTCCCTCCACCCCCATCTTTCCCTCTGCTGCTTATCACACTAAGATATGAATTCCCAACCCTCCATTATCTTCTAAAACAGTAATCCACAGAGTCAATGTTGAAATAACAGAATGCAATAATTTAACATTAACTAGAGAAGAATATACAGTGCCTGTTAATAATCAAGGAAGTAGCAAATTCTGTTTTTTTTACAAAGCAATTCAAATGTTCATATTCTGCATGTGTCACTAATAATAACCGGACAAACGAGCCAGGAGATTTTTGTAGGATATGCATAGTGGGTCCAGATTGGGCTAGTTTATACTGACATCATGATGAGGCCATCATCCCGCATTGGACTGAACAAGTAGGCAATAGGATAATTAATGATGAATAAGGTTAGATATTATGTCTCTTGTCAAAAAGCTTTATGAAGCACATCTTTAATTTTTTTCCAGGATGTTATGTGGGCTAATGCTTAATGTGATCAAAGTGAACAAACACATTTTTAATGGCCTGTAATGTATTTGCTCCTTTCCTAAACTAATCCCATCATTATCACTGTCAGTGTATTAGTACAGGCAGTCCATTAACTGGCTGCAACATGATCACTGAAGACAAATATAAGATGGGATATTCAAAAATGAACTTTTTCTTGCTGTTGTCATTACAATATACAGTTGTAGGGAAGACACAATAAACTGATCCATAATGAAATGTAACACAGGGACCACTCCATACAGTATGGAGTGTATATAAGTGTCTCAGATCACGTAACTTTGATGAAGTGAATTATTTTTTTCTTCCAGTGGCCTTTATCTTGTTTACATTTTTCAAGATCTTAAACACCTATACATATTCTTCTGCCATTGCACAGGGATTCACCTTACCTCTCAAGCTCAATATTTCAGTGGTCACAAATCAATATTTTTTTCAGAATGTTCATTTTGTAGGACATCTCAGCTTCTCATCTGATTCTAAATGGTTTTTTTTTCCAAAATGTTGGGATTTCCCATGGCATGGAAATTCCAGTTTCCAATCAGCTCTAGACAGAATCCTGTGCTTAACATTCTGTAAAGTGAATACTGTCTGTTCTGTGAATCAGCACAGCACTACCAGTACATTTATAATGGTTAGAGATGCAATGCTTTAAGTCTCAGATCGCTACATATTTTCAACTCATTAAGCACTGTCTCCCTCTTACAGATGAATGTACTGCTTCAGAGATAAACACAGTCTTGTTCTAATATTTTTGGACTGTGATAGAGAACTCTATCACTATGTTAAAGAAAATTCAGACATTTGATTGTGTATTCCCTGCTGAACCAAACCATCCACTACTCACTATCTCAATCATAACCCTCTCCTTTTAGCAACATACGGGCTGAAAAGAAAAAAAAAACTGATCTACCTTAATGCTCATAGATACATCAGTAATACATATGCATAATTCTGATGCCCTTCATACCAGTTCTACAAAATAAACAAAAAACACAAGGTTGTGAGCAATTATTCATATTGTCCCTGAAGATACCTAATGTATTGCCCATCAGTTATTAGATTGTATATTGGTTCAGAACTTGTGTGAGATGCATGCAAAGAATCATCTAAGAGCCTGCAGGCATTGTTTTTTGCTGAGACAAAAGGTTGTATTCTTCCCTCTGGGCTGGAACTGATTTAGTATCCCAGCATGATATGGGGCTGTTAAAAGTCCGACATTTCAAAAGAGATATACAATTGTCCTGACCAGTCAATGATCAGTTATGGATATTAAAGTACCCACGACACTTTTAACAAAGACCCTTGGGCCAAATTTCAAGTTGGATAATTGGCTTTTACCCATGTATGTATGCAGGCTTATGGCAAATTACATTCTGTCAATGTATGTGTGTTTGCTTCTGATAAATACCCCTGCAGTAAGAGCTGGATGGTAGTCTTCATTCCCCATCTTGCCTTGTTGCCCTTCAAGGAGAGTTATATCTCAGGAGCGGGTGAAGTAATCCCCAATTAATATAGTCTTAAAACAATTGCTTTAAAAAGCACTTTTGGAAGGTACTAAATAAATGCAAGATAGTTATCAGATACCTAGGTACTTTCTTTCCTGGTAGATTTTCAACTATTTAAACATTTGACTATTTGTACTTTATATTTCTCATTTCGCAGTCTGTTTTAATGAGGGGTTCTGTGATGGTAGGTACTAATTATGACCATAAAGAACACATTCCTAAGGACTGTAGAAAGACTTGGCTCCCAAATTCATCCATTCATTTCTCTGGGAGTTAGTGAGTTTGTCAGTTATGACAAACACATCAGCAAAAGCTATTTTAAAATAGATGGTGGAACAACCAGACAAGGGATTGGCAGAGGGGGCCCTGAATGGTCTCGCTTTTGGATGGGCTGGAGATTCTCTAAGTGTACTCATCTCATCTCTTTATCCACTCTCTGAGTAATTATGTCCCAGTGCTGCTCACACATGCACACACATGATTATTAAATTATTAAATTTGTAATGTAAATTATTAAATTTAAGCTATGCTCCTTCCCCTTGCCTGCTATGCCCCAGATCTCTCAATGAACACTTAAATTGACCCAGTGAAACATCATTATTTTGTGATGTGGATCTAGTCTGTTTTCTCCTCCCTGTGATCTTCAGATAGAAGATGAGATGACCTACTCAGAATCAGTAATGATTCCCCCGCATCTCTCCCTGTGGCCTTCTCATCCTATCGAGGGAGGGGTAAGTCTTAGTGAAAATTTTATCAGAACAGCTGCTCTCATGGTATTTTCAATAAAAGGATTCTGAAAAAAGCCTCTCCTCTAACGCTCTGAATGATGTCTAGCAGGCAGGAAGAAAAGTATGATAATAATCCTGTCAATTCTGGGACCTGGAATTGCCTTAAAGATATTTTATAGCTATCTTGATATATATGTGGAGCATGGCAAGATGGAAGAGTTCTGGGAAGGCAATTTTGTGCTAAGAGAAGTGGTATTAAAAGAGTAGAACTGTCATGCAAACAAAGTACAAGATATATACAGTATAGTTCTTTGGCTTGATGCTATCTACATGTGTAGGGGTTTATAGGTGGGTGTTGGATGCCCTCAGGGGAGAGTAGAGCTTGAGGGAGGGATGGATTGTTATAGTCAATGAAACTTTTATGATTCTATTTAGTGTGTGTTTATTATTTTGGGAACATGCTTCCCCGCCCCCATCTCTCTTGTTGTACCTTGATCCACCAGCCTGACCTTGACAGCAGGTGGTCCTAGATGGAGGGTTGGACTTCAGGCTATCTAAGGACAAGGTTAATGATAGATTATTAATTGTAGGGGTTAACGACCCACTAGAAGCATAAAAAGCTTTTGGTAGAGAGGTCTTGGAATATTTTTTTAAGTATAAATTATCTGGCTCTTATATCAGTGCAAATAACAATTGGTAATAGCAACACAAAAGGAGGCTAATATTGTTCAGGTTCACATTTGGAGGATCTTCTTGGATACTCACCTCTCCTCAGATGCCCCAAAACAGTGGTGAAGATTGCTTCTTATGAATTGGTACCTGTGTGCACACTACATAAAGCTACATTTTAAAGATACTTCGAATCTGAAGCTGGTGTGGAATGTGGCCCCTGCTTTATTGAGCACTGAGAGCACATTATACCAGTATTCAAAGATCTGCAAGTTCAGGTATTGATTTTAACCTTTAACACCATAAATAGCTTGGTCCTTGGCTATCTTCTCTCTTTTGGAGTGATACCACAACACTTGCCATTAGATTCAGCTTACAGGTCCCTTCTTTGAAAGTAAAGTGGGCCTTTAGCACTGGTTTCTCCATTCTGGAGATCTCCTCCTTTACTTTGACAGTCCCTGAATCTGTTAACCTTATCATCCCTGTCAGCAAGAGCAGGGAGAGGTATTTGAACTAACTCACTGTGGGGTCTTATTCTTTCAGGGAGCCTTAGTTTATATGGGGACATGATGTTATAAGTTACTTGCTGATGTTTGAGGTGAGTATGTTATGTTATTATTTGGAGTGTGTTAAATTGTGGCCTGTCTGAGAATCATTGTGCTTGTATTTTATCTGTATTAGATTTTTTTTTAACCTCTCTCAATGCCTAGAACTGACACATGCACTATATTCAAGTACAAGCAAAGAAAATAAAACTTCTCCCATTCTGCAGCTCTGGGAGACAGTAAGAGGTATCTTGCTTAATATTCACAGTAGCATAGGCACTGAAAATGAATCCCTCTTCCACAAATTAAGTCGATTACTGTCAAAACAAAACTGGCTTTTTCTTTGGGAGATGGAGAGAGTCCACTGCATGATGTTAGCTCCTTAAGAAGCTGTTCAGACAGACAAGGAATTACCCAATCAAAGTCTCTCCCCCAGGGGTGGATTTCGGGGCAGCTGATCCAGGAGACTGCTGGGGGTGGTCAGGCTTGGTGGGCACTGGGATTAGGGAGCTGTTTTCGTTGTTAGCAACAAAAGGAAAAATAGAATGTTTGAAGTAAAATGTTTCCAGTCTGTAGACAACTCTCTTGGAGAAGCATAACAGAACTGTTTATGAATGTTTTGAATGAGAATAAAATAAAGCTTCAGGACTGCCATGGACAAGGCTATGACAACGGCGCAAACATGAAGGGAAGAAACAGTGGTGTACTGGCAAGGATCCTTGCACTGAATCCAAGAGCTTTCTTCATGCCTTGTGGCTGTCATACCCTCAACCTGATTGTGTCAGGTGCAGCATCATCTTTAGATGCCGTGTCTCTCTTTGGGCAAAGGATGTACGTCCTGTTTTCATCATCAATTATGAGGTGGAAGATCCTCACGGAGAATATTACAAATCTGACCATAAAGCCTCTCTCTGGGAGAACCGCATTAGCAGTGTAAGGCCAGTGACGTACCAAGTGACTGAGATTTACGATACTCTGATGGAACTGGCACAGTCGAGTAAAGCCAAGGCCGGAATCTGACACGAGGTGCAAAGCCTGTCAAACCAGATCACTGACTTCAAATTTCTGGCCTTAGTTGTGGTTTGGCACAATATCCTGTTCCAAGTAAACGATGTAAGCAAGGCATTACAAACTCCGTCGATGGACATCACGACAGCTACTACTTTGATGGGATGTTGCCTTGATTTCCTTGTGGACTACAGAGCCAACAGATTTGAAGATGCCATCACTGCTGCCAAAGAAATGACAAAAAACATAGCAGTTGAGCCTGTCTTCAAGGAAATTCATATTCAGAGGAAGAAGAGACAGTTTGGTTACTAGGGCAGAGATAAGGTGATGGTATGCTCAGAAGAAAAAACCAAGAGGTAGGTATTTTTGCTCACTTATTGAGATTGCTTGAGTGTCCATTGAAGAAGGGTTCATACAAATGAAGTACCACAAAAAGACCTTGGGGGGGGGGGTGTTGAATGACCTTAGTAAGCTGCCAGCAGACAGGAAAATACTCTTGAACAATTATACAGACCTTCACTGGATACTGACATGGGGAATGTCCAGAGGTCAGTGATAAAGATCTCTATGTCAAATTGGACAACATCCATCACATTTTGCCACACAGGAAGCACTCTCCACTTCAAGTTTTCCAATTCATTCATGATGCAGAGATGAAGGACACTTTTCCTAATGTGCAACAGAGGGTCCTGTGGCACCTTTGAGACTAACAGAAGTATTGGGAGCATAAGCTTTCATGGGTAAGAACCTCACTTCTTCAGATGCAACTCAAAGGTGCCACAGGACCCTCTGTTGCTTTTTACAGATTCAGACTAACACGGCTACCCCTCTGATACTTTTCCTAATGTGTGAACAGCTTTTAGGATTCTGCTTATGAATCAGTCACTTGAAAATGTCATTGGCCAGTCTTTGGATCTCTCTGACAGTATGCTTCAGTTCGCGAGGGCAAAAGTGAGAAAAGCGACCTTTTGAACTAATGGACTAGGTTTACCATTCTACGGCTGTCACCTGCTGTAATGCTATTTAATACTGGTCCACCCAATGTTGCTTCACAGTTCAATTTCTTGATGTTAGTACACTTCAGTTATTCGTCAAATTAAAACATTTCTATAAACTTAGAGGAAACATTTTTTTTTTATTTCCTTATATATGGCACGAATAAATACAGATTTACAGATCCTACCATGCAAATTGATCATCTTCTATGACAAGGATAATTCCTGCATGCGAATTGTGCATCAAAGTCGTGAAATGGTCTACAAATACAATAAAAATAAGGTATTCAAAAGTTTAACAAACAGAGGGGGGGAGTGACAAAGATGTTCCTCGCTTGGGGTGCCATTTGATCTAGGGCCAGTCTTGCTCTCCCCCAACTTCCAACAGTGACTCCTTATAGCTAATACACCTTCTAAATCAACTAACCTTTGTCATCCTAGAACAGAAACAAAAACCTGCAGATTAAGCTTGAATTATCAAGATAACAAGCTTGATTGTGAGGTTTCAACCAGTTGATGGTTTTCCAAAACACCTCAAGAACAGCATTTTTTTGGAGTAATGACAGCTATCTATAAATAAAGAATGCATTTAAGTTTACCATATGTTTTCAGGCTTGTAAAGCTGTTGGTCCAGATTCTCAGCTGCCACAAACTGGTGTTGTTCCATTACTTCAATGGAGTGATGCCTATTTACACCAGCTGAGAATCTGGTTAATTCATTTCAAATTTGTTCAGAAGGATGGGTTGCCTCTTATTTCATTCAAACAAATCCACCCAATCCTTGGTAAACTCTCTTCAGTTTCTCTTACTCATAATGCATGTTTTCATTATCCTTCACATTACAATGGAGGGAAGCAACCTTTAAATTACTTGATGCTAATCAAACATTTTGCCAATTATTAAGCATACCAATCTATTTCTTAAGAAAGAATACAGGAATTCAGATTTATATGTTAGGGTACTGGGGTGAGTTTTTTTAAGGCCTAGTTTGGGAGAAAATCTACATCATAAGAAGTCATTTTTTATTTAAAGTGATGTTAATTACAATTACCAACACTGGAGATTTTGACAATCTGCTATAAGTGATCACTGAGACTCTGTGAGGGGTCTACTGGGTAAACACAGACATTATCTTGTGACCTCTGATTGTCAAAGCCATCATCATTAAGTGGAACATTGAAAGCATTTCTAGGAAATGTAACCATTAAATTTGCAGAATCGAGAGTAACTGGCATTTGATGGATACTAGACATTCCAAAATTGATCTCCTTGTCAACCTGTCAATATCTATAATACATGAAAGACTTCATAACAGTTAATTTAGCATTTATTTTTTTCCTTGTGTGAAGGACTAATTTTGCAAATTAAAAAAACAGCACCTGATGTTTACAATGAAGTTGTTTAATGTATGAGGACATATCATAGAAAAGGTTTGTTAAACACAATTAAAAGTACAACAGTCCCAAGAATGTACGTTTATTTTCCCCATAGGCACACATCAAAATTGAGCCTCTCTCTCCCACGTGTACTTTCGAAAAACTCCCTCTCCTAGCAACTTTCACTGTCTAGTTAATAGATATTTTCATACAGTTAATGTCAACATTAAACAAAGTTAAAGCAGACCATCAGTGCATGATTCAAACCAGTGAATGAGTCAAACACAGATCAGCCAGTGAACTCTGGTAAGTAGTCTCTCTCAAAACGTATCCATTTTCTAATATTCAGACCATGTGCTCATCTGGGGACAAAGTATGAAGAAGCCTGAAGTAAACATCCAGCTAAATCTCTTGGAGACAGGGGAAATGTATACATTTGTCATGAGATCCAATGCTGCCAATACAGTGACATATCTTTCTGCCTGGGATCACTGCACCATCATCTACTTTGAATGGTAATGTAATTTTTTTTTGAAGGGTAATATACTTACTGATATGTGTAAAAAAAGGATGATGGGGAGAGAGAAGGAACATGTCACAAACACTAATAAGAGGGACTGAGAATTGGAAATGATAAATCTCCTCATCGTCCTTATTAGTCCTCTCCTCTATCCAACAGGCTTTACGTCTGGGTGTACTTCAAGAGGCAGAGGCCCTGAATTCTTCCTTCAGTTCATGAGAAGTGCATGACCAGGGAAACACCAGTTCAGCAAAATGCTTAAGTACTTGGTTAAGTCCATCCCTATTCAGCTAAGCACGTGCATATGCCCTATTTGCTTTAATGGGTGTTAAGCACATGTCTAAATAATTTGTTGAATAGGGAGTCTGATGAATTCAAGCCTAATGCAGCCACAGGTTACTGTAGCCTCTGCAGCCAGCCCCCTCATCTCCGTAAAGAGGGATGTTTGGTGAGTGGATCCACAAATCCCCTGAGTATGGAATCTTAACCCACTTTCTGATAGAGTAGCTGAAAGAATCCCAGAACAATGTTCTGCATAGCACAGGGAGTCCACAGATCCATGACATTCCTCTCCCCCTTCCCAAATGCAGCAGAGCCACATAGGGATGTCTACACTTGGACCTAGTAGCAAAGGCAGCAGCAAGTGGTGGCACAGGCTAGCCATGCAGAGTACATACCTGCCTGAACCCCACGGGTATGTACTTGGCACAGCTAGCCATGCCTCTGCTCCCACTGCCTATGATACCCAAGCTGAACTACTATTTTTAGCATGCCAGCTCGATGAGAGCTAGTGCAAGTATGTTTACGTTAGTTGGGACTCACACCCCAGCTCCAAGTGTAGGTGTAGCCATAGCTTCTGTTGCTTTCAAAAAACATGTAACATAATGGGGGGTAGGTGAAACAGGATTTGGCCTTGGAAAAGAGGAACCCAAGGCCAAAATGGAATAGGAGGTTCAGAAAAACACTTCAGAGCACTGAGATGACAAAACCTTGAGACACCTTTGTTATTTTTTTAAAAAGTGCCTTGGAAACAGATTTAGGCCAACATGTGCAAATTCAGGCATTAAAGTTAGACGACTAAAATAGGTGGCCTGGGGCTTGGAAATACTGATGTCGATGAGAGTAATAGGAGCTCAGTATGTTTCAAAACCAGGCCACCTACATTTATGTTGTTTTAATATGGATTTACACACCTCTGTCTGTTTTTACTGTTAAGATCAGATAGCTCTGTCAACAAATGTGAAAAAAAGAGGAGAAAGATGTTTTAATTGAAACTTGCATTGGCTAAGCAAGAGGGACACACACACACAGTTAATATTTCATCTCTTTCTTTTAACTAGTTCTGGTTTAAAGGGTATTTTTGTAGGTAGATCATCCAATGTAAATTTACAACTGGATATAGGTAAATGTGCCTGACATTTGCAAAATTATGCATGGGGTGCAGTGGGAGTGTCATAGCTAGAAATCCCACCTAACATACTACAGTAAACTCTAATGAGTCCTGCTTTCAGCAAGCACCCATAGGTTGCACAGGGCCAAGAGATGGTTGTCATAGGGGAACCATTAATAACCCATCCTCTCTACGAAAAAAAAAATCACACTGGCAAATTTTCCACTCTAGCAATTGTTTGATATTCTCTAGACTCTCCCAGCAGTGAAAAGGAATTACTTTTTCCTTTAAAATGAAAGCTGAGATTAGCTTTTACAATTAGTCATCCATATTATGAGAGTGGGGAGGGCACAGGTATGGGTTTCACTCTTAAATTCTGACTTTGCTCCTATTCAATTATTTGCCTCCCCCAGCCCTAGTTTAGCTAGTGAGATCTGCTCAGATTTCAGGCAGGAAAGTAAAGACTGAGTCAGAGGTGGGAACTGAAAGCACGGTCTGGCTCAATCAAAACTATAAAGAATTATTATTATTCCTTTATCTTTGTTCAACAGCTACAAGTAATTTTCCCCCCTATCCTCTCAAACAAGCATTTATCTAGGAAGTCCTGCTGAAATAGATGCCAGTAAGAGCTGATCAAGAATTTTCCTTTTGAAATGTTTTCAAAAAACACAGAAAGAGAGCTTTGGAGCAGGCAGAGTAGCAACATAAAAATGGGGCTTTCACATCCCAGTCCAATGTACTAACCCCAGGACATCGGGTATCTTGGCAGTGGGGGGGGGGGGTTCTCCTCCGCACTCCACCTCCCCACCCCCCGCAAAAAAATAAATAATCCTGGAAATGAGAAACCTTCCCAATGATGAAAATTTAATTAAAAAACTGATATGCTTGCACAAAAACTTTCAGTTTTGACAAATTAGCATTTTCCAGTGAAAAGTCTCAACCAGCTCAATCAATGCAAGCCATATTGGTCCCCTTTACTCTTCCCATCGACTCACCTAAGCAGCTACATGGTAAGGATTTAGGTATTAGTCAAGGTCCCTACCTACTTACAATTTTCTTTACCCTTTGTCAGGGTGGTTAAACACTGGAATAAACAGCCTAAGGAGGTTGTGGAATCTCCATCTCTGGATATCTTTAAGAGTAGGTTAGATAAATGTCTAACAGGGATGGTCTAGACAGTATTTGGTCCTGCCATGAGGGCAGGGGACTGGACTTGATGACCTCTCAAGGTTCCTTCCAGCCCTAGAATCTATTAATCTACTTAGACACAGAGGCAGATGTTTTCACACAAGTTGCCTTTATTAACAGTTGCATAGCAGTCCAGTCATACATGACCCTTCTGAGCTGGTAGTTGTAACTATGGCTGAGTGACTGGTACAACCTAAGCCCATGTTACATACAGAAATTAAATCAGTTTATCTAAATTGCTTTCTAATTGGATTTAGTTAATGTGGCACAACTCCCTTGCTTGAACATTATTGAACTCGGTTTAAGAATAGCAGATATTGATGCAGCTTAGTTTGACAACAAATCAATGCAATTTCAGCTTGTTGTTTGGCCCCTAGTTATGTGCGCTAGACTCCCAAGTAGAGGGAAATGATCAAGAATTACATAGAAGTGCAAACTGAAAAAAAAAATCAAAATTGAATTTGTTTGAGCCTCAGATCAGAATTTAGGTTTTGGGTGAAGTTTGGGTTGCTTCTGAACCAGTCCATCTCTCCCTCAAAATATTACTTGCTTAGATATTGTGGGATAAATGGAGAAACAGCCAAGCCTCTTTGTTTTTATTAATGTCAGTTGTGCTACTAATGTCAGTTGTGCTATTAATGTCAGTTGTGCTACTGATTCTGCAAAGTGCTGAGCATCTTCTGAACAGCGATGGGCAGCACCCAGGACAGAAAAGTAGAAAGAGGGCCCAGTCTTTCTCAGGCCTGGTCACAAAAGGTGTTGCAGGCACTCAGCAAGTTCAAAAGGCATTCATCATCTTGCAGGATCAGGCTTCCAATTCTTTATGGAGCCTGAAAGAGCGGCACAGCAGCGTACCTTCTCTCCCTACACTCTCAACAGGAACTAGCAGAACAACTGCTAAAAAGCAGGAGGCAGGTTGTGAAAGTCTCCTCCCCCCTTTTCTATTTATATATTTCTGTCCTTCATTCCCACATCAAGAGGCTGTCAGCTTAGTTTTGGAAAGCAGCACTGCATCCCCTCCCCCGCATCAAGAAAATCCTTAGATCCCTTTCAAATTCTCATTAAAACACCTGCACGGTATCTGTGACATTGGCATCTCTTTGAGAATGCACTCTTCAAAGCTACTGTTAAATACAAATTTGAACTTAATATAAATAATATTATATATCCCATTGATGTTTCACTGACATAGCTTGTCTCATAGTTACACACCCTGTAATGCTGCTGGCAGTGACAGTCACAGTGAGCTCAGGTGAGCTGACTTTGGAGGAAAGGAAAAGTGCTTTATATCATTCAAACACATTCTACAGTTTGAACAGATAATCCTAGTTACACAATCCACCTGTCTGTAGTAAAATAATGGGGAGTTAATGCTGCTGAGGATGTTCTGTCTAAAGGATGGGAGGCTATGACAAAGTTTGAAGCTCATGAAACCTGGTTACTTCATATTATTTGGGTATAAAGGCTGAGCTGCAGCTTATAGATGTGTTTTAAAAATAACATGGGGTTTCTAATTCTGAATATGTCACTGAAACCAAGAAAGATGTTCATATCAGAGTAAATAAACACACAGGGCAGGCATCTGCCAGAGGCTAAATCCTATGCCAAGTGGGAAAACATGTCTTAGCCACAGGTCATAAAGTAAACACAGATGCAAAAGGCCTGTTCATCACAGGCCAACAGAATGTGAAGCAAAATGTAAAAAGAACCTAAATTATAGTTTGACAAGAAGTTCACTATAAAAAAAATTGCACAATGCCTCAATTATTTGGCTGGAAAAAACCACAGGGGTTTAAAAGCAAGAATGGCAGCTGAAAAACTAAACAGAACTGTGTAAGTGTCATTCACATATATAATTTAGGTTGTCTTCAGATTTCTGTTATTAAACCCCATTTTCCAACCCCCTCTATCTTCTCTTAGGCATATTTGTTTAGTTCAAATAGAGTATGAAGGTTTGAGACTTGGAAGGTGCAGATTTAATGATGTTTATATGCTATTTATTCAAAAGTACTTATATTAATTTGATTAATCAAAATATTTCCCTTCATCTCATGCTTTTCATTCTGTAAGCTCTCAGCAGCAGCAGTTTTTCACACCTCCCAATGTCCCACAGAGTCAGCTATTTACACATTTTGAACAGTGTGATATTCACAAATGGGACATTTTCCAGGAGAGAGACATTTAGACATCTTCAGCCTTACTGACTGGAGGCAGGAAGGGATCAGGTTAGACGGGACAGTTTCATTAGCCTGAGAAGCATTATGTCTATTCTCTAGGACTCTTGAGGATGATAGGTTCTTTCAGAATCAGAGAATGAAAGACATCTACCCAGGGGACTAAATGAGTGAGAAGTTAGATTTTTTTTTAGCTGTTGCATTAGATTAGGTCTCAGGAGAAGTGTCATATTCCTGGTTCTGCCACAGATTTCCTATGTGACTTTTGCAAGTCACTTAACCTTGCTGTATCTCAGTTTATGTCGGTAAAATTAAGATAATAGTTCTCTCTTCTCTTTATCTGGTTTGTCTATATAGGAAAAGCTTGTAGGAGCAAGGCCTATCTCTTACTAAATATTTGTATAATACCCAGCACAGCAGACCCCCTAGACACTACTATAATACAAACAATAAGAACTAGAGAACAGAAACCAAAATTAAGTGGGGAGAAGATGGGGACTGGCGAAGGAAATCGAGGGTTACAAGATGAAGTTACAGAGAAGTAAAATGGGACGTGATGATGGACAAAAGTGTGTTGAGTGGGAGGGGGATTAGAGAGGGTAATGTAGTTTAGAGGAAGGAAGGGGAGAGGCAGAGTGAACATGGAGAAACAAGACGTAAGAGAATAAACAAAGGGAGTGAAAAGAGAAGAAATCTAACTGAACACTTAGGATTGAGAAATACAACTTTAAACATGTAATAGTGCTCCTTATATTAATAAATATATGTAGCCCAAGGTCCAATGTGCTTCAATAGCAGCCATGGGAACTACAAGTTGTGGATGACAATCTGTGACATGTTGGGAGAACTTCCTGGTTGCTGCTAGGATGTACCCTATGCTCCCCCCTCCCACTCCACCCCTGCAGGAAGTTTCAGCACTGATTGAAGCTGGGAGCATGAGGCAGGCAAGCAGAGAGGAGGCTGCTGGACTGTAATCCTGTTCTATGCTTCTTTACAGAAGAAAACCTTGTTCCTGGTGGTCAG
The DNA here is from genome assembly GCF_027887155.1 of Malaclemys terrapin pileata. Taxonomy (NCBI): domain Eukaryota; kingdom Metazoa; phylum Chordata; order Testudines; family Emydidae; genus Malaclemys; species Malaclemys terrapin. Next base: position 30,467,077 of record NC_071506.1, read on the forward strand.
GGACGGCGCTTCCACTAGGCGACCCTAGGTGGTCGCCAAGGGCGGCAGGATTTGGGGGCAGCATTTTGCCATTCTTGGCAGCAATTCGGTGGCGGGGGTCCTTCTGCTCTGCATCTTCGGGGCGCTTCGGTGGCAGGTCCTTCACTCGCTCCGGGACCTGCTGCCGAAGCACCCCGAAGACACGGAGCAGAAGGACCCCCGCCGCCAAATGCTCTGAGGAGGAGCGCTGCTGCCTAGGGCGGCAACAACCTTGGCGCTGCTCCTGCTGGTGGATTGACTGAGTGGGTCTAGTCTGAGGTGAATACACACTGACATATGGCGCAGAGCACATGGAGGAGACTCAGGTCCAGTTTCCCAAAGTTGTGTAAAAAAGTCAAGTCAGACTTCCCTTATCTTGAACAATCTCAAGCAGAGAACAGGGGTTGGCGTGTGTGTGTCTGTAATATATATATATATTACACACACACCCACAAAATTAGAACCATGGAAACCACCAACTAAGATTTAATACTGTAGAACCTCAAAGTTACAAACACCGGAGTTACGAACTCACTGGTCAACCACACATGTTATTTGGAACCGTAAATAGACAGTCAGGCAGCATCAAAGACCAAAAAAAAGCAAATAGAGTATAGTACTGTGTTAAACATAAACTACTAAACAATTAAACGGAAAGCAGCATTTTTCTTCTGAAAAGCTGTATTAAGTTAATTTTCAGTTGTAAGCTTTTGAAAGAACAATCATAACAATTTGTTCGGAGATACGAACATTTCAGAGTTACGAACAACCTCTATTCCCAAGGTGTTCATAACTTTGAGATCCTACTGTATACAATTCTCACACCACACTTAACACAATTTTTTAAAGGTGTGTAATAATTTGTATTGTTTAGAGTAGCACTTCTCAACCTTAGCATTTAACTAAAAGTTTTTTGATTGTGAATAGCTTATTTCTTGTGTCATAAAAAAAGTAATAGATTTAATATAATATACTAATTTTGCAGGGTTGGATTACTTATTGATACTCTTTGTTTTTCAGCTTTCCCATCTTTCTGCTCTCAAAAGTCTGTCTTTTATTCTTATCTGGAATAGAAACTCTGATAGCAATAAGTTACAACCAGGGCTGGCTCCAGCATTTCTGCCGCCCCAAGCAAAAAAAAAAAAAAGCTGCGATCGGCGGCGGCAATTGGGAAAAAAAAAAGCCGCGATCGGCGGCGGCAGTTCAGCGGCAGGTCCTTCTCTCCTAGAGGGAGTGAGGGACCTGCCATCCCCGAATTGCCGCAGGTGCTGCCCCCTTGGCCGCCCCAAGCACCTGCTTGTTAAGCTGGTGCCTGGAGCCGGCTCTGGTTACAACTGGTCTTCGGTTCATGTGTGTGCTCAGCCTATGAAATTAGTGCAGCTACTTGTGCTCTGAATTGGAATGTGAACTGAAATAATTATACTGATTCTCCTGACTAGGAAAGCTGTGTGTGGGGGTATTGCTAGATAAAGAGACGCCAGCCAGTAGTGGATTGTGACAGGAACAGAGTGGAATAAATTCAGGCCTGGAATGAGGACATTTAAAAAAAAAAAGCTTACACCAATGCAGAATTTGGTCTACAGATTTGAAACAATTACACCACAGCTCCCATTGATTTTCAAGCCATAACAGGAGCCATGGTTGCTCAGCACTTTGAAAATCAGGACCTACTAGAATTTGATCACATTCCAATTTTGAAGTGTTACACTCAAAGGGCCAGATCCTCAGTTGATGCAAATGGAGAGTTATTCTAATGTACGCATTGGATTTTGTCCCTAGAGATTAGCAGAGATAGGAGTTATTTAATTAATACTGAACATTTAAAAAGTTAGTATAGCAATGAAGGGATGCTGCAAACAGTTTAGTTCCTGGTGGAGAGAGATCTTTGCTAGAGATGGACAAAGAATTTGTCACTAGTACTTAAATTAATATATCTCCCTTATCTTTTTTGCTGAATATAATCAATCACATTTGTTCAATGAATTGACTTTAAAATAGCTGGGTTACTTCTTGACTGATTGAGAGAAAAAAAAGATATAAAATAGATTCATTCACTATCTAGGAGACTTGAAATGTCATGTCCTCTTATCACATTAACACGAAGTATTGCATGTATATGCAAGATCATAATCATGGAGATTTTGACCAGCCCATTATATTGTTTATTTAACTACCCGTGTGCCAGTTTGAAAGAGCCTCACATGTTAAATTTCATGGAAATAGCAGTATAGGAAGGACAAAGGGATGAGCTGACTGTTCTTGGATTTGAACTTGTGATTCCAGGGAGTCTCCATATTTTAAATTGGAGACTTAGGCAATTAAGACATTTCTTGTTGCCATCAACATTTACCTGTTACAATGGTAACACATTATTTCTCTTATAGACACATCCCCAGTCTCAATTTTGATACTTCAAAGTAATGAATTTGTTCCGGCACCATTGTTTGCAATAGCGGTAAAGGTCTTCCTGTACAATACATAAAATTCAAGATGAATTGCCGAATTATATACCATGCTAGCTTTAACCAGTCATGTGCACTTTTAACTCTGCAGGCACAATTTTGCACCTGTAGTGATTTGTGGGAACAATTAATATCATTGTACCCACCTATCATGTACTTTGATACCTACAGCCCACAAATTGCAGGCAGAAGGAAAAAAAAAACATGTCAGTGTTTGGAATTGCCACTTACTCCTCTCAATTACTTCCTGGGACATTTCTCAAGATCAGCCATTGCAATTTCTCTGTATATTGGGATAGAATTTAACTGTGTCAACATCCAGGCTAAACATTTTTTCTACATTAGAGAACTGAATCATTTGTAGTTGAACTAGGAGTACTACAAATCAGGGCCATAACTAGGGCAGGGCGAGTGGGGCAGCAGCCCAGTGCACAAAGCCAGGAGGGGGTCGAAAAATGTGGCAGAGCAGGATCAGATCCAGCAGCATCGGCCCAGCGGCGTCAGCCCCTCCCCCCTGCAGAATTGGGCCCAGGAGCATCAGGCAGAGCCCAGGGTCCTCAGAATGCACAGGATTGCAGGCCCAACGAGCCCAGCCGGCTCTCCCCATGGTGCTAGGACCATGGCAGCAGGCAGGCAGGGCACTGGGTTTCACCGGCTCCCACCTGGGGAAGGGGCAAGGCCCACAGGGAGGTACTGACTGATGGGCTGGCACTGTGCCCTGGGCCTGCACCAGCTGCTCTTCCACTTTGACAGGGAGCATAACACTGCTCCCATCTCTAATGGGCATCCCTGCTGAAGGTATCCACTCCAACACCCCCTAAATACCCTCTCCAGTGCCACCCAAATAACCTTCCTAGTCAGAGGTGGATTAAGCCTTTGTGGGAGCCTGGTCCAGAGCAAGTGGGGGCCCCTCCCCACCCCTTCTGCCTGCAGTCCTTCTTGCTCCATCATGCTCCTAGTGGGGAAATGGGGTCAGGGCTCGGGGACTTACCCCACCCTGTCCCTCGTCCCGGCACTCCTGTTGGCAGTGGGGTTGGGACACGGAGGCTTCCCCCACTCCCCGGTAGGTGTGTCGGGGAAGCAGAGCAGGGCAAGCCCCTGTGCTCTCAGACCCACTCCCTGGCAGGAGTGCAGGGTGGGCAGAGCAGATTGGGCACAGGGATGCCCATTTTTCTTGGGGGCTGCAATTGACTAGGGCCCCATTGACCCAGTGGCTAATCGGCCACTGCTCCTAGTACACAGACATCCCTCCAGTACCCCCCCATACACCCTCCCAGTATATGCATACCCCCAGCACCCCTGAACTTTACCCTTCTCTCCAGCTCCTCCTCCTCCCCTAGCAGTGTCCCCTATTGGGGTCTATATGGTAACCCTAGGGGTCGCTCAGTTCTCATGGCCTCATTTCATGGAGCTGGTGGGAGTGAGTCTGCCTTGCAGGTAGCAGCCGCCTGCCCCCCACCGTCTGGGCTGGGCACCGGGCTTGCATGGCTGAGCTCAGAACTCGGGCTGTGCGACCATAAGCCCATCAGCTATGGGGCTGGGGCAGGGCAGCCAAGGGGAGCAAGGGGTGGCTCCACTCTGCACACAGGGAGTTTGGGGAGAGTGACCAATGTGATATATGCCATCATTTGCGAGCAATGCTCCTCTGCCATGTACATTGGCCAAACCGGACAGTCTCAATGCAAAAGAATAAATGGACACAAATCTGACATCAGGAATCATAACATTCTAAAACCAGTAGGAGAATACTTCAATCTCTCTGATCACTCAATAACAGACCTAAAAGTGGCAATTCTTCAACAAAAAAACTTCAAAAACAGACTCCAACATGAAATTGCAGAACTGGAATTAATTTGCAAACTGGACACCATCAGATTAGGCCTGAATAAAGACTAGTTTCCTACTGTTACTCACACCTTCTTGTCAACTGTCTGAAATGGACCACTGTCATTACCACTTCAAAAGTTATCTTTCCACCCTTGGTATCCTGCTGTTAAGTGAATTGTCTCGCTAGACTGACCTCACACTTGGTAAGGCAACTCCCATCCTGTCATGTATTTATACCTGCTCCTGTATTTTCCACTTCATGCATCTGATGAAGTGAGTTCACGAAAGCTTATGCCCAAATAAATGTGTTAGTCTCTAAGGTGCCACAAGGACTCTTCCTCGTTATTTTTGCTGACATAGACTAACACGGCTACTGAAATCTGTTTTACAAAGGATCATCTCACTAGCTGGGGTGTGGCTTTGATGGGACTTGGAACATTGGAAATACCTTCTTGAGCTGGGAGCATTCAACGGGGAGCAGTTGAGGCAAACCCCGCACAAGCACAACCCATTGCTTTCAGTGTGCAAGAGCTGCTTCTTCTTTCTTCCCCCTTTTCCCTGTTCCTTTCTTATGTTCAGGGCATAGAGAGGGGTGTAAAGTGGATGGGGGCAGATGTCACATGCTGCATCTGGGACACCAGCTCTGGGACCAGTGCCCACCTACTGTTGCTGTCAGATTTTATTATGTTTTATTTTTTATGGTGTCTGTGTCCCATTGTTTCCATGTTCACGCCAGTGTTGTAAGTGCTTAAACTGGGTTGATTTCTCAAGCAGGCCTATGGAACAGTATCAGTTTCAAACAGGGATCTCAAAAATAAGTTCATCTTTACAAAAAAAAAATGACAATGACAGTCCCAAGCTAGTGAGAGAAACTGTAATGATAATTGCTGTCAGACACACCACAAAAAAAGAACCTTTTTGTGCTATCTATATTCAGATATATAAAATATGTTCAATAAAAAGAAAATTACAACAATGTTCCTTTAAGGGTTCTAACCATCGGCTGAAGAAACAGAATGCCAAAAGATAAAATTATTAAAGTTCCTGGAATTTTTTTCCCCATAAGCATAGTAATGTCGTGGAAAAAGTCTCCCACGCATTGATTTTAGTTCACAGACTCAAGCCTGAGAACTAAAATCAATGCGTGGGTGACATTTTCCACGACTGTAAGAAGGTTAAAGTGCATTAACACATTGATGATGGCTCAGGGAAGAAGTCAAAATAAACCTATGGGAAACTCCAGGCAGTGTCGAAGAACCAGTGAAACACTGCCATGGACAATCTTACCTCAATTACAGGTTTCAGAGTAGCAGCCGTGTTAGTCTGTATCCGCCACGAGAGACTGCTGAGCTGGAATTGATATGCAAACTAGATACAATCAACTCAGGATTGAATAAGGACTGGGAATGGCTGAGCCATTACAAACATTGAATCTATCTCCCCTTGTAAGTATTCTCACACTTCTTATCAAACTGTCTGTACTGGGCTAGCTTGATTATCACTTCAACATTTTTTTTTCTCTTACTTAATTGGCCTCTCAGAGTTGGTAAGACAACTCCCACCTGTTCATGCTCTCTGTATGTGTGTATATATATCTCCTCAATATATGTTCCACTCTATATGCATCCGAAGAAGTGGGCAGTAGCCCACGAAAGCTTATGCTCTAATAAATTTGTTAGTCTCTAAGGTGCCACAAGTACTCCTGTTCTTTTTACCTCAATTATTCTTTTAATGCATGGGCAAATGAAATAAGTATTCCTGTAATCACTTTCTATGTCTGATGATCAAACAGCTAATATAATAAGATGCTCAGAAAGTAAAGTCACTATCACCTTTAAGTCAGAACTAGATGTCCTGATATTATGTATTATGAAGCATGATATTTGCACTATATAGATAATAACATCTCATAACTGCATATTTAGTGCTCGTGAACATCAAGTCTACAGCATCAGACAGCTTAAGCCATTTAATTTAATACTAGTTCTTCAAGTTACTTGTCACTCAGGGAAACCTGAGGCATGATCTGTGACTATCAGGACACTAAGGCCCAGAGTTTTCAAGGTATTTAGATGTTTCTGCACTCAGCATTGCAATACCCAACTAATTTAAGAGCCTAGATCTGAATTTAAAAAGGGATTTAGGCACTTAGGAGCCTAAATCACATATACAAAGCCTAAATACCTTTAAAAATTTGGACCTAAACTTACCTTTCTTGTTCTTATATTAAAACTGCATCCATATATTATATTGGCATAAAGACAGAACTGGCAAGGAGAGAAGGGAAACATGGCAAATTTAGCAGGAGGAAATCTGAGGCAGGAAAAGGCCAATATGTGGATAAAAGTACAAGGGTAGTATGAAGTACAATCACTTCTTTTTACATTAAGATTAAAAAAATTAAAATAGGTTGGAAGTCAAAGGCACACATGGTGACAAAGGAAAGAACACTGGATGTTTCTAAGCCCAGAAGAAAATGAGAATGCAATTCAATAAACGAGCTGTTAAGACTAAAATACAACTCTAATGGTGATATTTAATAATGTTTCAGATGGATTGTAGGTTTGGCTGCAATATAATCCTGGTAATTTCACTGAAGAGGGGAACAAAAAGAATGCAAACAAACTAAGTACTAGCAATGTATAATAAAAGTACAATGTAACCAGTGGGTAAATGCAAAAATAAAAAAAAAAAAGAACTCCGGGAGTCATAAGTCATACAGACTGGAATATGTGGTTGTTGTAGATGATTCACATATACAGTAGCACTATTAGTGAGAAAAGCATTGTAGGAAAAGGTTATGGTGAGAGTGAAATTTCAGCATATCATGATTATGAGCAATGATCTGAAGAATGAGTTGCAGTGTGGGAGGTCCAGGTTGGATATCAGGAAAAACTATTTCACTAGGAGGGTGGTGAAACACTGGAATGTGTTACCTAGGGAGGTGGTGGAGTCTCCTTCCTTGGAGGTTTTTAAGGCCCGGCTTGACAAAGCCCTGGCTGGGATGATTTAGCTGGGAATTGGTCCTGCTTTGAGGAGGGGGTTGGACTAGATGACCTCTTGAGGTCCCTTCCAACTTTGATATTCTATGATTCTATGATTCTATGAGATTTGCAGTAAAATACTATGGAGTGTGGATGCCATCCATGTTGATGTGTTTCAGGATGAAGGACATTTAGATGGAAAATACAAATTGGAAGTGTATACAAGTGTGGAGCCCACCCAATGCCCCAAAAGGAGAGTGCCTGTAGATAAGCTTTAAAAAGGAAGCATAGCTTAATTAATAGGGGCTGAGACCTGAGGACTTTTGGATGAAAACTGACAGAGGGCATAGGGGGTTACAGGAATCCCGTCAATATTTACAGTCTAGTTCACCAAATAATGTCAAGAAAACCTGTGATATACTGGTCCTCTTAATCACTGTGAGATCTATGTTCAAGTGATATGTAAGGAGTTAAGTATATATACTAAAAATATGTTGTCTAGATCTGTGAGTATGTTTGGCAGAGAGAAAGAGTTGCTTATCTTACTCTGGCTGGTCATATGCAAACTGAGTATTGTATGATTCACAATGAACATCCACTCACAAGTCTGAGTTGAATGCTAATGAAAGATTGTGAAATTTTGAGAGAGAGGAAGTTAACAGAATGAAGCAAACAGCAAAAGTTATCCTGTGTAAGTGTAAAAATGAATTTTTGGAACTATATCTGGGGTATTGATGAACTCCTAGGTATTCCTTCAGTCTATGAGGACAAGCTATCAGGAGGCATGATCTTATAAAAGGGGGTCTCAACCAACTGATTGAAAATGCTGGAGAAAAAATTTGGGATAAGCTATCTTGTAGGACATAAGGGAACGCCTTATTAGTTAAGTTTAGTCTCTAGAAAGTGTGTTATGCCATTGTTTTATATGTAGCCCTTTGTTCCCAGCTACCACAGTGGTATTTTTATTTGAAAAACTATTCTTTCTTAAATAAATTTCCTTTTGTTTCATAATTGAACTCAACTGCTGTATGTGATACATGAGCGGTTGTCTAAGGTAAAACTGGTAAACTGTAGTACACTGTTCCTTTGGGAACAGAGGATCTGGGATTTCTATGGGTATCCAGTGATCAGGGGCTATATACCACTGCAGAATACTTTGAAGGGACTCAGGTGCAGTTGTTCATAGAATCATAGAAGATTAGGGTTGGAAAAGACCTCAGGAGGTCATCTAGTCCAACACCGTACTCAAATCAGGACCAACCCCAACAAAATAATCCCAGACAGGGCTTTGTCAAGCTGGGCCTTAAAAACCTCTAAGGATGGTGATTCCACTATCTCCCTAGGTAACCTGTTCCAGTGCATCACCACCCTCCTAGTGAAATAGTTTTTTCCTTATATACAATCTAGACCTCCCCCACTACAACTTGAGACTATTGCTCCTTGTTCTGTCATCTGCCACCACTGAGAACAGCCTAGCTCAATCTTCTCTGCACCCCCCCTTCAGGTAGTTGAAGGCTGCTATCAAATCCCCCCTCACTCTTCTTTTCTGCAGACCAAATGAGCCCAGTTCCCACAGGCTCTCCTCATAAGTCATGTGCCCCAGTCCCCAAATCATTTCTGTTGCCCTCCGCTGGACTCTCTCCAATTTGTCCTCATTCTTTCTGTAGTGGGAGGCCCAAAACTAGACGCAATACTCCAGATGTGGCCTCACCAGTGCCAAATAGAGGGGAATAATCACTTCCCTCAATTTGCTGTCAATGTTCCTACTAATGCAGCCCAATATGCTGTTAGCCTTCTTAGCAACAAGGGCACATTGTTGACTCACATCCAGCATCTCATTCACTGTAATCCCCAGATCCTTTTCTGCAGACCTGTCGCTTAGCCAGTCGGTCCCCAGCCTGTAGCAGTGCATGGGATTCTTCTGTCCTAATTGCAGGATTCTGCACTTGTCCTTGTTGTACCTCATCAGATTTCTTTTAGCCCAAGCCTCCAATTTGTCTAGGTCACTCTGGACCTTATCCCTACCCTCCAGCATATCTACCTCTCCCCCTAGTTTAGTGTCATCTGTGAATTTGCAGAGGGTGCAATCCATCCCATAATCCATATAATTAATGAAGATGTTGAACAAAACCAGCCCCAGGACAGACCCCTGGGACACTCCGCTTGATACCAGCTGCCAACTAGACATCGAGCAGTTGATCACTACCCATTGAGCCCGATGACCTAGCCAGCATTCTATCCACCTTATAGTCCATTCATCCAATCCATACTTTTTCTAACTTGCTGGCAAGAATACTGTGGGAGACCATATCAAAAGCTTCGCTAAAGTCCCGATATATCACATCCATGGCTTACTCCACAGAGCCAGTTATCTCATCATAGAAGGCAGTCAGGTTGGTCAGGCATGGCTTGTCCTTTGTGGTCAGGCATGACTTGCCCTTTGTGGCAAGTCAACCTTCAAGACAAAGACAGAGCTGGTGTAGTCAGAGGAGAGTCCTTGAATGGATGACAGATTTGGCTGTGATGGGAACTAACACCCAGCTAGTATGGATAAGTCTCCCTCGCACTGGAGGCTGGGGGTAACAAAGTGACTCACAGCCTTAGGTGCCCTGAGAAGCATCACCGAGGCACCATTGATCCTGGGAAAAAAACCACTGACTGGATTTGTAGTCTCATGGCGGTAAAGAAACAATCAGGAAAACTGAGAATTTCTACTCACTCCAAACCACTGAAGAAGGGATATAATAGAAGCCACTATCTACTACAAGCTACAGATATTTTACCAGGCTACCCAACTGCTTTGTCTACCCTATTTAGTAGATATCTGTGGTTATGAATATTAATAGGAATATATTTGGCTGCAGAGGAGACTTAACTAAAACTAAATTAAGGTCCTGATGGAGTGCCTGCCTATTATCATTATAGCTGTAGATGGTTTCAATATTGGAGAAGAAGGCTATGTGAAGAGATCATGGAAAGAAAGTGACATTTTGGGAAAGATATAGGCAGAGAAATATCCAATTTAACCTGGATAATCTGAAACTACATTGTATTTGTCTTAAGAAAAGAAAGAAGTGCCATACATCACATATTTGCTGACAGTGGAAGAGGTAAAGTCTGATCCTGAAAAAATCATAAGGCTGCCGTGTCCCACAAGTATATGTGGAAGTCAAAAAGCCCTTAAGGACTGTGTTGAAATTGTGTAACCACTTGACAGAGAAGCATGAGCCTTTGAGACAATTCATACAAAGAGACATCACAGGGGAAATGCACGGGACAACACAGAAAGGCTTTTGAAGAAATGAAGAGGGTCATCACAAATGCTCCATTAATAAAGTATTACAACACAGAGGAAAGACTAGTTGTACAACATGATGCATCTGAGGCCAGTCTGGAAGCAGCATTAATGCCCTCTAACAGCAGTTGTAAGCTGTGATTTGTCAGTTAAGGAGCAGACCCCAATGGTGCTAAAGAAAATCATTGACCAGGATTGACCAGAATAAAAATAATACCAGCACCAGAGGAAGTTCACACCATTTTTTTTCTTGCACACAAGATAGTCTTGAGTCCAAAACAGTATAACTTTTTAAGGGAGAGCCATGATACCAAAACAGTGAGGATGGGCGTAAAGTCACACATGCATTCATCACATGTTGGAACTGAAAGGCACCTGCAAAGGCCACAGAAGCATATCTACTGGCCAGGCACAAATGCACTGTTGTAGAGCTACACAGAATAGTAAGATATCTGCTGTACTTGGAAGAACAATCAGCAGAAGGAAACACTCCTGCTACAAGAGATACTAGAGAAATTGGTGGGTCAAGGGGAATGGATCTTTTCCCTTCCAATAGCGAGATATATTTAGTTACAGAGGACTACTACTAAAAACTTTTGAGAGGCTGAATAGTTGTAGTAAAACAAATAAAAAAAAGTCATATGCAAATAAAAGCACATTCTTGTGAGATATCATCTCCAAGCTACAGATACTGCAGCACAGCACACTTTAGGTAGTTCAGAGCATTTAGGAAAAGGTGGGTATTTGAATCTGAAATCTGTCTCCAGGGCACCCATGAAGCAGTGGAAAAGAATGTACAATGAAGACTGCCAAAAGGTTGCTGATGAAAGTAAAAGGATGTGGAACTGCTCCCTACCTAGGAATTACTGCTGCTCAGAAATGATCAGATGGAACTTCTTCAATACCACCCCACTGGAGAGTGCTGATTCATCAAAAATGAAACCTACAGTGGAATTAGCTTAATTTCAAAGATTGGATTTGCCAGGGAGATTTCCTACCAGCTTGCCCACTGACTCCTCAGCAGTCCAACTGGCTGCTGACAGGGACCGGGAAGCCTGGAACACATGGGAGTTCCAGTTTCCATGCTCCTAGGACTGTGGCTCCTCAGTAGGCTGGACTCCTAGGGCCCATGACTCTAGGTCAGGCAGCCTGCTGGACTGCCCCTAAGCCTGGGACCCCAGGATCAGTAGCTCAGGTGCAGTCAGCTAGGCATACTGCCTCTCAGTTGTGGAACCCTTGGCTTCCATGGGCCCATGGCTCTAGGGAAGCCAGCCAGGTGGAATGCCTCAGAATCAGGGATCACAGGAATTCCAGGGTCTACTGTTTTGAGGCAGTCAGCCAGACTGTCCCAGAACTGTAGACCCCACAGCTTTTCTCTTGAAGAGAATTTTGAGTTTTGTTCCAAATGAGTTTGGAATGAAACCAAATTTCAATATATTAAAATCCTCCAGAAAACACACACACAGCTTTGTGTGTTCTTTCTCCACACAACTCTGTTAGAAATACTACATCACAATATCACCAGGATTTTAAAAGCAGTCCAGCACACAGACAGATGAGCTGAAGCACATAACTACTGGTATCAATCAGTAGAAAGCTACTAGGACTAAGTCCACAATTCCATAATCCCCAGAACAAAGTGCAAGACAATTAAAAGCAGCTAAGCATTTTATTACTGTGGATTTGCCAAGGACCTACCAGTACTCAATAAAATCAGTGAACAAAGACTGCAACTAATAAATAATCATAATATGGTCAGGGGGAGCTAAAGTTCTGCAAACAGATTAAATAAGCAACAAAGAGGAGAGAGACATTATAAAGAGAAACGGATGACATTTAAGAAGGAGCATGGAGAATTCCTAAATTCTGGGCACAGCCAGCAGCTTGGCAGATTCAGAGAGAGGAAGGTCAGAATGCACAGGGAAGAGAATAGATGTGGAAATGCTACCCACCCACCATAACAAAGTACCACAGGGCTTGGAACAGCACTATGTGTGTCAGCATTCAAGTATGGAATACTTTACCTCAGAGATTCCTGTCACACCAGAAGCAAGTCACCTGCAAAGTCTAGATCAGGTCAAATAATAATAAAGATGTGAAGCATGATTTGAAACACTTCATAGTTGCACAGCATGATAGAGTGCTAAATTCAAACATTAGAAAAATGGCAAATAACACATGGGCAGCATCCATATCAGGCCAGGCTAAACACAGAAAAAGCTGATCTCTGCCTTGCTGGGCCCTAAAAGAGGTTTTGATGGGTAGACATAGCATGAGCCATCGCTGCCAGGACCACTCTCAGAGGCCTCTCCTCTTTCCTTTCCCAGGAGGCTCTTGCACCCCTGTCCAAGACTTAGTAGGAATCCCAGGATTTGGTCCATAGTACTGGAAAATCTGGTGATTGTAACATCTGATAATTAAAGTCACGGGACTGTTCTTCTAGGTCCGAGTTACAGTCCATTAACCCATCTTTAGTTATGGTGAGACTGAATAATACAGGCCAGATTCTGTGCTGCATCTCCTGATAATACCTGCTGCATCTCTCAAAAGATGCAGCACAAGAGGAAGGGAGCTAATATAGATTTACATCACCTTTGTGCCACCTGAAATCAGGTGAGCTGTGTGGACCTAAATTGCCCTCTACATGTCCCAGGCTGCCTATCGGATGCTCATGAATCTAGAATCTCTGAAGCCCTGAGATTTATGGGTACTCACCATCCTGTCTCCCACACACCACTTCCTGTCCCTGATCTCACGCACCCTGGCACAGCTCATGAGCTGAGGCTTGTGAGTGAGGGCAGCATAGAGCTACTTATGTTAATGCTATATGGCTCCTATACTGAGGGAATTCTCTGCTGACCCCTTGCAGCTCATTTATAGCACCCATATGCTGCTGAATTGTCATTGATGGTCTGGAGCAAGGAGCCAGAATCTACCCCTACACTCCTTTCTCTACAGAAACAAAGATGAATCGTAGTAGATAATATCTATTGGCTGTTACTTAAGATCATCGCACTACTATTACATAATTTTGCTAGTTTTACTGGAGAATCTAACTGTAGACCCATGTCCCCAATCCATGCATGTGCATGCAATACTCCTTTCATAATGTTTGTTTTATTTCTGGCCTCCCTTTTGGTTGAAGCTGTCTAAAATTCACAACATATCAGTTTGATAACATGATTTTATTGTTGTCATATTGTTTGGATCAGACCATATTTTCCCTTTTCATACAAGCAGTCCCACTGAAATCCTGCTCACTTTAGTCAACTAATTAATTTGGGTTAGAACTCCCACTTGAATTAGAAGAACAGAATTTGTCCCTTTATTGAGACCTAATACTCATCATGAAGAATGAGCATTCTTGGGTAACAGATCAATTATGAGGCCGAGTTACACTACTTAGATGATAAACAGTTATCTACAGCTCTAATCATGATCTAGTTTCAACTAGGAAAATCTTGAGACCAACTAAATTTAGAATGATAAACTTTTTTTAAACTAACTTTGTTTAACCAGCAGTTGACACTTGGTCTCTGAAACGCACGTACAGATTATAGTTTTCTGTATGCTACAGACGGGTTTGTTGACTCTGTTGAATGTAGATCCTCATCTGTCATTTAACAACCATCTGGTGTCTGTTGGCAATGCATCATTTTATCATCTGTAGGATATTGTTCATCTGAGGGCTCTATTCCCTAAGCAAATCTTGAGATAATAATATATACAACCTCATCACATCCTTTATCTGCGATTGCAAATCTTTGTTTGAGGATTTTTGAGAACTACACTTCAGGTATTATTAAATCAAGAATATAAATTTTAAAGATTTTTCAAACCTGGCTGCTTAAAGCTAGGCTCCTAAATCCATGTTCAGGTATGTAAATAAAAGTGATCACAACAGCAACTCCCATTGAATACAATCGGATTTGTAGGACTGAGCCCTCCTGTCCAGCAGGCCACTGATATTTAAGAGCCTGACTATGGATTTAAGAGTCTAATTTTAGGCACCCACATTTGAAAACTTCAGGCCACAATATTTTATTTTTCAAATAACAGTTTGACAAATGTCTCTCCAATTTCCAACTGCTTCTCTGATTTTTTTATTACTGTATAATAGATAATCATTAGGTCACTGGTTTCAATGGGAAAGAAATGATGGTTTCCCAGAATTTGATTTGCTGCCAGAATTTGAAATTATATGCAAGTACAATATGAAAATTATGCACAGTTCCTGCCAAGTGCATACTACTGTAAAAACCGTTTGAAACTCAACCAACTTTAGAACAGAGTTTGATTTCAGATTATTCTTGCACTTTTAGGTACAGTCACAGATTGGTCTCCTGCTTCCTTATTTACAGTTGTATCTCATATTTGTTTCCATTCCACTAATTTAAGGTAATATTTGATAAGGCTACTTAAAATAGTTCCACAATCTATAATTAAAGGGGAGCAGTTCTGCTGATTTCAATACTGCTTGAAAGGAAAGTATGTGTGAAAGATTTTGCAGGTTCAGGGACTTACTAAGCACAAGTTTTGGGATATAGTTTGGAATATAGATAAATAGAAAACAGGGAACCTGAAGTCTAGGATTGTCAACGGTTAACATACCTCTCTTTTAGATGAGTCAGATATTCTTACAGTTGATTATATTGTGTTTGCAGTTTCTTATATTCATGTTATGTTTCTAGACTAATAACACACACCTGGAGATAATAATATGGTGGTGGTAGCCACCTGCACAGATAGTGGAGTACAAAAAAGGGTGGGAGTTTCAATGTGGTCTAAAGGAGTTGGGTCCCTAACTCCCTAGGGGTCCTTTGGAATTCTCCTCATTAAATAACATAGTGGCTTTGTTTTGTGAAGCTTGATGGTCACAATCCCCTGGGGAAAGAACAGAGAGGGATATTTCCCTCTAAACAACTGAGGAAAGGAGCTACCCGGATGATAGAAGTTTGAGTTTGTTGCCTCTGTTCTGCTTTATTCTCCTGTTTAAACTTACCAGAACTCTGCCTACTGGTGAACTGGGGATATTTTTAGAGATTATTTTGGCTATCTTTGCCTGTCTGAAGATTTTTTAAGGTGTTTGACATCAAGGCAGAATATGCCAGAGAAATGGTTATTTAATTCCTAAATTCAGCTGTGAACATTTTTTGCAGAAAGGAACTGCATCACCTGTATTTTATCCTCCCGCGTATACCCACCCTGTCTCCTCTTTCTTCCATTTAGCCCTATATAATGAAAGGAATGTCTATGAAAGTCTGATATCAACTGTTTGGAAATGAAAATTTATATCTTTGTCACATGAATTGTTAAACTAAAAGGTTCATGTGAGCCTCATCAAGAAAAACTACGCACTTTGAGAAACCAATAAGATACATACATGTAATCCCATCTGCCACATGTTTCACAGCAGCAGAAAGTACTGGGTTCAATCTATCTAGTGTACCTCTTGAAAAACAAAAAATCTGGCTTGAGCCTCCACCCAGAATACAGGGGAAAATAGATAAATTCTCCCGAGGTTGCCCATAGTAGCTAGAACTTCCTCTTTCACAAGCACTCCTAGTCTATATGAAAAATGAGGGCCTTTTGGGAGAAACAGGGACATAGAATCTGGAAAAACTCAGAAATAAAATCACATTAAAATAGGGATTAAAGCACTCTGTAAATCTGTAGTAGTCTTGTCAAAGTTTAATGTCTCAAGGTAACCCCATTGGAGTGAGAGCAGGCAACTCATTTACCTCCTGTATTGTTCTCTGGGCAGCTGCAACTTTGTGATCCAGTTCTGGAGTATGGGATACAGTCCTTCTGCTGCGCCTGTTAGTTAGTCTACCCACTTTTAGGGGATATAAAGCAGTCCAAACAAAGGAAAATACTTCCCCAACTTCCTTTCCCATGCAAGCGAGCAGAAAGCAGTGTCTAAGGTCCCACAGACAGTCTCAGGTCCCACTCCTCAGTGTGAGGGCTTAGGGCTTAATCCTGAGGGCATTTCAACAAGAAATCCAGACCAGCCCAACTTCTTCCTCAGAAGGTGCAGCCAGGTGACTTGCGCAAGCTGGAGATCACCTGACTTGGGACAGGCAGATGGCCCCAAAGGACCTCTCTGGTGGAGTTCTGCTATGGAAAGTTATTTCTCTCTCAATTTTGCAATATATTGAGGGTAAGTCTCATGGCTGTCTCTATTCTCTGATACACCAAAACAAAAGTCTGTGGGTAATCAGAGTTCTCACACAACCATCAGACAATATCATGTAACTCCCATAGCATTGTTTAGTGGCATTGCATGCATGCACCAAAAATGGAATATGCTGGGTCCAATCTGAAGTCTCCTTTGAACATAAAGTCCCATGCATGTTCAGAAGCTCTGATTAAATCTTTCTGGCTAAGAATCATCTTGTGGGTGATAAGTCCTGGACTTTTTATTTGTAGCCATTCTGAGCACTGTGACTTTCAAAGTTTTTTTCCCCTTGGTCTAAGTGTATCTGAACCATAAATCCATACACTGAAAAGTATTTTTCTCACAGCACTTGTGCAACTGTAGTGTTCCCAACATTCTGTCTCTATATTTCTAGGGATAGGAAATCAATGCATATCAGCTCCAAAGGTTTGCTGCTGGTGATGTTCTGGTGAGTAAGGCTTTCCTCTGAACACAATCACATTTCTTTGAAATGTCCTCAATCATTCGTGAGCCAATAGAATTGACTCTGAATGAGTTCCTGGGTTCTCTCAATTCCCAAATATCTGAAATTATTACTCAAGCATGTCATGGTGAGGGCTTTGTAGTTCCTTGGTAGCACTAATTGCTTCAGATTTTGTAAAGTGTCTGCTGTTATTCTGTGCAACATGCCATTAATCAGCTACCATTTACTCCAGTCTCTTAATAGCAGTTTAGCCTCTGAAGAGTGGAATAATCCTTGCTGGATTTCACTCCTTTCTTTTTGTAATCACAGTGTCATGGATATCACTATCCTGCAGTAGGGCCCCTTGCCAGTCAGCAGCATTGAGGCAAGGCAGTGGAGACTGATCCAATACAGTATGGTTTACCAAGGCTAAAGGAACACTTTTAGTGAGGAGACCTAAAGGTTCTGTAAGACACCCCAGAAGATTGCCCTTAGACCTTAACCCTATGTGACATAGACTGCTGATAGTCGTACTTCAGCTGCAGGAATGAGAACCAACTCCGGGCTCATGGCAAAAAGGACAATGCATTAGCATCTATATTGCATTTCCTTGATGAATACTGAATGATGAATTCATAATAAGCAAATACAGTCATCAGTCTTTGCTCTGCAGTGTTTAACGTGACGCTCAGTAACACTTAAGTTAAAGGATTGTTTTCTGTCCACACCTGAAACTTAGCACCTTACAAATAATCACAGGATTTCTCAGTGACAGCCCATTCTTGCTATGTCTATGCACTAGCTAGGAGGTGTGATTTCCAATGTGCTTAACTATATATGTGCTAGCCCTTCTGGAGCTAACACCTAAAAATAGCAGCATAGCCGTGATGGCATGGGCAGCAGCCAGAGCCACTGTGGCCACATTGATATTTTTAGCACACTAGTTTGAGCAGAGTGAGTGCCTGTATGTCCACCCATACCGGGAATCACACCTCCTGGTGGCTGTGTAGACATACTCTTTAAGGCCAAGAACTCCAGTTTGAGTATGGGGTAGTGAATCTCACTGTCAGATAGTCTTTGTCTAGCAAAGGCCACAGGTTTTCATTTGCCTTCAGCTTCTTGGTACAACAGTGTACTCCAACCTTCCAAACTGGCATCAGTATAGAATAAGAGACTTGCTTAGCAAAGACTAAGACTGAGTATGAGTTAAGCAATTACTGATCCTCCTAATGGCCATTATCATATTTTATTTCCCATCAATTCCTACAGACCTTTAAGGGATCATAATGTTTCTGTTCAGAAGGCTTTTGGACTTCTTAACTTCTGCCTTACGATTTCTTTTAATTTGCTGACTGGTGTCCCCGATGAGATCATTCAGTGGATTTAAAATGATATAGTATAATTCTTTATATTCAGTATATCTGCAGTAGTCTATTCAGCTCCCTCACAGTCAGTCATTGTGAGTATCCAACAGGCAAAAGTGCCCTGGACACTTCACTTTACCCACTGCAAACACCACTCATGGTGCAGGTCAGTGAATAATGGTAATCCAGGTGTCTAAGGTGTTTTCTGCAGATCTGGCTTCTACCCTGCTGATAACCCAGTCCCACCCTGAGACACCCTTACCTGATCCAGCTTTGTGATTCAGCTCAGTGTAAGTGCTGAGTAGGGAGGGACCTCACAAAGGTTGCCTCAGCTCTGCTACTTTCCCCCCTCCCCTAGTCCCTGCTGAAGATCCCTCTCTGCAATATAGATATGTAACATATGTAAATGAGGGGGCTCCCTGTAGCTGTTCTTTTCCCCTTTCTGCCAAACAAAGGGTGCAGAGAACTCCTTCCACCCTAAGCTTCTGACTATAGGCTTAGATAAGAAATGGAAATTCAAAAGCATAAATGTTTTTGTAATTGGAAACTTATTATTGAAGATTATAGGCAAGGCTTAACATAAATAACTTGCATCTTTTCTTAGTGGGCATAATTGGGAAGGTGAATGGAAGGTTAAGTTGTAATTAGGGCCTTGACAAACTGTATGCTGGAGTCAGGATATCTGTCCTAGCTAAGATAAGCAGGAATACCCTAATGCTAGGAACTACAGACAAGATAAACTTGGAATGTAAAGATCACATTCCACTAGAAGAGCACATGGACAGAGAATGCTGGACAGGGATTGGTTCCTGAAAATTACCCAAGTCAATCCATAAATGTATGATTTAATGTGTAGCAAATGCAATGTAATGTGTAAATGTATATAAAGAAAGAGGTTGTCTGTGTAACTTTGGATGTGTGGTACACCCTATACCACCCCCTATGCTCGAGTCTGATCAACTCAGCGTAGTTTTGCAGTATGCCAAATAAAAAAACCTTAGTCAAAATCCAGAGTTACACTAAGTATTCTGGATCCCAGAAAACTAGATGAAGCATTCTCCCAGAACTGGACAAGGTGTTCTGGATAAGTTGAGTGGAAAAGATCTCAGAGGGAATCCCAACGAAGTCTAAGCTTTAAATCTTAGATAACCAAAAACAATCATGCTTGGTATTACAGAAGACAAGTGGTAATGTGAAAAACCTCCACTGTAGTTCTAGGGCTTATATATATTTAATTGACTTCAGGTGGTTGAAGAAATTGTGATTACACAGATAGCCACTTTTGACATTCCATCCTACGGCGGGCACAGGTAAACAAAATATACACATTGTAGGCTTAGCCGCTTAGCTAGGCTATGGTCCCTTTGCATGGCCCAATTACATTTCTAGGACCAGCCATTAAAGTTCCAACTCCAATCAAGCAAAAGGAGACCTAACTTCAGACTGAAGGGGGTAGTAGTCTATCCATGAAAAAGGAGTGTACTGAAAACCTCTGATCCTTTAATTTCCCATCTCCATTAGCAAACAAAATCCAGAGTATGACCAGCTGTATGGGCTGCCAAGTCCATTTTTCTCCTTGAATGTACCTAATTTGTTCTTACTGTGGAGGACCTAGGAGTAAACCATTGAGCTTAACAGCAGGTTTTGCTCAGCCTTTCTAACCATTGAATTTTACTTGCGTTCAAAACACCAGGGTATTGCTCAAGGAATGCCCTTGCAGAATTTATTTTTCATAGTGGAATCTGTATGCATTTCTTGATTTGTATTTTCCCAGCCTGTTTGACTTGGTGTATGTTTGGACACTCGGGGAAATGTTTACACAGCCCATGGCAGTGAGCCTAGCAAATCGGGTCGATAGACTTGGGCTCCTGGGGATCATGATATTGTGCTCAAAAATAAGCATTGCAGCTTGGGCTGGAGCTTGGACTCTGAAGCCCACCCCACTCTAAAGACTTCAGAGCCCAAGCGGCAACCTCAAATTGCTGGGCTATTTCAACTTCAACTACCCAGCTATTTTTAGCATGAGCCCTGCAAGCCCAAGTCTGTTGACCCAGGCTAGGAAGCTTGCTGCGATGGGCTGTGTAAACACACTCTTAGGACCTGAGTTTTCATTCATGCTTATATACATATTAGGAGTAACTACATTCAAGTCCACTGAGTTACCCAAGTGGAGGCTGTTACTGGACTTAAATGCTACAGGGAAACTTCCTAGGAGCCCCAATTTTGTTTATTTAAATAGGGATAGATTAAGTACAGATTCTAGTGCTCTGAGGATCTGACATACCCCATAATGCATAGCATGAATGCATACTATTCCCATGCAAAAAAAAAAAAAAAAAGCAACAACAAATAAAACATTTGGCAGGCTAAGATCTGAGGAAGCTCAGCCCACCAGAAACCCATACAATGAAATGTTAGTAAAAGGGAGAAAAGTCTGTCCTCTTTCCCCTGGCTGGTGCTGGTGGACACATGGCTTAAGCCATCACTGCCCAGACCATGCTCAGTCCTTCCCCCTGGAGGATTTGGTCTTTCCAGTCCAAAACTGACAGAGAGGAGAGCTGAGCCCTACAGATGTTGTTTGCCTTCTAGAGCAGGAATCAATGCCCACAACTGTCTCTCCATCATCAGCTGTGCAGTGCTACAATTAATGGCATTTATTGGAGTTGCTGTATTTAATATATACAGTTGCTTGTAACAGGTCACTGTCTGAGTGACACAATGATTTTGATGTTCCTGTTAAACTAGAATCTTTACATTTGGTATACCCCTTTAGTTATGGGCTACTAAGTACAAAAACAAACATATGAAATTTACATTTGGACTTTTCCATCAGGTGTCAGTCTTTTTTAGCTACATTGCCCTCAACACAAGCCTTGCTTAGAAGGTACAACAATCAAGCTCCAAAGAAATATTATCCTTGTTGCAATGCAGCCATGGGAATAACAGCAGCAATCCGAGAAAATATATTTTTTCAAGCAGCCAATGAAAACACAAGTAAATTATCTTCCAGGATAGTCCTTTATTTGTAACAGTACCGGCACACACATCTAGTCATTCAGCTGTCAATTACTGTTCAGCAAGACCAATGAGCATGTGCGCCCTTTCTGGGTTAATGAGGAAGTGAGACAAAAATCTTCATGGTGTTCATCTTGTAGAACAGGCAATGGCCATAAGCTATTCTGAAGATCCCAGTGTTGTATGCACCAATATGTCATTTCAGTGTTCAGCGGTTGCTCTCCAGTGTGCTGGACTTTGGGAACATAATTAGCAGATCAGATTTTTCGAAACAGATTGGCATCTACTCTACCTTTTGAAAAGGCATATGGAAACCAGCGTGTATACACAAAAGAGCATAATCACATGGACTTGGATAGGGAATTTGGAAAGTTCCAGCTTAGGGGCCAAATCCTCAGCTGGTGTAATTTGGCATAATTCCATGGACTTCAATGGACATATACTGATATACACCAGAAGAGGATCTGGACTCCAGGTGTCTAAAGTTGGGCTGTTTTGAAAATCAGAGCATACTAGACTGGTTTTCAAATACTTGCAAGTGCCAATGGAGTCTATGTAAATGCTAAGCACTTTTGAAATCAGGCCGTATTTCCATCTGGATAAGTATATGTTTCACTAGGAGGTATGTTTGATCATGGGCTGATATCAGAGTACTATTAGCAAAATATTGGTCTAAATTATCTCATGCCAAACCTGGCCAATATAACACTTCCACACCTTTTGAACAGGCACAAGAAACGTGTTCTTGTGATATTAATATAAACCATCTTACCAGTTTTTTGGTGTTTAAAGGGATGGTGAAATTACTTTACATCATTCAGTTTTTTACCATACATCAAAAAAACATACACTTCTTTATTAAGAAAACAACTCTGTGAATTATGAAAAGAAGAATCTTTGATTAGAGAGGTCTCTGTTTATTGATTGCAAATCATTCTCTTCTATTAAAAATTACCTACAAAAACTACACCAAAAGAACATTAAGGTTGACAAAGAAACACATTGCTCCTTGTGCCTGCCCCTGCTAAGCCCAGTCCACCGTCCCTGTCTCTCCAGCCCCACAAGTCCAGCTCCTCACCCCCCTGTATATCTGTTAGGTTGCTCCCTCCTCCTGCTTGGGCACCAGCAGGTGTATCACTGAGAGCACAGGAAAGGCAGACTCTGCTTTCAGTTCTAGTGCCCAATGCCACAGGAACCAGAATCAGTGACCTCAGGGAAAGTCCTGCTTGGTCCCTGCGGCACAGGATGAAGGAGGCTGAAGATAGAATATTCAGAGAATTTAGCTGCCAAATTCTAACAGGTATCTAGTTAACTGGGGCTTTCACGGGTTCATAACTTGGTCAAGTTTGGATGGAATTTATGGGAACAACAAAAGATGTACCAGTACAGCCCCCTGCCAAATTTCAAGTCCCTGCTCCAAACATGGAGGCACTACAGCATCTCATTGAAATGGTTGTTCACATTTCTTTAGCATGGGGAAAGATTATGTTTTTCCTAATGTCATTCGGATGAAGGCTGAACTATTTTTGTTGAAGTTTCCTTTAAAAAAAAAATCCACCTGAGGCAGACATCTAGCATGAAAAAAGAGCAGATAAAGTTTGGCAAAGTTATAAAGGGTCTCATAAAGTATTGGGCAACCTCAAGTACAGGCCATGCTACCTGCACTGCCTATTATAAAATAACTAAATAATGTTCCAGCACTACAATATCAATGTTGTCAAAGAATGAGGTACCAATACTAATAACCACGTCCAGATGGCTATCAGATAGTGACAGAATAAAGTTACACATGTATCATTATTGTAATCGTGTCCAAAAGTGTGTTAGGCACTTCAGAGGACATAGAAAGGCATGGTCTTTCTTCCAATCCTATTTTTTTCAAAATCCACTCTGCAGTTTGCATATCCCTTTCACTTTTGACATTAATTTGAGGAGAACATGGGAAGTTTATAATGTGATGGAAGTTTTCATGGGGTGCTCTACTCACTATTTGAGCACCTCCTTGTGTTCGCAGCTGGGGATTAGCTCTGTCAGTCTGACACCACTTCCTGTAGGTGCTCTCTCTCTCTCTCTGAGAACTCGATGGTTCCCTCTTCGTGACTGGTCCCTCAGGCCAGGTCACTGTAGTTTCCCCCTTCCCACCACAGAAGGGGAAAGAATTGTGTACCAAAGTCTCTCTCTGCCAACCATTCCAGCCAGTCTTCCAATTCACTGTCCCCCACTGGTGCCACTTCCCCAGTGGCTGGTAGGAGAACACATGTCTGCTTTCTTCTCCAGGTTCCAGCCCAGGGACCATACTATCAGCGGCTAATAGCTGCACTGTCCAACACATTGTGAAAACCCCATCACATCAAGTTTTACTTGTCCATAAATTTTATTATTTCTTTCCTCACAACTTGTGGGCAAACATATCTTCAGGCAAATCATGACACAAACTGGTAAATGTAACAAGCGTGACGTTTCTGAGAATCTAGAAAAGTGGTCAACTGAAGCCAAATTCTTGTATTCCTGTAACTCAGATGCCAGCCCCAATAATTTTCCAGAGTTTCCTGGGCAGATGAATAATTAGTAATGGTACTTCAAACTGGATAAACTTGGTTTCTTGACATAACATAATTAGCTACAATCATTTGGATGCTATTTAAATTCTAGGTCATCAAATAGTTATATTTCCTCCTTCACAACTTCTTTAAATTCCTAAGTGCATCACTGAGTCTTATGAAGATCCCAGGATAACTATCCCTTCTCCATGAAGTAACATTCCATCAGATTCTATAATGCTATTCCTCTCCAGGAAAAGAGTCATTATACAGTTAAGTACAATCTAATATATTTAGGCCTACTACTTTTCACTAAAGTAAAATTATCTAGAGTTCCAGAAGTGCCCTTTGTGAGTTGTGACAACAGTAAATCAGACTTTGGTTTTTAAAGTCTGCAGTCCTTTCAGAAGCTTCAATTTCCTAAATCATGTGCAATATTCTGCATTAGTCGCATTCAAATAGTGTCTATACGATGTATCAGCAACCAACCAGGGCCTTGCCAGGCAAATTGTCTGTTTGCAGATTGTGCTTCATTTTATAGTAGTAGTAAACAGTAGTCATTACTAATTCACATGGTATTACATCTTTGCTATACATCAGGGGTCTAAGTAGTAGTGGTCAGTCAACATTTAAAAGAATCTACTCATATATGTATTTTACCAATGTTTTACATGGCCATCCTGCAGTGAGACCCCCATCTCACTTTGCACTTAACTATCCTCAGCAGCAATCATTGTTCTGGAACAATAGGCAACTGGTTTCAACTGACTATCATGACCTTCCAATAATACTGCCTCTAGTACTTAGTGAATGGCATTTGTGCTTATTCTAGTTGGCTAACTGACATCATTGAAGATAAGAAATTATGTTGCAGGTATGAATCCTTATCTGAATGCCTGTCCTTCCAATGTCTTCCATGTACACCTGATGATGTTTTCATGAGTTGATTCAAGGGTAGTATACTTCTTTTACTGAACACACTTTAAAACATAACCTATTTGGAAAACATTTGGAAAAATTTGACCTATGAGAAAAGGTTAGAAAAACTGGGCATGTTTAGTCTTAAGAAAAAGAAGAATGAAGGAAGGACTTAGTCTTCAAATATGTAAAAGATGGTTACAATGCAGAGAAATCAAATGTTCTCCATGCACACCGATGGTAGGACAAGAAGTAATCCTTTAATCTGCAGCAAGGGAAATTTAGGTTAGATTTGAGGAAAAACGTTCTAATTATAAGACTAGTTTAAGCACTAGAATAAACTTCCAAGAGAGTCATTGGAGGTTTTTAAGAACAGGTTACGCAAATATCTGCTAGAGATGGTGTAGGTATGCTTTGTCCTGCCTCAGCATGGTGGTGGATTAGAAGGGCACTTGAGGCCTCTTCTAGCCCTACACTTCTATGATTTAAAAAGGACAAAATGATCCAACCTTTTAGAAAATGTTATAAAAATGAATTAACCATAAAAAAGAAAGGAAAGGAAGTTTGAAGCAAGTAAGCAAACAAGGCAACCCTCTCCTTTTAGATACAAGAAAACTTCCCCAGTGCAACCTCTTAAAAGCAAAAGGTTGTTATAGAAATTAAAGCTTGTTGAATAGTAGTAAAATACTTATCAATTTATTATTTGATCAATTTCACTTGCATTTCTTAAATAATATATTTGCCAAATGATGTTTGACCAACTATAAAACTGATTGATAACCAGGACATATTCAGCAAAAAAAATTTAAATGAAAAACACTAAAATGTGTTGAATAATATATGCATTGAATCCATTAATTCTAAATAGACTAGTTCTACATGGAAGCAACCTCACAAGTTTAACACAAGCAAAATATGGATACATAAAAATATTCAGTAACTCTTACTGATTTAACCACCAAAGTAAGGCACTTAAAGTTGCATGTGTCACAACATTAATTATCATTTTGATCAGAAGATTTCCTCTGTAGTGAGAACAGAGGGATTCTCCAATTGCATTTGATTTGCTTTACTTTTAATAAATGATTCCAATTGACCAGAATCATAGAAAACATGCAGATTGCTTTGAATCCTTTTATGAGGATTACAAAGAGGGAAAATTCTGTACCAAGATATATGATTTCCTGATAACCTAATAAAAATAATACCTGTGGGATTGTGTTGCCCAAAAAATATCAGGAATATTTGAAATTTTTCACCATATAAAAGAATATTTTGATACTGCCAGTAACTACAACATTTGTTTACCTGGAAAGAATGAAAATAACAAAGTTACACTCAAGGTCTGTTCCAAAGATTTATCTGGGGAAGAAATGTAGTAAAGAAGGGATTCAGTGGCAACAGAGGATACTGATTTCCTACAAACCTTTGACAAGAGATACAATTTTTATTAGAGGAAGTAAATTCCTCTTGAATACCTATACTTCCTGCAGATATTTTTCTAAACAAAATCTAAGGACACTGACAATGATTTATGAATTCTTAGGTTTCCTGATATATTTATAGTCTTAAAAGTGTTCTGAATTTCCATTCCTTCATAGCTAAACACAGACTTTAAGAAGCATCTCTATTGCCACTTCTAATGTTCCCTGCTTTGTTCCATTCTAATGTTCCCATCACTATTAGTCCATTTTTTTCAAGAAGTCAAATTATATCTCCATTGTGCCCAAATGCAAGCTTAATTAAAAAGGAATCTTACAAATAATCCAGAAGAATCTCTTCCATTTTATTAACAGAATTAGTCAAATTGTATAGCTAGTCAAACTTTGGAACCAGTTGCTAAACTTTCACTATCATTCTTGCATCTACTTATCGCTGGGGCAATATTGTCAAGTCCAATTTTGCATAAAAAACCTCATTCTCACAGCCAATAACATTAGGTGGGAGCTAAAAGGTTGTCTGTGAAGGCATTGGACAGAAAATTACTAGGAGGAACTCATGGACTTCATCCTGATTTCCCTGAGCCTCTCTCTTTCTGTGACAGATGATCAGTGTGGCATAAACAGATATGATCTGGAAAACTGTTTTTCTAGTACCAATATGAAGAAAGAAGCCAAAGGTTTAAATGCAGCAGATCTCAGATTAACATCTAGACTTCTGGAAAAGGCCCCAGACTGGTTCTACACCTGCTTCATGCTAACCAATATACAGAAATTGGCAGCAGCAGGCCCAAGCTTCACTCATATGCCTACCCTCTGCCCAAAATGTTTGTGTTTCTGACAGGTTGGATGTATATCTGTCTAGATAGTGAATCATCTCAGGTGTCTGCATTTCCTTCAGGGTTTTTTAATTTCTTCAGATCAGAGCTTCTGCCTTGCTTATTTATATGTAGTCCCAGGAAGTCAAATTGTTTCTGCTGAGCAAGCATTTATTTTTTGTTGAGTTTTGTATCTGAAGACTTGATTGTTTTCAATATAATAGACCGACTTTTTACGTATTTCATTTCTGCATGACCATATACCATAAGGATATTGTTCATGTAAGAAAGCACCTCTTTCATAGCTGTCATTTTCCTTTGTTAGATCTCAGATGCGATAGTAATGCCAAATGGAAATCTGTGGAAATAGTATCATCAAAGTGCTATGATAAGGGGTTATTATGTTGCTGTCTGACTGTGGAAGAACCAACCAAAACCAACCTGTGGAATGTAGAAGGGAAAATATTTGGAAACCCAAGATTCTCAAAAGGATATTACTAGTGAGCAGAATGTCCCTCTCTATTTCAACTGTTTTGTTTATTTGTCATTATCAAATGTGTGCACTGTCCTTTTTCCTAAGCTCCCTAACCACAGGTTCATGCTTCCATAGAGGTCTGTAATTTTTTCTCTAATGATTTTTTAAATTCAAAATTTTCAAAATAATTTTAATTCTTCAGGTGTTGAAAAGGAGTAATTTTTAAATTTAAAATTCTCTGTCATCTTTTAATGTAAATTTCCCAGTTTACCAATCTGTTGGTTCTCATTTTTTCCCCCTCGTTTTCCCCTTTCACTCCCTCATTTTCAATTTTCCACTAAAAAAAAATGGGGAAAAGAAAGAGAAAGTAGTGAGAGAGGAAAAACACCCACACAAACCAAAAACTGAATTTTTGGTTTTCAAGGTTTTGTTGTAAAATTGGGACATTTTGGGGAAAAAATAGGGGAGAAAAGTTTATTTTTTTATCCTTTAAAAAAAAAGTTGACTAGCTCTACTCCACATCTTACCAGTCTAATGATTTTTCAATGCTGAGGAGAATTGGAACTGAAATGCTTGAGGCTGTAAGGCTGCAGTCCTCAAACTTGGCCTATGGACTACAAGTGGTCTGGTGAGAGTGGTCAAAAATCAACATGAAGCTGTTTCATTTAAACCTAAACATAAATAATCCAGAATGATGATTATGTGTTTGTACTTTGTAGATGGGAAAATGTAAATAAAATAACTAAAATAATCATAATGGGATTCAGTTAGGCTAGCTCAAAAAGTATATATCCAAATGGTTTAAAACTTGTGAACAACAATTTCTAAAAGATTATTAGTTCCTATAATATTCTTGCAGTAACACTGGCCATGATTTTTTATCTTGGCTTATGTGAATGAATTACATAATTCCCAGGAACTCCATAGAAATTTAGCATTACTGTTAGGTAAAAAGCAAGTCCTCACTCACCTCTCCAGCACCCGAGTTTGTGCGGAGTTGGTATGGGGCTCACAATCTGTCAGAGACCAGACACCAATTCGTTGATCAACGGGCTCACACTATCCTTAGCTTGAAAAGCTTCAGAGTAAGTGTGGCAAGTTTATTAGGGGTGAGCATCAATATTTATACACAGAAGTAAACAAAGTGATTAACAGATCATAATGGTCATGTATAATCAATCAAGATTCTACAGGATAAAACAGGTTAAAATGTAAATTCAGAAAGAGAAAAGGGGAGATGACTACTTAAGGGGAGGGGGGTGTAATGAGTAGTTCGCAGGTCAGAGCTTTGATTAAAAGTTCAGACAGAGACATCAAGTCTGGGTTAAGTTTAAGCTCATCAAAAGTTCAGACTCAACATTCCTCCATTTGTAGCTTTGGGATAACTATTTACCAAAAGCTACACCCCATTTTAAGGAGCCAAGGGCCGCTTGGCAATTTCAGCCTGGGCCAACTCGAAGAGAGTAAGGCCCTTGGCTGAAGTAGGAAAAGAATAAACTGACCCACATGAGTCTATGAGGGAGGGGACACACTGAATACAGCAACACAGTATTATAAGGATTACTCTGGCCCCAACAATACCCACCAAGAGTTTTTTTAACCCACCCAAATCCAGGCAGCCAATTTCATAAGGCTCCCCACCAATTATAAGGTGGCTGGCCAGAGGAGTAGTTCTTAGCCATTTCCCTTAGATGTTTGGTACATTGAAAAGTGTCAGAGTAGGTGTCATTTACAAAAACACAGCATTCTTCATTTATGAGGGCACAAGTTCCTCCCTGGGCTGCTAACATTATGTCTAAAGCCATGTGGTTTTGCAAAGCTAACTGGCGCAGCTGGGACATTTCCCCGGCCTGATTCTCAAATAGGGTCGCAGTTTCATTGGTTAAAGATTCTAGTAGTCCCTGTTATGCATTTACTGGAAATTGAGTACATACCCAACAATTACTTCTATTTCCTAAAATACGAGTTTTAACCTCATGGGAATATCTAATAAAAGCATTATCTTCATAAGTAGAAAATAAACTAAAAAGGCATAATAAAAAACATACAGTTGTCAGAATAAAAGGTCCTCTCATTTTTGCCGAGTCAATTTAAGTCTGATGTCTGAAAGAGGTAAGCTGGTCCACTGGTCGGAGGCAGTGTCCTCAGTGGTGGCAAGAGCTGCTGGTCCGTCACTGTGGTCCACTACGGCTGGCTTGACGTGGGAGTGGTGGATCCAGGATTTGCGTCCTTCCAGGAACACTGCAGTCTGGGTTGTTAAAAGAACCTGGTGGGGTCCAGTAAACCTCGGCTGGAGGGTGTCGCCACGAACGAACTTTTTGGCCCAGACAAAGTCCCCTGGTTGGAACGGGTGGATCTGTTCTTCCAGCGGCACGGTCTGGGAAAACTGCGAGGCTTTCCAAAGGGTACGGAGGCGAGCCTGTAGGGAGAGAAACTGGCACGCGGTCATATGATCCCCTCCCAATAGTGAAACATCAGCACGTGGTAGCGCCCCGCCTTTGAAAGAGGGGTGTCCATAGAGCAGTTCAAAGGGGGATAATCCCAATACATGGGTTGGGTGAGTATGAAGGTGAAACAGGACCAAGGGAATTACCTGAGGCCACTTTAACCCTGTTTCCTGACAGTATTTAGCCAATGTAAACTTAAGCTCCCTATTCATACGCTCAACTTTCCCGCTAGACTGAGGGT
Source organism: Malaclemys terrapin pileata (assembly GCF_027887155.1). NCBI lineage: Eukaryota > Metazoa > Chordata > Testudines > Emydidae > Malaclemys > Malaclemys terrapin. The sequence continues at coordinate 30,497,540 of NC_071506.1, forward strand.
GGTAGGGTGTATGAAAGGAGTGTGAAATGCCCAGTCCTTGTTCTAAACGGCCAAGGACATGACCAGTAAAGTGAGGTCCGCGATCTGAGTCAAGCACGAGAGGGATGCCAAAACGGGGTACAATGTCTCTAAGGAGAATCTTCGCCACTGTGGCAGCAGTACAATTAGCAGTAGGAAAAGCTTCGACCCAGGAAGTCAGAGGGCAAACCAAAACAAGGAGGTGCTTTTTCCCAAAAGCCTTTGGCATATCTGCAAAGTCAATTTGAAGATGTTGAAATGGAGCAGCAGGCGGAGGTCTTCCACCCTTAATTTTGTTAAGAGGCGGAGCAGGTCCATTACGCTGACATGTGCTGCATGCTTTCACTATTGACAGGCAGTAGGGTTGAATGCCTGGAGCATACCAAAAGCGAGCGATGATGTCCACAAGGGCGTGCGTGCCGTAGTGACCCCCCTTATCATGGTGCCAGTGAACTGCCACGGGGTATGTGGAGCGAGGGAGGCAGGCTCAGCCATCCGGCATAAGCCAGATCCCTTATTTGTAAGATGCTATAAACTACTTCCAAACGGTCGTGCTGATCCTGGAGGACTGGCAGGTCAGGAAGCAAGGTAGCTGGATTAAGGGGCCCACACCTTTCAAAAATTAGGTTAGTGTCTTTTAAGAGTTCGGCCTCTAGCTGTTGCTGACGATGGGCCGAAAAGACTTGGGTTGTGCCCCTACGCAGAAGGGCTGACAAGGCATGAGAGGTCCAAACCGTGGTAAAATGACCCAGGGTCAGGCTCTTTGCCTTTGTGATCAGCAGGGCAGCTGCTGCCAGAGTCCGGGTGCAGGATGGGGTTCCCTGAGCGACAGGGTCGATCTGCTGAGAGTAAAAAGCAAGCGGGAAATGGTGGGGCCTGCTCAGCTGGGTAAGGACGCCACTAGCAATTCCGCCCCTCTCGTGGACAAAAAGGTGAAAGGGTTGCTGTAATTGGGGGGGGGCGGAGAGACATGGAGGAGGCCACACTGTCCTTGAGTAACTGAAAGGCTTGGATTGTGTCCGGGGACCACTGCAAAGGGTCAGGAGCAAGGTTAGCAGTGAGTCGGTGGAGCGGTTTGCTTAACTCCCCGCAGGACGGCAACCAGGGGTGACAGAAGCCAATTAATTCTAAGAAACCTTGAAGTTGTTTCTTGGTGTTTGGCAGAGGGCAGTTTTGGATAGTCTTTATGCGGACTCCCCTCTGGGGTTAACAGGAAGCCCAGATATCGGACCTTCTGTGAGACCCACTGAATCTTGTTAGGGTCTATCTTGTGGCCTCTGGTGTGTAGGTATAATAAAAGTGCCTTACCATCGATGCGGAGGGTAGCTTCTTCGCGGTTACCTAATAGGATGTCATCTACGTATAGGACTAACGTGGATCCCTGCGGACTGGTGAAGCCTTCCAAGTAGTGGCGGAGGCATTGGCTGAAAATCATGGGGCTGTCTCTGTAGCCTTGAGGAAGTCGTTGCCAGACATAACTTTGTCCCTCCCAGGTGAAACCAAAGAGATACTGAGAGTCTGGGTGCACAGGAATGCTGAAAAAGGCTGATTTTAAGTCAATAACAGTGAACCACTTAGCATCCCAGGGGATTTGGCTGATGATAGTAGCTGGATCAGGAACTACTGCATGAAGAGGGACCACATACTGATTAACAACCCGTAGATCCTGTACAAAGTGCCAACGAATAGGGTCTCCGTCCTTTTTAGGAGGCTTTTTGACAGGCAGTATAGGGGTGTTACAGGGAGTGCGCTGAGGGCGGACTAGCTTTTGTGCAATGAATCCCTCGATAATGGGGCGGATGCCCTCCCGGGCTTCCAGCGACAGGGGGTATTGAGGGACTGACAGGGGGGTTAAGGAGGGCTTCACTTGAATCCTTACTGGCTCTGCCGAAAGGAGCAGGCCAACATCAGTGTCAGAAATTCCCCAGAGGGTTAAAGGCAAGTCAGTGAGGTCAGGGGAGAGAGGGGGTGGGGTTCCCAATTACCCTGAGTTGGGGCCGAATCTCCTAACACTGTCATCAATAATCCTACCCCTTCAGGAGTGCAGGTTAAAGTAGCCTCAAGCTTACAGAGTAAATCCCGGCCCATCAAAGGGATCAGACAAGCTGGGGAAAAAAGAAAATGGTGAGAAAAACATTTATCAGCATAAATAACATTTAGAGGCAAAGTGAGTCCCAGAGACTGTGGGTTGCCCTCCACCCCAGTTGCAGTTTTAACCTCAGAGGATAGCCAGGGAGAGGGGGCATGATTTAAAAGAGAGAAAGTAGCTCCAGTATCATTGAGGAAGGAGACAGGCAGTCCCTGGACTGAAAGGGTTAGACGAGGCTCTTTGCTGGGAGGGGAGAAAGTGAGGAAGGAGCCGGCTAAAGACATTAAGGAAATAAGACCATCACATTGTTTGCCTTCGCCCCCGGGGTACCGTCATTGAGGAGGCTGAGTTTGCTGCAGCTGCTGCTGTTGCCCGTAGTTGATCCAGACCTGGGGAACGGGCTGAGCTGGTGGTGCAGGGGTGTATTCGTCCCTGGTGTAAGTATCTGCGGATGCGACCGGACCCTCTGGGCGTCCCCAGGGGAGGGGTATGCAACCTGCTGCATCTGCTTGATCTTTTGCCTAGTAATTACTCCTCCCGAGGTGTGCCCTTCCATTTCCCCCTTATCCCTCTGCAGAGATTCCGATCTGGAGTCCTGCAGATTCCCCTCTGCGCCCTGGAGAGAGTCCCCCTGCGGAGGAATAGGGGCAGGTGCAGTGGGGACCAACTGACGAGTCAAAACACGCCGTGGTTTACACCCTTCATCGAAATAACATGGAGGGGGTTCACTCTCGGGAGAATACCTGACTGCCATAATTTTTAAAGATTTCCACAGCTCTGCTGCTGTGTCCCAACAAAACCAGTAACATAACTGTCCCGGATGGTCTTTTTCGATCTGGCTCCTTACTCCTCTTAAGGCAGCCTGTTCGAAAGAGCCATACGAAGGCCACCTCATCTCCGGGTCGGCCAATACCGCAGTATTCCCAGTCCAATTCCTTACACACAGTGTGTACAACTTCCTCCTAGACATTCCTGTCTGTACTGGGAGTTTCCCTTCGTTCCATAACTTATTTACAATCCCCAACGGACTCTCAAGAGGCACGTTAGTCCCTTGACCCATGGTGTCTGACAGGAGCCCTCCAACTGGCGTTTACCCTGCTGTCCAGTACACGACCCCTCAATATTGAATTGGCTGGGAGAAATCTCCCGTGGCGCCTGCCAATTCGTATATGAGTGGTCTGACCACTGGACAGAGGCACCGCACCAGAAGGAAATCCCGGACGAGCCCCCAAATTGTTAGGTAAAAAGCAAGTCCTCACTCACCTCTCCAGCACCCGAGTTTGTGCGGAGTTGGTATGGGGCTCACAATCTGTCAGAGACCAGACACCAATTCGTTGATCAACGGGCTCACACTATCCTTAGCTTGAAAAGCTTCAGAGTAAGTGTGGCAAGTTTATTAGGGGTGAGCATCAATATTTATACACAGAAGTAAACAAAGTGATTAACAGATCATAATGGTCATGTATAATCAATCAAGATTCTACAGGATAAAACAGGTTAAAATGTAAATTCAGAAAGAGAAAAGGGGAGATGACTACTTAAGGGGAGGGGGGTGTAATGAGTAGTTCGCAGGTCAGAGCTTTGATTAAAAGTTCAGACAGAGACATCAAGTCTGGGTTAAGTTTAAGCTCATCAAAAGTTCAGACTCAACATTACTATCTCAAACCAGAAAGGTCATACCAACCTTCAGTTCACACAAGGCCCAAATGGGAGTTGATGATGTCTATAGCCTCACAGAATTGGGCCTACGAAGAGTTAAAAAAAATCTGGATATATAAATACAAATGACATTTTTTAAAAGAAACCGTCAAAACATGTATCTCCTTCTAAGCAAGGTTTTTCAAGATGTGGAGCACTGAGGATACTGGAAGGTTAAAAAAAAAAAGAGAGAAAATGGGATGGGAACCTAAAGACGCTAAGATGGACTGAGAAAACGCTACAGAGAAAAAAGAATTCTGTGGTTATAGATAAAAAATAATTACAAAGGAAAGTTACACGAGTGTAAGACAGGAAAGGATGAATTTTCTTTTCCCATCAACTGACATTCTGAAAGGTATTCACTTCATCCACCTACTGTTCCTTGAACAGCATTGTTCATGTGTTATCTCCTATTACCCCACTGTTGTCTTCTTGAAATCCCTTGAAAGTAAATGTGTGTGTACGTGGTAGAATGTTCATTTATTGCTCATGACTGTTCAATCGAAGATTTGAGCTTCTGTCTAAAAAAAAATGTCTGGCTATTTTAGGAAATAAATAGCCCAGAATTAATGAGAAATGACAGTTACTACAAATGCCACACATATATGAAGGTAGCAATTCAGATTGTAAAAATCTCATGGTTGTTCTATTGGGAAAACATGATCCAACAGACAGGAGAGACAGGATTAAAACATCAGGGTGAGTTTTTGTTTGTTTGTTTATTTTAAACAATGCAGCTGCTACAGTGATCTAAAAACAGTTGTCTCACAAAAGGTAACAATTCCAAAAAATGAGCTCTTTTCAGACCAATCATGCAGGAAAGCAGTGAGATGATCCTCTGTTTAGACCAAAGAGCTCATCTAGTATTCAGATTAAAGGGCTGAAAACTCTTAACATCCTGGGTTAAATGTAACTTTAGACAAATCATTTGAAATACATATGATATATCAATTTAGTTTCAAAATTAGAGCCTTGCTGAAAACCAGATGCTCCATCCAGATGAGCTTTCCAGGGTAAATAAGATGCATCACTGATATTTGTTTACAGAACTTCACCTTTTTGCTTTATAAATGTAACTTTAGCACCCTTATTGTCAAGAGGAAGTCTGCTCTGCAGGTGGTTTTAGCCAAGAAAAGGCATAAACAGGAACATACAGCAGAGAAACTCCCTTCCACTCCAGGGGCACCTGTTCCACATCCCCTGGAACAAACACACATACACTCTGGAACAGTACAATGAATATAGGAAAGGGAAATATTTATTTAAAGAGGGATTAATGGAGAACAACAGGGGAGAAATACGGGGAGTGGTAAAACAGGGTCACATCCAACACCAGGCCCCATAGGCTTAGTGGTACCATAATATGAAAGGGCAGACACCTAGCAATGCATTCACACTTAGAGTTCAGGAGTCCTGGGCAAAGTTCCAGTCCAAAAGTGAGTCTTGCATACTCCTGGTCTTCAGTGCCAGTAAGCTTTCCCATAAAACCCTCTGGTGCCGTCTTTGGTTGTTCTTTGAGTACCCACACGGAATGACAACCTCCCCCATTTAGCTAGCTACAGCTTCCCTCCTTACTCCCAATGCAAGGCCACAAGCCCCAGTACTCATAGCCCCATACAGCTCTGGGCAACAGTGACACTGGTCCAGCTCTGGTTTGTCCTTCTTAGGCAATTCCTCCCTGGCGCAGTGCTTGTCCTGGCTCCTGTCCTGGGCCATCCCCAGTCGGCCACTCTGTCCCTCCCAGACTTCGGGTACTTTCTCAGCTGCTTTACTATGTTAGGACTTGCTCACTGTAGCCCTGTTGTCTGCAGCTTCAGAAAACACACCCTGTTACTCTCCCTCTCTCCACGCCCCTCAAACAGCCAGCACTCCTTCTTCCTGGAACAACCAACTCTCTCTCTCTCTTCCTCACAACAAGAATTTAAAGGGCCCATGCTCTCTAAACTCTAAGGAGATTATATAAAATTTTAGTTATAATGGTGAAGGCATTCTAATACTTTAACCCAGCTCCTGTGAACATGAGCTCATTAGTCATATGACATGAATAATGTAAATAAAATTGCAAAAGAAAAAAACTGTTGTAGGGCTTTTGGGAGATGGGGTGGGAGAAGGGAACATAATTCAGTAGTATTTTCCACAAAATGTAAGGCTATTTTTTTTAAATGTCAGGGTCTAAAGCTAAGAACCTAAATCCAGAATTAGATACTTAGATAAGATGAGATTTGCAGAGCCCTCATAGGTCCTGTTGTCTTCAGTGGAAATAATAAGCAAAAACGAACAAACTACTTTTTTTAAAAAATGGCCTTTTATATTTTCTTTTTTGTAAAAAATAATCACACATTTGTTTTCCATATGTATCATGCCTTTTCTCTCCCTCAAACTTTTCTCTCCCAAATTTTAAGACTTGTTTTTAACCAACAATGGTTTTCAGTATACGACAACTGTCTATAAACATCTCAATACTTTCTATCTCACTTTTAATAAAATATTGAAAAAATACAAGTCTCCAAAAATGAAAATTGTCCATTTCAAACCTTGTGAAACAAAAACAATCTTGTGAATTTTTTTCACCAAAGTAATTTTTCATTTTTCAACTGGCTCTGCAGGTAACTGCACAACTGCTCTGAAAATCAGATAACTTTTATTTAGGACCCTGATTCAAGAAAGAACTTAAGCATGTACTTAAGGGCCATGGACTTCAGCACCTACATGAATTGGGGCCAAGGGCTCTAAAAAAGAGATTTAGATGCCTAATCATAGGGATCCACATTTTAAAATACTGGACTTAGTGTTTGTGACAAATGCTATATCGATGTCCCCAGTAGCTGCAGTTGTCTCAAGCCATATAACATAACACCACAAGTAGTACCACCAGCTTCTTCACACCACCATCCCAAAGGCCTCTCAATTTAACTCATTATCAGAGTTTCCAACTGTTCCAACCAGAAGAGGCAGGGCCTTTAAATCACCCCCGGAGCTACCAGCTGCAGAGGCAGCTGGGAGCCCCGGGCTTGGGGACGATTTAAAGGGTCCGGGGCCCTGGCTGCCACTACCACAGTGGAGCTCCGGGCCCTTTAAATCGCCGATGGAGCCCTGCCGCCGCTATCCTGGAGCTCCGGCAATGGGGCTTGGGCGGCGCTTTAAAGGGCCCGGGGCTCCTCGCAGCGGCCGGAGACCCTGGCCCTTTAAATCACCGCCGGAGCCCTGCCGCCACTACCCCAGGGCTCCGGCAGGGGGCTCGGGAGGTGATTTAAAGGGACCGGGTCTCCAGCTGCTGCAGGGAGTCCCGGGCCCTTTAAATTGCCAGCCTGGGGAAGCTGGTCCGGTCTGGCATGGCGTACTGGCTCTTGTCGGTACACCGGACCGGACCAGCTTACTTTCACCTCTGCATGTAGGTCTCTTATCCCTGTGTTAACCAAGCCCATTTTTCCTTAGCTTCTGAGATCTGACAAAAATCACATCTCACAGTGATGTAACAGGGGAATTGACTGTATTGTTATTACTGTATTCACTGAAGATCCCAGGAATTAAATAACTGCATCAGGTGTCAAACTCAGCCATCTGCATAACAATACCGCTATTTCACTACCTGCAATAAAATGTAGTATAAATAAAGAGCAGCCGTGCCTGCCACATTTAAGAGTTAGTGAAAGATAGTGCTTGCTCCTAACCCACAGATCTACGTGTTGGAGATAATACTTGCATGAGTTTCCTGTTTCAATGAAGAAGAAGGATAAATCAGTTACTTCCATTGCACTCTTTTCCCATTTCCCTAAATGCTATGGAGGACCTTCCTGATTCCTGCTGTGGGCCCTCCTACTGTCCCTAATCTCCAGAAAAGGGCTGTCTCCTGGGTCTGAAATCCAACCAGGGGACACAGCAAGCCCAGGCCAGGATTGAGATCTGAGCTGGAGAGCTCCACTAACCTAGTAGGAAATCCTTCCAAAAATTATTGCAAACTTATTCTGTCTTAACATTTCTGCAGAGACATTCTGTACCATGAAACGTCTCTAAGGGAAATATTAAGGGCAGTGGCAGGCTGAGGAAGCTTTGAGAATACAGCTTCATTGGAAACCCATCCTCTTTCAAGTACCCAACCTCAGTGGCAAATTACTGTAATTCCTATAATATATTCGTCGCATAAAAGCACAGTGTTGCAAAATCATTATATGAATATGCTTCTTATTATGTGATTTTAAAATATTATGAATTATAGAGCTTTTGTTAAAGAAAGAGGGTTTTGACTTGTGCTCTGCATAAATAAGAAACAAATTATTCAAAAGACTCATACATTTACTGCATGATTCCTAGAAAGAACCCCAGGTCCAGTACCACGTGTCCAATTGTAAATGTAAACAAATGTTTTTTTGCATTAGAACATTCCCACATTGAAATGCACATAATTGAAAGACATCATCCAGTTTGTCTGCAGCTGTGAATATCTAAAGTCTCACATTTTGCTATATCATTATGAAGTTAAAAGGACACTGAGATAAAATTTGCTCTAAAGCTTGGATTTAAAAAAAAAATACATAACTTTCACAAACTGTTAAGACCAAAGGAAAAGTTTCCATTATTAATTTCTTGAGATTCCATAGAAATAGGTTGTAAATCTGGGGGTGAGGGAGGTTAACCAAAAAAAGTCTGTCCCAAAATATTGCTTTACAAAATTTGTAACCCCAAATGAGAGAGTATAGTGAAAGTTAATGCCTGAGAACTTGAAAATGAACTTTACTAGAAACTGATCAGAAACATAACTAAAATAGTGTAATCTATTTTTATTGTCCTGGCTAAGAGAAATATAAAGAAGGATCAAATAGCAGAAATTGTGAAAAGCTTTTAAATTTGACTTTAAAGAACATATTTTTGCTTTAATCATTCCTGGAAAAAATATCCTATAGGATATAATAGGAATGAAATCAATACATTTCTATAACAACTGAATACGTTTCTATAGAAAATATATTAAAACTTACTGAATTTAATATAGATTTATATCTGTCTCTAGGTGTTTTGAAACAAACAAACAATAGAATAATTCTATAGCAGGGGTATAAATATTAAATTATATAGAATGTTTCCAATAACCTATAGAAAAAAATATTTTTCTATTAAATTCCATATCATTATCCCATTTGGGAATATCTAGAATGTTACTTTGCAGATATTGAGGAAATATTATATATAGACATGAATAGACATGGTATACTCTTCCCTAATCTGACAATATCCTTTTAAGGGAAGAATATACCATGTCTATTCAGCCATTGTGGTATTTTTGAATTTCACAGTTTGTTTGTTTGGGTTTTGTTTTTTTCTTAAGGAAAAAAAACAGGCAAAGCATGCTAGATTACATTAAAGGCCTAGAGAGTACTTAAATGCTGACACTACTGTAAGTCTAATTTACTTGATGTGCTTGTATAAATAACCAGAGACATATGGACTTGTGACCCTATCAGCTATATAGTCCAGAAAGGTTCCTCAGGCTTGGATGTTTATTTGACTGCTTGCATTCTTTAATTAGTTTTAAATAAAAGCTGAGAAGAAAAGAATTTCTGCCTGAGGCTTTCTTTGGAAAGCCAAAAAAGACTCATGAGGACTGTTCAGCTGCTTCGTGACCATATTATATTTCCTTTCACAGTGAAAATAAGATTATTGTATATAATTCTACCAGCAATATTTTTCATACTGTGAGGTGGCTTATCACAAAGGAATTGTATTTGAAAAGTTCCCAAACTGTTTTTTTGTGTGCACAAAAAGGAAAGGAATGCTTATAGTTAAATTGGATGGGAGGAGGCAGTAATTGAGATCATAGACCCAGTTTTGCACTGAGTTCTTCCCATGCTACCTGTATGCGTGGTTAGGTAGTTATGTTAGGTTTGTCACTGTGGCATCTGTGTTCCATACAACCCCATTTAAATCCCATTAATACTAGTGAGGTTGCATAAGTGCAACAGAGAACAAAATTTGGTCCTGAATACCTAGGGAAAATATTCCTAATGTTAAAATTAGATCAATTCTTGTCACCAACAATATTCTTTGTTGTAAACATTATGTATAAAAATATCAAATTCTGTCAGCACGACAGTATGTACTGTATGCTTTTACCATACAGTAGGTCAGAATCAAATCCCAGATCTGCTCGCTGTAGCTAAAGAACACAACTCTACACCAAAGGATAAATTGATAGCTCTAAACACAAGGGAGCCGTCTTTCTAACCGTGAGCTCAGAGCACTTGACACTTTGGGGAAAAATGGCACTAGACTATCCTGTTCCTTGATAATTGTGTTCTGAATTTAAAAGGGGAGTAAACTTTAATGTGACACAGTCCTTGTTCCTAGAAATGTATGATTAATTGGCCATGAATCTTATTTTCGCTTTAAAAAAAAGTATTCTACTTGTAATTCCTCTAAGACATTTTCTTGAATTTAGTGGTAAGTCAGTATATAGATTTTTTTTTCTTCAATGTGTGTAGTCTTTTCTGTGCCCCTTCCCCCAACTCCTTCTGCCTACATTTTAATTCTGAAATAAAAACATTTTGGGGGGAAAAAAGAGTAAATTGTTAAATGGATTCATGAACAAAAGAGAAAGACAGAATAAGCCATATCACATTAAAATAAAAGCAGAAATTTAAATGAATTCAGGGTATAGCGGAGCATAAGAGGGGGATTAAGTGATTTTTTCTTCTTCTGACTCTTTTGCTGTTCTCCCCTCTGATTGTTTGACTTTTCCCCCCTCTTCTCAAGCAATGGAAATGATACAAAATGGCAATGACAATAACTCTGAAGATTTCATCTTCAATCCTCTCCAAGGAAAAACTCCCTTTGAATTCAATGGCATTACCAAGCACTATAGCATTTTTTTTTAAAAGATATATTTGAGTAACACAAACCAGACCAATATATTGTGGGAGGGAAAAGGAGTTTCAGCCTACCTCATGGGTGTTTTGGGTGCTCATCTATCTTTTCCGGTGTGAAGTGGCCAAGTCTTTCAGGACAGGGGGCCATAATTGGGAGGAGAGAAGGTATATGAAAGGAAGGTAAGATGAAAGTGTAATATTGCCTCAAGCCCTGAGTCTGCATAGTTTTCTGGGAATATTTTTAAACTGCTGTTTGTAAATTCATGCTGTAGCTGCAGGCACTTCACTCCCCCTCTCCCCCCCAGAACAGGCCCCTGTGTCACCCTTTTTTTGTGAGCCCTTGTAGGGGTGAGTCCTGGGCTTAGAGTAGGCAGAGGAAGAAAGTGGACATGTTGGCCCAAGTACAGCATGACAGAAGCCTAAAATGCTAAATTATACTTCTTGAGTCCCCTCTCAGGCCTAAACAGTCAGAAGAGAGGAGGGAAAGAATCCTTCTCTCAGACTGCTAACAGAGGAGGAGAAACCATAGCCCTGTGGAGAACACACACACACACACACACACACACCACACACACAGAGCCACTCTCTTTCACTAGCCTGGGCAAAGAGGTATGTGGTGAGACACGGTGATGGTGAGTTGGAGAGGGCAGGTTATGAAGGTTGAGTGATAAAGAGTGAAAGAGGATGAATAGAAATATGGGAAGGCAATAAGGGAAGGAGAGAGAAAAGACACACACACACACACATACAGTGGTCCTGCCCACTATTTTATTACATGACCAGAGAAATTCAGTGGCAGGTACAAAATTTGACCTTCCTGCTGGCCTCACATGCTGCCTCTGCCATCTGCTCACCTGCCTGTAGTACTGCACCTATCTGAAACCTACTCTGGGATCATAGGCTGGTTACAGAACTATTTAAAGTCTTTAAAAAAAAAACATTAAAAAGCTGGTAAAAATGGAAAAGGGACAAACTGGAGTGGAGGCAGGAGGGTAAGTCAGTTAATACTTTGACACCACCCCTGCAAATCTTGGACTTCAGCCTTGGTATCTGAAAATTCCCGTCAGCTGACTCAAGCTGCGGGGTTGTAAAATTGCAGTGTAGATGATCAGGCTCAGGCTGTAGCCTGGGCTCAGGAACCCTCCTCACTTGCAGGGTCCCAAAGCCCAGGTTCCAGTCCGAACATCTACACTGCAATTTTAAAGCCCCATAGACTCAGCCCGAGTCAGCTGACAATGGCCAGCCATAGGTGTATAACTGCAGTGTAGACTTACCCATTGGCTGTGGTATTTCAAGTTGGAGCATAGATGTCAAAGTAAGGGGTATGTGTTGTTTTCAATTTATTTGGTTTCTGTAGTCATGTTTCTCCCCACTGACAATGTGTTTTAAAAACGTGACTTACGCACTTTTAAAATTTTATGCTAGAACATATATGTTTTTACAAGTATTGACTTCATTAGAGCTGCACGGTCTATATGGTAGGGCAGAATTTGGGCTAGAAATTTTATTTGTATCAGTATAATACGTCCTGCAAGGAAAGAAAATTAAATGGCTATAGATACACAGAAACACATCCATATAAAAATGAGAGAAACAGATAGGAAGCTTTGGAAACTGTTAGATAATATCTGGCTCTCTTCTCCTCTTTCTTTGCATTTGGAAAATACAATGGACTATTTCTAATGCAGTCCAGTATTAGAAAAATCACTCACGTTTTCATGTAAAGAATAGTTAATAAAACATAATTTTGTCTGTGGAGAGACCTTTCCAAGATTTGTGAACAAAACCATAAATCGGAGGATAATGATGAATGCAGAATCTAGAGTGCAACAAGCTAGACTTTAGCTCACTGTTACAGGCTTGTAGTTCTTTATTAAATCAATCATTCAATTTTCTCCCATTTAATCATGTTTCCCCTTCCTATTCAGTACTAGATAATCTCTTGCAAATTGAACAAGTTAAGAGGGTGGAGTTTGGGATTTTAATTTCCTGAGGGTAACCATCTTTAGTGCTAGTGTGGTATTGAGGATCATTTGTCTGTGCTGCCCCTTTCATATAGACAGGTTCTCAAAACAGTTTTCTGTATACCACTCCAATAAAACACAAACACAAAGTTATAATCAGGAAAATAAAATAAGTGATTCCACTCATTGTAATGGGACTTGTATACACGAATAATAATTCTAAGCACTTACATAACATTCTTGAACTTCAAAATATTTTAAAATATCAATATTAATCCTCACAACACTCTGTGATATAGAAAAGTATTATGCTCTCTATACTATATAGAAACTAAAATAGAGATGGGTATGTGAGTTGTTCACGTTCAGAGACAGAATTACTGTGAGAAATGGCATCGGATTGCAAGCACTGCCAATGCCGGATCCTGTGATCAGAGCACTAGAGAACATGTGATGATCATTAGATTCATAAAAATAGTCTTAATTCAAGTACTTGATCTTTTACAAATTGTTTTTTTTACAGAGGATCTGATTTACGAGTTGTGCACTAAAAGTGACCAGTAGTCTAGTGATCTGGTTACTTTCACTTGAAAAAAATAGAATGAAAAAAGGCATTAGCTCCTCTTTGCTGACAGTTCCACAATTTCCCCCTAGATATTAAAGGATTGGGGTTTTTTTTTTAAATGTTCTTTGTGAAAATAGAGCAACAGAGACATCTACTGACACTTTCATAATACTGAACATGAAAAATTCTGCTGAGAAAAAACACTAAAAGATTTTGCAACAAAAATGTTTTATCTTTTTAATATAGCTTCTAGGATGATCAACTGTCATGATTCGGGGAAAAACAGAGTGATATTTTCTTATTTATATCTAAACAACAACATGTTCCAGCTTTGGAGCTCTTTCCTCAAAATCCGAGTACTTGAGCTGTATGACAAATAAGGACTAAAACATGTAAATATATGGAGGGAAAAGTTCCCTAATAAATTGTTGATACACTTTAAACTGGCAGACTGGCATTCCTTTGTCTGTATGACATTCCATCTATAGTTTTAATCCCGTACAGTTTAAAGACCGGGGTAGAACCTCAATTTTTAATAATGTTGACTGACTTATAGATCAGACATGGCAGCTATTTCTAAACTGCTTGGGACAGACAATAAAATATCCACATGACTGACTTTGTATTTAGAGGTTGTTTTTAGTGCTTTCTTCCCTGCACTGCTAGAGCCTCATATTTGGTGACAAGCTCTGCCTTTCCCTAGTAAAAATAATTTTATTTAAAATTGTGTCCCTTTTTAAAAATAGAGCTACTGGCAGTTCTTGTGGATAAGTGCTGAATATTTAAAATTTGAATTTTAAAAAGATGGAAAGTGGATTCTTCCTGGAAAAAAACCCTGAAAGTCTTGATTTTTCCCGAAGTTTCCAGTGACTTCTATTACAAGAGGTACCAGGCTTACATGAATATTTCTCTCCATCTTTTATTTGTCCAGAGCAAGAAAAAAGTAATCTTCCCCATGAGACTTGGCTGTTATTTAATTAAGAACATAAACTGATTATGAACTAATTATTCAGAGTATATCCCAGAGGACTATAGGGAGAAGTTGATATAACATGGCAGTTGCTTTCTATTTCTCTTCCATTTATTGGCAGCAATTTCCAAGCTGGTCCATGGCTCATTTTATCTAGGAAAATTCGCAATAGGAGATGAAGAGAATAAATGAGAGATGACTTAGCCATCCTCCAACTGATCGATCTATGAAACAGCTAAGTTGCTTTGTAAGATTAGCATTGTAAGATATCCTTCTGCAAAGGAATAGGGGGAGCTCAATCCACTACAGCTTGGGATAAACTAAAGGGTATATAGATGCCTTGATAAAGCTGATTAGTCTTTTCTTGGGATAAGACAGATAAAATGCTGAGTGCAAGTGAGCAAGAAGAACTTGGTAAGCAAAAAAAGAAGTGACATTTAAGTTTACTGAAACCAGACAGAAGAGCCAGTATTGGCATGGCAGAATGGAAGACAGAGCAGGGTTGTGGAAAAACAAGGCCACGGTTTTTTATACTGATATTTATTTATGTAGAGTTTAGAGATGTTTATTGTAGAAGACTGTTGAAAACAGTGATGTTTGTGTTTTGTTCAAAGAGAAAGGGTAGGGAGAAGGTATATCTTAGGGTTCCCAATTTTCTAATCATACAAAACTGAACACCCTAGCCCCACCCCTTCACGAAGGCCCTGCCCCTTCTTCACCACTGCCCCGAGGCTCTGGCCCTGCTCACTACATTCCCCCACCCTCACTCACTTTCACTGGGCTGGGGCAGGAGGTTGGAGAGTGGGAGGGGGTGAGGTGGTGAGGGCTCCAGCTGGGGGTGCAGGCTCTGAAGTGGGGCTGGGGATGAGGGGTTTGGGATGCAGGAGGGGCTCCAGGCCTGGGGGTGGGGCTGAGAGATTTGGAATGTGGGAGGGAGCTTCAGGTTGAGGCAGGGGTGTTGGGAGGATGGACTCTGGGCTGGGGGTGCGGGCTCTAGGGTGGGGTCAGGGATGAGGGGTTTGGGGTGCAGGAGGGGGCTCCAGACTGGGGGTGGGGCTGAGGGATTAGGATTGCAGGAGGGGGCTGCAAGTGGAGGCAGGGTGTTCAGGTGTTGGAAGGGGTGAGGGCTCTGGGCTGGGGGTGGGACCAGGGATAAGGGATTTGGGGTGCAGGAGGGAGCTGTGGGTCTGGGGGGGACTCAGGGCTGGGCCAGGGGGCTTGGGCACGGGCTTACCTCAGGCAGCTCCCACTCAGAGGCACAGCAGGGCTAAGGCAGGCTCCCTGACTGGAAGTGGCCAGCAGGTCCAGCTCCTAGGCGGGGGACCCATGGGGCTCCGTGCGCTGCTCTCGCCCGCAGGCACCATCCCTCCAGCTCCCATTGGCTGTGGTTCCCAGTCAATGGGAGTGCGGAACCAATGCTCAGGGCGGGGGCAGCACGTGGAGCGCCCCCTTCCCCCCACCTAAGAGCAGGACCTAACGGCCACTTCTGGGGTGCAGCGCAGTGCCAGAACAGATAGGAACTAGCCTGCTTTAGACACATACCACCACTGACAGGACTTTTAATGTGCTGACCAGAGCCACCAGGGTCCCTTTTTGACTGGGCGTTTTGGTCAAAAACCAGACGCCTGGCAACCTTAGTATAGCTGCAAACTGGGCCATGAAAGAGAGCTGATCAAAATGGTCAGCATCTTCACTTAGGCATGTATGATAGAAAGTGGGACTGCACACTAGCACTGCTGTTTGAAGACAAGTGAGCTGTTCAGCATACTGGGAAAATGTTGGATAGTCAAACACCAATCTAAAGCGGGTTCAGGGCAAATCAAAGTTCAGAAGAGCTCTGTGCAGAATCAAGATCACTCCCCAGAGACCTTAAGGAGCATCAGAAATTCTTTAAAGTGACTGCTTCCATCCTATTCCAATAAAGGTTCAAGCTCTCACGTAAGTGTTTGTTTCTACATATTCCTCTCAACCCACCCTTCTGTACAAATGCTCAGCTTTTTGCTCAGACCATCAGAAAGCACATGAGCAGAGTGCAACTCCAGCAATGGAAGAGAGCTGGTCAGCTGTTTTAGAAAATATAGTAGTAAACTCTTTGACAGCAAGAAGCCTTCCTGGCTGGCTGAGTTGCTTTCTTTAGATTGCAAGCCGTATGGGATAGGGACCCCATCTTGATTTCTTTCTTATAGAAGTTCAAGTACATTGTTGGCACACAACAAATAAAATAATTAAGTTATAATAAATAAAAATGTGGAATGATCCATTGACAGGAGAAGGAAAGGATTTGTTTCTCTAATTGGAGTGCAGGCAAAGGAAAAGAGTAAAAACAAAAAAACACCACAAAAAAAGCTATGGAAGGGAGGTAGAGCACAGACTACGTAGCGGAGAGAGGAAATAGGTCATGAACAATTAAACGAGGATCCTCGATCTTTTAATTTTCTTTCTGGTGTACAGCACAGAAAAGATACACCTTTGTGGCCAACTTCTGTCCCGACTTACATCCCATGCATTTCACTGAAGTTAATTCAGTGAGCTGAATGGAATAACTTGTAATTTAGCCCAAGTTATTAGCTAGAGAAGATTGAAAATCATTGTGGATGCAGGCAGAGGTTCATAAAGGGAGGAAGTTTGAAAATAATCTATTTCTTGAACAAGAGGAGAAAAAGATAAATGACATTTCACAATGCAGAGTTAGTTACAATGTTCTTGTTAGGGAGACTGGTGACAGAGGTTGGAATTGTAAGTACAGGAAAGAAATATCAGGCTTAATATATTTTCAGTACAAGTCTCTTGGCTGTGCAGATGGTGGAGAGGAAAGATATATATTATGCAAAGGACTTGGAAAGATGGCTGTGTTAGCTTATACTATTGTATGGTGTTTAAGTTATAGCAGGCATGATAACTACTTTTAACAGATAGTCTAGTAATGCTAGTATAACTGCTGTCACCAGTTGTAATCTGTAAGAGGTGTGAAGGGTACTTTTTTAATAATTAGGATTGTCTTTCATAGGAGCCATGTATCCTGTGGTAATATGATTAAAGGTCTACCTCAAGGAAAATAGAGGAAAGAAAAAAATTAGCAAAGTTAGACTTCCTGATCCAGATCATTCATATTACTGCCCACATCATTTCCTAAACTCTTCTGCCTAACTATTACATGGTAACAATAAATCAATCTCAAGATCAGAAAGGATTAATTCGTAATTCCCTAAAATTCCAAATCAAGGCAGGACACAGATCATGTTGTTCCAGTGTCTTGTACTTCCCAGTTCCCGAACCTAATTACCTTAGAATACTTAAGTCTCTGAATCCTGACATTCTAGAATTTTCCCACTGTAGAGCCTAGAACAGAGCTAACTGAATTATGCATAACATATATATTGAATACATTTACTGCTTTCTGTTCATGAATTATCCATAAACTTCCCCTCCAACTTATTCAAATTTCTTGTATGCAAGCATGTTTCAGCCATGGGTTGTTTCTGAATTATTCATGATGAATAGGTCTTTGACTATTTGTTATTCCCTATTCATGGTATGTAATTTCTTTCATACTGAGGTAAAACGAGTCAGACAGCATTATTGTTTCCCTCAGTGAAGACCTTTTGTTGCTTGCATTGAAATTCAAAATTCCACTAAGAAACAAATTGGACAAACTTTTAAGAAATTTGTTTTGCCATCATTTTTCAGCAAATGTGATTTCTTGGAGGAAAATAAAGTGTCTGCATTCTTATTTTTTTGTAGACAAACAGCACATACCAACAAATCAGGGAGAAGTTGGTACCCATTGAGCTGTTTTATCAAACTGGTAAAAATTGTGTGGGTTATCTGATTTTCAGAAGGTTAAAAGGTTTGTGATCACCTATAGTGATTGGTGAAGATGATAGAAAATAAAAGTGATAATCCCACTTCCTGGTGCAAAAGCGTAGTCTGGATAAAACATTCTGGATACCCAGACAAACAGGAGGAAACAAAAGAAGGAATATGCATTAGCACGTGACTAAAGCATACAAGAGGATTTCATCAGAGATAGAATTTGCCCTTGCTTAGACCCTAACAAACTTGTTGAGGTGAGGATATAAGTGGAAAATGGAAATGCAGGGATTGCATTACGCATGCTGAGTTTCTGTTAGTTCATGGCCATTCTCCATTAATTCCATCATATACAAAGTTCCCAACAGAAATTCTGCTTCTAAGACCAAGTTATTGTATAGACTTGCATGGGCACTGCTAAAAGAAGATGTCATAATTAATAAAAAATAAGTGAAAAAACATGAACCTAGATGAAGAAGGGTGGTAATATGGTGCCAGTAAAGGAAAGTGTTTACTGTTAAAGACTTACAAAATTGTCCTAATGGCTAAGGACACTTCCAAATTACAAAAAACTCTGTCATCCAGCCTTGTCACCTTCTGTGAGATGCTTGCTGCAGCAGAACTGAGAATATGATGTTGGATAATGCTACCCAATCAGATTATGCCACAGTAAAAGCTCTGAAGAGAACTATGGATCCATCTAAGGAGAAAATATAAAGTGGATGATGCTGATGAGATAGATGTATGGGACATACTATAAAAACATTTGCTTAAGGGCTTGTAGATTTCAGACTGTGTTAATTTCTTTGAAAATTGAAATCTCACAGTCCTATAAAGAAAGGAAGAGGAAAATACAATTACACTGAAACTCCAACAATGCCTGGAGAAAGTCCAAGACCATTCCTTGTGAGACATCACACACAGAGAAAGGAACATTGTTATTGTAGCTATGCACAGAAAAGATGTCCTATGTAGAAATGAACACATTGTCTTCTTGCCAGTAATTATCCTCTTCTACCCAGCCACACAACCTATACTTAATCCAGCAAGAAAAATCCTGATGTGAAAAAAGGTACACATGTATTGATCTCTCTGGTGTCTGGAAACCATTTTTCCAGACTAGATATATGTTAACGCCTATGTAGGTTGGTTTCGTCATTTCAGTACTGTTGCTGTCTTCGAGTAAGTCAGTTGTCGTCACTACAGTCTGTTATAGCCTTCTTTTAAAAACAATATATCATGCAGAGATACTTCAGCAATGTTGACAGAGATTAACTCTACATTCTAAAATTTATGGAGGAGAATATTTGAGTCTTTTGGTATGCCATAATGAATGCTAGATTTGCAGCTGTTGTAAACCGTAAAGCGCCATTAAACTATGCCAATTTACATCCGGCCCTGTAACTTTTAATGATCACCAATGTATCCAAAATACTTGCTATAGTAGTTTTACTTTTATAAGTAATATACTTTACCATCTTGTTGATAAACTCATTTTTGATGCCTGCCACCACTAGTGTTAATAAGACCTTGACTTCCAGGAGTCCTTGCATGGTATACAGCAGGGATGCAAGCATGTCGCATTCCAGTGTAGAAGTGAGTAAAGGATGCAAGTAAGATTAGGTTCTTCATACTGATCAGGACTAAGTCAGAAGACCTAAAATGTTAGTAGATATTAAAACCCCTACATTTTTTATAAGTAACAAAAATCCTTTTCATGTTGTGTATGTCCCCTTCCCAGGGGAACTCCCACCCACTATCCCCACTTCACCTCAGTGTTCAGCTACTGCCAGTCCCCATCTAGCCCCCCGCTCACTGGGGCAGACTGCAGTGTAAGCCACTCATCATAGGCAAAGAGGATTCGGGGACCTGCTGCCTCTGCCTACCCATGGGCTGCCCCCTGCAACCCAATACCTAATGGGCCTTACCAGGCCTGCAGCCTGGGCCATTCCTAGGCCGGAGCTCCCCGGCTCCCTAGGCCTTTCCTCAGCCCTACTCCAATCTAGGTTCCCTTCTTGGCACCTTGGAGCCAGGCCCTTCTCCTTCTACAGGCAGAGGGAGACTGCCTGGGCCTCTGGCTCACAGCCTTTTATAGGGGCCAGCTGGGCCTGATTGGGGCATGGCACCAGCTGAGCCTACTTTCCCCCAATCAGCTCAAGCTTCTTGTCCCAACCACAGCCCTCTCCTAGGCTGTTTGTAGGGCAGGAGTGGGTAACCACCCCGCTACACAATGGTCTCAAGTTGCAGTGGGGGAGGTCTAGGTTGGATATTAGGAAACACTATTTCACTAGGAGGGTGGTGAAACATTGGAATAGGTTACATGGGGAGGTTGTGGAATCTCCATCCTTAGAGGTTTTTAAGGCCCAGTTTGACAAAGCCCTGGCTGAGATTATTTAGTTGGTATTGGTCCTGCTTTGAGCAAGGGTTTGGACTAGATTACCTCCTGAGGTCTCTTCCAACCCTAATATTCTATGATTCTATGTATTCAATAATGAAAATGTGTAATTTTTTAATTCTCTTGACTTAGTCCAGATGTTCAAGAATGGACCCCTGGAAACTAACAAAGGATGCCTATTACAGGACAGTGATAAGGAGTGGTTACAATCCAATTATGTTCTGTGATTGATAAGAAGTTTTTAACGCATTAGGAATTGCCTGATGTCATTGTTGTTAGTATTAATGAGCTTCCATTTTATCCCAAAATAAACTCATTCTAAAACAATTCATCAAAACCAGGTGAACAATGGGGTATTGTATAACCGATTTTTCTTCAAGGAGGAATAGATTATTCCTGCAGAAACAATCAGTGCAGGGATATAATTTCTCTTTTAGTTTGAGAGAACAGGGTGTGGTTACTCAGATAAACACAAATGGTACAAGCTACATCCATGTAATGAAACATATCACTAGTGTGTGAAATGTTTGTGATAGTTAGGCATCCTCCACGTCTTAGACTTTTGATTGAACGAACCAGAATGAGTTAGTGTTTCCAGTATGGTGTCTTCTCATCTAAAGTATGTGGCAGACTTAGAATTATATCTCACTGAACTTTTGCAAATGTGAGGAGATATAATTAATTAATTAGAACCATATCTTATTTTATGTATTAAACCTTGGCCACATGATCATATTTTATTAAATTATTTACTAGTTCCTGAACGCCAAAAGTATGTGCAAAGATGAGCAGACATATAGTAAGTCAGTTTCTGCTTCTAGTAGCTTACAACATAATTCAGACGATGCAAATCACTTTAAGTTAGTTTACATGCTTTTTTTGAAATTATATTGATTATGGATTTTTGAAGAGAGAAATATAAAAGTTGGACTTTGAAAGAGTTCAAATACAGATGGCTATATGTTTAGAGAAAACAGATATACAAATCATGAATACTAGACATGCAGTGGAGGGACCTTAGAAAACTTCTTAAGTTGCATAATTTTTACATCTGTAATATCTGACTTGAAATTTGAATGTGGGCAAGTAACTAGCCATTTGTCCACTTACATTAGCTATGAGTACAGGAATTATATGTAGTTGACTTTAGTGACAGAAAGTAAAACCAGGACATGAAAATAATTGAATCTATTCATTAAGACTTATACGCTTGTTTAGAACAAGTACATCAGATCTAAACATTTAAATAAAATGTGCCATCATGCACTTCAGAATATGGAATTATTTACATTCCCAGCTATATCTAAATTGTTCATTAGTAATAAGTATTTACGATTGTTGCACTCTCACTGGAGATAAAAGTGACAAAATCTCAGATCAAACTAAATAAACTATACGCTTGGAGTCATTCAGATTTGCAAGCACACAAATATTTCATTTCTAAATCTATGCAGTGTTGTAGCCGTGTTGGTCCCAGGATATTAGACACTCAAGGTGGGTGAGGTATTAATCTTTTCTTGGATCAACTTCTTCTGGCAAGATAAACAAACTTTCAAGCTACAGAGTTCTTCAGGCCTGTGTAGCTCAAAAAATAGTCTCTTTCGCCAACAGAAACTGAGCCAATAAAAGATATTACCTCACCCAGTTTTTGAGCCCTGCATATTAGATAGTTGGTTGACCTACTCTGTTTCTTTTTCAGTGATCTTATTATGCTGCTGTTACCTCAAAATACTTTCCAGAAGTATGAGTAATTGACAATTATTTTTCATGTCTCATAACAATTATGGTAAACTTGTCACAAAATTATGATGTACGGCATTAACCATATTTCAACTGGAGTCAGATTCTACTTTAGTGTCATTTTTAAACAACTTCAGCAACATAGTATGATATACTTTATATTGATGACAAGGGCATTACCCACATAAAAAACGGTGGAAATCAGACAGGCATAATTAATATTATAGATGTTCATGGTTATTATGTCTTTATTCTTATAACACTGTCAAGGTTCCTTCCCCACTCTGAACTTTAGGGTATAGATGTGGGGACCTGCATGAGAAGCTCTAAGCTCAATTAACAGCTTAGATCTGGTCTGACTGTCACCACTCCTAAGCACTAATTACCTTCCCTGGGTAACCTTGAGAGATTCTTCACCAATTCCCTGGTGAACACAGATCCAACCCCTTGGATCTTAAAACAAGGAGAAATTAACCATCCCCCTTCCTTTCTCCCACCAACTCCTGGTGGACCCAGATCCAACCCCCTGGGATCTTAAAACAAGGAAAAAATCAATCAAGTATTAAGAAAAAGGCTTTTAATTAAAGAAAAGAAAGGTAAAAGAAAACCCTCTGGGAGAGATTAGCATACCAGCTACTCTCACAGACAACAGATTCCAAACACAGAGGATGCTCCCCTGGGCAAACCCTTACTTACACACACACAAAAAATACCCAAATACCCAATTTGACTATTCCTCTAATTGCACTAGACAGGTTACAAAGAAATAAATATAAACCTATTTATTTCCTTCACTAATACTCACTACTTAATAAGAGGCTGAATTCTGGAGCTTTCCCACTCCGGTCCAAAGTGAAACTCACACAGACAAAGGGAACTTCCCTCCTTCCCTTTGAACCATCTTGTCCTCCCATTGGTTCCTCTGTTAAGGTGTCAGCTAGGCTAGGTGAACTTCTTAACCCTTTACTGGTAAAAGACGCATTAACCCTTAACTATCTGTTTATGACAAACACAAAAGCCAGTTGTAAACATTGTTTTCAGAAAATATATTGAAAACCTTGTCTAAGATGACTGTTTATATCTCTTGGTGTGAACATTCATCAGACATACTCGCTGAGGTGTTTTTCTGTCACTGACAGATTCAGATATGTTTTTAGCCTTCAGTGTGCACTAAAAAAATTCTTAACAGTACAATGGATGATAATCGTTCACATCTATTTTGGTAGCTTTCCTCTTTGTACAGGTAATAATTAGTCCTTAAAGACACCAGTCTATACTGTATCATTCACTGGAGGCCATTCTGCTCTCAAATCAGGTAGCAATGCTGCCTTCATTGATGTTACTGGTGCTCTTACATGTAACCAGTAGCTTCAGAATAACAGATGCAAAACTCTTTTTACATGTTTGGACTTTAAGCTGATTTACCTGGTCAAAATCAATTTTGCCCATGGACAGACAATGTTTCAGAGAGTGAAAAGTGTCCTGTCAACTTTTGACTTTAGATGAAAAAATGGGCCCAAAGTGTTAACATAACTCACTTGCTGTCTAACTCTAACAGTGTTAAACAAGGTCCAGGTTTTGAAAAACAGAGACCTCAGTCTGCTTAAGACCTTGGCAAATACACCATTACAAATCTTTTTTTTTTTTTTAACTTTTTATTAAAGTCACGGAAAAGAAAAACAGTTACAACATTTGAAATGTAGAGTATTAAAAGAGGTTCATTTTAACAACATCTCTTGTTCCCTTTCCCTTTAGCTGTAGACAGTTTAGAAGAAATTCCCCTGTTTAACAGTCTCTTTGATGGTATCAGAGAAGGTAATAACTGTCCTTTTGGGGATGAGAGAAAAAGTTATGGACTGGAGATGTCATTGCTGCTGTTGTTGTTAAAGTCAAATCTTAGAAAAAGTCCCCTTGTTGATACAATAGATGGTATCAAAAATGGTAATAACTGTCATACAAGGTGGTATTTGGGATTCAGCTGGAGCCAGAAAGGGGTGGTTATCTCATCTGAGTCCCTCTGTCTTTGGCTCGTTGTGGTCAGGACATCTCCTAGGATTAGGACAAAAACAGTCTAGAGACCCAGGAGATGATATAGTTGGCCACCATTCCCCAAAACCTCTGTTAAAGACCCCAAAAGGGAGTGATGGGTGGAATAGTCCATCCTCATTATTTTGCCCACAAATTAGGTTTAATCAGGGGTGCTGAAATAATGTTTATAGTGGGGGTGATGAGAGCCATTGAACCAAACTGTGCATCCTGTATATGATGGAAACCACTCCAAGCCTGGGGGTGCAGCAGTACCCCCAGGACTCCTAGTTCCAGCACGAATGGGTTTAGTATCTGATATATCAACTTTGGTTTTACAACTGTTTTTTAGATCAACGTGGCTTTCTTTGTTTAGAGTAATCTGTCTGTTTTTTTTCCCTCCTGTTTCCCTTAATAGAGTATGACACTTTATGAATGTACAGTCAGTTTTTGTAGTTAAATTCTTAATTAAGGTAAATTTGTAGGCCCATTTGTCACAACAATTCTCATTCATATACTGTTTCCTAACACTATTGCAGTGCCACATTAGCTACTACAAATCATAATGACATTGTTCTCAATCACAGTACAGAAAGACATTGGTTAATACTTTGGAAAACTGCGGTCTGTTATACTGATATTCTGAATAAGAAAAAAAACATTTACACAGATGTTGAAAGCACTGACATTGTCTACATTGGTGGCACCTTAATGATTGCTCACCATAAATCAAATAAGCTGCAATACATTCAATATCTGATCTCATGGAAATATGTAGAAACCATTTGAAGACTAAACAAATTGCCACTTTATGCACATTTGGATGCCAATCATGCAACCCTGATTCACACTGGTGAGTGGGTTCCATTGACTTTTAATGCCACTGCTTGTGTAATTAAGAACTCATCAGACAAGGAATGCACACAATCAGGTCTTCAAAAAGACAAATGAAGAGCAGCTCTAGGCTGTTGTGTTAGAATGGTAGAGAACACAAAGGGAAAAGGGGGCTCTATCCTTCTATCAGTGCACTTATAAAATGAGGTGCCCATAATATACCTACAAGCAGTAGGGAGTAGAAAGATACTTTTTGCAGCAGTACTAGCTGGATCATTTGTAGCCCCAACAGAGATGTGTCTGGGTACAGTCATGGCCTCACATCCCTCCCTAAATATCAGCAGGTATCACCATATGAACCTAGCAATTGCCATACTGGATCAGACCAGTAGTCTATCTAATTGAAATATCCCACCTCTGTCAGTAGCCTGTAGCAGATGATTTATGGAATTATCTAGTTACTGGGAGAGTTTTTCCTAAATCTCCATCAATTACTGTTTATTCTTTTTTACTTTGGATACCTAAAGTAAGGTACTAAAGTCTATAGTTAGGCACCTAAATAAAAGTGGCCTTATAACCTTCTGTGGCTCAGGGCCATGGTACCCCCCTGTGGTAGCATTGGGAGATCAGTACATCTGCTGGATGAAGCCGTTGGGCAGCCTTGCTGGGGGTTATGCACCTACACAAATGACAATTCAAACCTCCTGGGTGAGGGTTCAACAAATAAACAGTCTGTAGCTCCAACCTCCTGGCCATGGACTGTGCAGTAAAGCCGTCTGTGGCTCTGGGATTCTAGGTGAGGGGGTGCTGAGAGATTAAACAGTCTCTCAGGCCTCCTAGCTGGAGTAAACAATTATAGTCTATGGCTCCAGCCTCTGGGTACAGAGCTACACAGTTAAACAGTCATTAGCTCAGAACTCCCAGGGAAGGATGGATGAAAGCAACACTATCTGGGGCTCAGGCCTCCTGGATAGGCTGAGCACTGAAACAGGCTATAGCTCCAGCCTCCTGGCTGGAACAAACAATAGTCTATGACGCAGGCCTTCTAGGATGAGGCCTGAGCTGGCCACAGTCAATGGCTCGGGCCGCTTGGTTGAAGGCTGTGCAAATAAAGTCAATATCTATGGCCTTCTTGCCTAAAGGGCTGGAGGTAGGGGGACCCAGGTCCCCTCTGGTCCACAGGGTACCAACTCAGGGCTCTTGAAGTGATGGGCAGTTCCGTCATTGGCTCAGCGGGGAAAACATGGGGTCGCTGCCTTGCTCCCTGGTAGCACATCAGGACCAAAGTTTCATTTCCTTTCCTACTGGCTCTTGGTGGGGCTCCTCTGTCATGGCTAGAGCCTGACTCCCAGTGTTGCTATCGGGCAGCCCTTCTCTTTCTCCTTCCATGGGGTTGTCAACCTCCCAGGTGGTGGCTTGCATTTTCTCCCCACCGCCGGATGAAGGCTCTGCTGGTGGCACAGCGACTGGAAGGGACACCTGCCTCCTTCTCTGGTCAGGCCCCAACTAAGCTCCATGACTTTGCTTTTATACTTCCTGTCCCACCCTGGCACTTCCTGAAGTGGTGGTGGGGCTGGGTTAGCTACTGCCAACACTACCCTCTGTACTGGAGTGAAGCCTGCTTCACTGCAGGCCTCTTTCAGAAGTGCTGAGCATCATTAGGTCCCATTGATCTCATGGCAGTGATGTGATTTATTGGAATCTAAAGGTTTGTCAGAATTGATCCTCCCACTCCTTTCAGCAAGCTGAAGTGAGTCCTAAATCTGGATGGTGACATTAAGTGCTCAATTATGGATTTTGACACCTTCTGATAAATCTATTTTTGTCAATTTTATAGGAAAATTCCTCAGAATGACACTGTAAATGTGTGTGGGTGTGTGAGAGAAACACACACAAAGAAGAAATATTTGAAGCTTTTTATTTATGAGGTTGTTCTGCCACTCTGGTATAAAGGAGGTCTGCAGTTCACTTCTTTGTGTAGTTAAAATTTAGTTGAGAATCTAAGATGAATAGAATCCTAAATTTGGATAATTCCCAGTGTGCAAAGCCACAGAACTTTTGACTGAAGATATCAAATGCAATTGGTGATATGAATGTCACGTACGATTTTCTTATATTTCAAGCAAAGTGTTAGTAAAAGGGTGAAAAACATTTAAACTTAATAGTCTGCTAATTACTGCTGTACATTACAGTATCGTTTTGGAGACTGCTAATGGATTTGGGGTAAATGATGTCCTAGTGTAAATGACTGCAGCTCTGCTGATTTCAGTGGAGCTGCACTCATTTTAATACCTTCTGATAAATCTATTTTTGTCAAGCAGAGTGCCCCACGGGTCAGTCCTGGAGCCGGTTTTGTTCAATGTCTTCATTAATGATCTGGAGGAGGGCATTAACTGCACCCTCAGCAAGTTTGCCGATGACACTAAACTGGGAGGAGTGGTAGATACGCTGGAAGGTAGGGATAGGATACAGAGGGACTTAGACAAATTAGAGGATTGGCCCAAAAGAAATCTGATGAGGTTCAACAAAACAAGTGCAGAGTCCTGCACTTAGGACGGAATAATCTCATGCATTGTTACAGACTAGAGACCGAATGGCTAGG
Organism: Malaclemys terrapin pileata; assembly: GCF_027887155.1. NCBI lineage: Eukaryota > Metazoa > Chordata > Testudines > Emydidae > Malaclemys > Malaclemys terrapin. The sequence continues at coordinate 30,525,110 of NC_071506.1, forward strand.
CAGCAATTCTGCAGAAAAGGACCTAGGTGTTACAGTGGATGAGAAGCTGGATATGAGTCGACAGTGTGCCCTTGTTGCCAAGAAGGCTAACAGCATTTTTGGCTGTATAAGTAGGAGCATTGCCAGCAGAACGAGGGACATGATCATTCCCTTCTAGTCGACATTGGTGAGGCCTCATCTGAAGTACTGTGTCCAGTTTTGGGCCCCACACTACAAGAAGGATGTGGAATAATTGGAGGAGTCCAACAGAGGGCAACAAAAATTATTAGGGGGCTGGAGCACATGACTTATAAGGAGAGGCTGAGGGAACTGGGATTGTTTAGTCTGCAGAAGAGAAGAATGAGGGGGGAATTAATAGCTGCTTTCAATTACCTGAAAGGGGGGTTCCAAAGAGGATAGATCTAGACTGTTCTCAGTGGTACCAGATGACAGAACAAGGAGTAATGGTCTCAAGTTGCAGTAGGGGAGGTTTAGGTTGGAGATTAGGAAAACCTTTTTCACTAGGAGGGTGATGAAACACTGGAATGGGGTACCTAGAGAGCTGGTGGAATCTCCTTCCTTAAAGGTTTTTAAGGTCAGGCTTGACAAAGCCCTGGCTGGGAGGATTTAGTTAGGGATTGGTCCTGCTTTGAGCAGGGGGTTGGACTAGATGACCTCCTGAGGTCCCTTCCAACCCTGATATTCTATGATTCTATGATTTTCACCATTAGATATTCTGATCTTTCTATTCAGGGAAAAAAGAATGGAGAGGTTAAGAGGCAAGCAGTAGCTTAAATACTATGGGCCATATTGTGTAAGCAGCTTTCAACTTTTGCATTCACAATGAATCATGGGATTAGATATGAAGATGTCTAATTACCTTACACAGAGAGTTATCTAAATTATATTACTGGTGCTACAGTTGACTGTGCATACAAAATTAAAGCCACTCCAAAAAATGTCTATTAATTAATTATGGAACCTTCAATAAACTATCATGTATGTAATGAGGATACTGTAATACCATCACAACAGCTAAATCAGATCTGCTCTCTATTTTTTTACTGAAAGATCCTCCCATAATGACACTATGGTAATTTAAAAAAAAAAATAAAAAGCTGAAATATTATTTTAGGAATCAATCCCATACTCAACCCATAATGATTTACAATGTCATTTATTAGAGTATTTTTTTAATAGGAAAACTGTCAACCTATAACAGTAAAAACTTCTGTGGCATTTTGTCACTAGTCAGAGCACTGAAAAAGGATGGTTTCAGATTTTGAAACCACCTCTTCTGCAGGAAACATTTCATTACTATGCAAATTTCCTTCATGTGCCTTATAGAGTCTTCCATACATCTCCCTCTCTCTCCAGGGATTTTGCTTTTCAGCTACCTTTATTGTATAATAGAATGTTGGATAAAAATGGAAAATTCAAATAAAACAGAGGGGAAACACAGATTTATGCTTTAAACTAATATGTTTTAGTAGTTTAATACTTCATGATAAAAGAATCAATTTGTACTCTTTGTACACTATTTCTCTTAATCAGGACTTTCAGAAAAGTATGCAGATAAAATGCAAACTTTGGGCCCCTTAGCTAAAGTATCTGTAATTGCCATTTTAAAATACAGTCAAGCACCTTTTGCAGTGTTATCCACAGTATTAACATAGTGCTCTCTATGAGGTGAGGTAATTGTGAGAACCTTGCATGCTATACCTAGCTGGAATGTTCTGGCAGAACATTGGTATTTCATAAAGAAGGTGGGTCTGACTCTGGAAAGCAACAAAAAGGCTTTGACCTTCTCAGACTTACCACATCTTTGAAATAGCAGTTAACTGCAAGAGTGTTCAGGGTATTAAAAACATAAGAACAGCCATACTGGGTCAGACCAAAGGTTCAGCACTAATTTGAAATGGAGGAGGTACTGCTAGCTGAGGCTAGGGTGCCTCTGTCTCCGTAGAAGGCATAGTAGTGTTCTTCCACATGTGTTGCCAGGGGATGAGATCAGATCATTTCCTGCCACCACAAGACCCTCTAATGTTGAGAATAATGTCCCATTGCCTCCCCCTCTCTCCTTCCCCCCAGACACAGTTTTGTGACAATCCAGCATCACTGAAAACAACTTAGGGAGAGGTTTCAGAGTAACAGCCGTGTTAGTCTGTATCCGCAAAAAGAAGAACAGGAGTACTTGTGGCACCTTAGAGACTAACAAATTTATTAGAGCATAAGCTTTCGTGGACTACAGCCCACTTCTTCGGATGCATCCGAAGAAGTGGGCTGTAGTCCACGAAAGCTTATGCTCTAATAAATGTGTTAGTCTCTAAGGTGCCACAAGTACTCCTGTTCTTCTTTTAACTTAGGGAGAGAAGGTCACCAGGCCACAAGAGAGAACTGAGGAGGGAGAAAAGGCTATCACCAACTCAACTGCCACTCACCAAGAGACAGCAAAGCTAAGCTTTGAGGAAGAATGTGAGGGGATAAGGGCAGCTGGGGAGCCACCAGAAGAACTGCTGGGCAAGGATGTAATGGTGCTAGTCATACACATCCAGCCTGGATGGCACCTGTTGATCACCACCCTGTGCTGGAGTGATGTGGAGTCACACTGCCCCAGGGAACACATCAGAGAGCTCTCTGGTGTTCAAGAAAAGTGCTCACATCACTTCCCTTCAGAGATGCAGCACGTATACAGGGGTGGAACCACAGCTCTTCCTACTCTCTGCTCTTCCACACCCCTTTTGGTTTGTCATGCCACTCTGGGTACTAGTTAGGGAAGAGCCCCCCATAGTCCTCTGACAGCAGGGCCTGCAATTCTAAAAGCCTCAGCCTCGTTTGTAGTTATAAACCACACGTGGAACTACTGCCCCAGCAGCTATACTGTAGATTTTAACCTAGAGTTTAAAATACTCAGATATGCTTGCAGTGGCCTAGTATTCTCATTATTATATGAAACCGAAGTTTCATAAGACAAGATATTTGAAAACCCCTACAGCATCATAAAACAATTATAACAACAGGGAAGTCAAGAAGCCAAATAGTGTGTAACGGGGGGGCACTCACCTCTTGAGTCTGGGGATGGTACTACAATCCTTTTCCGGCTCCTGGCTCCCCCTGTAGGTTTCCAACATCTCTAGGCAAGTCTTCAATGAGTCAGCCCTCTGGCCAAGTCACACAGTAAAAAATGAACCCCTTATGGGGTAGCAAAAAGTTCACTAAACTGTCCGCTCTCAGCAGGGTCTTTAGCCCCATCTCTGGGCCTTTTAAATCCAACCCTTTGCATTAATTCCAAAAGGATCCTTGTGCCCTTCTCAGGGCTTGAGCCACTTCTGTAGTGGCTGGTGGGGAAACCCAGGGCTGCCCACGTCTCTGAGTTCCCACCCAGGGACCCTATACACAGCAGCCAGGTGCTGCCTCCTTTAATTAGTAGCTGCTGCATTCCCTGGTCCTCTTCCTACCTGGTCCCATTATCTTAGGGTTAGAATTCTTAGGTTCAGTAAATGGAGCCCATTGACCTTCTTTGTCCAGAGAAGAACATCCTTCTTTACCTCTCTGGTTCCAACCACAAATTGACCTACTCAGGCCCTGTGGCTCCTTTTAGCTGAGCCTGCTGGTCTCTGATTGGCTGCTTCCATGCTGGTCTCTGATTGGCTGCTTGCTTTCTAGGCAAGCCTGGAGGACCCACCTTTGGTTCTCTTTTTCTGGGGTGGGTGTAGTAGAAGTCTTCCAGAAGGGGACCATGAAAGGCCAGATACACCCTATCACATGGTGTTTAATAAATAACAGGCCAGAAAAATATATTCTATTGGCATTTAGAAAACAAGTTTTGGCATGGCTAGGACTAAATAGGCTGAGGCATAAATCTGCATTGAGGATGTGCTTCAGTGAGAGCTCTGAGAGACATTCTTCCTCAAATAGGAACAGTGTCTCCTTGATCTCCCAGGTATCAGAGTAGCCATGCCGCTACAAAAGAAGGAACACTGCACACTTCCTTTTATCTAGCCAGCTCCTTTTGCCAAATACAAGGGCTTGGATCCCTTGTCAGAGGCTAGCACATCTACTGAAGCTAGCCATCTTCAGTTCTTGCACTATGAGCGTACTCTGTGTGCCAATTTTCACTGTGACCCAGTGTTTATATCATCATCTTAGCCCAATAAGAAGAGCGGGTCTGACTTTAGACAGAATAAGTTATCCATCCCCCTAGTTTAACAACTTGATTTTGAGTCATATGTTTCATTTATGTTTTTACTAGAACTCTTATTCACTGAACAAGTTCAGGGCAAAAACATCCAAATTTACATGTAATCATAGAGGTATAGGATTTGAAGGGACCTTAGTACGTCATCTAGTCCAGTCCCCAGCACTCAAGGCAGGACTAAATAATAACTAGACCATTCTTGACAGGTGTTTGTCTATTCTTAAAAACCTCCAATGATAGAGATTCCACAACCTCCCTAGACAATTTGTTTCAGTGCTTAACTAGCCTGATGGGAAGTTTTTCCTAATGTCCAAACTAAACCTCCCTTGCTGCAATTTAAGCCCATTGCTTCTTGTTCATGCCTCAGAGATTTAGGAGAACAATTATTCTCCCTCCTCCTTGTAACAGCTTTTTATGTACTTGAAAACTATCATGTCCCCCATCAGTCTTCTCTTCTCCAGACTAAACAACTCAATTTTTTAAATATTTCATCATAGGTAATGTCTTCTAGACCTTTACTCATTTTTTATTACTCTCCTCTTTCTTCAATTGGTCCACATCTTTCTGAAAATGTGGCAACCAGAACTGACGCAATACTTCAGCTGAGGCCTTATCAGCACAGAATAGAGTGGAAGAATTACTTCTTGTGTCTTGCTTACAACACTCCTGCTAATACATCCCAGAATGATGTTTAAGTGATACTTACACCAGTTAACAAACTACACACCATATTAAGTTTAGTCCATCACAGATCCTAAAATGCCTGCCAGTCCCCTTGTCTTCTTCTTCTATAAGTAACACTATATAAGAGCATTTTGGCCCTAATGGTTTTACCCAGATTTCAAACGAATTGCTTCTAGAAGTTCATCCATTTTAATGTTGAGCTAACTATGAAATAAATTTTAAAAGAGGTTGATACACTCTCCACTGATGCTTCTGGATGCTTTCTACAAAATACAAGCATTGCCTCAGTCTTTTCCAAGTTGAATATCAGTGACCCATCCTTCAGTCAATCCCAGTCATAATCAGATATTAAGTTGACTGACTTGCATTATCTAGGTCAGGAGATATGCAGATACAGCACCCTCAACTCCTCACTATAATTTTCCTATTGGCCTCATGTACATATTGAGCAGAAGAGGAATGGTGACAAGATGGAACATTCCATCACCACACATCAACCCGTCCACTCCCATAGTATTCTGGGAGAAGTCACCTACCACCACTCTGTGTCCTTTCAAGCAGAAAGGTGAAAAGATATTCCAAATAGGACTTTTTCAGTACCTGGGGACTATAAATGAGCTACTTAGAATCTCAATGGATACTTTACCATAATTCATCAACAGTAGAAGTTCAGACAATAATGCATAAGTCACACTTTCTGGACCATACCCAGGCCTGAGATCCAATTGACTAGAGTAAAGGAAATCTAAGCATTCCATACATTATAAAAAAAATGTCTTGTCGGAATCTTTCAAAGACCTGTATAAAAAAAGTTCAAAATAAGTAGTTATTTATTTATTTCTAATTATTTACATATTAGCTATCACAGTGTGCTATGAGTTTTTCTAACGGGGCAGAAATTACGACTTAAGAAGTGGTGAGAAGAGTCTATGTCAAAAGGTGATTTTCTTGAGCAGGGGCCTAACAAGTGTTTCCTTAATAGAAGCTGGCACACCTGCCCTCCTGTAGAGAAGACAAGTAGGTTATATTTTTCAACATTTTGTCTCCCACAAAAACATTTTGTTCCTGGAAGACGTCTGAATTAATCAAAAAAATAACTTGTATTAAATTTGCAATAGTAATGAAAGCACAATTTAAATGTGGATGGTTAAGAGAAAAAAGTTAACACATTAACCAAATAACATTTTTTACTAGATAGTTTTCTCTTTCTTTTGAAATGCTCTTTTGAATGCTGCTGTAGGCAAGTTTTGCTCCTAGCTGTTTTTTAGAAGACAAACACCTCACATGTTTCAGCAAGCTGCATGTTATAATGCAGGACTTTGTCAGGAATACACTTGAGATGGCAGGAGTCATAATGCAAAAAGAAACATGACAGGATGATGATGGGTCCCATTAATCTGATACTCTCAATACTTTGCTGTAGCAAACCAAGAGAAGGCTACAACCTCACTTGCTCCCTATTGATAAACCATTTTTGAAAATCAATGATAACAAATATAGCAACACTCACTCAACTTATTAAGTGAGCATCTATCAAATAGCTAATAAGTTATTGCTATGTAATAAAGATGCCATTTAATTATTTCATATTTACATTGCACATATTTTTGTACATTTTAAATATCCCACTGTTTTATACTATTAGTTATTATCACTATGCTAAAATAAATATAAAAATAAATATAGAAGTCTTTAGATTTAAATAAAAATGTTTTGCTAGTTTCAGAAGGCAGCTTCAATTAGCTGACAGCTATTTTGATTTGATTTTGTCACACAAGTAATACTGTTTGAGTCGATGTAAACACCCCTGGTAGGGCTGGCATCAGTTTTCTGAGAAATCATCTGTCTCCTTCTTGGTCACTCTCACATACTGGTTCCTACAGTTACACTCTGCCTGACTGGTGACAGGGTGTTCTCAATGGAAGGCTCACATTTCTAGAATTTGTTCATTCCAGTGTCCCATTAAAACTACAGGTTAGTCAGATTTAGGAGTCACTGTAAATCAGTGGTCAGCAGGAAAAACTCAATATTGTCTATTCCTCAGATCTTGTGGTACCATATAGTTTCTCCTGGTCCAAGTCTAGAAAGACACTGGAGTTTCTATATGTACCTCAGGTACCCAGGACAGTCAATGCTTACTTTTAAATGGCATCCAAAGGGTCCATTGTATTAGACTTTGAAAGATTGTGTGTGCAATTCACTAGGAGGGAATGGGGATTTATTTATTTTGGGTATGGTCGAGCAATGGTATTACTTGATTTTGCATGGCGGCTGTTTGTATTTTTGGATGTTTTTTTTTAAATTACACCACTAATATCATGCCCAAAAGTAAACCCAATTGGATTTTAATTATTACAACAATTGGGTGAATTATTATATTTAAGCTTTAGTTGCATTAAACATTTTAGTAATGTTTTTTACCAATAGTGATATTTGTTTTTTTAAAACTTTAGTTACTTGTAAATTGCTGTGCTGTACTTTAATGCAAATTTGGTTTTTAGTGTGTTTTGTGTATTGCAAATGATTTTGCAGTATAGGATGAATTAGCAATTGTTGAACTAAACGTATATTTATGTTTACATTAACAGGTTTTATATTATTAAACACAGGGATATTGTACTGCAAATGTTTTATATTTTAAAGAGGTACATAATATTTAAAATTACAATTTTTAATTTTATTAATATGCTAAAAATAAATATGAAATATATATATATTGTAAAACATTATTATTCAAAAAAAATTGGATAAGTAGTTTTAACATATACACAGATTATGCTTGCATAGATTACAGATTTTTTTTTTTGTAAATACATTAAACATGCACCTTTGAGTGCCCTTGGTTTTAGTGCAAAAGCACTTATTTTTGGTTTGCAAGTTTTGGTTTTTATATATATATTTTCAATTTTTATGAGCTATACATTGGGATGCATTGATGGGTTTTTATTGCTTACATTTTTGGTATGCCCATGCATAGTGGTTTACTGAATACATTACTAAATTTTTGGTTACTTGAATTTTTATAGTTAGTATTGGGTATATGTTAATGATGTGGCTAGGGTAAACAGTTATATGCTTGAATGGCTATTTGATTTTTATAAAAAGTAAAATTTGCTCATTTTTACTAGGAGATTAATTGTTTTAGTGATATTTTATAGCATTTTTAATTTGTAGTGGTAATTTTTTACATATTTTTTAATTATTTGAATAACTAATTTTTGTTTTGATGGCACGTTTGGGCAGCCACTGTTTTTTTAATATACACATTGATGTGCCAGTGTTAATACGGTGGGGCAAGATTCTTTTTTATAATACTCCCTACAATTGGATGCAGCCTATTGATTATAAAATTATTACCAAAGGGGGCCTTAGTCTGGGGAGGTGGGCATTTTATGGGAGTGGGGGAGGTGTCGAAGGTACTTGCTTTACTATAGGGCGAACCGGATTTAAAGGGGCTTTGTTGGCTTCATTTATTTATTTATTTATTTATTATTACTTTTTACGATTTTTTAACTGTGAGACTTGCTGTAATAGTTTGCTTGTAGGCGTCTTGTTTTATTTGTTGTATGCCTTTTCTTGTCCTTATTAGCTTTTTTAATACTTTGGATTTCAATTTATTTTTGCTATTTTTAATTTTTTATTTTGGGGTTGAATATATATTGCTGCTTTTTAAAATGCCTTCATACACATTTTTGCCCCCATTTTTTCCTCCTGGTAACCCTGGTAACTGGGTTGTCTGTAACTGGGAAAAGTTACTGCCTGACCGGTTTCAGCTTTTTATTTTGTTTTGTGTTTTTCTTTGTTTGGGCCCTTCTGGAAAATAGCACTGGTCCCCAAAATTGTTTGTTTTAATTCAGCATAATCTTGGTTAGTATTAATTGGTACTAAAATCGCCTGCATGATATAATTTAATCCATCATCTGTGGCAGTCTTAAATCTTAGTACATTAAAACCACCATTCGCAACTCCTGGGGGTTGGATAGCACCAGCTGCTATAGCTAATATATCGTTTTTAGTAAGATACAACTTGAAGATTCCATGGGGCCCTGTTCGTTTAAATAAAACAGCTCTCCCAATTGCTTTGCAGACACTATAAACTTCATAGCCACCTTGATCCAGTCCCACCTATCCCTCTGGTCTTGTATGTGTTCAGTGGCATTGGCAATAACAGCCCAGTCCAAGGCACTAGTATAGGCCTGGGCCACTGCTATATAATCTCTTACCCTCCACCCGAGTCTCTGAATAACCATTACCATTCAATCCAGGCATGAATCCTGGTTTAAGGGTCCCAGACTCTGGGCAGCTGCTCGGATTTGCTCAGGGCTCAGCTGTGTGGTAATTTTTACCTCTTCCCAAACCCGCCTTTTAGCTCTGGGGTCTGCATCCATAGGGGCTAATCCCCTCTTTACGACTGCCTTACTTACAATGGGAGTCCACAGGGTGTGCTTGTGGAGTGTCTAGCTCCAGTGCTTGTAATTCCTGTCGCAAGGGGGCATAGGGCTCTACTGGAAAAGCATGTGGGGGGTGGGGAAATCAGGCCATTCAGGGTCTCCCTGCTTGGGGTTACTCCAAATGCTCCTTTCCCCAGTTTCCCCATACAAATCCATATTGTACTGAGCCTCTCTTCCCCTCCCCACCATACAGCAGCCACCATTCCCCACCAGATTCCAAGCTTATACTTAAATTCTTTAATCTGCTGCACGCAGTGATCGCCGTTTGCCTGGGAGCAAGCCACCCTTTCTGAATAGCAGAAAGGAATGGCCTAATGGGCCATTTGGTAAAGATGCATCAGACGGAATCTGTGTCTGGGCTGATTTCAAGGCAGTAACAGACGTTTTAAGGTCACGATTTTTTTGTAGGTTTAGCATTTTAAAATAAGTAAAAGAATGTCATGATTGTTTTCTTGTGCATTGCAACATGATGTTCCTGTTTAAAATGTTCTGTGTAAATTAATTCTGTTTTGTGTGTGAATGAGGAATGTGTTTGTTAAGAGATAAGTGTGAAGGCCATCACTGAGCCAGATGTACGAGGGAGGAACCGGAGACAGACGGGCGCCGGGAAGCTGTAACACACACCAATTAAAATGTCAGAGGAGGGCAGATTGACAACTCTAAAGATGAGACAGGCAGTGGAGACAAGATAGCTGTGATAAAGAATGAGAAGAACAATTTAAGAAAACAAGCACTCGTCAAATAACAATTGATTACAGCATGACGGAGCAAAACTCACTGGACCCAGTGAAGGAAAATCACTATCTAAACAGGGTGCCTTGCCATGAAACTTTGGGTTTGTCCTTCCAAGACTTCCCCGGAGCATCATGTTGCAACCAACAGAACCAAACTTCTCCCTGCTCATAATCAACCTAGCCGGCCACTAGATTGATCCGGACTCTGGACTGGTAACTATAACTTCGACTGGCGGGACAGTGTGTGTGTGTGTGTGGTGTGATTGAATGCATATGCTAATTTTGTATCTTCAATAAACGCGGTGTATTGCCTTTTCCCTTGGAAAAGATCCTGTGTGCTTCTTATAAGCATAACATGAGAACAGCCTAGCTCCATCCTCTTTGGAAACCCCCTTCAGCTGGTTGAAGGCTGCTATCAACTCCCCCCTAACAATTCTTTCCTGCAGACTAAATAAGCCCAATTCCCTCAGCCTCTCCTCATAAATCATGTGCCCCAGCCCCCTAATAATATCCGTTGCCCTCCGTCGGTACCAGCCTGTAGTACTGCATGGGACTCTGCACTTGTCCTTGTTGAACCTCATCAGATTTCTTTTAGCCCAATCCTCCAATTTGTCTAGGTCACTCTGGACCCCCTCCCTACCCTTCAGCATATCCCAGTTTAGTGTCATCCACAAACTTGCTGAGGGTGCAATCCACCCCATCATCCAGATCATTAATGAAGCTGTTGAACAAAAACAGCCCCAGGACCTACCCCTGGGGCACTCTTCTTTATATCGGCTGCCAACTAGACATCGAGCCATTGATCACTACCTGTTGAGCCCAACGATCTAGCCAGCTTTCTATCCACCTTATAGTTCATTCATCCAATCCATACTTCTTTATCTTGCTGGCAAGAATACTGTGGGAGACTGTATCAAAAGCTTTGTTAAAGTCAAGGTATATCATGTCCACTGCTTTCCCCATATCTATAGAGCCCGTTATCTCATCATAGAAGGCAATCAGGTTGGTCAGGCATGACTTGCCCTTGGTGAATCTATGTTGACTGTTCCTGATCATCTTCCTCTCCTCCAAGTGCTTCAAAATGGATTCCTTAGTGGCCAATGCCAGGTGCTTCAGAGAAAATGAACAGATCAGGAAATCATTGCGTGATCCATCCCCTGCTGTCCCCTCCCAGCTTCTGGCAATCATAAGAACATATACTAAGAGGATTGGGGAGGGGATGAAAGGAGTCTGAATGGGAAGGAATGTGTATGTTTTTTGACATTATAGAGCAGAACTTGGCAGAAGCTATGTAAGTCATACTATGATTTAGGGCTAACAAGATGCAAACACAGGGCTGCTAGATCTGCAATTAAATGCAACTGTTGACCAGACACCCTTGCCAATGGAGAGAGAGAGAGAGAGAGAGAGAAGACATGAAGAGACACAGCAGTCACTAGAGCTTACTACATCTCTTGACATTGCAGTAACAGTCACTCCCCAGCTCTTATGCTGCTCTGGGGTCTTGCTCTCCTCCTCCCTGCAGCCCTCCCTAGCTCACAGCCCACGTTTTTCAATTATGAGCTAAACAGGCTTTGGCCCTGGATGCTTCTACCATGGTTTTTGGAAAGAGAATAGTTGATCTAATTTTAAACATTCCTATTCTATCCCTAGATAACATGATCCTCTAAGGACTAAATTAATGGGGGGAAATATTTAATATAAGTAAATGCCCCAGAACTCTTAGAAAGGGAGCTGTGCAGACTTATTCCACATCTGCCTGTAACACCAGAGACACAAGGGATGTTTATAATTCATTCAAAGATATAAAGATGGCATTTCAGATAATTGTTTAATTATAAACTTGCCCTTTTGAATCCAAATTGCCTGTTGATTGCTTTCCCAGTTATAGGTTGCACCAAACGGTAGCCCTGGAGGAATAGTACTGATCAAATTGCAGTTACGTTGGCTGTCTGTTCCAGACTCACTGTGGTGAAAACAAGAGGATACACAGGCTTGTTCTTGACAAAGCTATTTATTTGTGGATTTATGCACCACTTTTCTATAAAAGGTATACAACCAAAAGTTTTAAAGATATGTTACTTTAGCCAGAGGACAATAAAATGGATCACTAGTAATCCCATATTTAGGAAAATACACCAATCTGAGATGAGTAAAAAATATTTGTCTAAAAGGTTTTATTGATTGACTGTGCCCTAAAATATATTTAAAAACTACTTGCTTGTCATTAAGACATATGTGTTCTGGGAAGCATAGTCATTTTTAACTTGTCAGTTTCACCTTAGAAGGAAAAATGGTGGAATTCACATCCATATAGATTTTAATTATTTAATTTTATTAACCAGACATCTTAAATAAAAATATATATAAATCCTATACAGATATCATTTAAATTCCAGTACACAAATGGAGGAAGATAATAAATAGTGTCTGATGTAAAAAAATCCCTGTTCAGGAGATCAAGGTGTAGGGCAATTTGTTACTTTATAGTCAGACCCATGTACAGAGCACTGTGTGTAGATGTGCTGCTCTGCATGCACGTCAGAAAGCTGACTGTGATTCAGGAGTCACAATCAGGATCCTAATTTCCCCCATTCCACAAAAGATTTCCTTCCCTAAACCTGGGTGCAGCATATTTCCCCTGGTGTACTAGCACAGCTGGGCTGACTGGAACATTTTTGAGGGCAAAGCCAAGACTCTGCCCATTCCCTGTCTCTTCTTGACCCCTTCCTGCCCAAATTCAGCATTCAAAACTTTCTTTTTAACTTTCTTTCATTTCCACATGGGCAACTGAACACCTCCACTACGCTGTGAAGTACTGAAAGCCCATTACTGGGAATCATGAACATGCAAATTCTAACTGCACCCCAGGCTTAGTTTCGGACCTTAGGTAAGCCACTTACTTTCTTTGTGTTTCTGTTTCTCTATCTATAAAAGAGGAACACTAGTTATTCACTATATGCATCCGAAGAAGTGGGCTGTAGTCCACGAAAGCTTATGCTCTAATAAATTTGTTAGTCTCTAAGGTGCCACAAGTACTCCTGTTCTTCTTTTTGTGGATACAGACTAACACGGCTGTTACTCTGAAACTTATCACAGAGTTTCTCTGAGGATTAAATAGTTAATGTCTATAATCTGCTCATGGAGATAGAAAGTTCGACAGCAGTTGCGGGTGCTAGGCACCTCTAGGAATCAGACCAATTGTTTAGGGTTCCAATTGTAGAAATCCATGCTTGAAAGTTTTGGCCACAACCTTATCTCCTGGCTTCAGACCTTAACTATAGGTCTATTCTTTGCCATCCACAGTTTGATTGTTCAGCCAAACTTTTTATTTTTCAAACCTGTTTGGTGAAACTCAGCAAAGTCTGATAAAGTACTTACGTCTCTCTCTCTCTCTCCTTCCCCCATCCTCCAGATGATGCAGAATTAAATGAAACAAGAAGTAGATAAATGGAAAAATGTAGAATACTGCAAACCATGGCTTTCTGAGTGATTGCCTGCTATGAGAAGAGCACAGTTATTTACAATTATTTACAAGTGATTTACAATTACTTCAATGACCATTTATTTAAAATATGAAGCACTTCCCTTCCCCCCAATTATGTACTGTTTGAGTTTCGTAGAACTCTGCTAACTACCTGTCTGACCAAATGACCCTGTATTTCTTTGAGTGTGGGTTTTACATCAGTGCCCATAGCTGGGTTACTCTTGCTAATTGTATGATGTACTTTCATTTCACATCTGTATTGTACCAGATAAATGAGAGTTCTTCCTTAGTTAAAAGTTGTCATGCTGTGCTTTCATTTCCTACAGTAGCTGGTGTTGTAGAATAAAAGGTGTGTCAAAATTTAGCCCAAGTCAGGAAGTGTTTTGATGAATGTGTTTCTAGTTTTGGATTCATAATTCAAGCTGAAACTAGACAGGTTTCTCCTGTTTTCTGGACTCATGAAATGTTCCTAAGTGTAGACACAGTAGTAATATGAGGAATATAAGGTACTAGTATCCAAATCAATGGCAGACTTAGGCTTGGTCTACACTAACCCCCCAAATCGAACTAAGGTACGCAACTTACCTCGGTCCACACGCGGCAGGCAGGCTCCCCCGTCGACTCCACGGTACTCCTCTTGTCTAGCTGGAGTACCGCAGTCGACGGCGAGCACTTCCGGGTTCGACTTATCGCGTCCAGACAAGACGCGATAAGTCGAACCAAGAAGTTCGATTGCCAGCCGCCGAACTAGCGGCTGGGTATAGACATACCCTCAGGGTGACCCGATGAGGGGAAGAAAATATTGGGACACATGGTGGGGGAGTGCTCGCCGGCAGAGCAAAAAAAAAAAAAAAGTCGAGTCCTGCAGGCTGAGAAGAAAAAAACAAAAAACAAAAAAAAACAGTGCAGCCAGCGGATATCGGGACAAATTGCATCCCGACCAAAGATCGGTTGGGATGCAGGACAGACACCGAAATATTGGGACGGTCCCGATTTTATCGGGACATCTGGTCACCCTAGGCAGACCCTAATCTACATCAGGTCAAAAGTATGACAGCCCTAATTAATCAATATGACATTACTTAAAGAACTATGCTGATTTCCAGTCTCTTAAGAAGTGTTACTAATTGGGCCCTTACTACTGTGGGAAACTAATACACATTAGTATTTAAAAGGAATCTGTTTGTAGTTCACAAATGTAATTTTTCCCTTGCCACCTTTACCAAATGTAATTTCCTGGTCATTCATGCCATCCCACTGACAACTATGAAGATGAATGTGTGCTGTTGTAACTGAAGACAGAATCAGGTCTTTGGTAGTGTTCCTCAGAGCTCATCAAGTGCATGCCAGCTGAAGGTCAATCCAGGCAAGACTGAGGTAATGATGGTGGTTTGGGGGAAGCAGCCAGAGGAGATGACAGAGATAACATCAGCCCCTTTGACTGAGAGAGTAGGACCTCCATTAGTTACTAGGGTTTACAATTTATTTTTTATTTTAGGCTCTCACCAGCTCTTGAACTGTCACATTACAGGAGGAATCCAGTCATCTTTTTACCATCTGCAATTAGCAAGGAGGTTGCAACCTTTCCTTAGAGATGTGGACTTTGCCACCATCATCAATGTTTTTCTTACCTCAAGATTAGACTATGACAATATGCTCTACATGGGGCTTTGCTTAAAAGCATTTGGAACAGAAGCTGGTGAAGTGCTCACTTATTGAGCAGGGCATCTCGCAGGGTGTGTATGACACAAATGCTTCAAGACTTGCACTGGCTGCTTACTCATCTCCAGTGGGATTTTAAGGTGCTGTTTATGATCTATCAAGCCCTAATTGGCTTGGGACTGCTTTATCTGAAGGATTCTCTCTCTCTCTCTCTCTCTCTCTCTCTGTCCCTTACTGCCACAGCTGAAGTCAGCAGGCATGTGCAAGGTGGATCCCCCTCATTATAAGAGAGAACCAGGACATTCTCTGGGAGGTCTCCAAAACTCTGGAACTTGCTCCATGCTTTGGTCCAAAGCCGCCTGAATTCTGTGGCCTTTCAGGCACACTGCAAGCCATTCATTTGATAGGACTTTTCAAGAAAGCTAAAAGTGCACTTCCCATAACAATGAAAATGATTATCTGTAGGTGACTGTCTGAATTGATGCTGAACTGGTTCATTTAATACAGCTGGGATTTCATTGAATTATTATTACTTGTTAGGGTGTTTACTCCCTGGGATAGGAGTCTTTTTATTATTTTAAACGTACAACTAAGTAAAATAATACATAATGCATTTTCTCATCCTACTTACTCCTGTACTGAATTACAGGTAGAATTGGGCCAACTTTCTGGGTTATAACTAAGGAGAATTTTGCAACAAAATTGTGAATGTTTGTGACATTTTGTGGATTTTATCTTAATGAAACAATTCTTACAATACTTCAAGAAATTGGCAAATTCATCATTGTTTAACTGATTTTTTCTTGTCATGTTGCAAACACACTGTATCAGATACACTTGTAAAATTCTATTTAAAGGATTCTCTCTCTCTCTCTCTCTCTCTCACACATGCACACTTTTGGTATTAGGTTTCAGAGTGGTAGCCATGTTAGTCTGTATCAGCACACACACACGCAAAATGAGGAGTCCTGTGGCACCTTAAAGACTAACAAATTTCTTTGGGCATAAGCTTTCATGGGCTAGAACCCTCTTCATCACATGCATAAAGTGAAAAATACAAGAGCAGGTATAAATGCATGAAAGGATGGGGGTTGCTTTACCAAGTGTGAGATCAGTCTAATGAGATAAATCAATTAACAGCAGGATACCAAGGAAGGAAAAATAACTTTTGAACTGGTAAGAGAGTGGCCCATTACAGACCGTTGACAAGAAGGCGTGAGTAACAGTAGGGAGAAATTAGTATTGGGGAAATTAAGTTTAGGTTTTATAATGGTATTGTAATCAAAGACAAGAAACTCATAGGGACTATGTTTTGGTTTCAATAATGTATTATAGAAGAATTCACAACTTATGGACTTATAAGGTTTCCATCATCATGGTGAGGGAGCAAATTAGCAGTGTTCTCCAATGCCAAATTGGCACAGAAAGAGAATGTGTGAAAGTAAAAGGAAAACTGGGTGTCAATTCACTTACTTTTATTAATGAGTGAAAACATCCATGAACAGAATGTGCCCGTGCTTCAAGAATGAGGAGAAGACCTGCATGCTGTTATGCCATCCATTATTAAAGTGATAATTTAACACCATAATTACCCACCCATACATAATGTTCATCACGTATTTCCAGTTGTTAAATTCAGGTTTATAAATTAATGTAAAGAATTAAAATTTTAATTATGGAGTTTAGTCTAGCCCCTGCATCTTCCCCAGTACAATTTTCACAACATTCTTGGGAGTCACAAGATAGTGCCATTACAAATAATCAAACAAGCTCTGTTTCTCAGAATTTATAGTCAGTAATATCTTGAGAAATGCCTTTTAGCGGTAGCGAAATTCATTGTAGAATCTGTGCATATCACTAATAAATTTTGTTTATTGCGAGAGTCTGATAGAATTTTTTGATAGGTATGGAACTGTATCCTTCAGGATATGCCCATGTAAGAAAACAGCCATTACATGGGGAGGTGCCGAATAAGATGGGATGAGTCAAAGGTAAATGGGGTATTGATTATCATAGCTAAGGAAATGGGTTCCCTGCTCAAAAGTCCTCCCCTCAATAAGAAACATAAACCTTTAATGGAGCTTTGGCACACAAGCAATTAAACAGACTGAAAAACATTCTGACAGTGATTTGCAACTAGAACAGTGTGCATAATTACTTTGTGTGAATGGGATATTAAATTACATTTAAACCAATCTTCACCAGAAAATAAATATTACAGTAGTTGAATTGCTATTAGATAATAGGAAATATTCAAAGTCATAACCCATAGAGAAAACATGTGTACAAAAAACAATCTTTGTCTAGTTTTCCCTTTTGTGTGAATTCTGCCTTAAAATTTTTCATATCCATGTAAGAGTTCATCTCTCTTTACATTTCTGATATAGGATTTTTGCTGCTTTCTGATGCCTACCCAAAACTCAGTGGGCAGTTACATTTAACCTTTAAAAATAAATTATCATTGAATTGTATTAATATTAAAAATGCCTTTTATGTGAAAGTGAGGTACTCTGAATTCAGATTATAAAAATCATAGGGTGCACAAAAGAAAATTGGAAAGTGATCTATGACCATGCTTACTTTGAAAATTAAATAAAAAGACAAAAGCCTGGGAGGATTGCGCATATGTCATTTTTCTTCATAAAAAGCTCACATTGATATAACATACCAAAGGAAATTAGAACACAAATGTTATGAGACAAGTTTCACTGGAAATGGTCTTAGAAATGTTTTGAACAAATCTTGCTGACCTAGCAGATCTTGAGATTGAATTTTAGATACTTCACTTTCTTGATTATTTTATTTTATATACCATAAATTCTAAGTTCGACCTCCTGGCCCCATTGAAGTAAATGGGAGTTCTGCCACTGACTGCAATGGGGTGAAGATTTCACCCTCTCTGAACCTGCAATTACCTCCATGAAGGCAGAATGCCTCTATGCAGAGCCTTAGTGATGTCACTTGGGTTCCACATAGGGGCAGAGGTCCACTAGCACAGAGCTCATTGCAAGATCAGATCCTAAAGCCTTGATCCTATGAAGACATGCACATGTGCTTAACTTTAAGCATCTGAGTAGTCAAATGGATTTCAACAGGACAATAAATATTTATGTGCTTAAATTTAAGTCTGCGTTTAAACCTTTGCAGGATTGGGCTCTAAGAGAGTAAGTCAATTGCAATCAGTTCTGCCCTTTCATGTAGAAACTGTACATTGAAAATT
Organism: Malaclemys terrapin pileata; assembly: GCF_027887155.1. Classification (NCBI taxonomy): domain Eukaryota; kingdom Metazoa; phylum Chordata; order Testudines; family Emydidae; genus Malaclemys; species Malaclemys terrapin. The sequence goes on from NC_071506.1 coordinate 30,543,525, forward strand.
CTTTTTATACTAAGAAAACTTACATACATCGTCTCTTCAAACTGAATATCTATTCAAGATTCATGCGTGACCCACACTACAAAATATGTATTTGTTTAACATTTACATCAGGATGAAAGTTATCTGCATGATAAAGAGTCCATGACCTACTAATACTAAAACCCCATTTCTAAATTAAATTTCCTGCACTCCAAAATGCTCAGCATCGGAACAATCCAGACTCGAACAAAGACACACAGCGCCAAAATAGCAGAAATCAAGACACTGGGGGGAAAAAAAGTAGCAAAAAGGCTAAGTTCACTGCAGTTCTGTGCTTAAGGTAAACAATTTTTTTGAAAGGAATAATTATTTCATGTTTACATTCAATCTGTTCTCTAGAAACTGAGTGTATGAAAGATTCATGCACTTCAGAAATGTACATGAAACACAACTACATTCATAATACTGTGGTTCATGTCAACTATCGATATATATAGCACACAGATATAATTACCTCTGTACTCAGGAGTCATCTGTTGCTTGTAACCACATGCACTGTATATCAGCACAGCGGTGATACCAGGGACTTAGTGAGATATTGTGATGGCTTATGGTACCAAGTAAATATTTCCATTGGAAAAGATGACTTGCAGACATAGTAATGGATGATATAGCTATCAAGAGATCTCCTAGCAAGAATAAAATGAACCATAAGTCATCACCCAACTTATATAAGTCAAAGAACAATCCAGATTTGAGTTAATTCAATCCACAAAGACAAACAGCTCCAAAGTAGCAGAAAACAAGTCACTGAAAAAAAAAAATAAAAACTAAGTAGGTTTGTTACATTCCTTTCCCATTCACCAACTCTGAATATTTTCCTTTGCACCTGTAGTTTTTATTATGTAACTATATATGAATAATAAAAGTACCCTTATATTAAATAGATCTGGCTTCAGCTTTAATAAGGATATTCAACCGCATGTTTATTTCAACTTGAGTTTCTCAATATTTCCTCCAACCACTCTTTCTTTTCCTCTTTATAGAACCACAAAAGCGTAGGACTGGAAGGGACCTCAACAGGTCATTTAGTCCAGTCCCCTGCACTCAAGGCAGGACTCAGTAATAATTAGACCATTCCTGATGGGTGTTTGTCTAACTTGTTCTTGAAAATCTCTAATGACGGAGATTCCACAACCTCCCTAGGCAATTTATTCCAGTGCTTAACTACCCTGATAGGAAGTGTTTCCTAATGTCCAACATAAACCTCCTTTGCTGCAATTTAAACCCATTGCTTCTTGTGTTATCCTCAGATATTTAGGATAGATTGCTTGATTATTTGCTCCATTATCTTTTCTGGATACTGAAGTTAAGATGATTGGTCTGTAATTCTCTGGGTTGTCCTTATTCCCCTTTTTATAGAATGATGCTATATTTCCCCTCTTCCAATCCTCTGCCATCTCTCCCATTTTACATGTCTTTTTGAATGTATGATTATTGAGTACAGAATTATGTATGTGTGCTGGAAATTTACTGAAATATGTTCAGACCAAGCAATCTGAGTTGAATGGATCAACAAGTTTGGTGTTCACTATAACTGTTGTTTTGCCTGTTTCCCTGTGTCTCCACTGTAAATTGATTGAGCTGAGGCCATAGACAATGGAAGTACATTTACATGTAAAGTAAAGAAAGTGATTAAGCTAATCCATAGGCAAATTGACCAGAGAAGGAAGAAGACTGCATGCCATAGGCAACCAGCAGGGGAGGGGAACTTTTTCTGGGTTTGCTTTTCAAAGACAACATTTCAAAGGTTTACTGGACTATAAAAAGAAAGGAAGAGAATCTGAGGGGGGACAGCATGCTCTGAGTCTGTGAGTGTTTAATCCTCTTGCCAGAAGGGCTAGAGATGCTGGTGGCTTGATGTAAGTGAGAAAGCTGTTTAGGCAAAGATTGTAGCTTGCTAAAATTAAGCCTTAGACACCAGAAAACATGTTTTATTTTCTTTTGTTTGTAACCATTTTTTGTTTGTTATCTCTGCTGAGTATCACTTACATTTCTTTTTTATACCATAAACCACCTGATTGCTGTTATACTAAACTAAAGTGTGAGTCCTTAGTTAAATCAACAGACTAGCATTTGTATTGTCCCTGGGGAGACAGCAAACAATTTCTGTTAGTGTTCAAATAGAGTGACTGGACACTGCAGGAAGACATCTCTGGGGAACTTGGGAACTGGGATTCACTGATTGTTACCTGCAAGGGAAGGTGAAGACTGGCAGGGTCTGGGAGTTTGCTGACAAGGCAGATAGGGTGTCAGTGAAGTGACACACAGTTTAACAGCAGCAACATTCTTACTTGATGAGGCAGAGGGGTAACACAGTGTCTTACACCTCTGGGCTACCCAGAGGAAAGTGTGACATCAGGCATTTTAAAAACCCAGTTCACTTTTCATTGATTTCTACCATATATATGTCAGTGCTTTCACTCAAAGTGCATATGACTGTTCAAAATCACTTTTGGTGTTCTTGTTTCAGGAAACAGCCCAGTGCTATTATCCAGGGGCTTCCAACCTTATAAAAATATATATCAAAACAACATACTAACTTAAGTTAGAATATTAAATAATGTGTATTAATTATGTTTCGTTACCATTGTGTGTGTGTGTGTGTGTGCGCGCATTGAGGGGCATGTTAAAACACAAAACAAACAAAAACATATCAAAAATACCATTCCCTGAACCCTCCCTAAAAAGCCACACCTTTGTTAAATTAATCTTTGTCATTATTTACCATTGTTCCTTTATTTATGGGGGGGGACAATAAATCAAAAGACAGCTGTGAAATACCAGACTGCGGGTGTGACAGGAACTCCTGTCCTGAAAAGTATTTTATAAAGTCATCATAAAACTCTATCACTCAAAATAATTAAAAAAAAACATAAAGGTCAAAGGTAGAAACAAATAGTGAGTATGTAGGCAATCCACACTTATGCTAGTGAGAAAAGAACTAAGCCCATTAATTTTTGTGATATGTTGCTAATAATCCATCAAAAGTGCCCTGCTTTTAAACAAATGTAAATCAGGAGTAACTGCATTAAATTGAATGAAGTTACATTGGTGTAGGTGACAGTAAGCGTGGGCAAAATTTTCAGCTGATATATTTTGGCATAGCTCCAATATCACACTACAATATTGCCCCAACCCCCACTTTACATTTTCTCCTTACTTCCCCCCCACACCCCCAATTTGGCTAGACAAGGTCTCCTAATTGTAATTCGGTTTACAAAAGCAGGAACTCCAATCCACACATGCACCTATTTAAAAAAAGGGAGGTGTTTTAACCCATCGCCCTCTAAATGTAATTATTAGATGTGAGTTAAACAATAGCTACTATAGCTGTGATCATGACTCTATCTCATTCTACTTTCTGTGGCTTACTGAGGAAGTGTGACTCTCAGAAATATGCCCATTATATGTCTGATTGTGGAATATAGACAAGGGCCTTCATTGGGGCAGAGCAATCCTGCTGTGGTAAGGATTCGCAAAGGCATTGTGCCCCCTGAAACACAGTCCCTCCCCAACCTCCCTGGCATATGCTCCCCTCTCCAAAGTCAGGCTAGTGTAAAAGAAGTGGCAAGGACCATGGTCTTAGAGACAATAATCATAATGTTTTAATACTTATATTACAGAAACACCTACAGGGCCTTATCTAGATCAGAAACTCATTGTGGTAGGTGTATCAAAACATACAAAGACAAACTTTCAGTCAAGAAGAGTTTCCATCAGAAGATTCTTGTACTACAACTGTAACTGTGGAGAGGGGCACATACATTCTGCAATGTCCTATTGAAATGAATATTGGGGTCTTATTTGTTAGTCATTTAAAGAAAATTCTGGACACAACAATTATTTTCATTTACCACTGTTATAGCTATTGCCATTACATAACCCTGTGGCTATATCTCCTTGGCAATAAGGTTGAGATCACCACAATTCACTGAACATACAGCATTTGACACAGTATGAGGTCTTTATGTAAATCTAAACTTGCAAAGCAACCAAATTTGCAGCATTGAAATTTGTATTAAAACATAGAACATTTTAATTAAATGGCCATGATAAAAGAACCATCCTTGACCATGTCATGCTGTTCCAGAAAGAAGGATTGCTGAGTGGAGCTGGGATACATCTGTCAAGGAAGGGGAAGAGTATCTTTGGAGCCATACTGGCTAGCCTAATGAGGTGGTCTTTAAACTAGGCTTGATGGGTCAGGAGACAAAAGCTCACAGGAAAGTCAAACACATGGAGACCTGGGTAAATGGGCAGGAGCTGGGGGGAGCATGGGCAGTTACAGCAGAGGGGACATAGAGGGGATCATAGATGTCTGTATCCTAATGTAATGAGCATGGAAATAAACAGGAAGAACTAGAAATACTAGTGAATAATTACAACTATGACATAGCTGGCATCACAGAGACATGGTGGGAGAGTACACATGACTTGAAATATTGGTATAGAAGGGTACAGCTTGCTTAGGAAGGACAGCCAGGAAAAAAAGGAAGGAGATGTTGCCTTGTATATCAAAGATGTATACACTTGAACTAAGACTGAGATGGAAATAGGAGACAGACTTGTTGAGAATCTCTGGGTAATGATAAAAAGGGTAAAAAAACAAGGGTGATGTCATGATAGGCATCTACTATAAGAACATAAGAATGGCCATACTGGGTCAGATCAAAGGTCCATCTAGCTCAGTATCCTGTCTTCCAACAGGGGCCAATCCCAGGTGCCCCAGAGGGAATGAACAAAACAGGTAATCATCAAGTGATTCATCCCTTGTCGCCCTTCTTATAGAGGTTAAGGACACCATCCCTACCCATCCTGGCTAATAGCCATGGATGGACCTATCCTCCATGAACTTATCTTGTTCTTTTTAGAATCCTGTTATAGTCTTGCACTTCACAACATCCTCTGGCAAGGAGTTCCACGGGTTAACTGTGTGTTGTGTGAAAAAAAATACTTCCTTTTGTTTGTTTTAAACCTGCTGCCTATTAATTTCATTTGGTGACCCCTAGTTCTTGTGTTATGAGAAGGAGTAAATAATACTTCCTTTTTACTTTCTCCACACCAGTCATGATTTTATAGACTTCTATCATATCCCCCTTAATCATCTCTTTTCCAAGTTGAAAAGTCCCAGTTTTATTAATCTCTCCTCATATGGCAGCCATTCCATACCACTAATCATTTTGTTGCCCTTTTCTGAACCTTTTCCAATTCCAATATATCGGGGTGGCCAACCTGTAGCTCCGGAGTCACGTGCGGCTCTTCAGAAGTTAATATGCAGCTCCTTGTATAGCACCAACTCTGGAGCTGGAGCTATAGGCACTAACTTTCCAATGTGCTGGGGGGTGCTACTGCTTAACCCCTGGCTTTGCCCCAACTCCACCCTTTCCTGACCCCTCCCCTGAGCCTGCAGTGCCCTCACTCCTCTCCCCTCCCTCCCAGAGCCTCCTGCATGCCACAAAACAGCTGATTGGGAGGTGTGGGGAGGGAGGGGGAGGCACTGATTGGCGGGGTTGCCAGTGGGTGGGAGGTGCTGGAAGCGGGTTAGGGGAGCTGATGGGAGGCTGCTGACATATTACTTTGGCTCTTTGGCAATGTACATTAGTAAATTCTGGCTCCTTCTCAGGCTCAGGTTGGCCACCCCTGCAATATATCTTTTTTGAGATAGAGCAACCACATCTGCACATAGTATTCAAGATGTGGGTGTACCATAGATTTATGTAGAGGCAATATGATATTTTCTGTCTTATGATCTATTCCTTTCTTAATGATTCCCAACATTCTGTTCACTGTTTTGACTACCACTGCACATTGATTTGATGTTTTCAGAGAACTATCCACAATGACTCCAAGATCCCTTTCTTGAGTGGTAACAGCTAATTTAGACCCTATCATTTTATATGTATAGTTGGGATTACGTTTTCCAATGTACATTACTTTGCATTTATCAACACTGAATTTAATCTGCCATTTTGTTGCCCAGTCCCCCAGTTTTATAAGATCCTTTTATAGCTCTTCGCAGTCTGCTTGGGACTTAACTATCTTGAGTAGTTTCGTATCATCTGCAAATTTTTCCACCTCACTGTTTACCCCTTCTTCCAGATCATTTATGAATATGTAGAATAGGACTGTTCCCAGTACAAGTACAGACCTCTGGGACACACCACTATAGCTCACCTAACCAGGAAGAAGAGGTTGATGAGACTTTTTTTTAAACAGCTAACAAAATCATTCAAAGCACAGGACTTGGTGGTGATGGGGGAACTTCAACTACCTAGACATCCAGTGGGAATATAAAGCAGGGATGAGATTATCCAACAAGTTTTTACGATACATTGGAGACAATATTTTATTTCACAAGGTGGAGAAAGCTCCTAGGGGAGAGGCTGTTCTAGATTTCATTTTGACCAATATGGAGAATTTGAGAATTTGACAGTTGAAGGCAGCTTGGGTGAAAGTGTTAATGAAATGACAGAGTTCATGATTCTAAGGAATGGTAGGAGGGAAAACAGCAGAATAAAGATAATGGATTTCAGGAAGGAAGAATTTAGAAAACTCAGGGACTTATTAGGTAAGATCCCCTGGGAAGCAAGTCTAAGAGGAAAAACAGTTTGACAGAGTTTGCAGTTTTTCAAAGAGACATTATTAAGGTCACAAGAGCTAACTATCCCACTGTGTAGGAAATATAGGAAGTATCACAAAACACCCCTCTTACTTAACTAGGAGATCTTCAAAAGGATGAATATAAACAAACACAAGCATGTCATGATAAAATTAGAAAGATCAAGGCAAAAAATGAGATTAAACTAGCTAGAGACAATGAGTAACAAGAAAACGTTCTACAAATACATTAGAAGCAAAAGCAAGACCAAAGGCAAGGTAGGAACATTAATCAATCAGTGGAGGAAAGACAATAATTGAAAATAGAGAAGTGCTAAATGACTTTGTTTCAGTTTTCATCAAAAAGATTAGTGGCAACTGGGCATCTAATATAGCAAACAGTGAAAATGAGGTTGCATCGGAGGCTAAAATAGGGAAAGAAAATTACATAGACAAGTTAGATGTCTTCAAGTCGGCATGGAACTGACTGACGAGATATCTGAAACATTAGCAATTGTCTTTGAAAACTCATGAAAAACAGGAGACATTCCAGAGGACTGGAAGAGGGGAAATATAGTACCAATCTATAAACAAGGGAATAAGGACAACCCAGGGAATTACAGACCAGTGAGCTTAACTTCAGTACCCAGAAAGATAATAGAGCAAATAATCAAGCAATTAATTTACAAACCTCTAGAAGACAAGGGCATTGAAGCCTTCTCAAAAGTGGCGGACTCCTGCTCCTCCCCTGCTCCAGTGCCACTGCTAGAAGATAGTAATGTGATAAGTAGCAGTTAACATTGGTTTTTCAAGAACAAATCATGTGAAACCAGTCTAATAGCTTTCTTTGACAGGGTAACAAGCCTTGCAGATACGGGGGAAGTGCTAGATGTGGTATATCTTGACTTTAGTAAGGCTTTTGATATTTTCTACCAAGACTTCTCATAAACAAACTAGTGGAATACAACATAGATGGAGCTACTATCACAGTGGGTGTGTAAGTGGTTGGAAAACCATTACCAGAGAGTAGTTAGCAGTTCACAGTCTAGCTGGAAGGGCATATTTAGCGGAGTCCCACAGGGATCAGTGTAGGGTCCAGTTCTGTTCAATATCTTCATAAACAATTTAGATAATGACATATAGAGTACACTTATAAAGTTTGAGGATGATACCAAGCTGGGAGGGATTGCAAGTCCTTTGGAAAATAGAATTAAAATTCAAAATGATCTAGACAAACTGGGGAAATGTTTTGAAGTAAACAGGATGAAATTCAATAAAGACAAATGCAAAAATAATTCATTTAGGAAGGAACAATCAATTGCACACATAAAAAATGGGAAATGACTACCTAGGAAGGAGTACTGTAGAAAGGGATCTGTGTATTGTAATGGATCACAAGCTAAATATAAGTCAACTGTTCCAAAAAAGAAGCAAACATTCTGCGATGTATTAGCAGAACTATTGTAAGCAAGACACATGAAATAATTGTTCCACTCTACGCCACAGCTTTGGCTGGAGTATTGTATCTAGTTCTGGGTGTCATATTTCGGGAAAGACATGGACAAATTGGAGAAAGTTCAGAGGAGAGAAACAAAACTGATTAAAGGTCTAGAAAACATGAGCTGTGTGTGTATTTAGTCTGCAGAAGAGACGACTGAGAGGGAACATGATAACAGTTTTCAAGTACATAAAAGTTTGTTACAAGGAGGAGGGTGAAAAAAATTTCTCCTTACCTCTGAGGATAGTACAAGAAGAAATAGGCTTAAATTGCAGCAAGGGAGGTTTAGGTTGGACATTAGGAAAAACTTCCTAACTGTCAGGGTGGTTAAGCACTGGAACAAATTGCCTAGGGAGGTTGTGGAATCAGTCATTGGAGGTTTTTAAGAGCAGATTAGACAAACACCTCTCAGGAATGGTCTAGTTATTACTTAGTCCTGCCTTGAGTGCAGGGGACTAGATTAGATGACCTATTGAGGTTCCTTCCACTCCTATACTTCTATGATTCCATGCATCACACAATAGTATAGCTAGCTAGTACCTTACCAATTTTTATATGATACCTTACAAGGCATTCTTTGGCTAAATATTCTGACAACAGCATTTTGCCAGTTGGTTATTAATTACCAGGTACAACCCTCATATAAAATGATTTTGATATCCTTAATCTATTTCCCAATGAACGGGTGTCAATATCACACAGACCACTGTAACAACAGGGTTCCTTTTGAGCAGATCCAATAGAGCTGTCAAACAATTAATGTTGCCCATGGAATGTGTTCTGTGGATAAATTAAGGACATCATTCTCCATGCTTGTCAGTCTGCAGTAGTTTACAGACATTAACATCACCAATCTGTGTGTCTGTCTATCTAAAGCATTTCTAAGCACCTATCATCTTAGTATCTACGCTATTTGCTTCTCTGATACAACCCTCCCTCCGAAGGGATAAGCTAGAATTCATCTTGAAGACTTCTGAGCTGTGGGCAGATAGATTTTTCAATAATGGTTACTGAAAGAACAGGAAGGAGCCTTAATTAGTGGGTAAGCCTGCAGTGACACAACAGTTTCCACTTCTGCAACTCTTATTGTAACTCTTAGTTTTACCTTAGAAGCTATATTCCTCTCTCTCTCTCTCTCTATGTCTTGTTTTCCTTCATTCTTCCTTTGCCATTTTCTCAAAATAGCATGTCATAAAAGATTGTTTTATAAACTGCCCAGTTTTTTTTTTCATAACTAAGTATTGCAAAGAGAATATGCTACAAATTTGCACAAAGAGTGCACAAAATAATAAAAGGTTAAACCCATTACACAAGAAAGTTATCATACTCTTAAATATCATCACATCATAGTTAGATTATCAAGCAATATTTAAAATATCTGGTTTCTGATGGAAAATAACAGTATAATTATTCCTAAAAATACCTGTCTGGGCACATTACAAAGTGTATATATCTGATCTGGTGTCAGTAAAATGCAAGCAACACTTTATGTATAGATTGTTCATTGACTATTGGTGCTAAAACATTAACACAGTTATTATGAAGTTTAAGGAAGTGCATTACAGTGACAGAAATGGAGAAGTGGAAAGCATAGAGCAACAGACAATGTGAGCATTGTGAAATAAGAGGCTAGTTGAGCAGTGAAAATATACACTATGTACACAATGGTCATCATAGATAAGTTTCTACTTCTTATGTCACGTTTCTGTGCTACAAAGTAAGACAGTCCTCAGGGATGTTAAGGAGAGGAATGCACAGAGTCATTAGAAAGTCATGAAGACCCTTATGTGAACATTTCAGTCATAACTAATCAATACAGCTAACATTATAAAACTTGGTCACTTTGAGCAAAGTTTCAACAAATGATACAATCATTTTGCATGGGAGGAGCCTGGAAAAACCCACTGAATCTTTAGCTTCCAGGTCACTTCTGGGTGTCTAGAAATAATTGAGGCATCAGCTGAGTAGACTGGGTGTACCTTGGTTATTAATAGTGAAATCATCCTGATAGATTTGGGGCAGGAGAAGGGAGGGCTGAGGTATATGACAAGTGATGACTTAATACAGAATGGTCTTTTTCAGATATCTTTTTACCAACTTTGACTTCTCAAGCCTTCTGTTCCTGTTCCCTCCTCCCTTTTGGCACAAGATCTTAGTGATTTCTTCAAAGAAAAGAAATAAGACTCACTATGATCTCCATAGTCCACTTTCCAACCTTCCTTTCCCCCTTTTTATCCCTTAATAACCTCTCCTCCTTCTCCTCTGTCACTGATACAGACTTCCTGCCTTCTCTCTTCATCATATCCCTCTGCCAGCCAAAGTAACACCACCCACTCTTTTTCTTCTAACCTTCCTTACTTCTAATCTCATCTCCTCTCTCACTCTTCTCTTCAACTTCTCGTGTCTTTTCAGTTTCCTTTTCTATTCAGTAGGAGCATATTGGGAACTCTACAATCTTGAGCAAGGCTATCCTATTGCCCACTCAAACTATCTCTAAATTCACTAAGTGTAGTGTCTAAAACCACTGAATGGTATTTCTTTCCTTCAATTCCATTCTTGATGCTCCAATGTGACTTCTGTCCTCCATGCTCCACTAAGAATGTCTCATGATCTCAGGGCCTGCACTCCTTTATCCTCCTTGATCTCTGAACCTCAAATATTTTCAGGATAATCTTCAGATATGTATAGTCATTAAGGACTCTTGTGCCAGCCAAACTACCCACAATTGATGGTGTTGTAACAAGCATCCTGTAATGAAGTTCCCAAATTCGGCTCAATACTTTGAATCCATGAATCTCTGGAGTGGCACCAGGAGGTTCAGAGCATGCATCCCTTTGCACATTGATGGAAAGTTTGTGTGCATGGTATGTTGAGGGGTTTTGTCCACTCTGGCAATGTGAATAAAAAGCATGCATGACAGCTTTTAAATATAATGAAATATTAAAGGAAGGCAAGATCTTTGGGAGATTGTCACATTTTGCACAAAATCAAACCACTGTATGTTCAGCATTTGGTGCTGACAGAGCATATGGAATGCCTCTAGATGCTGCAAGTCTGCTTGTAAGAGGGTCCAAGTTTCTGATCCATATAGCAACAAAGGCAGTGCACAGGTTTGATAGGTGCTGAACTTTGTTTCAGCACAAAGACATTTTTGCATCTATAAGCAAGACATGGACTTCATACAGGAGGCAGCAAGGTCCATTTGTCAAAGAACATGCAGTTTGCAGTGACAGTTAGAACTCTGTTTGTTGATCATTTGAACTCTGCTGCTCAAATAATTATATTGTCTCAGCACTCTGACCATATCAACCCCCTCTTCAATACTGCATCTAATATAAGCTTGACTTTACCTTCAAGGTCCTTCATAATATAGCCCCACACTGTAGACAGTAAGCCTTATATCTATGTAACATGCTGGAGATATCCAGAGCCATGAGCCACTGTGTTACCTCTGTGCCTCAGCAAGAGTGAGTTTAGCAAGAGATTAGACTATGTGGTTATTGCAAACTCCTCAAGGCTCTCCCAGCCCAAACCTTGCCTAGCAGGTAACAATTAGTGAAATTCAGCCCCCAAGCTCCTCAGAGATGTTTCTCTGCAAAGCATAACACTTAATACAGTAACAGAAGATATTAAGTTTTCTGCTCCATTAAAGAGTCAGTACATTTCAGTTCATTAATGTAACTGGGGTAAATATACCCTTCCCTTCAAACACAGCACTGAATTGGTTTATTGTAAAAGTAAAACAAGTTTATTAAAACAAAAGCCATAGGTTAAGGGATAGCAAGTGTAATGGAGAATGGTAGAAAGGATTTCAAAATAAACAGAAATATAAATGCACTTTTGAGATTAAAATCCAGTGTAACACCTTTAACGAACTGGGGTGTTTTGTTCAAAATAATTTTCTCGACACAGTTCTTCCAGCATGGTGAGTCCAAGGTGCTGATTTTCTTCGTCTCCTCAGGTGAAGGAACATTTAGGGATGGTTCCCCTTCTGCTTATAGTCCAGTAAATATTTGAAATATATTCTTCTGAGATGTATCCCAAGATAAAAGTTCCTTGTCTCTACTGGGTGTGGACGCCATGCTACCTGGTGTGGCCTCCATGCTGGTCTTCTCCCCAGCTGGTGATTTTTACAATGCAGATTATTTCTTCCTGAGACCCTCAGTACAAATGAATAGTCCATTGAATTTGGGCACACTTGGTCTGACATGTTGGCCTCTTTCCTTTGTCTGGAGAAAACCTGTTTATCAGTCCCCCTGATATGCCTCGTTAAAACACCTTTTCAAAGACTTTAAAGCATAATATCAGTGAGTATTCATAATTCCACATACAACATTATCACATACATTACTTAATGATATGATTGACCAGTGTGGTGTTAGTTTTCATGTAATAGTTCACAAGGCATATTTTGTATAAATATCATTACAGTAGCCTGTAGGGTATGAATAGAGGGGTGCCCAGCATAAAAATCTATAGCTGGTAGGTTGACCAAAGTAACATGACAAATGGCATAATCATCTTCTGATTGGATGTGGAGCTTGCCAAGCCAATCTGAGGCAGTCTCATCTGCAAAGTGCAGAGTCCTCAGAGCACCATCACATCTGGTCAGAGGGCTGTCATCAGTGATGTGTGACTGCGTCTTTGGCCACAGTCATGTGTGGGATTCTCTCTTTGGCCCCAGGTGTGAAGCCTGGCTGCACTTTGACCCAGGTTCACTAGAAATCAGTTCAGAAGGGCTCATTAGCAGTGTGGCAAATCAAAGCTGGGTCCATGCATGGTTGGGTCAGTATAAGAGAATGGCTTCTGGTGTCAGAGTCAGAAATTTAATAGATTCAAAGAGGGATTGAATGTTTATATGCAAACAAAGTTTTTAAAAGGATATAAAAGTGCATGCTTTTGGGTTTAAACCAAACTTACTTTTAGGGGTCAGGATGAGATCTTCCATGGGGCATCATACCAGATCCGCTTACTGAGGGGTTTCTTGCCCCTTTCTCTGAGGCATCTGATGCTAGGCACAGCTGGAGATAAGAAACCAGACTAGATGCACTATGGGTCTAATCAACTATGACTCCTATATAGCTAGTTGATTTAGTTACCTGCTGTGATTTTGACCCTTAGATTTACTCTATCAGCATTTTACAGCTTTTATCACCATTCATTTTGCTCTTCTTGTAAATACCTCTATACCTTCTCCCATACTGCTTCTGTTGTGTGGTTAAAACTCACTGACAAAATCTGAAACAGCCACCACTTTATGTCTCCTTCATATCCCTCTTCGGGCTCACCTTTACCATGATCGTCTATAAATCCATTTTACTCATCATGGCTAGACAAGTGAAAACAAAACTGACACCCCCCACACACATTCCCCCATGCACTCTTTTTGGTTTGGCAAACCAACCAACCAACCAAGATAACAAATAAAATATATCTAATATTTGTTTAGTTCTAATTCAGGTTAGAATGTAGAACAGAATCTGCAGGATTGGACCATATATCAGTATTCTGAGATTCACATTATTAAGATGACATTCCTACACACAGAGGGGAGAATGCTTTAATGCTCACTAGAGATTTCATTCCTCACCAAAAGACCAAATGGGGAGAGTGCTCTGTTAACCACTGTCAAACCTCATGTGGAAGCAAGTCACCATATACCAATGACACTGCTCCATCCCAAACATGGGTCAAATTAATTCATGGTATAAAGTTGACTGAAGGCCAGTAAAGGCTCATGACTCTTTTTTTTCTCCTTTAGAAATACTGGACAGTACCTGCTTGAGAAAGTAGTAATTTGTGAAGACACTCAGATTGTAATGGTTCTTGCAGTTACAGTAAATATTTCTTTGATTTGTTCCTCTCTCCACCCCAAGATGGTAAATATGGAAAAGAAGCTACAATTGCTCCTAAGGTAGTAACTGACATACTGTGAACTGCCTCTCAACCTTTCTGCATTACAAGGTTCATTCTCCATTTAGTTCACATTTATTGTTTTATAATATTTACACAAAATACACTGATGCATGAAAAATAGTCTACACAAATCAAACGGATGCTGACCTTAGCAGCATTACGGGGATATTTTTGCAAGGATGAACTGCTCTTGACCTATTTCTCCAATGAAGTAAATCTAGTATGCTTTCCATTAACATGATATGTTGATATTCTAGTCTAGCTCCCAGTGGCCATGTGTCAATATAAAAAAAACATCATGGCAAATGGCATTAATAGCACCAGTGGAGAGGCAATGGAGACTAAGGTATCTTCTCACCCCTACAGTTAGTACAGCTAGATCAAGTGACACTGGTGAGGCAACCTGCAAAAGCTTATACTGGCAGTGCAAACTATATAGCATCTTTCAAGACCATACAGACACACACACGGCATCAGCCAAGATTAGATTTGATTCTACAGTTCAGTTTGTTTTATTTACCTTCAGGATCCATTTATTCCTCGGTGTTGTTTAAATAATCAGACTTTCATTACCAAAAAAGGTTTATAGTGCACAGTTGAAAATGTGTATGCACTGAGAGTCTGAGGAGATTTGAATTCATTCCTAATTCACACAGTGCTTAACAAGTCTCAGTTAAAGCGAGAACTACTTTCTTCAATGAATATTTTATGTTTTGAAGAGTCTAGCAAATAGATCCTAAGTATAACTAAACTAATATCCTTTAAATTTAATCATGCAGATGGTAACTATAACCAATGACTTAATGTGTGTGCATGCACATGTGTGCATTTGGTAGATGCGCTCATCACAATGTGAGAGCATGATTAATTGCTTTATTAGATAACAACAGGCCACTTGGCCCAAAACACTTACCTCCATGTTTGTTTCAACTTCAGCTCTCTGCTTGTCATGTGGCAAGTGTGCAGGAGATAGAGAGAAGTGATTCAACAGAAGGTAGGGAAAGAACATTATAAGCTATATAGCACTGAATTAGAAGAGAAATCTGGCTTTGGAACTTTATCCTTTTCAAAGAGACCTAAGTACTAAAATCATATACAAACAAAAAACCTTTGCATCATAGTTATTGATAAACATGTTGCTAAAATTAAGAGGTTTCAGGGTAGCAGCCGTTAGTCTGTATCCGTAAAAAGAACAGGAGTACTTGTGGCACCTTAGAGACTAAATTTGTTAGTCTCTAAGGTGCCACAAGTACTCCTATTCTTTCTAAAATTAAGAGGAATTATTATTTTTTTGTCTCACTGACATATTAAACCAATAAAGTACACATGAAATGAAGTGTTTTGCATAATTTTTTTGTCCATTTCCCAAATTTAGTCTGCATGCAAAAATCCAGTGATGTCATTTGGAATTCCACTTGTGGGTTGAGAACATGACATAGCTTTTTGCATGCATGGTGTTCTTGGAATGAACAAGGAAAGTGATTTTGTTTGAATGGTGTGGCACTTACATTTTTAATTAACATTTCCCTTTTAGTTCTTAACATGTTTATCTGTGTGACCTACAGAGTCCCTCAATGCCAACTGGCAGAGAGAACATCACCACATAACTCACATGAAGCCTGACACACTCATTTCCCTAACACACTAGTCATGATCTGTATTTAAAATGTGTCATGTGAGGCATCATATGTAAACTGATAACATACTGACCATTAATATTGTGTTATGTATGCACAGGAGGTGCATACAAATTATAGATGCATTCTTAAAAGGTGTTCTGCAAGCCGTGTGTAAACCCAGACAGTCCTAGACCAAAGAATGTTATTTTCCCTGTTTTCCTGTGTCTCCAAAGTAAATTGTGTCAGGTAACACATCAGAGGACAACAAAAAGTACATCTGCAGAGAAGGTAAACAAAGCTATCAAGGTAAATGTGCAGGGTGCAAAGATCACTTAAGGATCACAGTGGGGGATTGGAGCCTGCACCCTCACAAAACTTTCCTGGCTTTTGAAACAGAGACGATAGACTTTAAGAGAGATAAGGAGAAACAGAAAGCTATTTTGGCATCCACCACTGGGAGGACAAAAGAGGCTAGTGCTCATGTAACCTGAGAAATGGGAATTCTTCAGCTAAGGGGTTGAAGTCTCTGGGAACTGACTATAGGCAAACCTGCTTAGACAAAGAACAACTTGCTGAAGTTAAGACTTAGTCACTAGAAAGTGTGCTTTGTTTTGTTTTTCTTGTAACCATATCTGTGTCTTTTATTCTTATTTATCAGTAGGTCCCAGGCCTCAGTAGCATTCCTCACTCAGCTTTCATTTAATGGTGTTGGGTGCCATACAAACCCTAAAATAGATATGATGGGACCAAGATGAGTGAAGCTGCTGCCATAGTTCTCTGATCTTATGGAAAAACCTGGCTATTAATGATACCATACATGCTGCATTCTGAAAAGAAGAAGCAGGAAGGAGAAAGAAAATGAACAGGATTGAGAGAGGCCACCTCACTCTCATCAAGAGAAGGGTGGAGGAACAGAGTTATTTGTGGACACAAGATAGGAGAAGATATTCTGCTTCCAACCTACTTTTCAGAAATATTTCAGTAGCAAGTGAAATGAATCCTGCTTCTAAACACCTCCTCAGGTAGGTTGTGATTCTGAGCTCAAAGGGACACACTCACACTAGATTTGATCTAACTACAGAGCTAAAAATAGAGACTAGCCATGGCAGTGCAAGTGTGGGATGGCTAACCCAGAGTCTCAGATGTGTAGTACTTGGGCTGGCACTCCTGTGCTGCTGCAATGTTATTTTTAGCATGCTGGCTCAGAGAACGTCTCCTTGATCTTGGACTCCTAGGAGTCATGCTGCCAGCTCCAGGGGTAGACTTACCTCTATAGTTTTTAAAGTGTCTTGGCATTTTTTGTAGTAAAAGCCACTCTACAAATATAATATTGAATTACAGGTAGTATTCTATGGGCTCTAAATAGAGAATATGTGTACTCGATATTTTCCCAATGTATCTTCTTCCTGGGGTTTGTCTTTACTGGTAACTTAAGACCAGATTGTGTCCTGCTCTATGTGACAGATCTGAGACACCAGGAGGAATAGGGCTCTATACATCTTTGTGCAACCTCCCCAGACTTTGGGTCTGGTTGTGTAAATGGTAAGCATACTATGTGTGAGAGTTGGTAGGCAAAAAATAAAAAGGAGTAGAGAAGGAGTATACTTTTGGCCCCTCCTCACCAACACGCCAGAGCCAGCACTGGGTTGTGTCATAATGTATTTCTAAGTAAAAGGCCAACAGGAAGTTGCCTCTACCCCCATGCACAGAGCAACAGCAACAGAGAAAATTGTGCCAGTGCCCCCTGAGCTACTGGTGGGGTGGTGCAGCTGTGGTTCACAGCTGTGTCTAAAGGCACAATCCAGTCCTGATCATGAATGTCTTATGGAATTTTCAAATTCAGGTTTTTAATAATTCACCATGTATTAGGTTCATGCATGCATACCTAAAATGATAGTCTTCCTGCCTGCCTCTTTGTGTTCTTACAAATTAAAAACCTTTCATGGGATCTCCGTCATGTTTTTCAAAAATTAATTAATTACGCAGAGAACTTGAAATTCAACTTTTTAGTTTGTTGTTATAAAGACTTGGAAGAGCCTTAATTCTAGAGTAATGAAAGTGATGCTACAATAAGTAGTGTGCATTTGGAAAATTATTCATAAGCAAGTTTAGACCAGTTTTGTAAACTCCAGCTTGAGTTCATTTGTCTCCTTTTGTGTTCTCTCCAGCTAACCTCACATTTGAGAAATAATCAATAGTTTCATACATTACTGAAATGAAAATAAATATAAATGAATGAGCTGCTAAATTGATTCTGCACTGTTAAGTTTCACCTAGGACCGTGACCTACAAGTAAAAAAGAAAAAAACATATTACTAGGGTCGCAGTTATTAGGGTGAAATATATTCATGGTTGCACTGCTTCCAGTTTTTAGAAAAGGTGCATCTATATACTAACATAAACCACATGTTCTTAGTGATATGTGTAAGAAAAGAAAATCCCCAGAAATATTTGATTAAGCAAAAAGGTTAATTGTAAATTCACCTGGGGATTCAAGTAACCTGGGTGGCTAATATAGGGCATTAGTAATATGTACATACCAGTTAAAACTGAATCATCTGTAAAAAAAAAAATATTTGCTTTCATTTTGAATATTTTATTTCAATTATGATGTACATGCACCAGGTTTATGAATAGACCTGATTAGAAAAATACTATTGTTACCCCAAAATTTGGAATCAAGGCACCCCAATAGAGGCCTGTCTATAAATGTAAACCAATTGTTAAGTTGGCCCACTTCAGTGGGTAACAGGATTATGAGCCATCCTAGAGGAATTGCCTGGGTTTCACCAGTAAGTTGGTCTCTGACCCTCAGAGGACTCCCCAGAACAGACAAATTCTGTTAATCCATGAGAAGACACAGATACAGCCCTTCTTCGCTCAAAGGATTGACACTCAAGCAGCAATTCTTTGAAAACAAAGTAACATTTATTCAAAGAAAATAACCAGTTACAATACTCTTAATAATCAAGAAAGAATACATTGTAATACATAAATAAATAAATGGAGATATCCTATCTCCTAGAACTGGAAGGGACCTTGAAAGGTCATCAAGTCCAGCCCCCTGCCTTCACTAGCAGGACCAAGTACTGTTTTTGCCCCAGATCCCCAAGTGGCCCCCTCAAGGATTGAACTCACAACCCTGGGTTTAGCAGGCCAATGCTCAAACCACTGAGCTATCCCTCCCCCCTGACACATAGCATAGCACAATTGCATTGCATTTAGAAATCATATACTAAGGCAACGCAATAGAGTACACAGACCATATGTTGCATGATACGGTACACATTGGACCCCTTAAACAAATGTATAAAACCTTAATATCATGCTATTAAATCTATTACAATGTAACACACAGATTTCCTATGCACATGTGAAATGCAACATTACAATTAAAGAACATTAAATATTAACATTCTATGAGTGATGCTTAATCAGTCATAGAATGGGTAGTGTACAAATCCATTCAAATGCAGGCATCCAGCTTTATTTAGAATCATACTCATGCATTCCTTAAAATTAGAAAAGGAATTATATACTTACTTTCCCGATTTATAATCCCTCTGTACCATCTTAAGGGTTCTTCTGCTCTGTCAGATAGTGATTTCTGCTCTGCTGCTGCTTATTCATAGCTCATTTTTGCTCTTCTCACTTTGCTACTACTTTCTCTTCTCCACTGACACATCCACACCCAAGCCTGTCAGCTTTCTGCCTTATATATTATTTTTGGCCTTCTCTGATTGGTTGCTTTCTCATTTTCAGCTATTAGCATGGATCCTCCCTGTGGGGGTGAGACCTACTTGGCCAATCAGCTTTACCTGTCATTCAAGCTGGACCTAGCTGGGAACCTCCTCTTGACCCCTCCCTTCAGGTATTTTGGAATGAACTCAGCCCTACTCTGATGAACTGTATTTCACCCCAATCTCCCATCTGCTATTAGTCAATTTAGTCAAAGTCCTTCATTTTGATGTCTCTAATATAAAATTATTGTGGTAGCCATTTTGGATTTCTAGCTATAAATGATCATTATTTATTACTTATCAAAAGCCTTAAATCTCTAACTAATTACATTTTTATGCATGTTCAAGCATTATGACGCTGTCACCACCTTTGTTATGTTAATTGCAAGAAGTGATTTCTCAAGGAACTTAGGTGTGTTATCCTCCCTGTAAGAAGTACCCCGTAAACTGATTCCTACATTCTACTACAGCTGCAGTTTCTGATTGATAGCCTAATGCAGAGTGCACGATAGTAATCCAGTCCCAAGATGACAAAGACACAGATAACTGTGATGAGGCCCTCATCTAAAAGAAAAGGCTTCAGCCTGTTGTCCAAGCAAAAATGACAAAAAGCATTTTTAGCTATCATTGCTAACTGAACACCCCACAAGGTTCCCAGAATGTGAACTTGAGTAACCAAAGGAAGCCAAATCCCCTTACACCAACTGAGGGGAATGACGTATACTCTGTCCTTTCTTCAAGTTGTTTTTTCCTTATTTATCAGCAGAACCTGAAAGGACTGAATCACAATCAGTTTTACATTAGCCCTTGCCAGACATTGGAAAATTGGATCAACTTCATGAGTTGTCTAATGAAATGGAAATGTCACCTTGAAATAAGTAACTAGAATTGGCCAGAAAACAAATGCATGTCCCATGGAAATTTGAGGGTTTGGCAACAATTTCATCCCAATTTAGGGCAGAACATTTTTGTTAAAGTGAAGGTGACAAGAACCTTCCAGGTGGGGAGTCATCCTTTCAATTTCCCAATGAAAAAAAAAAGGCAAAATTGAACTTTTCCTATAGAAAAATAAAATTTTGCAAAAAGGTGTTTTCTGTTGGAAAATTATTCCAATGGGAAATTGCTGATCTGTTCTAGAAGCAATATAAGAGGGACTTTGATGAAGATGAACAATTGCTTAACACTTTATTTGTCCTCTTAGCAAAAAAAGGGAAAGTGCCGTTCAAGAGCAACTCTATTCATCCTTGCCAGTGTCCGCTATTTTGTCAGAAACACCTCATGGTCAATGTTTAAAAAGGCAGATGACAGACCATAAGAACACTTGGATGTTGTATAATACCAACAGACCACTGACCAAGAAAACTAGTGAAATTTCTGTGTCCTACACCTAGACCTAAAACCAGATTGACCAGGCTCAACATCTGAAGACTCAATTTTTGACAGAGTTGCTTTGACATCCCCTCAATCACTTTTCTTGAAATGGAAGATTAGAGACCAGGTGATCATCTGGTGAAAGTATTACATTTTAAATTCAGTTTCCAATGTGATGCTTGCTAGCCAATATCATATTTCTAGAAGACTTTATGCTTACTATAAATTGTAACACTATGAACTGTACTCCCAGCATGCTTTGCATTCATGCTAAACTTGTAGTTGAAATGTTCAAAGAACAGGAGTCATAAACAGTTTACCTACTATTACGTATAGGAACTGTTGGAGACAAGTTGTATGTTCTAGGAATTGGTGAAGATGGTCTGTGTATCCTGAAAAACAGGTATGAAACTAGATAAGAAAAAGAATGAAGAAAGCCTGGTGCTAATGATAGTGGAATTTGAGGAATTTTCCATCTGCAGTAAATAAGTAGGGTAATCATTTTGGGACAGACTGAGCTGCTGCAAGACTGTTCCCCAGAGATTGTGTGTGATGATTAATCTGTATTTAATATACTAATTGAGCCAAGTTATCTGACATGTCCTCAATAAAATAATGTAATCTTCAACCTGCTGGCATGCTTTCCTTCTGATGGGAGGCACTGATAATCTCCACCAGTGTTGGGTACTCCTGCTCACTACTGGATTTTATCAGCAACGGGAGTTATGGGTCAATTTTGCAGGTGGTAACACAAAGCTCCCTAAGTCTCTGATACCATCTAAAGTTTAGGGCTTGGCTACACTTGTGAGTTAGAGCACATTAAAGCAGCCCTGGGGGCCCTAGCTCACTACCTGTCCACACTGGCAAGGCAAGTAGAGCGCTCTGACTCCAGGGCTAGAGCGCTCCTGGTACTCCACCTTGGCGAGAAGATTAACACTTGGTGCGCATTGGCTGAAATGCCCGGGAGTCAGTGTGAACGAGGTGTTGCATTACTGCGCTCTGATTAGCCTCTGGAAACATCCTATAATCCCTTTAAGTCAAGTGGCCAATCTTGTCATTGTTTTGGAATCACTGCAGGCATGCCGATATGCCCTTTGAAAGCTCCATTTCTGACAGCTGGCATGCTTATCTGCTCTGAGACAAAGAAACCATTACTGTGGAATGCTGTGTGTGAGAGAGAGAGGTGAGGGGGAAGGGAGGGTCTCTTGTTGTCTGAACTTACAAGACAGCATGCTGACATGCTCTCATCCCCCCAAAAACCCACTCTCATTCCCCCACATACACACAACACACTCCCTATCACACTCCACCCCACCCCCCTCATTTGAAAAGCACGTTGCAGCCACTTGCATGCTGGGATAGCTACCACAATGCACTGCTGACTGTGGCCGTTGCAAGAGCTGCTAATGTGGCCACACCAGTGTGCTTGCAGCTGTCAGTGTGGACAGATTGCAGTACTTTCCCTACTGCACTCTACAAAAGCTGGTTTAACTCAAAGTGCTCTACATCTGCAAGAGTAGACTTGCCCTTAGAGAAGGCTGCTCCAGAATAGGCTTTGTATCCATGGAAACTGAAAGCTCAGTTCAAATCTTGGCAATCTTGGCAAAGGGCATTTCCTAAGGATCAGTATCTGGGGTGGGGGCTGGGGTTTCACAATGCAGAGAAATGCTATCTAAGAGTCTAGGAAAATAAGTGACAGCTCTGTTTGATTCTGTAGGGAGAATGATATAGTTAGAATTATAGTACATATGGAGGTATAAGGCATATATATATATATATATATGATTAAAAACCATATATAATGACACTGACATTTTGTATATATATATATACAAAACAAGAGTGTTTCACTTCAAAACATCAGACATTACCAGTATATAGAGAATGATCACCTAGGCAGCTTCCACATGAGACCTTTTTATCTAACTTTCTTTTACATTGACATGATTAGTCTTGATAGGTGTTTTGTTTTGCTATGAATTATTTAACTTGCAGGTTTATTTATATAAATTACACAATATCCTGTGCACAGGATCATAAAGTCTTGTCTAAATTTCATCAATTAAAAAGTATAAATTTAAGTGTCACTGAGTGATCTTTGTCGTTAATATGACAATAAATAAATGTGCCCAATGGACTAATGGCCTTTATCACACACACACAAAAAAAATATAAGGAGCCAGATCCTCAGATGGTGTAAACTGGAGCTGCATCAATTTAGTTCACCTGAGGATCTGGCTTGAAATGTTATTTTAATTTTTAAACCCAAATTGTGACTTGGACTACACCTGTGCAGAGAAGTAAGGCTTAGTGAGAACCCTTCCTCCCCATTCCTCTATATGGGATACTTGGGAGTAAATTATGTCCAAGCGTGCAAGTAAGTAGATGCAGCATGCTCACTGCTCCTAACTTTGTGGCAGGTGAATAGGAAATAGGTGGAGCCTCAGCTTCAGCCCCCACAACATACCCAACAACACAGCTGAATTAGCATGGGGGTTGCCATTATTTGACCCTTGTGTTGTGTGTCTGAGTCAATGCTGGTTCGAGATTGTCAAATAACAGGCTCAATTGGAATTAATCAATCAAGGATTATTAATCAGGGATTAGTACAGCACTATACAGAATACAGAAAGAATAGATACATCTAGTTCTGTGTCTCTTCTTCACTTTAACTGCTGGCATGCAGCAGTTTCATTCCCCAGCTAAGTTCTAATGCCCAGTGTCATTATATATGGTTTTTGATCAAAGAAACCTCTTTGCCAAAGGAAACATATGTTCTGATGTCATTTCTCTATATTCTCAGTTTACCTAATTTATGTGTGATTATTTATAGTTGAAACAAGTAACAATTCTTCAAGATAATATCTTTCAGTGGGTCTTTCTTCCCACATAATCATTCTTTCCTGTTGATTCCCCCAAATAGGAAATATCTGCTTTAACAATCATCCCTTATCAGTTTACAAGGTTTATCTATGATATATATATCATAGATAAACCATATATAACCTTATATATATATATATATATATATATATATATATATAAACCAAGACTGTCTAGCGCTCCATAGACATGGAGACAACAGGTATTATTAGGTACAGTCTAACACACAGATATCCCTCAATACTGTTACTTATTAGTCAAAGACCAGTGCTCTGGCCCTTACAATTTAACATCATTATCATCATGATCATCAGTCCCATAACCGCATTGGTCATTGGGGCACATTACTGATGAGCAATTGTCTCCACCCCTGATGATTGTGTGTCAATGCTTGAGTCTCTGCAGTCCATTCCTGTCCACTCTTTTATGTTGTCAATCCATCCCTTTTTCTGTCTACCTCTTCTTCTCTTCCACTGGACTGTCCCTTGGAGGATGATCTTGGATAGGTCAGATGATCTTGTTACATGGCCATATCACTTCAGCTTGCACTTCTTCATGGTCATCAGGAGGTCTTCATATGACCCAGAGCATTGGGTGATGATGTTGCAGACCTCTTCATTAGTGACATGGTCAAAGTAGGAGATGCCCAGGATTTTATGGAAGTATCTCATCTCTACTATCTGTATTTTCTGTTCAAGTTCTGCCCTAAGGGTCCATGTCTCACAAGCATACAGAAAAATGGAGATGACCAATGCGTGCAGCAGTTTCAGTTTGGATTATAGGGAGATGTTCTTATTCCTCCAAATTGGCTTTAGCTTTGCCACTGCTGCTGCTGTTTGTGCAGTTCTTGCCCGAATTTCTGCCTTGGATCCTTCATCAGTGATGATTGCCCCCAAATACTTGAACTGTTTCACTGTCTCCAGCTCTTGTTCATTGACAGTGATATGTGAGCTGATCCCATCACATTTATCATCAGCTTAATTTTCTCTGCACTGATTTCTATGCCATATTTTGTGGAGGTTTCATCCAACCATTTCACAAGGTTGGCAAGTTCATCTTCACTGCCTGCCAGGCCATCAATGTCATCAGCGAACCGAATATTTGAGATTATTTGCCTCCGAATGCTGACTGTGCATATGTGATCTTCTAGGGCATCAGTCATTATGCACTCCAAGTAGATGTTGAACAGTATAGATGAAAGAAGGCAGCCTTGCCGGACTCCAACAGTAGTGCAAAACCACTCTCCTATTGTGCCATTGATGAGAACTGCACAGCTGCCCTTGGCACATAGTTGTTTAATGGTAAGAATAAGCTTACAACCAACATTGTACTTCTTCATATTTGCCCAGAGAGCTTTGTGCCATACTCTGTCAAACGCCTTCTTGAAGTCAACAAAGACGTGGTAGATGTCCCGTAAGTACTTCTCACATAGAACACAAAGGTTGAAAATCTGTTCTGTGGTACTTCTTCCAGCACAAAAGCCTGTTATTCAGTGAGGATATTCTCCGCTTGCGACTTCAATCTGTTCAATATGACTTTCAACATCATTTTGCTGGGATGGCTAATTAAGCTTATTGTCCGGTAATTTTGAAACAATTGCAGGTTGCCTTTTTTTGGCAGAGTGATGATTAATGACTGTGTCCACGTGGATGGCCACTCACCGGTCTGCCAGACCTTGTTATAGATCTTGGTGAATACATCTATTACTATTTCTCCTCCAAATTTCATCAGTATGGCTGGGATGTTGTCAACACATGTAGCCTTTCTGTTCTTGAGTGATTTCACAGCTGTCTCCACTTCTTCATGTAGTATTGGAAAGTCATCCTCCTCTGTTGAATCTGGGATGTCTAAGACACTAGGATTTCCATTTGTCTGGTGGTTGTATATATCAGAGTAGTAGTTTGTCCACCTATTGATGATGTCCCTTTCTACTGTAAAACTTTTTCCCTTCTTTGTCATGAATTGCATTAGGTTTGGTCCATTGTCAGATCTTTTACAACCTAGATGGCCTGTTTGCTATTTTTATTATTGATACACTCTTCAGTTTTAGAGCATTGTTTCTTAATCCATATCTCCTTGACCACCTTCATTCCTTTCTTGATCTCTCTGCCAATCACTCTGCATTTATCAGCTCCCTCAGGGCTGTTCTTGTCTCTCTTAAATTCTCTTCTAATGTCACACATTTGTAGTATTTCATTTATGACTCATGGTTTTGTCTTCTTATGATGTTTCCCAAGGATGTCCATTGCTGTCTCATTCATTACAGCGTTGAAATTGTTGGTCATTGTTTCTACATTTTCCTCTACAGCAAGCAGCGGAGCAAATTTTCCACCGATCATTGCTTAGAATCACTCTGCAATGTTTTGCTCTCTGAGTCTTGCTAAGTTAAACTTGGCTCTGGTGAACTTTGGCCTGATGATTTTCCTTAGCCTCAGCCAAAAATTTAGCATCACAAGGTCATGATCACTCCCAATATCAGCACCAGGGGAGCTCCCTGTTTTAGCTCTGTTAATCCAAGAACAAAATCATTATTTCACCATGATGTAGTCGATCTGGCTGTGATGTAGACCATTAGGTGCATGTCATGTTGATCATCTGGATGTGCTAGGAGCTTTATGTGATCCTAATGTGTTTGCAAGAACCAGATTATTATGGCTGGCAAGCTCCAAAAGTCTCAATCCTTTCTCATTGGTCACCACATTACAGAAAGGGCCATGATAATCTCGCCAATCTGCCTGTGCGTCAGTACCCACTTTAGCATTCCAATCTCCTTATACAATCAGGATGTCTTTCTTGTGTACCTTATTGATGATGTTTGGGAACTGATTGTAAAAATCTTCAATTTGCTCATTGTCATAGTCTGTTGTACGGGTGTAGATTTGTACCACTGTGATATTAAATGGTACTGCCTTTAGATGGATGGAAATAAGCCTGCTGGACATTGGACAGCATCCTAATACTGAATTCTTGACATCTTTATGCACAAGAAATCCTAAACCCTTGACATGTTTATCTTCTCCACTGTAATAGAGTACATGGCCTTCTTCCATTAGTACTTCTCCAAAGTTCTTCCATCTGACCTCAGAGATTCTTGGGAGGTGCCAGGTGTATTGTTCCATTTTGTACGTGAGTTCTTTCAAGCTCCCTATTTGTCTCAGTGTCCTTACATTCCATGTGACTATGGTGATGTTATCTCTTCCACGGATCCTCTTTGTTGGGGTTACACCAGTAGTATACTTGTTGCATCTGTCCTGGTGGGAGATGGATGGTGAGGTCATTATTAACCCAGGCTGCAGTCAATCCAGTATGGACATCGTTGACTTTTTCATCATATGGTGTCTTGGGCAAATTTCTAACCTGGGAGAGCCCATCCCTCTCCAGGTGGCCCCCTTTTAGTCACCTCTTATGACATGCAGAAGGAGCAGTGGGCCTATTCTGTCCCTGGATCCACAGAGGAAACAATTCAACATAGTCTTTGTTAATATCATAAAGATTTTAAAGAATAGTTGATATATGAATCTAGTATAAAAAAGAAAAGGACTAAAAGGGTTAATATTTACTAACAGCTATTAATACTGGTGTCAGCCAGAGCAAATTATTCTCTCCACCCCTGGAAAGCAGGAAGGGAATTGGGTCTCAGGAGAAATGTCTGAATGACCATGCATCCTGGGAATACTCCTGAAGTGATGCAGTTTACACGTTACTCCTTGCTAAGAACTGCCACTAAAAGTACAATTTAGCCTGCAATCCTTACTTTCCTTACTTTCCCACTGATGATGAGTAATTAAAAGAAGAAAATTTATTTAACATACCAAATCAAAGGCTGTAGATCAGGTTTGATATAATTTAATCTTGAATGGGACTGTGTGGAAAAGAGAAGGTTGTTTGTGCTTATGAGGTTAGCTGGAGCAGTCTCATAAGAGCAGTCTCCTGTTCTGACTAGCTGTAACATTCACAGCTTCATAAAAAATATTTGTTTTATGTGAATATGTCTTATGTATACACCTAAGCTAAGTTCATCCCATTCCCCCTCAAAAATCTCACATTTTTTGATATATGGTCTGAGATAATATGATTTATAGGAGCAGAGAAAAAAATAAGTGAATTATAGGATACTACTCTTCACAAAGGAATGCATTTGACGTTTTCCACAAGAAAGTGTGAAATTTACATTGAAATTGCCCTTGTGCTTGACACAGTGGGACTACTTTCAAAGTAGTATAACACTGGCCCACACAGGGACCTTGGCAGTGGGGATCAAACCTGGGACCTCTTTAGCTTAATGTATGAGTCTAGTCCTTGAGCTAAACAACATACATCTTAGCCAATGTTGTAGAAAGCCCATCAATCTCTAGCTGGCCCAGCCACCACTAGAGGAGGACAGAGTGCTACCCTGAGCAAGCACAGTTACAGTCGCATCAACCTGCTCCCTAAGGGCCCCATCTTGAGGAGTTCCAAGTACCTGCAACGCATTGACTATAATGGGAGAAAACATTTTCAGCACTTCTCAGAATAAGCTCATAAATCCATGAGCCTACGTTTACAGTTTGTATACACAAACAATTGTGTGTGCCAGTCTTTGTATGTGCTATTAGCTCAATGTATTTGGAATAATAAAGGGATGACTGAAATTCTATGGACTGTTATACAGTGATATACAGGAGGTCAAACCTGATAACACTGGTCTACAATTTTTGAGAAGTCGTCTGCTTCAGAGATAAAATGTGCTATTTATTATGTATTTTGATGTGGTGAATTCAAATATGACAATTAAAACAACTGATTGGCTACTATTTCTAAGATATTTAAGTTTTTACATTTTATGTCTATGTATATTGTGTAGATAGTAGAGTTTTAATCATAAATTGTAAACCTAGGTCTTTTCATGTGTTTATGGTTGCTTTTCATGATAATATTTCACCTGTTCTGTTTATGTAACACTTTAAAATCAGCAAAAGGGTTATATAAATAAAATTTATTATGAAACAAAAGGCAAAAAACTATTATGTACATAGTTTAGTCCTATTCAGTATCTACTCAGCGCTTATTGGCTTGTCTCTTGTATTCATTAAATGGAGTATCTCTTGTCACTGTCCAGCAATAGTCTGCAAGCATTGATGGGCTCCATTTGCCCTGATAGCGTTTCTCCATTGTTGCAATGTCCTGGTGAAATCGCTCGCCGTGCTTGTCGCTCACTGCTCCGCAGTTCGGTGGAAAAAAATCTAGATGAGAGTGCAAAAAATATATCTTTACTGACATGTTGCAACCAAGGCTTTTCCACCAACAACCTGTAGTTGTCTGCCTTGTTGTTTCCGAGAAAATTTATTGCCACTAACTGGAAGGCTTTCCATGCCGTCTTTTCCTTGCCACGCAGTGCATGGTCAAATGCATCATCTCAAAGAAGTTCACGAATCTGAGGACCAACAAAGACACCTTCCTTTATCTTAGCTTCACTTAACCTTGGAAATTTTCCACTGAGATACTTGAAAGCTGCTTGTGTTTTGTCAATGGCCTTGACAAAGTTCTTCATCAGACCTAGCTTGATGTGTAAGAGTGGTAACAAAATCTTGCTTGATTCAACAAGTGGTGGATGCTGAACACTTTTCCTCCAGGCTCCAATGACTGTCGGAGTGGCCAATCTTTCTTGATGTAGTGGGAATCTCTTGCACGACTATCCCATTCGCAGAGAAAACAGCATTGTGCTTTGTGTATCCAGTCTGCAGACCAAGCAAGAGAGCAACAACCTTCAAATCACCACAAAGCTGCCACTGATGTTGGTCATAGTTTATGCACCTCAAAAGTTGTTTCATGTTGTCATAGGTTTCCTTCATATGGACTGCATGACCAGCTGGAATTGATGGCAAAACATTGCCATTATGCAGTAAAACAGCTTTAAGACTCGTCGTTGATGAATCAATGAACAGTCTCCAATCATCTGGATCGTGAACAATGTTGAAGGCTGCCATCACACCATCGATGTTGTTGCAGGCTACAAGATCACCTTCCATGAAGAAGAATGGGATAAGATCCTTTTGACGGTCACGGAACATGGAAACCCTAACATCACCTGCCAGGAGATTCCACTGCTGTAGTCTGGAGCCCAACAGCTCTGCCTTACTCTTGGGTAGTTCCAAATCCCTGACAAGGTCATTCAGTTCACCTTGTGTTATGAGGTGTGGTTCAGAGGAGGAGGATGGGAGAAAATGTGGGTCCTGTGACATTGATGGTTCAGGACCAGAAGTTTCATCCTCTCCCTCTTCCTCGTCTGACTCAAGTGAGAATGATTCTGGTGCATAAGGAACCGGCAGTCCTTCTCCGTGCAGGGCCGGCTCTAGGCACCAGCAAAACAAGCTGGTGCTTGGGGTGGCACATTTTTAGGGGCGGCATGGCTGGCGCCAGAATGCCGCCCCTAAAAATGTGCCCTGGCCGCCGTAGCTCATCTCTGCTGCTGCTGCCATGGCGCGCGAAA
Source organism: Malaclemys terrapin pileata (assembly GCF_027887155.1). Taxonomy (NCBI): domain Eukaryota; kingdom Metazoa; phylum Chordata; order Testudines; family Emydidae; genus Malaclemys; species Malaclemys terrapin. Next base: position 30,573,660 of record NC_071506.1, read on the forward strand.
TAGCTGATTCACACGCTGCTACTCGCCCTCCCTCCCAGGCTCTCAAACTTGAGAGGGAGGGGGAAATCCCGAGCGGCCGTTTCGCGCACCGCTGCTCCCCCTCCGTCCCACGCTTGGGAGCCTGGGAGGGAGGGGAAGAAGCGGTGCTTGCGCCGCGGCCACTCGGAGTCTCCCCCTCCCTCCCAGGCTCTCAAACCTCGGAGGGAGGGGGAGATCCCGAGCGGCTGCGGCGTGCGAAACGGCTGTTTCTTGCGCCGCTGCTCCCCCTCCCTCCCAGACTTGAGAGCCTGGGGGGAGGAGGCAGGGCTGGGCATTTGGGGGAGGGGCGGAGTTGAGGCGGGGCTGGGGGTGGGGTAATTAAAGAAGGGGCCAAAATTGTTTTTGCTTTGGGCGGCAAAAATCCTAGAGCCGGCCCTGTCTCCATGGGGTACTGGGCGTATAGCTGATGGAATGTTTGGATAATGCACAGTCCACTTTTTCTTCTTTGACACACCTTTCCCAACTGGAGGCACCATGCAGAAGTAACAATTGCTGGTATGATCTGTTGGCGCTCTCCAAATCATTGGCACTGCAAAAGGCATAGATTTCCTTTTCCTGTTCAACCACTGGCGAAGATTTGTTGCACAAGTGTTGCAGCATATGTGTGGGGCCCACCTCTTGTCCTGATCTCCAATTTTGCAGCCAAAATAAAGGTGATAGGCTTTCTTAACTATAGTGGTTATACATCACTTTTGTGATGCAAAAGTCACTTCACCACAAACACAGCAGAAGTTATTTGCACTGTTCACACAAGTACGAGGCATCTCTGCTGACTTTGGCTAAACAGAAATGTGTCCCTTTGCAAAATGAAACACTGACAAATAAGAGAGCACACCACTGTATGATTTCCAGAGCTGATATAGGGCAATTTGTTCAGCAGAGTGATGTAAGCTTCGTTATGATTGCATCATCCATGACTTCTAGGAATAACATGATGCAATTCATATCATGTATGACGCAATACCAGCTTCAGATTGCATCATTCATTGTTTTGCCTAAAAAGCAAATACTGTCCAAACCCAGTCATAGATTTATTCATAGATCCAGTCAAAGATGTATTTTAGTCATTTCTGGTTTAAATTGAGATCCCTTCCCTTTATAACTCACTTATCCTTCGCCATTCCCAAGTCAAGGGTCGTATATACTGACCCAATAGCATATCTTGAAAACTAGAGCCAATCAACGATTTTAAGCATCATTTTTGTTCTCAGTGACCCAGAATTAGTAAAGTTTGACTACATTTATTTCAGAAGCATTTTGGCTGTAGAGCAGTGTAATCTAATGTTCCCATGTGGCCTTAAAAATCTATGAATACATGAAGGTAGTTGGATATCTATCCAAAATCTGTATGCAAATACTGGTTAATACTCAATTTACAAATGTTGGCTCATTTTTTTCATCAAAAATAAAATATCCTGACTACATTGAAATTTTAACAAAACAAGTTGATCAAAAAAGCACTTCATAGAACCAGTAGTTATTTGGGCAGAACATTTTCTACTAGCTCTAGTGACTATATTATTATTTAGTACTTCTTGTTTTCTAATGAACAAAAGCCTCAGAGCAAAGGCTAAATTGTTTCCTATCAGATAGCTTTGAATTCTAGTCTCTATCTGCTGACATATTGGTTTAATTTGTAGCTGATTGCTTCTTAAAAGAATGAAGAAAAGAAAGAAAGAGCGAGCACATTATATCAGTCTGCAAAATGGCTGCATTGATTTTTTTTTTGAACTGTGGCTGCTGCTTGTAGAACTGTATGAGTCTTGTAGCTATTCACTTTTGACATAAAACATATACAAAATATTTATTATTAGTCCTGTTGATCCATTACATTATGTGGCTGTAAGTCACATAAAGCAGACACATGAGACCTGCATTTAACCTACCCTGTTATCTAATAAATGAATACGTGACAATTTGGAGGAGGATACTCTATCCACAGAAGCATAAATGTAGCCTATCCTAACACCCCAAGTAGTGATCTCCCCAAATTTAAGTATCATAAGATCTGTGTAGTTATTATTTATGAATGTCCTAAAATGTGCTGGGTGTCACATAAAACAAATAAGACACAGATCCTGCACTGAAGAGCAAATAACTGAAATTCAGATTTATATAAGTGAGGGGCATGATCAAAAAAAAAAAAAAAAAGAAAGCATCACTGTCTCTCACCTGGTGTTTGTACAATTGCCAGCACAATGAGAAGGAAGCATTAGATACATGATATAATTAGGGTTACACCTCCCCAGAAAACTATTCCTATCCACCATAACTTCAAAAATTAGTTTTAAATTGAAACTGTCCCTACTCCCCAGTCCTTTCGCCCAATCCACAGCTCCCACTTGTGTGTGAGGAGGGTAGAGAGGGCTTTGGGATTTTCATCCCAGTAGGGATCTCCCTGCACAATGTTCTCACTACCAGTGTGGGCTCTGCTGTCCTACCCCTCCAAAGCTTGCTTTCTTTGTGGTAAGAGATGGTTTGTAAAAGACCGTGAAGAGCTGACAGTATTTACAAGGAATCTTTCTGGTGCAGACTGTCATCTCACAGTTGGAAGCAAAGGAGAGGCTGTCTCCCCATTTTCTCTCAGAGGGAGAAGTAGATCATGGAAAGGAAAATGGAAACAGCAGCAAGAGCAATTGACTAAACTATTAGCTATGTGCACCTAAGATAACATTTGCCCCAGTGAAGAGGGGCAGCATGAAGCCTGTGCACTGTTCAAGTCCTATCATAGGACCTTCCTAAAGTAACAGAACACTTAGTGCAGGGATCGGCAACCTTTGGCACTCGGCCCATCAGGGAAATCCGCTGATAGGCTGGGACAGTTTGTTTACCTGTAGTGTCTGCAGGTTCAGCCGATCACAGGTCCCACTGGCAGCGGTTCGCGATTCCAGGCCAATGGAGGCTGCGGGAAGTGGCGGACAGCACATCCCTCAGCCCGCACCACTTCCGCAGCCCCCATTGGCCTGGAACAGTGAGCCGTGGCCAGTGGGAGCTGCGATCGTCTGAACCTGTGGACGCTGCAGGTAAACAAACCGTTCCGGTCCGCCAGCGCATTTCCCTGATGGGTTGTGTGCCAAAGGTTGTTGATCCCTGACTTAATACAATGTAGTGTAGCTCACCTAATTTTATTGCAAGTCTTGTAATATTTGATGTTGTTCCTAAACCCCCAGCTCCTGGATTCATATGATTATGTGAGAATTTTTGCTTTCATTTAAAACAAAAAGTAAGTAGCTAGCCCTCATGGTTGGGGAGAAGTGATTGAAAATATGTCCTAAAATGTAAGCAAGAAGGTGAAGGAAAAGACCCCATAATTTATGTACATTTAAAACTCAGGATTCATTGAGACCCAACTCATGATTTTTCAGCATTTGGGGTTGGCAGTACTGCATACTGGAACAGACCAAGGAGTACTAAATAATTTTAAAATCATAGTTTGATAAGTGTTTGTGGTTTCTTTTTACTCAAATTCACAATTTCGCACTATTTCCCAGGAACAATTTCGCAGTTTGTGCCTGGTCCTGGAGAATTAGGACATAAAATTGAGGTCATAACTAGTTTTGGTTATTAAAGTTACACTGATACTTTTCACAAGGGTAGGATGAATAGCCACAGAACCTAAGAAAGATTCCATTTTCAAAGTTTACATTATTTCTCTACTACATTCACCCTGTAGTTTCACTGAATAAATCATTTTCTTATTTACTTTCTGTCCTAAATCACCTGCAGAGTGTCTGGGCACTGTTAAATCTGTCACATGCTACTCCAGAGGTTAGTTCATCTTGTGATTTAACTGGTTCATATTATACAGTATATTTAGTGTTCTCTAAATTTTGAACAGCATTCTAGTATATTCAGGATGAGATGTGCTATATGTAAATATTTTGTCATTTTATATGGACCAGATTCTGAGGCCCTTGATCAGAAACTCACATTGACACCAGTATAGTGTAAACAACTCTTGCAGGTTTTAATTTTGAGTCTTGTAATATTTGATGTTTATCTTAAAGCCTGAGGTTCTGGAGTCATGTTATTATTTGATAATCCCAGCTTTCATTTAAAATAATAATAATAATAAAACATCTCTAGTCCTCATACCTGTGGAGAAAATGTGAACTATAAATTCTAAAAAAACCCAGAAATCAATGAATCCCAAATTATTATTTCTTAAGATCGTATGATGTTTTTAAATTAATCTCATGATTTTTGAATAGTTGGCAATACTATCAATTGGAGGGCTGAGAAAAATCTGAGACCAAGATATTGTCTTGGAGCCCATGAGTTGGATCTCCATAGTCCTAATGGGCTGGTGATCAATTGCCTCAATGGTACTATCTTCCCCTTACAATGGCCCTACCGTGTATCTATGGAGGGAAGTCTACAAGGTGCCAGATTTGTACCCGTTTAATCCCTACATGTTTAAAATTGGAAATAATTCTGCCTAAATGTAAAAAACTAAAACAAAACACAAAAAATAAATATCCCACAGAACTATCTCCAAACATGCATAACTAATATGAATATTGTAGTGAAGATTTCAAAGGCTACTGTGTTCAGCACAAAATAAGACATTTAGAATACAATTATGTAGAATTTGAAACTTATTCACAACTTTCTAGAGCACTTATCTTTAATGACACAATCTCCACAAGGCAGCAAAGTATGGAAATTCTTTGATCCTGAGACATTTGGGAATTGATATGAGACACTGTTTAAAAATGAAACTATGAAAACATCTTAAGGTGCCAGATCAAGTGGAATTATATGAAAAGCCAGTTCCACTTAGACCTATGAGAACTACACAAGAAATAGACTCAGATATCAAAGTATTCTCTTCATTTCACACAAGTAAAGGCTAGGAAGCATAATGTGTGTAGGGGTTAGAGACCTAGAGCTACAAGTGAGACATGTAAATGTAATTATTGTACATAAAAATACTTTCAAAATAATAAACATACATTATTGACTTTTGAATTATATTAAAAAAAGAGAACACTGCAAATGCAAAAAGAGAAGAGTGCAAGAAAACAGTCGTTAGAGCCTCAGATGGTTTAAATCTGTGAAGCTCCACTGAGTGCAATGGAAAATTATTGTGGATCTGTCCCAATGATTTTTTGGTCTGCTACCCTTGAAAAGTTTTTGTAGTTTCATTCCCCTTGAGTAGCACTCAAATATTCATTCCCAAATCATTGCAGTGGAATTACTCCAATTTACACCAGTTGAAGTGGCCTAAAGTTTTCTAAAAATTTACAGCCATCGGTGCTTTTTCATTTTAAACACCTTTATACATATGCTTCCTGGGGGATATTAATATATATTTTTTTACTGCTCTGGGAGAACAGATCAGCTGTCTTTCTGAATTATTTCAAAACTCCAAACAAATGTAAGATCTCACAATACTGAAAAATGATTGCAAACTATCCCATTATATATGTGATAAACAGAGTTTTCAGAAAAAAACTGTATTATATTTCAGAATGTCTAACCAAAACCAAACTTGTTATGTTTTCATTATAAATGTAGAATGTGTATTATGCAGAAGTACAGCAGTATTTGTCAGTATAAGCCAAATTCAAGACCCACTGAATTCAATGGAAGCTGTTCAATTTACCTCAATAGATATTGTACAGGGCTCCACTATATGTGGGCTGTATGTAATATCGTATGTAAGACACTGAAATTTGTGTTATATTTTGTATTATATAATCATATATGAAGATAAAAAGAAATACCCCTTTTTAAGGCCTCTCTACAAGGAGCAGAGTTAAGGTACAACATTAAGTATCAATGTTTGTAATATTCTGAAGGAGTCATTGATTTATCATCCATAACATTGCATTAATGCTACATTATTGCATAGAATTTCCTTGGTTGGCCCTAATTTGGACCTATTTATAATGATGCTTCCTGAACCAAGCTCTCCTTAAAGCCTCTTAAGCTCAGTAGTGTCCTTTGCCTACAGTTTAGAGCAACACTAACATAAAACACAGCAAAGAGTTTCATTGCTCTACATCATGCTAGCTTTGAAATTATCCTTAAAAAAAGCATATGAACAAATAGAAACATTTAACTGATTTCATGCAGAGTTAATTCTCACATTCTCATGAACAGGACTGGCTCCAGGGTTTTTGCCGCCCCACACGGCGGGAAAAAAAAAGAAATAAAAAAATGCCGCGATCACAATTGTGATCGGCGGCACGCTGGCGGCTGCTCCACTGCACCACTTTCTTCTTCGGAGGTAATTGATGGCAGGTGCTTCCCTCCGAGAGGGCCCCGCCCACGAATTGCCGACGAACAGCCCGACATGCCGCCTCTTCCCCTTGGCCACCCCAAGCACCTGCTTGCTGAGCTGGTGCCTGGAGCCGCCCCTGCTCATGAATACTTACTAACCCTCTTGCTTGTCTAGGCAAAGGTACACTTTCACTTTTTCCTCTCTTCCTCCTTTGTAGGAAAAGTAACATCACACACAGACACAAATACACACACACGATAAAACTTTATTGTGAGTTTTAACCCTCAAAGAGACTCTCCTCTCTCAACATATTAGTTGTGACACATCCCAGGCTTAGGGACATTTTAGACTATATTATTTTATTTTTGTCTAGTCTAGATCTCAAGTGTAGTGTGTGGGGGGAGGAGAGGGGGGAATGCAGTTTTGCGCAAACTATTTGTTGCCTCTATATTTAAATATACACAGAACTGAGGGTGGATATACTATGTAATTTTATTTTATATGCTTTTATGGGAAGCAGAATTGAGTTCATTGAGTTAATATTAATCAGAGGAAATATCAAAAAATTGCTATATTCCAGGTGTCTTAGTCTTTCGTGGTGCCTAATTTAAATACCAGTGAAGAAAGGAAAATAAGAACTCATTTTAGGAGACTTCAACTACATTCTTTTGAGTATGAAACTTATCTTTGCTTCCCTGACATCATTTAAAAAGGTGAGACTATATATGAGAAAATAATAGATCTTTATTTCCTCATATAAACAGAATGCCTTTTTTTTTTTTTGGAAAACAGAGGTAATTGTTTTCCAGTAAACATTTGACATTGAAAGGTTTTCTTTACATGACTCACCAGTATAAAGAAGTAAGTTCTAATTTTGGACACTTAACTATGATGCTTCTAGCTCAAAAATGGATCACAAATCTAAAGTCAGGTTGTTTTCACCTGGAGCATTCAATGGCAATCATGCATTAGAATCATGTTGTCTTAACCTGTAAAAATAATACTCTAAGCTCACAGAGTTTTGGAATTGGGGAGACACTGTTCTTGTCTTTTATTCTTGTATATTAATTATTAGATCTGTGCTCCAGAAGTATAATATGGTTAAACAATAAACTAGGAGATTAAAGCATTCATCCATTAATAAAAAAGTGAGAGGGATGGCCTATAAGGGCAGGCTGATGCATGAGATGCATTAGCAAAAGCTCAGCTGGCAAATAAGCAGGAAAATATGTTTTACCCACAGGTCAGAAAAAGATGTTGCACATGAAATTGCCAGAGATAAACACAAATTTGAATAAGGAAAAAGAACCCTGCCTCATATGCACAACAAGAAATGCATCAGGCAAAATAAATTATTCTGTTATTTGTGCCCTGGAAGACATAGAATGATGGAAGAAAAATCTTAGAATAAAATAGCATAGCTACAAAATAACGAGCAACTTTCAAAGTGAGGAAAAATACACTCTGGGGAATAAAAATCCCAACAATGAAGCCACTACAAAAATAGAATAAGTTCCCTCTAGAGAGTGGGGAAAAAATAAGACATGAGAACTCAAGATACATTAGCACTAAAAATAGCACCATATGAATTAAAGAAATCATATTCTGTGATTAGAATATAAGAAGAAAAGAGCAAGGCTCTTACTATCATTGTTACATCCACAAACAATACAAAACTTTATCAGAGAATTAATTGCAATTCAAGATGTCTCATTGACTTAAAAAAAAAAAAGAAAAAAAGAAGAAGTCGCCCTCTGCCCCTGAGCGTACCTCTTATAGCTAGACAATGTTTGGATGGCAGATTAAAATTTTCCCTAAAAAGACAAGCATTAATATAACCCAAATCATCTCTAGGATAAAATAAAAATCTGTTCTCCAGACATTTATACTATTTGTAGATTACAGAAGCATATTCCCAGTATAATTACATGTATGAAATGGAGGAAGCAGTGGCAAGCACAACACTATACATCTATTCAAACTACAGGTAAACCAAATATCCAGATATCTTAGTACCCCTTGCTTAGCAATATACCTTTGTGGGCTATGTATTAACATTCTGTAACAGAAAACCTCTACTCCAGAGAAATTTAACACCACATCCAGCAGTAAAAGCAGTTTTATGTCCTGCTCGGAGAAGCATACAAATACAGAGAGATTTGTGTAGTCAGAGAAAATAATAGATGACTAAATATAGTAGCTGAAATTTTCAGACAAAATCCCTAACAACTTACTAAGTAAAAAAACATTTACACATACACACACACAAACATATATATACACACACATATACACACCCATATTGTTGTTGGTTTGAATGCATATTTGATTGTGAGAATTACAAACATTTATTTCTGTAGTTAGGCCTGTTTTTTATGTAGACACACTATGTGCAAGGTTATATTCACTTCTGATTTTGTAACTGTGAAATAATAGATTTGTTATTCTCCAGTTTGAGTGGAAGACTTGATCATGCATCTGGCAAGGATACCCAAGAATAGAATTCTAATCAAAAGAGGGGTGTGTTATCACCATTCATTTTGCTTGATTGTAAAAGTCCTTGAGCGGTGTGCATCACAAACACAAGAATATTACACTCCAATATAATTACAGGCTATGTTTGGTCACAATTAAGGTTAAGTACTAGGAGTTAAATCCTGGCCCCACTGAAGTCAAGGCAAGATTTTATTGAATAAAATGAGGTCAGGAATTCATCCTATGTGTAGACACTCCACTTAGGGGAAGTCATTACTCTCCTACTTTCTAGAAGTGTTAAAAAGGGCAGTTGTGGGTAGAGAATAGGTCTCTGGGCAGACTAGGTCCTAAGTGCTAGTCTCAACAAGCAAACAAAGATCTCAGTGCTTCTATAATTATCCTTATCTTGGTAATAGGCCGCAATACCTCGATAGATTCATCATCTTTTTTTAGTGCAGGATTAGACTAACATGCTGAGCTACTATATTATATTATATGGCTATTATACTTAGAATAATATAACAGAAGTCCATAAATAGTTGGATTTCCCCTGTATTCCCTGTCCTCCTCACCACTTTTACCTTATGTTCACCAACATAATTCTCTAGGCCTTTGGAAGGGACAAATAAGCTCTAGATACATAATTAAAACTCTCCTGAAACAGAATTTATAAACAAACATCTCCCAGTACCAAAACAACTAAGCATAACCTCTTCAGTCTGAATATGCTTATGGCTCCTCCAGTGTTTGCTAGTCAAAGACATTCAGATTTACAAGAGAAAAAGTCAAGATACCATTTGTAGAAAAGACAGGGCATGCACTCACACACCTTCAATTTGAGGTTAAAATCTTGTATTTAAAATATGAGGGAGCATATTCCTCTATTCTACTAAAAGAAATCTCCTCTCAATAACCTCTTCCTTTCCATGCATGTGATAGCCATCCCTAGCTGGTGAAGTGAAAACTGGATCTAGGTCTGTGGCGTAATGATGGGTAGTCTGGCCCACTGTATCACTTAGTAGGTTACTGTGAGCAGGTAAATTTGGTGCCTTCATTTGTGATGAGGCAGTGGATATTAAAGGGTTTCCTGGGTGTTGATTTTGCATTGATTAGTAACAGCTGGTCATCCTGTTGTTTTGTTGTCTTTGTCATAAGTTTGTACACAGGGGCTGTTCTAGGATTGCATATGATTGGCTTGCTGAGTGCTGGTTTGAACTTCCTATGGGAATTGGTTGTGAATTCAATCTTTGAGGGCTCCTGATTGGCTTCCAGAGTTTCAAACAAAGGCTGAGTCCAAGGGCTGGCCTCATGCTCCTCCTTTGCATTGTCCTTGTGATCATGTTCAATATCAGCTACCACAATTGTGCTGCTCTCATAGCATGGTTCTGATATCTCAAACACCGGTTAAGATCCCAACATCATATCAATTATGTTGTCATTTCCAGTGATGTCAGAACTGTTGATGTTCTCTAATATCACGCATCAATCTCATTTTGACAGAGGGTGGGAATAAACTACTTGGGTTTCTTTGAGACAAGACTTGGACTGGGGAAGACCATCATTGATTTTTAGATGTTTGTGGTGATCTGGGTGTGTGCCAGATGCCCTACCTAAAGCAATTGTTCTTGACACACCTGAGCATTAGGGTAGGGAAAAAAGCTGGCAAAGCTTTGCTCCCGTGTAGTTGGAAGCAGGAGAATAAGTGTAGGTGTGAGGATGGGTTGTGTTACAACTCTTCTATTCCCAAACAACCAAGGACTTCTGGGTGTGCTGGCTTCTGGTGGGAATTGGGGCCCACCGTGCTTTCCACCAAGAAGACAAAGAACCCTGTCTGATAAGTTGGAGGGAGGTTATAGAAAAAGTTTAGGAATTGTAGAAGTTGTGATTCATTTGTTTGTGGAGGTCCACCATGGAGGAGGAGAGAAATGAGACTGATCAGAAGTACTTTAGAGGTCTATTCAGGTTCTAACTACTGCCAGGTTTCATACCTTGGCATGATGTGTCAGAGCATTTCTGTTACTATACAGAAAGCAGGACAAATGCTTTTTTCCCCAACCCTAGACTTTCAAAAAATCATGAGTCAGACTCACAAAAAATCTTGAGATTTCAAAGCTCATTTGATTTGAATCTTGTTTTTTTTAACAATTAGAGTGCACTTGAGTCACATTTTCAAGTTTTTCTCTGAAACTATGAGGATTAGAAATTTGCTTTAAAAAAAAAAGAAAAAGGAAATCTGAGATTTTCATGTAAGATTTCAGGTAGGTATTTAAAGAAAAAAAACCACCAAATATTGTGAGACTTGCAATGAAATTCTCATTGTTGGCAACACTAGAAATGGGACTGAAATGGTCAACTATTGACAAAGCTTATTCTCACGTAGAACTGTTCTGCTCTGGAGCTTCCCTATCTTGAGAGATCTGAGAACTTCAGAAAATATTTTTCCATGCAATTCTTCTAGTATAAAATTTGACCTTTTATTTTGAATATTGAATTTCCTCAGAGATATTCTTCAGGAGACTTTCTTAGACACTGATTTATGTGAGCAAACGAGGTTTAAGGAAGTGCTGAAGCTTTTGTGCATGACAAACAACACGACTATTTTGCTGCGAATATTTCACAAATGCTCCAAGTATAACCTCTCACCTCTCTTACAGACTGAAACAGGTCTAGCAAATCTGTATCTTAGCAGATCTAATAGAAAAACCCTCAGAATTATGCCTGTTGACAGTTAAAAGAGTTAGTCTTAGCTATGGGAAGGATAAGAATAGTCCAACTGTGAAATAATTTACTACTTACATTGCAAATACTGCAGTGAGGTCTACAAAAGTTGTATTTTTGAATGTAAGGTACATTATAGTATTTGGAAACTATTTGAAGATCACAGTAAGATGAATGTATAATAGTGCTAAGAAAAGGAAATCCTAGGATGCCACTCAGTTTTTAAAATGCTCTGGGAAAAGAATAAAACAAATATAACAATGGTTGAGGGTGTGAGTGGGTTATTTTCCGCTTGATTCAAAGGGCTGCCCTGATGTGTTAAAATCTATTAATTGATTTATGCTTTGAGTGTACTTTAAAAAGATGTCCAGTTTTTGTGACTATTTCTGTATCTCATTGTTAAGGTTATAGCTCTATTATAAACTCATTTGAGTCAGGTTTATGATTGTACCTCTATATTGATTTCAGTGAGTTGCTCCTGATTTCAACAGTGCGAGATTAGAACCAGGCTCCCTATGTTTTTATTGTAATTATAGTTTAGCCATAGTAAAAACAGTAGTAAAAAAAATCAAGCAAAAACATGACAACACGCTAATTTTCTTTCCATATGTTGGTCCAGCCACTCAGAATGGGCATACAGATCCTACTGAAGTGAAAAAAAAAAAACTTTATTGATAAATAAACACTAAAAATATGGTACTATGCTTGATGAAATTGCTAGTTCTGTACTAAATAGCAGCTTTGTTTGAAAAAGAAACTGGAGATGGCATTATGGCAGAAGTTATCATAACTTCAGACTGCTGTCCTGAAGCTTCTGACAGCTGCCTCATGAGAATTAGATTAGAATTTTCCTCTTGATTTTAAGTATTTGAAAGCCTTTTACTTGCCGCTCTAAGTGGATAGTAACACCATACTTAGTATGGTTTTAGGTTGTCACAATTCTCTCCCAACCTTCTCACCACCATGTTAATTCAGTGCTCATACTTATGGCACAGGTTTTATCTTTGTTGGCCAAGGTCCCATCAGAGTAGTACAAGTACCTAAACCCAGGTGATCCTGTAGGCACTTTGGTCTGCTTTATGCAACTTGGAGATAAGCTTAGGAAACATTATAAAACACATTGTTATAACCCGCTGGATGGCTTCTAACCATAAAATCTGTGTGCCTCATCTATAATATGTGTGAGAGCCTGTCAGAGGGGACAAAATGCTCTGGTTTTGTTCTCAGTCTTCTTAAACTTTTCAGGCCCATTAACCTTACCTTTTACTGGAAGTCTGAAGTTATAATGACTTGACTCTCCTTTTCATACCTGGTATTAATATATATCATTATGACCTCATGTTGTAATCACTCCTTATCATCAACATGCTGAGGGAATGTTGTCACTTAACTAAACTGAAGATCTTTTTACTTCTTTGGAAAATTAATCACTTTTTCATTTGCAGATAAGAGGGCTAGGAATTAAATTGTGTGCATTCTTCACAAGCATTCTAGACTGATTTTGACCATGGCTGGTGGATGGGGATAGAGGGTGGAGGTGAGTTTGGGTGTATAAGCTTGGGGGAAAAGGGGACCTCAAAATATGTGGTGCATAATCCACAAATGTGAAAAAAACTGCATTGAAAACTATGATGATGCATAATTTTGTTGTTATCCTTTTTCTCCTGCTGAACCCAAAGCACTGAAGAGCCATAGATATTAGCTTGTTTCCATCTTGGTAAAGATTCATACAAGTCCCAAACTTTGTAGATAAGCCTAATTAGATAAGAGTGTCTTTTAATAAGATAGTTCCAATTGCATTTATAATGGCTCTTCTCTTTTGCTTTGTCTCCTCACTCTACTAGTTTTAGCATCCTTCTTATTAATGTACTGGGAAGACCTCCATTTTTTCACATTCAACAGAGAAAGCATTTTTCCCATGGAGTTCTCATTGTGTCCTTACAGATACTAAAGTGAGAGAAATTCTCCAAAGTTATAACCAGCTTTGTTACATTGACTGCTTCTGATCTGACTGTATAGGCAGAGTGGCAGGAAAGACAAAAAGCATGCTTCCAGATGCTTAAATTCAACCTTGCAGAGGTTTTACATTAAATGACTCAAATTTCTAAATAGCTACTGTACCTTATCCTTGCTCCTAGGCATTCTTACACATGGCAGCAGACACTATAATATAAATACAAATCTAAGACTACTCTGCTAACCCAAGTACACTTTGCTTCTGTGAAACCTGGCAAGCATTCAGTCTACAAGATTCAGGGGAACTGATGCAGGAATGCATGTCCCAGTGATATGGCTACACAATCTAACTTGACCTCACAGAAGTTTAAAGGAAAAGGGGAAAGTTATATTGCAGGTATAAATAACTTAAGGTGCAGTGTAGCACAAAAGAACTAGAAACAGCTGGCTTGTGAAAACGTATCATTTTGGCAAGATTAAAATATAGATCCTATAACTAAATATAAAATAGAGATCCTATACATTAAAATATAGATCCTATGCATCACATGTATATCTGTGTACAGTAAATACATCTATATACATACATGGCATGCAAAGAACTATATTCCCCAATCAAGAAAATCAACTATAATAAAGTTTGGTAAAATGCAACAAAATTGCACACCAAGAGGAAGTCAATATGAATTTTGTGCTGATGTTATCAAATAAGTGATTGTATCTTATGATACCTATTAAAATAAATCATTAAGACAAAGTTATGCTTAAGTTATTTCCCTCTGACATGTCCTGTTCTCTATGCCCTATTAAAGAAAGATATGGAATTAACACTGATTTGCTTACTGAAACTATTACACAGTTAGAGCATAGTTTTCCCTAAAAGGTGCTTACTTGTTGAGGAGACAGTGACAAAAGATGTAAATTGATGCTGAATAGCACAAGGTACGATGACACTGGAAAGACACAGAACGACTTGTTACGAAAGGGATTTTGTTGATCCCTGGCTGGAGCCTGGTAGAACTAGTTTCTTTAAAAATACTGATTGTGATTTGGTCCTGTATAAATTTTCAGTCAAAGTTGTTTTTAGCATTGATTCAGCCATATCCACTGCCAATGCCTGTTGTCAGCAAAGGATATATTTCCTAGTTTAGGCACAGACACAGAAGAGCTAGCCTTAAGCCTTCTAATTATCTAAAATTATCTAGAAAAAGCATAGAGAATTTCAGCCAAGAAAGGGGGGAAAGTCACTAAAAACAAAGTTTATTGGGAAGTATAAACAAAGAGATATAATGCAAATTGTGTGGGAGATTGTGCCTTTGGCAAAGGGCATTTCAGCACCCAACTCCCATTGACTTTCAAAATCTCCTACTGTTCTGTTACCTTAACTACAGTAATAACTATTGCGAACTACTATTAAACAACACTTGAATGGAAGTGTAGGTTTTAAAATCTCCACCAAAACACCTGAGAAAATAAAGAAATCATAACAAAATTAGAAAGAAACCACAAACTGTTCACCTGGTCTCATACACAGGGCTTTCTTTGCAACTCGTCTACAGGTGAAAGTAAAGATTTTAACAAATGTGGCTTTAATGGTTATCAACAGTCTTTCTCTCACTGATGAGTCACGCTGTGAGGCTGACTTGAAGAGTTAGATTTTAAAAAAAGGAAGAGGGAA
The DNA here is from genome assembly GCF_027887155.1 of Malaclemys terrapin pileata. Classification (NCBI taxonomy): domain Eukaryota; kingdom Metazoa; phylum Chordata; order Testudines; family Emydidae; genus Malaclemys; species Malaclemys terrapin. The sequence goes on from NC_071506.1 coordinate 30,588,755, forward strand.
AGAAAGAAAAGGGTTTTAGTAATGGCAGTTCAAACATCTGAAATGCTACACTATATACTAAGAAACATTGGCATATGCAGTATTTGACAGGGCTCTGCACTCCATGCAGCCTTTATGCAGTCAGGCACAAGGAAAAAAAAAAGGTCTGTTTTTTGTTCATGTTTACAGACTTAGTGCTAGCTACTTGCAGTCCAGCAATGTTAGCCTAAGCAAAATGAATTTAGTCTTGCAAGAGTCAAGTCACTTTGTTTCCTTAATATGCCACAAGTTCTGAAGATCAGAAGATGGACAATTGGAAAGGAGAAAATTCAGAAATGGCTATTTAATTGCATTCAGATTTCTGGTCTTCTTTGCTGTTTTTACCAATTGCCAGTAGCTCATACTTTCAATGTATTGGTATCTCAGAGCAACTTGCAGTAAGATTGAGAAAAAAAAAAACACATGCACTCACACACACGAGCTAATGTCCACTGATGTGTTACTAATATGAACATCAACTTCATTACAAAGATAACTGTGTTGTTTTTCATTGCCTGGAAACAAAGTAAGCTCTTGCTTAATGATTCAAGTATTTGAGGGATTGCTCTGATTCAGATGGGCTGATTTTTTTCGCAGGTACAGACATATGTCTGGAAAGAATGGATGTCATTTTGACTGTGGTTGAGTATTGACCAATTTTTCTTAATATTGTTCTAGAGTGCTGGTGGAGCTTTCAACTTCTACTGTTACCCCCAAAGCAGAATTGGGTACCCCCAGAATAGCCCACTTATTGTCTCCTCTCAGGTTACCAAGGGTTCTCTTAAACAGCCCATTTTACATATCTGTTCTCATCAGATATGGGTCTGCAGGATGATCAAGGAATATCTTGGACTTCCCAGGGATTTACTACTTCAGTAAGTCCCCAGAAGAGCTCGGACCTGTTACCACCAGAGGACATGAACACAGTCTTCCGATAAATGATTGACACAAGCAGTGTTCTTTTCCAAAATAAGGCACTCTTTTATTGATGTGAACAACAATCCCTGGCACAATAATAATCTAAAACACAAACCATAGGTGCTGGAACTAGGGGAGCCAGGAGTGCTGCTGCACCCCCAGCATGAAGTGATTTCCATTATATATGGGGTTTACAGTTTGGTTCAGTGGCTCTCAGCATCCCCACTATAAAAATTGTTCCATCAATCTTGACACAAATCCCTTATAACAAGTTAAAGAGCACTCCGAACCATATTGCCTTATAGTTTGAAGTGATTCTAAGTGATGTGCCCCACTTCAGATGGCCAGTCTTCCACAGGTTGCTGTCAGCAGTTCTTAGATGTTCTTTAGATCTTACATACATAAATTCCTCTTACAATCAATACAACACAAACATTCATCTTTATTAACACCCCCCACACACACACATATACACATTAACTCTAAACTATACTATAACTGTGATTATATCTATAACTATAAGTTTGTTTGACAGACTTACCCTGGTGTTTATGCTGCACTGTCTCTTCTGTGCACTCTCTCTGAATCTTAATTTCTCTCTCTCTCTTTCTTCTTAGCTGTCTTCTTAGCTGTCAGCTGTCTGCCTAACTCTGTCTGCTGTCAACTGACACACTGACCTTTATACCATTTTCAGCTCTATTTTAGACACATCATCCTGCTTGTTTACCTTCTTTTGCTAACTGCCAGTTCTATTTTTGACTTGCAACTGTTATTTACCTCACAGTGTTAAGATCTGCTGAATCATTATTTAGCACCTTTTCACCACCAATCCTGTATTTAGCACTATGTGACCTGCAGCTTCCATCTAATGGTGGGATGACTCTTGCTTATTCAAAATGGAAGCCAAGGATAAAAAATGGAGTCTGGGGTCTTCAAAATAGAGTTTGTCTGGTGTCACTATCTGTTAGTTAAACCTGTTCTCTTAAAAAACTTGTAAAATCTAGCTCAGATTTACAAACAGAAGCTGTTTGTAGATCATTAGTTCCACCAACGATCTATGCAGGTCATAGATATGCTGCAAAGAAACAGTTGTTGGGCCCATGTTTAAAAAACCATCTCATAATGCTGGTGATTTGCTGTCACCATCTCTCACCACCTCATTATGATGATTTCCCTACTATGGGTGAAATTCATTCATGGTGCAGTGCAAGTCCGTCTGTTTAGAAGCTGCATGGAAGAACCAAAGGGGAGCACCTGCTGAGCCTGCACACCCCATGTTGTGAAAAATGTCTCTATAATAGCCCTGCATAACCCACAGTAGAAAGTTACAAGAAGGGTCATTGGATCTGCGTGTATGCAAATTCAGCAGCACCAATACCCTACACACTACTGCAGATGGCCTGTATCTCCTGCTCCAGCTCATAGGCTGTGCAGCAGCCCTGATAACAGACTCTTTGTTGTGGCTCCTACAGAACAGTTTACTTTGCATTCCACCTGCTAAAGCCGATGTCTCTGGATTTATGCAGCTGGAGTGGGTTTCACCCTAGGTGGCTAGCTAATCTTATTGCAAAATATTTGATATTTGAACTTCAAATATGTACTGTGCTGATTAGTTTCAAGTCACAGACTGTTATTTCTATTTATTTTAATTTCTGTCGGACCTAGGACTCCTACGTCATGGATCAGGACCCCATTGTGCTAGATGCTGTATGAACAGAACAAAAATAAGGATCCTGCCCCAAGGAAGCTACAAGCTAAGTATAAAAGAAAAGAGACAGATGGATAGAGACAGACAGGGGAATACAAGTGAACAATGAGATGATAAGCAGTGGCATCTGCACACAGCAGCTTAACTGTTGTCAAGTTTCTTGTAGGCATCACAACAAAAGAGCTTTCTGAAGAGATTTTTGAAGATGGATAATGAAGTAGCTTTGCAGATGTTTACAAGGAGCACCTCAAACGTATGGGACAGATTGGGAGAAGAGGTGTTTGTTTGAAAATTTAATAAGCTGGCTATGGAGGCTGGCATCGTGGGCTGAATGGAGAGAACATCAACAGCTTGATAGCAAATAAGAAATGATAGTTAATCCCTCTCTACCCATGAAGGGCTTTGAAAGTGAGTATAAGCAGCTTATGTTTGATACAACAGAGAAGGGGAAATCAGTGGAGGGATGCAAAGAGAGGGGTGTCAGCATCAATGCGATGGGCTGGGAAAATGATCTTTCCTGCAACATTTTGAATGGATTTGAGCAGGGTAAGACTACACCTGTCAAGACCAGGGAGAAGGATGTTGCAGTAATTAAAACACAAGATGATGAGAGCTTGGACAAGAGATAGGAAAGGCATTATATTATAGATGATATGCAGAAAGAATCAAGATTTTGATATAGCCTAGGTGTAAGGACCTACACAGCGGTATGAGTCAAAGATGACACCCAGAATATGGGCATGAGTGACAGGCAGGATGGTGGTGCATTTCACAATGATTAAGAAAAGAGGTAGTGGGGAGGGTGAGAAAATTGGGAGCACTGTTTCACTTGAGCTGATGGCTAGATATCCATGAAGAGATGTCAGGAAGACTGCTGAAATTTTAGTTTGGATCAAAGGAGGCAGATCTTGAGTAGAGAGCTAGATCTGAGAGTGAGCAAGGTGGTAGCTGAATTTGTGTTTGTGGATGAGATTACCCAGAGATCAGATGTAGAGGGAGAAAAGGGAACCACAAACATAACCCTGGAACTGCCAGAGAAAGTGGATTAAATCAGTGGATTAAATCAACCTATTTATCACTGCGGGTGCAGATGCAGCTCTCTACATGTTATGTGGGCTGCATCTGCACAATATATATACTACCAGTATGGCCCTCAGGATGTCACATGGACCGCAGCTGGGTGCTGACTGGGCCACAAGTGGCCCATGGGCTGCGGGTTGAGAACCACTGAATTAGATGAATTATGTATCTGAGACAACTATCTGAAAGAATTTCAAATATCACAGAATATGCTTTAAGTGAAGCTTCATACTTAAAATTTAACTGATGCAAGTATTCATGCTAATAAAGTTCAACTTGCATTTTAATAGAAACAGAACACTAAAGGGGTTAAATGAACATTCAGCAATGTTTTCCTCACTCCATTGTATTAATTCGTATTCATTAGTTGAAACCATATTCACAAGAGTAAATAAGGGAGAACTGTATGGGCTGGGGGTTTTGGAGCCGATATGGCCATCTGTTAAAATACAGCTCAAATCTGTGGTGTATGGTGCATTACATGTAAAGATTGGTCACACAGCAGTTCCCAATAGAAAAGAAGCCACGTTACTAAAACCAACACAGTTGGCACTCTTGTTGACAGACTTAGAGAGGCAAAGGACTTCCCCTTTGGTGGTAGCGTGGTGAATCTTGCACACCCTGCTATCAGTGCTGCAGACTTCAGTCTGCAAGGCTGTAACAACTTTCATAGGCATTCAATTCACAGTATGAAAAATCCATCATTTAAAAGAAAAACAAAGTCAAACAGAAAAAAGTAGGTGGTGTAAAAGTGAAAGATCCTCAGAGGCTCCATAGCATTTCAATGACTCTCTATTTCTTCAACTCAGTGCCTTTTTAGTAGCATTATAAAGTCCCAGTCAGCACATCCAGCAAATTTCCATATGTTATTTATTTTTAAAGTAAAATCTAAATGGTGAAACATGGAAAATAAAGGTCAGTCTCTACGCTGTTATGTAAGCTATTTCAAATAACAGTGAACATATAAGAATCAATTTACAATTTTTGAAATGATTGTGTATGTTGTAGGAAAGATTTTACTGATTCTGATGTAAACAAAAGTGGGACTTCATGGAAAAAAATGGTTATATAAAATTGCTTGGATAGTTTTTGGACCAATCAAGAAAAGTGAAGGAGATCGGGGTTATCAAAATAAATGTTGAATAAGATTCAAAAGAAGCAGATCTGGAATGTTGGGTTAAGGCAACTAAGAATGAGGATGATATTAAGGTATTCTTTGAAATGTATTACTAGTGTGCCACATGTCAAAGCTAGAGATACAATCTATTGCTGTATAGCCTATGTGAAAAACAAAGACATCATGTACTGACTACAGAAGATGACGTTTGCTGCTTGTCCGAACACTGAGAAGATTTTGAATAGACTAGCTCAAGACTCTCCAAGTCTAATATACACACACACATGGAGTAGTAGAATTGCCTATTGATCTATATGATTACATTAATTTGATGGATGGAGAAAATACAGAATGAATTATGTAATACCTGTCAATTAGGATATGTGATTGAAATGCATTTGGCCAGATACTCTGGTGTGGTGCAATCTGTTTGCATTGCACCCCCAACAGAACTCGGCTGTACAGCCAATATATTTGGCCTGAGCAAATCATTTCTGTGAACGAGGAAGCCTATTGTGGTATAGAGGCCCTAAAGCCACCTCTAACACTTGTTGCTTAAGTAGAGGGTCTGACTGGAGAAATGGGGATGTGGTCATGGTGGCCTTAACTGAGTAGCTGTATGAATCCAGGGGAATGTTAGAAAAGAGCCTGAATTGTCCTAATTTGACCAGACATGAATTCAACCATCGAAGATAAGATATCAAAATGTGAAATTTGCAATAAACACAGCAAAAAGAACACAAGACAATCATATCAGAATCTGCTTGGGATTCCTGTTGAACCTTGGATCAATGTTGGTGCAGATATATTTAAGTTAAATGGAAAAGATTACCTCTCATTAATAAACTATTTACTAGTCTTTTTAAAACTAAACTGTTGAACAGATGGCCATGTGGCTAGAAAGCAACTGAGGTTCAGAGATAGTAAGCTGTTGACAAATGTCCAATACGAAGCAGAATCATTTAATTTTAAGGGAGTTAAGAATGTTTATGCTGACCTCCATATCAGCCTTATGTATTTAAGTGTTTTTTAGAGCTGATTGAAATAAGGAAACAGTTTCATAAAAAATAAAAACTTAAAGTAATTTCTGCTACAAAATGGAACAATGTTTTTAATTTTTTCCCCCTGAAAACTTATTTCTATAAACATTTTAATATATTTCAATTTCAGTTGTGTTTTTTCTCCCATATTTTACTTCTGCAGAGTGAAAGAGGTCTACGTTTTGATTTTTTCCCCATGTTTCTTTCCTTTTTTCCATTTTTTTTCTTTTGCCATTTAACTATTCAAAAGTAGAGGACATCCTGAGAAGTTACGGCATGGCAAAATGAAAAATAAATAAAAAGGGAGAATATCAAGAGGTAGAAAAATATACAGTTTCATTCTGTTGCATTCAGCAGTAAAAAGAGGGAAATAGTAAGAGAATAAAAATGCAAAATTTCCAATTTTGATGCAAAACAAATTGACAATTTAAAAGAAATAGAAGCTTTTTGCCAAGTAGTTTGCAGGTTGTGCGGGAAACTATTTTTCATGAACAAACAAAAAAGAATAGCTGAACAAAAAAATTCAGCTAGCTCTATTGGTTTTAGTAGTTGGCTGTATCAGCCTTTAGTGGTTGAGTTTGGATAATAGGTTTTATTTAAAAAAAAAAAAAAAAAAAAAAAACAGACTGTGTAAGGGTAGCCATTGGAATCAGCGGATACTGATCTGTGACATGTGACAGGCATATAACATATACTAAACCTGAGCCCTCTCGTGTGACTGGGGCTAGACATAAAAACGACTGTCTTATTAGTAGGGCCCTACCAAATTCATGGTCCATTCTGGTCAATTTCACGGTCATAGAATTTTAAAAACTGTAAATTTAATTATTTCAGCTATTTACGTCTGAAATTTCATAGTGTTGCAATTGTAGGAGTCCTCCTGACACAAAAAGGAGTTGGGGCGGTTGCAGTACTGCTACCCTTACATCTGTGCTGCTCTGGGTGGCGGTACTGCCTTCAGAGCTGGGCAGCTGGAGAATGTTGTCTGCTGGCCAGGAGACCAGATCTGAAGGCAGAGCCTCTGCCAGCAGCAGCACAGAAATAAGGATGGCCTGGTATGGTATTGCCACCCTTACTTCTGCACTGCTGCCTGCAGAGCTGGGCCCACAGTCAGCAGCTGCCGCTCTCTGGCTGCTCAGCTCTGAAGGCAGCAGCGCAGAAGTAAGGGTGGCATGGTATGGTATTGCCACCCTTACTTCTGTGCTGCTGCTGGCAGGGCATTGTCTTCAGAGCTGGGTGCCCGGTCAACAGCCGCCACTCTCCAGCCATCCAGCTCTGAAGGCAGCACAGAAGTAAGGTTGGCAATACCGTGATTCCCCTAAAATAACATTGTGACCCCCCCTGCAACTCCCTTTTCGGTCAGGACCCCCAATTTGAGAAACTTGAAATCTGGTCTTCCCCCATTAAATCTCTATAGTATCACCTCATGGTGGCTACTGCACAGTACAATATAGAAACATAACATGTGTGGGCCTTTCTTTTGGACAGAAAGAAAAACGCTGATTAAATATTGTCATCTTCAGTTTAGCAAGTAGACTTACACATGTAAGTTGATTTAATGGCTGTATTTCTTACATAAGTGGGAATTGATAGTCCATGGAAGTTTCTTTTAGATACGAAATCATAACCATACCATTGCCATAAAACTATGACAGTTGTTCTATTGTGCAACTGGATAAGGGTATTGTGACATTGCACTCCATATTTTTATACAACATATGTTTATAAGTGTAGAAATGATGTAACTGGAATACACTTTATGCAAAAGGTCTCTTGTAAGGTATCATTACAAAACTTATAATCTACTGAATGTGTTCATCCTAATTGTATCTATGTGTCATTCTTGTATCTAAAACTAGGAATATGAAATATAACTCTAAGGTCCTACTGTAATTATGCAAAGTGTGGACCATTAATGGTGATTTGGAATCTTGATGGCTCTCATTAACCAGAACAATTGATTGTAAATGGCTCTGTTTATCTGTAAGACATCCTGTATACCTGTGTGCCAGCAAGTGGGTAATGAAGTCTCACAGGACATGTGATCATGTCACCTGAACTGGAATCCATCTTTAACCTGGTGCTTTTCCATTTAGAAGGAGGGGTGGGAACTCATAGAGAGACAAAGGATTCCCGCCTTGTGCCAAGCTATTAAAGGGAACAGAACAAAGGGGGCAGCAGTCATGAGAAATCCCCTAGTTACCACCTGAGCTGGAACTAACAAGAACTGTACCAGGGGAAAGGATTGGGCCCAGACTAAGAAGGAGTCTAGTCTGTAAAAGAAGCTTATTGGAACATCTCTGAGGATGATATTTACCTGTATTCAGTTTCTTAATGTATTTGGCTTAGACTTGTGTGGTTTTGCTTTAATTAACTTGGTGACTTACTTTGTTCTGTCTGTTATTACTTGAAACCACTTAAATACTACTTTTTATACTTAATAAAATTGATTGTATTTATTAGTAAACCCAGAATAAGTTATTAATACCTGGGGGAGCAAACAGCTGTGCATATCTCTTTATCAGTGTTATAGAGGGCAGACAATTTATGAGTTTACCCTGTATAAGCTTTATACAGAGTAAAACGGATTTATTTGGGGTTTGGATTCCACTGGGAGCTGGGTGTCTGGGTGCTGGAGATAGGAGTATCTGCTGAGTAGTTTTCAGTTAAAGCCTGCAGCTTTGGGGACATGGTTCAGACCCTGGGTCGGTGTTGGAGTGGAGTAGCATGTCTGGCTCAACAAGACAGGGTTCTGGAGTCCCAATCTGGCAGGGAAAACAGTCTCGGAAGTAGTCTTAGCACACCTAGTGACTGTCCCATGTGGGTCTCTGTGACCAAACCCGTCACAGGTACCTCTTCACTCTTTAAAAGAGTGTGTTTTTAATTCAGATCAGCTAACTGGGTTTAAAATAGCAGTGACTATATAGCAACTTAGGTTTACCTCAGGTTAGTGGCTCAAGTTCAACCACAGTCTCCTCTAAAGGCTTTAATTTAACATGCTAACCCTAGTTAAAAGCTGAATTGCCTGGTCTTCATGACTATTTTTACCCGAGTTAAGAAGACATTGTTTTTAAGCGAAGGCATACTGAATCTACAAATAGAGTATGATTTCAATTAGGTAAAATCTAAAAGAACCTAAACAATTTTTAAGAAGGAATTTTTAGAAGTGAGGCCAGATTTCAGTGTGCATAACACTTGAAGTTGTTTATTTCCACATAACAAAACATTTAACTTAGAATTAAAGATACTAGACTCCATATTTTATCAACAAAACTCCTCCAAAAGTAAAGAAATAAGCACCAAAGTCATTCAATTCCCTATCAGCTCCCCTACTGAAACTCTCTTCTTTCCACTGCTGTAGAACTGGAGTAACATGGTGGTAAATCATTCCATACTAAAACACACGGGTCATATACAAAGTTTCTATTTGAGAGATATTACTAGTTCTATCACCACTCCTCATTTTAGGGATAGGGAAACAGTTCAGGCCAGAACACTGGATAAAGTTTTGCACTGAACATGAAAATCACTTAAATACAAGAGACAGTAAATGTCTGAAGGTGTGGATCTCCATGAAACAAGGTGGAACTTCAGTGCATTAAGGAAACCTGTAAAGGGGCACTCACCTCTTGAGTGATGTTGGGAGCCTGGGTGGAGTACCACAGTCCTTTTCTTGCCCCTGGTGCCCTCTACAAACTTCCAGATGACCTTAGTGGATCTTCAGTGGCTTGGCTCTCCAGCCAAGTCACAAAGTCCAAATGAACCTCTTCCAGGCTATTAACGAGTCCAGCAAATAAAACAGTCTCTTTGCCCTTGCTAGGTTCTTCAGCCCCACTCCAGGCCTTTGTTTGGGCTCCCAAATAAGCCCAGATGTCATTTTGGGTTTATGCCACTCTACCTGTGGCAGTAGTGGAACCCAGACCCACCCACTATACTGGATTGCAACCCAGGAACCCTGTCAACAGCAGCCACTGATTACTTCAGTCAATCAATACTTCAATCAAGCATTTTATTCTTACTTCAATCCTCTGCTGGTATTTTCCTGGGACTCGTCCTACCAGCACACTTTATTTCCAGCCCTATCTAAGGGTCTGCATACTCAGGTCCTTCTCCCTGTCCAATCTCAATATAAATTCAGCCAGCCATAAACTCTAGCTACTGGTTCAGCTCCTTTGGTCATAGAAGGGCTTCCTTCTTCACCCCTCTGGTCCCAGTCAGGACCCAAACCACTAAGGGCTTGTCCACACAGGCACACAAAATCAACACTGCTGTGATTGATACAGCGGTGTCGATTTAGCGGGTCTGGTGAAGACACAATAAGTCTATGGCAGAGTGCTCTTCCATCGATTTCAGTACTCCACCTGCCTGAGAGGCAGAAGGGAAGTTGGTAGGAGAACATCTCCTGTGGACATAGCATGGTGTAGACATCATGTTAGGTTGATGTAAGCTATGTCACTCAGGGGGGTGATTTTTTCACACCCCTGATCAACATAACTTACATCGACTTAAGCAGCAGTGTAGACCAGCCCTAAGGCTCTGCAGCTCCTTTTACCTGAGCTCACTGGGCTCTGACTGGCTGTTCCATGAGGTCTCTTTAGGCACCCACCTTCTCTGCTCCTCCTCGCCTGGGTGGGGTGTAATAGGACTGCAGGGCCTCCTGTAGACAGCTGCAAAGGCCAAGTACACCCAATCATAAACACTTACAATTGGGTAACTTGGCAAAATCAGTGTCTTTCCAAAAGTTCTAAAAAGACTGTGGGAACAATATTTAACATTGCATTTCTAAAGAAAGGGGACTTAAAAGCCTATAACATCTCTACACAAATCAAGGAAGGAACATTATACTTGTTTTTGATTAATAGCCACAGAAATGCTCTCATTCATTCAGTTTCTAGGATATATGGAGACAATACAGCATGTTCTGAACATTTTTCAACCTTTTGTCCTTACATACTGCGTGTCAGCTAAAGGACTGTAGGAGTCCTGTTTAATGGTCTGTGCTAAAATAACTAGAGTATAAAACAAGAATGTATTTCCATTCCCATGCATTCCTAACGCAGCTCTAGAAAAATGGATAAAACTGGTTCTCCTATTTGTATTTATTTTGAAGTCCAAGATCATCATGGCTCAGTAAAGCAAAGCAAAACAAAACAAAACAGTGACATTTCTTTGTAATGTTCATTTGCTGCTTTTATGCTTATCTATGACATAACAGTGGAGCCGGCTGGAAAACTGAATTTCCATACTGCAGGAAATTACCACATTTCTACGTTTGTTTTGTTCAGAATTTAGAAGTTTCCCACAGAAATGCCACCAATCTGCCTCCACAAGTGGGGGAACTCGATGGAGCCAGCTGTGAAGAGGGACAGTCCCAGCATCAAGGGAAGGAGACACTCACTAAGGGACACTAGATAGTGCCTCCCCACAGGACTCTCTGGCAACCATTGGGACAGCTCATGGGGGAGGAGTTCCAGCATTTCCTAGCTCTTAGGATTTAACCAGGAGTGGTGGTCATGTGGAGCCTCTTTGGTTTTGTTCCAGCAGCCCCAACCTGCCATCGAAACTAGGAATGAGGATCTGTCCTGACAGATGCTGCGGATCTAACTATTTACCAGTTTGGGGGTCAGAAAGGATTTTTTTCTCCCATGGGTGAACTGGCAGAGGACCAGGGAGTTTTCTGCCTTCCTTGTAGCTCCTTCTAGCCACAGTATGTTACGTAGGAATGCTCTTCGTACCAAACTAAAGTACTGGGGTTGAGTTGTTAATGCATCACAACTTGTGGCCGGTTTCCAGAGTGGTCAAGAGAATAAAATGAATGGTTTCCAGAGGTAAAAGACCTGGGATTGTGGTGATGGGCCTTGAGTTCATGGTATTGGATGAGACCTTATGGCCATTGTGGGCTGAGGTCTTCACACTTCTGCACCCTCTCTCTCTCCCTTGTCTGGAGGAGAGCCCTAGAACTCGGAGAGCTGAGTCTTCGTAGGTAGCCTGAAGAGAGCCTACCCCGAGTTACAGGTTATATGGTAGGGAGCACTATAACCCTTGCACTGGAACCAATTAAATGCCTAGTATAGGAAAGTATGGTTGATGGGCAGGTAGCATCCCTCTCCTATATTAAGGTTTAATACAAGTTGTGACCTGCCACTTAGTTCCATGCAGTTATCCATCCTCATTTTGCTGTTGTGTCCACATCATTGAAAATTTCCTCAAAAATAAACCCCCAAACAAATAATTTGGAACCATTCAAGGGGTTTGATATACCATATATATCAGCTTTAATTAACACATTTAGATTTTTCACTGATCTTCCTGAAAAGAACAAGAAGACAAGAATCCTACAGCATGGTTAAAGCATGAGGATGAGTTATAACTTTTGAATTAATAAGTAGTTTGGGATGTTTGTGTTTTCTTTTGACATCAGTGAATGAAAATCAATTGAGGTTACATTGCTAAAGCAGCTATTATACAAGCCCCCAAGAGAATGCAAATACCATAGTCAATAAAAGTACAAGAACCAATGTCATTTTTAAATGTTAAATCAAACACTTAGATTTTCAGTTTAGCCCCAACATTAGAGTGATTCTTTGAAGTTTGCAGAAGAAATTCCTCCAACTCCCTCCCCCGACACACGTGTCACAGATTTCTAGGGCTCAATCAAGAGATCTGGGTAGAGGAGTAAGTTATCAAAGGAGTAGATGCTGTTCGTCTAACAGCTGAATCTCATTTCTCAGCTACCTTTAAAATCTATACATTTAAATAGCACTGGATACAGTTTGGTTTTTATGCTGGTTATTTAAGCTGGATGTGCACATTACAAATGCATCACTGTGTTAAATAAAGACCATTCTTTGCTAATTTAAAATGAGGAGGTACCAAAGACGTTGGGCCTTTTGTAATAAAGTCTAGATGAGAGTTGGTCAACAAGTTTCCAATGGAATATTATTTGTTGGAAAATGCTGATTCAATAGAATAAATATGTTCCGTGGGAATGCATTGATGCCACGAAAACTTTAAATGCAAACCAGACCACCCACCCTGCTCCCCAGGATCTCTGGTTTCCCTGAAGCCCACCTGATTGGCTGCCAGGCTACCTAATATCTCACCTCCCCGATAGCCTGCAGTGTGGGCTGTCAGGCTGCTTGTCTCCCTGCTTTCTGGACAGCTATTGGGTTTCTTGATTGGCTTCCAGACTCCCAACCTGGCCACCTGTCTCCTGGGCAGCTCCTTTGGCTTCCTGGCTCCCCGGCGTCTTGAGCAGCTGGCTCTTTGGGCTGCCCACCTGGCAGGCAGATGTGTGCCCAGCTCCCTGGGATACTGAGCTGCCTAGCAGGCTGGATCCTTGCCCTGCCCATCTTGAGGGCAGATTGTCCAGTTCCCTGATTCCCAAGTTTCTGTCTGAAAAACTTGGTTTTTCAATGCCCTGACTACTTCTACCTGCCTGCAACACAGTTAACAAAGTAGACTCAAAGTAAAAAGTCATTTGCTTCCTTGGAGTCATGAAGTTAATCTGGCTATACGTCCAACAATTACTGGAACACGTTAAAGTTATTAATCTTTAACTTTTAGTGGGTTGTGTATCCCCAGTTAGTGTCCCAGGATACAGTTAAGTTAGCCTGTCTCAAATGTGCACCTGTTCAGTTTAATTCATTTTCTACTTGAGTTACCTGAGATAGTGCACATATACAGACTTTCTGAGTCTCTTTATAGCTACACTTCTAGTAGAGGTAAATGTATTCAATACAAAACAAATTCTCCTTGTGCATACATAGCTATATGCTGGGGGGGTCCATGTACCGCACAGGAGATTAGAGGACAGAGGAAGAGCATAGGTGGTAGATTTGTGACTGCATGAATCCACCTCTTTATCAGCACAGAATGGGAAGAACACTAGCTATTGATGCTACTGAATACTGAGATTGCAACAATGTCCACAGAATGCTTCCAATGCTGATCTGTAGCCTAGTTAGGTGGAAAGATCCCTTCACTCTACAGCCAGGGTCGGCAACGTTCAGCACGCAGCTCGCCAGGGTAAGCACCCTAGCGGGCCGGGCCAGTTTATTTACCTGCTGACGCGGCAGGTTCAGCCGATCGCGGGCCCCACTGGCCGCGGTTCGCCGTCCTGGGCCAATGGGGGCGACGGGAAGCTGCAGCCAGCACATCCCTCGGCCCGCGCCGCTTCCCGACGCCCCCATTGGCCCGGGATGGCGAACTAAATAAACTGGCCCGGCCCGCTAGGGTGCTTTCCCTGGCGAGCCGCGTGCCGAACATTGCCGACCCCTGCTCTACAGCCTTTACAGAGATTCCCAGGACCTAAGTGAAGGTCTAATAACAAAACTCTTTTGGTTTAAACTTTTTCTTGTCTTTCCACCCTTACAGAATTAACCAGACAGCAGTGGTCCTGGAACAATTTGTATAAAGGGGGTTCTGAGAGCCATTGAACCAAATTGTAAACCCTGTCTATGATGGAAACCATTTCAAGCCAGGGGGTGCTGTGGCACCCTCAGGCACCCCTAGTTCCAGCACTTATGCTAGACAGAAGTATCTAAAATGCTGGGTATGCAAGGCTGCAAAAATTTGACTAGGAATATGGGATTTAAGTTGACAAAAAACATTTATGCTCTTATTTCAGCTAAGGAAAATGCAATTATTATACTAAGCAAGCTGGAGACAATTGTCCATGTACTACCTGGGAAGTATTGCTTGGCTATTATTCTTTTGTCGGATATATAAGGTGCACTTTTAAGTCATGAATAAGGCTCTCTGAGTATTTAAGATTATTGTCTGTTCAGCTGGAGTCTCAGTTTAAATAGACCTGTGCTTTTAGGCCATAAATTTGGACTGTGATAGAGTAGAGCAAGAATGCCCAGGGGGGTGGTTTGTTCAGTGGTTAAATAGGTAATATGTTATTTGCACTAAAAGTCTTCATGAATTCTAAGGAGCAACAAGAAAAGAGAAAACAGCTACAGAATTATTTTTTCCTTTCCTCCTTTTAGTTGCTTTTACTCCCCAAAATAGAAAATTATCTATTTTCTTTTTTACTTTGATTGAATTCTCAGAGTTAGGAGCAGAGGTGAAAGTAAGCCGGTATGGGCTGGTACTGCTTACCGGCAAGAGCCAGTACACAGTGCTGGACCCGACCGGTTTCCCCAGGCTGGCAATTTAAATCCCCACGGGAGCCCTGCTGCTGCTTCCCCAGGGCTTTGGCAGAGTACAATGAGGCAGCTGAGTCTGAAGTCTCTTCCAGTCCTGAGGAGCTCAATGTAGCTTTGGAGCTTGTGGTTTAAGGTGTTTATTCTAGTCCTGAAAGCTGGTAGATTCCTGCTGAGAGGTGTAGTTAGAAGCATTCCCATCCTTCATGAGGAGATAGTTGAAGGGGTATTGATTTCTTAGGACAATACTAGTGGAACTTTTGTAATTTAAGTTCACATATGAAACTTTATTAATTAAACTTTTTAAACAATCATTTTCTGTATTTTAATGAGCTTTCTGCTCTTTTTTCTTCTGCCCACAAGTAATGACTGCCACAGGGCTGTGCCACTTACTCACACTGTGTAATACCTTACTCTGAAAACAGTTGAGTTGATTTCATGGTACCACTCAATATGTTCCTTATTCTGTTTATGGAAAAAACAATTACAACTAAAGTAAAAAACTTAAGAGGAAAAAAATCTTTGTTATGAGTGACCATCATGATGACTGCACTGAATATGTGATCAGTCCATCTCTATGCAAGATGTAAGTTAACATAGATCTAGTGACTTCAGTGAGGATCATATTTATGTGAACTAGATTGCAGGTATTGTAACTGTAGCTTATGGTCCTATCACCTTATATAGCTTGTTCTGTTAAAGATGTTCAGTTTTGCTATTTATTGCGTCTTAAAAGTAGATATAAAGTTAAAAATAGCCATAACATATCTATTGACTTCTTTATATTCTGTCCTCTGTTCCTTTACAGGTGGACCTGTCACACAATTTGGATTTTGATGACCCTGTTAAGCTTCTTCATAGACCAAGAACAAACTTACTTGCAGTCTGGATGATTTATTTTAGACAAAAGGAAATAAAGGAAGAATGAAGAGAGTATCTCAATGAACACATGTGTGAAACCCACAGCAGCTATCATAAACTAGCCTATGAGGAGTACTTCTGCATCTAGGCTAGGGCTGAGGGTGAAAAAGACTTTAATCTTAAACATCAGTATAGAGAGAACAACCTTACTATTTTGTAGCTATACACAAGCTCCATGCCCCACAACGTTTAAGAGTTCCAGGAACCAAGGTTTTGGGCCTGTCAATCCAGATCAGAATTCCGTAACACAATACCTTCCTACATATGTGAGTCCTATGGTTCCAGCATGTCCCTAGCTTGTTTAGTTAATACATATTTTGTTTCTATTTTCTTAAGTTAAAAAAAAATCTAGTTTGGATAAGTGTGTGGGTTAAAAAGCATAAGAAAGTGTAGCTGTAGGAAATGAAATATACAGATAGAAATATATAAATGTTTACACTGTCTAAAAAACCTCACAACAATCCTGTAAATGTGTGTATTAATCTCCAGACTTGCTAGTTGTGGGTATAGACCTGGTATAAAATTTTACAGACATCACCAAACATAAGCACACCCAGGGCCCCTTCACTTTTTCAAGCGATCATAAAATTTATGAGAGGCATGGATAATTGGTTCAGCGATCTATTAGACCACAAACTGTTGCAAATCTATAATAACTAAAGCAAAGTTGCTCAAGCAGAGTGAAGGAATGCATTAGTGTTTATATCCCTGAATGGACAGATTGATTCACAGTGGGGAAATTAACTTCAGAGAATCAAGGCCTTGACATGACTATAAAACCACTTGCAATGGAATAACCTAAAAGAGTTTTGCCTTGTTGAGAATTTCTGTTTGAGAAATAAAGGCTCAAAATGTCCACTGAGGTTGATTTCACTCTTGCTAACAAATAAGAAGCAGATTAGTTTGCTTCTCCTGCTATGTGAGTGATAAACTATATATAATCTTTGAATGTATATGGACTATATAGAGGCTGAGTTCTTTATACCTAGTCCTAGAAGAAATTTAAGAGCACCTCCCCCTGGCAGATTAATCAAGATGTTAGAACTGCCATGAGGTATTTCTATGGCTCATTCAAATTTTAGTGTTAAAATAAAAGGTTAGGCATAGTTGTGAATATATTAGGTAAGTTTCTAGCACTCATGGTTATAGAAAAAAGCTGGAAAATGTGCCTCCAGTATAACTGAAAAGTTCAAAGGCCAGAAGGCCCCCCCAAAAGGTATTTTTTAAGTATGACTTCTGGGGACCTGACTCATGATTTTTGTATTCTTGGGAATGGAAGTATGGCACGAATATAACTCAATAATCCTACAATAACCAATAGACCACCGTACTTCAGATAGGATGACAAATGCCAAGATAAAATAAATAAAAATATTGTACATTTCTAAGTAATCAAAACCCAATGTTCTACAGTCTCTTCCTGGGGAAACTGTAGAGGCATTCAAGGGAATTTCACCAGTTAGTGTCAATAATGAAGCTGTAGCTCTTCTGAGCAGAACTGCCATGTACAGTGGAATCATTTTAGTCAGAACATAGCTCAGGATAATGTATATTGTCCTTCAAATAATTATACTCCTTGCTGTAAGGAAAGCTCAGGTAGTGACTTTCTGATCAGCTTCCTGCAATGCAATCTCATCCTGTGCAATCTTTTATCCAAGATGACACACTTTTCTTAGTCTAGGGAACACTCCCCCAACTGCAAATCACTAATCTTTTAATAAAGTGGTTCAGTTTAACTCATTGTGTAGCTCTGCTTAATCAACTTGGCAGCTCCCTCAAATTAGGGACAAATTATAAGGTGAACTCAGCAGGCTGAAAAATTAAACCGAGGAAGCAGAGAGCATGCTGTTTACCTACCAGCAATGGAGTCTTTTCAAAATCAGCAGGAACCAAAGAAAGATGTTAGCCTCTCGGGATAAAATACCTTATTTAAAAGCACAATTATCGTTTTTCTTGGCTTTTCCTGCATGCCTTGGGCAAGAATATAGGTGTCAACCTATTCTGACCAATTGATCCATATTATTAGTTGTTCGCCACGCAGTCTAGGCAGGATGAAAGAAGAAAATTCTGTTGCCTCATTTAATAAAAAATGCATATTGTAGATTTTGGTCTTTAAACATCTCTACTTAAGCAATAAAGTTTCAATTGTGTTGCCTTTAAGAAATGTTCTGCAATGGACTATAAGACACACAAAGAGACATAAAAACATACACAAAGACATAATGTGTCAAACTATTTCCATTACAGACTAAACAGTATGAGACTAAACTGACTAAACTGAGCTAGGTGTATCTTCTATGAGATAGGTATATCTCCATATTATTTTTTTAGGGGGAGAGATAGCTCAGTGGTTTGAGCATTGGCCTGCTAAACCCAGGATTGTGAGTTTAATCCTTGAGGGGGCCACGTAGGGATCTAGGGCAAAATCAGTACAGTACTTGGTCCTGCTAGTGAAGGCAGGGGCTGGACTCAATGACCTTTCAGGGTCCCTTCCAGGTCTCTGAGATAGGTATATCTCCATATACTGGCACAATAACTAACTATTGGGGATTTTGGCTGCTCAGCATTTCTGAAGATCAGGACTTTTTTTTTTTTACACGCCTAACTTTGAATTTAGGATCACCTGACCCACCACACAGGGGTATTGAGAGGCTTAATTCATTGACTTTTGAGATCCTCAAATGGATGAAGCTCTATAGTTGCTAAGTATTGAAAAGGTGATGCCACCTAATACCACGCAAATATGGTACCCTGTTTCCCCGAAAATAAGACAGTGTCTTATATTAATTTTTGCTCCCAAAGATGCGCTAGGTCTTATTTTCAGGGGATGTCTTATTTTTCAGAAATGAAAAATGCCTTATTATCGGTGGATGCCTTATTATCGGGGAGGTCTTATTATCGGGGGGATGCCTTATATTACAACGAGAGGCAAAACTGTAAGTAGGCCTTATTTTTGGAGGATGTCTTATTTTCGGGGAAACAGGGTAGAACCTCAGCGTTACAGACACCTCGGGAATGGATGTTGTCCATCATTCTGAAATGTTTGTAACTCTGAAAAAATGCAGTTTGGGCTCCAACTCCAGCAGCTGCCACTCCAGCAGCAGCTCCCTCCTAAGCAGTGGCAATTTCCTGGCATGCAGCTTCTTTCCCAGGGTCGGACTGAGTTTGCAAACTTGTCCCCCTCCCAGACGGGAGGGGGGGGGTGAAAACAGCGTGTCCCCTTTCTGGTTGGGGGGACGGATGGGGGAAAACAGCACAGACCCCAGTGCTGCTCCTGCTTTGCTGACTCAGGCTGCCTCAGGCTGGCCACAGCAGCGTCTTCACCTCCTAGTTGTAACTGGCTGCCCTGGGTGGGGACAAGCAGCCCAGATGTGCCTACCTTTCAGATGCAATACAGGCATAGTCCAGTATTTGCTTTTGACCTTCCTGACAAATTTTAAGTTCCTCTTCCACAACATGGAAAAACTAAATCTTTTTCAACAGAATGGTTGTAAGCACTTTAGTAGTGGCAAACAACATATCTTCCCCCTAATTAAAGCCTCAAAATGGCATAACCATTTTTTATTAAACTTCCTCCCCCTCCCCCCAAAATAAGTCACACCCAGCATGGAAAATTTCAGCCCAAATTGTTAAAAAATGACTAAGTTAATTTAAACTTGTAACCAAGTCTTGTTAATGGAAGTGAAGACAAACTTAATAATCGGCAGCACTACCAGATTCTTTTCTTTTGTATTTAGTTAGTTGCTGTTGGAACAAAATATTCCCTAAATCTTGAAAGAGACAAATATTTAGAGCTAAAATATCTGCTAATGTAAAGGAGTTTTACACCAGCAGAGAGTTTGGTCCTAAGTAATTTGTATCAGTGTAGCTTTTATTCTTCTAAACTGGAATTTAATAATTATTTGGTTTGCAACACCCAAAACTCATGTATCTGACATACCCTACTTACAGCCCCTAGCCATTGCTCTCACATATCCTCTACCTTATTTTTGGAAGTGTGAATTATTAACAGAAGACAAACAAACAAAGAAACAGAAACTAAAATAAATTAAGGTAATGAGAAACCTGTGATCAAATCTGACAAAAGTCTGCAAGACAGAGCCGGACAAGTGGTCTTTATTCCTACCAGTTCCATCAGACTGTTCTTGTAGCTGTGAGCAAAACAAACATGGGAAATGGTTTTGAACACATTTCTTCTCCAAAGCAAAAAAAAAAAAATCCCCAACCTTCTGTAACTTTACAGGTCTGATGGGAGTGGGACATGTTCAAAATGCTGTTTTCCACTTGTGTTCTTCTAACTTTTAGAATATAAATCCAAATCCCCAGGAACTTTCAATGCTGCATTCCTAGCATGCCTCCACAATTTTAAGTACTTTGTGCTCTGTATGACTTTCACAATATAACTATACTGTCTTTTAAGATGATATCCACAGCAGTAAAGGCAATAAAGACAATTTACTTGATTTCATTTTAATGACTACTAACTATTATTAAATTGTATTCAACAATATTTATCCTGTGCAGAAACCCAATAAACATAAGACTCAAATTGTTATGGCACTAGCAAATATTTGTGTTCTTATCACTAGAGAGTATACAGTAACAATGCATATGGCTGAATCAAAATGGTATTTCTTCCTAGCTAAAACTAACAGCATCACAAAGCACCAATAAGAATATTGAAAAATACCATCTCCATCATTTTAAAATATCTACTGCAATTCTTGCTCTGTGAGACAGGACACTTTTTGAATATAAATGTTCTGCTTTTTCATTGTTCAACAAAGAAAACAGCTCCAGAATACTTTAAAAACTGTTACCAAGTTTATATCTTTGTGTCCTTAGTGTGCCTTCTTAAGAAAACCCAGGAAAAAATTATTGGAAGTGGTAATTTAAAGATTGACATTGTTTTCAGGAAAAAAAAACACATCATAAAGATCTCTCAATTCCCTTTGCAGAAATTCAGGGTTTGCTTATATGTTTGTTTTCCCTATTTCTTTTAATACAGAGTGCACAGATATTTCCTTATCTTTCAACTGTAGTTAATTTGCAGACATTTTCACATTCTGAATAGTGCACTTTACAGAGTGTTTCTCTGTCAATAAAATTTCTGTAATTAGGATGTGAGAAGAAGAAAGGAAGTGGTTAAAGGAACTTCATACACTGGATTCTCTGTGTTGTATATTTTGTTTACTCACATTTTGTTTTAAAAAATACTTTACATTTCTCTCCAATATCCGCAGGGAAATACAAAGGCTTTTGGAATCACTATCTTTTAAAAAGATTCTTCTTTTTAAATTCTTTCAGAATTTAACCTCCACAGGTGAATAAAGGGGTTTCAAGGCTTCTGTTCAGTTTTTTTAGATCAGCAGCAAAATTGTGTAATGAAGAGCAAAACTAATCTTTGACAACAATATAAAGGAGGTAGGCAGTTCTGGCTCAGTATCAGGGAAACATTTACTCTAGGAACCCACGTAAATCCCCCAAACCACTATTTGGGGATCCTTGGCTATGCTTAGGCTACCAGAATTTTCTATTAATGTATTTTGAATAATCGTGACAAAATTAATCGATTTAAAGATATACTGAGAAACTTGGCTAGAAAGTAGGCAATGATTTATAATGGGAAGTTACCCGCCCCCTAAAATGCAATGGCAATGCACAGCCTATGGGAAGGGAATGGGTTGTGCAATAAATTAAATAATAATGACATGACGAAGGCTTTTCATAATCAAAGCAGTATTGAGATATTATGCAGTTATTCCTCACAACTTTGTAAGAATAATATTATTACACCTCCCCCCCCCACACCCCGATGCAAAGGTTACTTTGTGGAGAAAGAGAATGGTCTTGTGGCTCAGGCATAAAACTGGGCCTCAAGAGAGTAGCATTCAACTCTATGTTCTTCGACAAATTTCTGGTGTTACCTTGGGGCAAATCACTTGAGTCCTGATTCAGCAAGGTGCTTGCATACTTAAAAGTTAGGGATGCAATTAATTTTAAGCATAAATTAAATCATATTAATGTCAATGGGACTTAAGCCAATGCTCAAGTGCTTTGCTGTATAGGGATGGATGTAAGCACATGCTGAAAGGTAAGCATGTTCAACGTGCTTTGTTGAACTGGGACCTGAATTTCTCTATGCCTCTGTTCCACATCTGTAAAATAGAGATAAGAATCCTTCCTCTGTCTGCCTCATCTATTTACATTGCAAACTCCTAAGGCCAGGGACTGCCTCTTACTGTGCAGGTGTACAAAGCGTAAGGGTGGCTCTGTGATCTCAGTTGTGACTTCTAGGCATGAGAAATAGCAAATAATAATAATTGTCCAAGGCCACTGTGGGATTTCATGTCAGAACTTGTGAGCATCCAGTTTCCTGTTCTGTACGTAAATCATTACACAATTCCTCTCCCTTCATATTCATGATAGTGATTACATGGTGCTTTCCATAAAGATGAATCCCAAAACATTTCACAAATTGCATTACATATGTGATGGACATAAGTTGACATGGTGGCATTTGGACTGGGAACCAGTGAGGAATTGGGTTAAGGTCTGGGACTTGAATGAATACCAGGATTTGTAACCATTGCAATTTCACAAACTACTAATTAATACAATTGTGATTTTGTTATAGTTAGGATTTATATAGAACCACAGATGAGCATAGCACTCTACAAAACAAATAAAGAAAGAGGTACAATGAAAGATAAGACAGGAACTATAGGAGAATATGACAAGAGTTTGGAGATGGGCTTTGATGGATAGGACAGTATGGATGGTGAAGACAGTATAAAGATAGGATAATATGGAATGATAATGCATATACCTTGAGAAATATATAGTTGTGTTTGGTTTTGGTTTTGGAGTGGTTTCTTTGTGTGTGCCTGCATGACTATTGTTCATAAATGAGTTTAAGAGAGAACTTTATTTAGCCCAAGAATTTGCATCAAATTAATCAGGTTTGAAAAGGATTTAATTAAACCAGTGCAACTAATTTAAGAGCGCGCACACAAGAGGCACTGATATAATTAAATCTTTTTAGAAAACATATTTAATTGAATTAGTGCAAATTCTGTATATAGACCAAGCTTTAAAGGAAGGGATGGTAGAAATGGGTACACATGGTAAGCAATGGAGTCCCAGGCACAGGGAAGACATGAAACTGATTGTGGGAAAATGAGTCAGAGGACTCATGCAGATAAGTAGTTTGAAGTGAGGGAAGAGAGTGTTGTGGGAAGTAACAGAAGACCAGAGCCAAGAGTTAGTAAAGAGCTAAGTCAAATGTGGAAAAGGGATGAGTGAGGATTGTAAGAGTGAGACTCTAAGGGAGAAAAGGGAAAGCACTTTGTTAAGGATGAAGAGAGGATGAATTTGTAGTGGAGGAAGTTTACATTTTTCTGGAATATCCTCAGAGTTGTTCAGAGAATAAGATGAGAAAAGAGTCTCCCAGACACTACGATAATGGGAACTATAGATTACATTAGACAGAAAGCAGAAGTGGGGAGTAAATCGGGGCAAACCTGGCGGTCAGAGATTGGGGCATAGGAGTAGAATGTGAATGAAAGTATGAAGACCGTGGACTCAGTGGAGGTGTGTGAGGCAGGAGATGAAAGGAGAGAGAGAAAGCATCAGAGATGTTAACAGGCTAACTGAAACCTCAGTTGGAGATGGAGTTAATGGTGATGGTAAAAGAGAAGAGCTGTTACTTATGAGATGTTGGACACATCTGAGCTGGTACTAGTAAAAGAGGCCATTTTCAAATTTGAATCCAACCCAAAGTGATAGAAGTGCAATTATTTAAATCCTACCTACCACTACAAAAAATATTAAAAGAGG
Source organism: Malaclemys terrapin pileata (assembly GCF_027887155.1). Classification (NCBI taxonomy): domain Eukaryota; kingdom Metazoa; phylum Chordata; order Testudines; family Emydidae; genus Malaclemys; species Malaclemys terrapin. The sequence goes on from NC_071506.1 coordinate 30,612,545, forward strand.
TTTGGAATTCGAGTTCTGGATTTGGACCATACCTTGAAAAACTTGTATTTCATGCACTCTAGAAATACAGGTTCCTCTATGGAAAGAGAGATATGCATAACTGAGAAACATTTGAACTCTGGGACAATAAATAGTTAAAACATTACTGTAGATAAAAGATATTTGAAAACAATCTATTGGTAAAAATATATCTAAAGCTAGCTGAAAGGATTAAAGTAATTAGGACATTATAAAGTTTACAGAAAACTATAGAGAAAGCATAGCTTCCTTACATATTTATGAAAATGTAATTTTATTTTTACACAGGATTTTTATCCCATACTTTGTTAGAGAAGCAGCCAGCAACTCACCCACTCTGCATCTCATTTCAAACATCCACTAAAAACACACCTTTCCACCTTGCCTATTCTTTTAAACTTCTATTTCCCTTTCATTATACTTACAATTTAGCTCTGAAATTGTATTATGTCCATCTGTGAAGCATTGTGAGATACAGTCTGCAAGAAAAATCCTGTACAAACTACAACGCAGCTTTAGTGCATTTATTGAAAAGAAACAAAAAACTGCCTGTTCCCATTGAAGCAAATGACAAAAATTCCACTGAATTCAGTAGGGCAGGATTAAGTCAGTAGTGAACACTGCATTTTTCAAAATTCTATACAGATAGCAAAATTTTGGGGGGGAAAAAACCTACCTATCAAAAAGCCCCTGCAAAATATCACTTCCAAGATTTTAATTTTTTAGGGCTATAAATGGAGTGTTTGTTGGTGTCAGAACCTCCCATAGGGGATATTCATTTAACAAAACACTAGCGTCAACATTTAAAGCTATGAAAATGGATTCAAAATATGAAGAAAACCAATGTTTGTCAAAAAAGTTTTTATGAGATTCTTTTCTTAACAGAAGCTACATCTTGTCAAATGTGAGGCGACACTAACAATATGTGACAAGATGTAATTCAGTGCAACATGATGTCATGTGGTGATCAGATATAATTTGTAAATGCCCCTGTTACCTGTGGCAAATTTAGCCCTGTCAAACCTAATGACAATTAAAACATTTTACTGACACAGATTAGTGGGATTTATTTTTATGCTTTTTCTTTCTGATGTGAACACAATGTAATGTTGATAATACATATTTAAAAAAAGCTGTCAAAATTAGTTGAACTTATAGATGAGTCAAGCAAGTTTGAAAAAAGTTGGAAACCTAAAATTTCGGTTTGGAATGTGAAAGCTGTAAAGTGTGTGTTTGGATGGTTGAGGATAGGTTATTGTAACATGAAACAACCTACATACCTACAGTTGGATGATATTGTGTTTTTTCATATCATTACCTGAAATACTGTCCTCAAAAACAGTCTTGTCAGGAGAGATACAGCTGAAATAGAAATTTTGATTAACTGGCACAGTGACATTATTCCCATAAGTGGCACCTGTGGCAGCAAGGCATCCGGCTGATATTTGGGAGATATTTTGGGTATTTTTCAAGTTCATCTCTAGTTGACAATGACTAATATGCTAACAATAAAGGCTTGCTGGAAGCTAAGCCCCAGGGTTTCTACAGAGCATATATTTTAGCTGGTTGTTAATGTGACAAGACTCCCAAATAAAGGACAGGTATAGGAAATGGGTTCTGAACATTCTGATTTTGGAAGGGAATACATCCGCATGCACAGCAACAGAGCTTGGTGATAGGAGAGGCTTCTACACAGACTCAAAGTTGAATTCTGCACTGCTCTCCAACTTTCAAACACATATTCTCTTTTCCTTTTCCACCTTAGTTTCAGCATGCATTGTTATTATTAATTATAATTGCATTACCTGTTTTAAAATGCCACGCATTGTATCTTCAGTTTAATTAACATCTGCAGTACTCATGGCATTCCTTATTCTTAGTGAAAATTGTAAAGACTTTAATGGTGACCATAGTAAAATTGTACTTTGATAGTTTGATAGCCTCTTCTCTAAAATAATTGCAAAGTACTTCCAAAAGTGGTTCAATAACGTTAGCTAATCAAGCTTAACAAGTCTTCTCTATTGAAGGGAAACTGAGACACAAAAGGGTTAAGTGACTTACCGAAATATCACACAGGGAGTGTGTGGTAGAAGCAAGAATACAACCCAAATCCCCAGACTCTACGAGGCTATACCTTTGCTTCTACATACTAGATATTCTTGACACTAGCATTTAAATTACCATACAGATTAGTGGTAAAATAGCTTGAGGACATGTTAACATTACTCTTTTATACTAAGAACAGCTATATTCCTTCTGATCCTCCTCCTAATCTGTACACCAAACTCCCATTCCAATCTCACCTGCATACTAAGAGAGTAAATTGAGAGCAGAGTTAGCCTTTTAGTATTGTATTAGTATAGTATTTAGGATTATATTTAATGTGGAAGCTCAAGGACTGCACCAGGCTAATGCTTGGCCTCCCTAAAACCTATAGGGAGGTGATCAACAAGGACATAGCAGAGCTGGTCTTTCTAGGATGAGATGTATCACATGATTCATCCCAATGGCTGCTCTGACAGTCACTCCCTGACAGACCCCAGAGTTGTACCCACTTCAGACATAATGCCTCTGGATTTTCCACTGGGCTGTGCATCTCCACAACCCACTAATGAAGTGCTGGGTCTTAAAACTACAGGCTAGCTCTTAATTTGGAAATAAACAAGATCACTTACAAAGTGGTCCATCCATAGTACTACCGCTGAGTCAATGTGTCAGCCAGGTGAAGTTACTCTCTTTTTTTTTTTGTGGGGGCGGGGAGGGGAGTAGATGGAGATTTGTATGTGAATAAGAATTTGTAAAGATTCTATATGTTGTCCTCTCTGGGCCAAATGCTAGACCAACTGAAACCAGTGGGGAAACTCCCATTTATTTCAACAAGACCCGGGTTTGGCCTGCTGTCTCTGAGACTTTAAGACTGACTCACTAAATTAACAATACAAAAGCCCTAGTTGAAAGAAATTATAGTGCATATGTCTCTGGCAGCTGTGCTGGAAGTTGCTGGTGGATGGTTCAATGTCAAAGATTTTGGCAGATCTTTTAATCCCCATCTACAGTGCTCAACTAAGAGTTTTATAAGCCATGGCTATGCAGGTTTATTAAATACAGTAGTTTTGGACAATGAGGAGAGGTCTGTGGCTCCCTTCATTGCCTAATAATGGAATTCTGGGAGACTAATTATAATATCATTTTCACTGGTGAAAAGCAGGAGAAAACCCATTGAAGATAATGGAATTATGTCACTGTAAAACCAGAATAAGTAAGCGGTGAATCAGGATCTCAGTCTCTAGGGTTCAATCTTTCAATATGGAAATCAATGAGGTTTGCCTTTGAATTATATAGGTGCAAGATAAGGCCCTCAGAGAGCATCTCTAGTAAAGAGAATAGTGTCTCCTGCAAAATAAATACAGAAACGCCTTCCTATATATTTTCATCTGAATGCATTTTCAAGTTAACGTTTGAATTATCCTTGCCTATGGTACAGTAAGAGCACAGTCATATAATAAACTTTCCTTCCTCTTTGCCTAAACTAGATGGTTTGTTATCTATTCTTGGCGAAAAGCTGAGAATGGTGAACAGCACTCAGTTGGTGAACTATCACAAGATAGTCTCAGAGGCTTTCTGAAAATGACAGATCCCTCGCTTGATGGAATGTTTGAGATAACTCACCCTACAGCTGGAGCATGAACTATTTCATTATGTCCAGCGAGCATCACCATCTGAAAATATTCTGTATGTTCAGGTAGCTTTGTCATTCAATCAGCTATTTGGCCCAAAGAGGACAACATATAGAATCTTTACAAATTCTTATTCACAGAAGATCAAAATTGGATAAATGTAGGAATGTCTTCAGAGTTGAAAAATTTCAATGAGGCAAAACGCAGGAGTTCTGCAGTTCTATTGTGGACATTATATTTAAATAATGAAGCTAGAACTAGAAGAAAAATAAAATTGTCTATAGCCTCTATGAAAAAAAAAACATTTCAAAATCCTTGTAATACCTAGCTTTTATACAGGGCTTTCAATCTTCCAAGCTCTGCAAACACATATATTCATAAATCTAACATGGATATGAATTCAGCCATTGCATGGCTGAAATTTAAAAGGACTAAAGTATCTCCTTGTTTTGGGCCAGACCATCAGCTGGTATAAATCTGTGTAGCTCCATTAAAGTAACAAGCTGAGGATCTGGCCCTTGAGTTCTTGTTTGGGGGGGGCGGGGTGTAATTGTATTGGTTAGAGCAGGTGATGGGGAGTGACATGTCACAGTTTCTAAAGCTAGATCTGCCATGGGCTTATCTTGCAACTATTGGTTAGTAGCTCTCTGTACTTCATTTTGCCAAGTTTTATAAACTTGTATAATAATATCCAGGCTGGTGATAAAACTCTTGATTTCTATCAGTTAACACTATAGCTGGGTGGGAAACTATTTTGAAAACAAATTCCAGCCCCAAACAAGGATGAACTATTGAAATCGCAACAATTTTTGCAAACCAAAAATCTGAAAAGTATGTTGTCAAAGCAACTGAAAATTTCATTTCAATTTTGATTTTTTTTAAAAATAATTAACAAATTTCAAAATGAAAAATCATTTTGAACCAAAGAAACTTAAATTTTCATTTAAATATGTTGAAACAGTGCATTTTGACTATTTCCGATTTTTTTCTCAAAAATATTTTTGAAACAGGAAATTCATAAAAAAGTCTCTTTCCTGTAAAAAGTTTCAGTTGTGAAAATATTTAATTAAAATATTTCCAACCACCAATAGTCAACACACAACAGAATTTGAAATATCTGACCTAAATTGCAGGAAAAACTTGCTGTTTCTCATATACCACTGTTGGTACATTTTGCGTTTTTAATGGTGAGCACTTTGTATAATTAATTAAGGTTCATACACTGCACTGAGCTCCTCAGCTGAAAGCTGTTACAGAAGTGCAAAGAATGATTATTAATTAATCATAACATTTTATATTCTATTATATTTTTCAAAAGCAGGACAGTGTTTAAACATAAGGGGAAAAACACCCTGTAAAATTCCCTTTCCTGAAAGAGGATTAAAAATGTGAAATAAAAGCTATATTTCAGCCTAAGTGGTGTTGCTCTGAAGATGTTAAAGGCAGCGGAATGATAATAAACACACCTCCACAAAACTTACCACACTGCTCTGCTGCCTATGGCATAATAAAACAGATCAATCCAAAAGAGAGTGGACTTTAGACACATGCACACACATGTGCACCGCCGGGATCGACCCAGGATATGGATAAAGAACTATTTAATGTGTTTAGAGAAGTAAATACTAATAGGAACTGTGTAATTATGGGAGACTTTAACTTCCCAGATATAGATTGGGGAACAAACGCTAGTAGCAACAATAGGGCTCAGAAGTTCCTAGATGTGCTTGCTGATCAATTCCTTCATCAAGTGGTAGCTGAGCCGACGAGGGGGGAGGCCATTTTAGATTTGATTTTGGTGAGTAGTGAGGACCTCGTTGAGGAAGTGGTAGTAGGGGACAACTTGGGCTCCAGTGATCATGAGCTAATCCGGTTTAAACTAAATGGAAGGAGTAACAGAATTAAATCAAAGACTAGGGTTTATCATTTTAAAAAAGCTAATTTTAACAAATTAAGGGGACTGGTAAGGGAAGTGGATTGGGCAAACACATTAATGAATCTTAAGGCAGATAATGCCTGGGATTACTTTAAGTTAAAGATGCATGAGCTGTCAGAGGCCTGTATCCCAAAAAAGGGAAAAAGATTACTAAGCAATAGATTTAGACCGAGCTGGATGAGCGACCGACTCAAAGGGGCAATTAGGAAAAAACAGAAAGCGTACAAAGAGTGGAAGAGGGGAGGGATCAGTAAGGAAACTTACCTTAGTGAAGTCAGAGAATGTAGAGATAGAGTGAGAAAGGCTAAAAGCCGTGTAGAGTTGGACCTAGCGAGGGGAATTAAAAGCAATAGCGACTTGCATCTGAAGAAGTGAGGTTCTTACCCACGAAAGCTTATGCTCCCAGTACTTCTGTTAGTCTCAAAGGTGCCACAGGACCCTCTGAAGCAATAGTAAGAGGTTTTACAGCCATATAAATAGGAAGAAAGCAAAGAAAGAAGAAGTGGGACCACTGAAGACTATAGCCGGAGAGGAGATTAAAGATAATCTAGGCATGGCGCAATATCTCAACGAATATTTTGCATCAGTGTTTAATGAGGCCAATGAAGGTATTAGGGATACTAGCACCATGACAGAGAGGCATACAGGATAGGGGATTACCATATCTGAGATAGAAACAAAACTTGAACACCTTAATGGGGCTAAATCGGGAGGACCGGACGATCTTCATCCGAGAATATTGAAGGAATTGGCGCGGGAAATAGCAGGCCCATTAGCGATAATATTTAATGAATCTGTAAACTCGGGGATGGTTCCGTTAGACTGGAGAATAGCTAATGTGGTTCCTATTTTCAAGAAAGGGAAAAAAAGTGATCCGGGTAACTACAGGCCTGTTAGTTTAACATCTGTAGTGTGCAAGGTGCTGGAGAAAATTTTGAAAGAGAAACTAGTTGAGGACCTTGAGGTTAATGGCAATTGCGATAAATTACAACATGGTTTTACGAAGGGCAGATCGTGCCAAACGAATCTGATCTCATTCTTCGAGAAAGTAACGGACTTATTAGATAAGGGAAATGCGGTGGACCTAATATACCTGGATTTCAGTAAAGCGTTTGATACTTTACCCCATGAGGAATTATTGGTTAAACTGGAAAACATGGGGATTGATATGAAAATCCAGAGGTGGATAAGGAATTGGTTAAGGGGGAGAATGCAGCGGGTCGTATTGAAGGGTGAACTGTCAGGTTGGAGGGAGGTTACCAGTGGAGTTTGGTTTTGGGACCCATTTTATTTAATCTATTTATAACTGACCTCGGAACGGATTGCAGGAGTGGACTGATAAAGTTTGCGGATGATACGAAGGTGGGAGGCGTTGCCAATTCGGAGGAGGATAGGGATATTCTGCAGGGAGACTTGAATGAGCTTGTGAATTGGAGTATCAGAAATAGGATGAAATTTAATAGTGAAAAGTGTAAGGTGATGCATTTAGGGATGACTAACAACAATTTTAGTTACAAGCTGGGGACGCACTGGTTAGAAGTAACGGAAGAGGAGAAGGACCTAGGGGTCCTTGTAGACCGCAGGATGACTATGAGTCGACAATGTGACGTGGCGGTGAAAAAAGCCAATGTGGTCTTGTGATGCATTAGGCGAGGTATATCTAGTAGGGAAAAGGAGGTGCTGCTTCCGTTGTATAAGGCGCTGGTGAGACCTCATTTGGAGTACTGTGTGCAGTTCTGGTCTCCCATGTTTAAAAAAGATGAACTCAAACTGGAACGGGTGCAGAGAAGGGCCACTAGGATGATCAGAGGAATGGAAAGCCTGTCGTATGAAAGGAGACTAGAGGAGCTCGGGTTGTTTAGTCTGACAAAACGAAGGCTGAGGGGGGATATGATTGCTCTCTTTAAATATATCAGAGGGATAAATACAAGGGAGGGAGAGGAATTATTCCAGCTTAGTACTAATGTGGACACGAGAACGAATGGATATAAACTGGCCGTGGGGAAGTTCAGGCTTGAAATTAGACGAATGTTTCTGACCGTCAGAGGGGTGAAATATTGGAACGGCCTTCCGAGGGAAACGGTGGGGGCGAGGGACCTGTCTGGTTTTAAGATTAAGTTAGATAAGTTTATGGAGGGAATGGTTTAATAGTAAAACATATTAGCAAAGGAATACCAAGCAATGGCAGGTAAATAGTATAATGGCTAACAGGGGTCAGGCTGGAGACTCTTGCCTACATGCTCGGGGTCTTACTGATTGCCATATTTGGGGTCGGGAAGGAATTTTCCTCCAGGGTAGATTGGCTGAGGCCCTGGAGGTTTTTCGCCTTCCTCCGCAGCATGGGGCAGGGATCGCTAGCAGGAGGATTCGCTGCCAATTGAAGTCACTAAAACACAGGATTTGGGGACTTCGACAGCAGAGTCAAGGGAAGGGGTAGGGATGGTTTTGTGGCCTGCAGCATGCAGGGGTCAGACCAGATGATCATAATGGTCCCTTCTGATCTTATAGTCTATGAGTCTATGAGAGTACAGTGTAATGGATATTTTGTGGCCATTACAATACATTGGTCTAATCCTGTTACCACCTATATCAAAGACATACCTTATACTGACATTAATGACAGCAGAATTGGGTCAACCATGTGGGTCTGCTGTAAGGAGTCACTCCTAAAAAGTTTATTTACATAATAAAGTGCCTATCTAGGGCTCTACAGGCCTGATCCAAAGTCCATTGAAGGCAGTGGTGGTCTTTAAATTGACTTTAATGGGGCTGGATCAGCCCTAAGAGGGCTTGTCATATATTAGAATTACAAGCTAGCTAGCACAATAAAAATAAATGCCTCATATCCTCCTCTCCCTCCCACCCTCCCCCACCCCCCGCTACGTCTCCAGTAAACAAAATCCATTCCAGCCACAACTCCCAACCCCCAATTCTCAAAATCTCACCCCACAGAAAATCCCTTGGGAAAAGAGATGGACCTAGCAGTGTGTCCTGAAGATTGACAGCTTTAGGCTGTTTCAGTCTTTTCCAACATTTAAATGGATCCTTCAAGGATAAGGACATTTATCACAGCAAGATGGGCCTTGCAACTTGTTGCTAATACTGTACACAGATTTTTTTTTTTAAGATTTTGGAAAAAATATCGAATATTGCATGCTAGTAACTTTACTGTCAAATTTTTAGAGGTTTTACATGCTGCGCTGAATGTGCAGGTCAGTGGTCCCTGCCCCACTCCCATGGAAGCATCAGATGGTTTACTACTTGTTAAGTTCTAGGGAGCTCCTCAAGTGACATTTCTGTGGATGAGAGTGCCTGAGTTTTTTTCTGATTCAGCCTATCTACCACTGTATAGTAATAATAAGTTAATGACACGGCCTTTCTAGGATCTTAAGGTCCTATGATGTAGAGCAGTACTATTATTCCCATTTTACAGATTGGTAAACTGAGCCACAGTGGCTTTTCCAAAGTTATACAACAAATAGAAGCAGGGCTGGAAACACAAACCAGGAGATCTGATTCTCAGTCCTGTATATTCGCCTCAAGGCCATCCTTCTTCTCATTTCTTTTCTGATGTTAATCCTTCTGTCTTTTTTTCCTTTACCTACTACCCAGCCCTTTCTCCCTTTTCACTGGCCCTTTCCTCACAATGCTCCAGCCTCTGCTCTTCCTGAATTTATTTGTATGCCTCTTCTCCTGTTTCCCTCACACCATGGCTGCCTTCTGGAGATTGAATTCATGACTACTCAGAGTCAGGAAGTAGCAATGCTGACCACCTCTTCCTCCTTCTCCTCTTTCCCACTTCCAGCCCCACTGTGCTGGGGGTGAGGGAATCAGCAGAGAGAACGGAAGAAAGGGGGGGGGGGGGAGAAGGAATTCTCGACTACCTGTTCAGAAGTGCTGAGAGTAGCCTCCCTTAGCAAAGAGCAGAAGTTGAAAGAAAAATCTTGCTCACTGCCTACAGCCCTGTTCATGAGCAGCATGACAAAAAGCACGAGTGAGAGAGATTTCCCAGCAGGAGAGATTGTGTGACTGTCATATCACATGAATGACATTTATCAAGCATGGGTTTAGCACTCCAAGTCCAGTTATGTGCTTTAGCACAGATCCTGAACCCCAAGGAGTCAGGGAAGCTGGGAAACGTGTAGTGGCGAATGCAGTTCTTCCCGATGGACCCCAAATTTTGGATCTGCTGGATGTTTGTTCCCCCTGCTCATATGAGTAAAGGAAACTATATGATCCATGTGCCAGATCCTTAGCTGGTGTAAATTGCTATAGCACCATTGAAGTCACTGGAAATACACTGATTTTATACCAGTGAATGATCCAGCTCTTGTTTTTTAATATGATCAACAACATTAAATTCTAAACAAATAAAATGCTAATTACTGAGAAAAAAGCATGTGAACATACATCTTTTGTCCCTCCCTATCTAAAAGCACAGCCCAGCTTATTATTAAAGCCTGATCCAATTCCCAAAGACTTAGGAGTCTTTCCTTTGATTTCAATGGGAGTTGGATCTGACACTTAAGTTCTAAAAGAAAAATCCCTGCCACAGTAGGACCTTGTATTCTAAGTTTCAGGCCAGAAAAATGTTATAGCCAAGTAATGAACACCTATAAATAAACTATTAGAATTTAAACACTAATAGGGTACATCTCCACTACAGGGGGGAGTCGATTTAAGATATGCAAATTCAGCTACGTGAATAGCGTAGCTGAATTCGACGTATCGCAGCCGACTTACCCCGTTGTGAGGACGGCGGCAAAATCGACTTCTGCGGCTTTCTGTCGGCGGCGCTTACTACCACCTCCGCTGGTGGAGTAAGAGCGCCGATTCGGGGATCGATTGTCGTGTCCCAACGGGACGCGATAAATCGATCCCCGAGAGGTCGATTTCTACCCGCCGATTCAGGCGGGTAGTATAGACCTAGCCATAGAAAGTTAAGTGTAATAGTGTATAAGTGTAATAGCATAAGTGTAATTTATTTGGACTGCAGACAACTAGATCAGAATTTGCCATAATATATCTTTAGTGAATTGAAACTATTTTTTTATTAATTATTATTATTATGAAGAGACTGTGCTATAGTGGACACTTTCATTATCTGCATGTTTCTAATTGAAAAGGGAATCGCTTCAAAAATCCTCTCTAGGAAAATTCATACCCACTATTAACTTTTGAAATAAGTAGTTGTGATTTTATGAAGTTTTAATCCCTAAATCTGTACAATAGTAAATTGTGTTTATTATGTGTGACTGACTTCCTTTCCAAGAAAATTAAGAGAGACACTTCATCATATTATTGCCATATTCATGTTCAAGTTATTTACCTTGAACATTTACTGTACAGGTAGTACTGAAATACCAATTGTTTCTAATTTTCTTATATTATCCAGTTATATGGTTCTACTTTGCTTTGTAATTACTTTGTTAAGTCTAGTAGAAAGGAAAATTGATAGATCTATATAAATAAGCTGTAGCATGTTATGTAGGATAATTAGAGAAGCAAAAACTATTAACTGCAGTATTTCAATCACCAAAAAAAAACTGCAGTATTTCAATCACCAAAAAAAACGGGGGGGGGGGGGGAGGGGTTCTTACAACATGTTTTTGGCAGCAGAAAGTAAAGGAGAAAATTCATCCACATGATGTGAACAGAATTGGAGAGGAGAGGGAGAAATGAGACTGATAATAATTATTTCAGTTATTCCTTAAGAACAAGAAAACAAAGATTGGGAAGACAAGAGCATCACACTATATGTTAATGGGCAGAAGATTTTCATATTTTTTTAGACTATGTTGGTCACTCAAAGATCAGATCCATGTGCGATCCCTAGTTCTGGAAGCTCCCTCCTACCTAGGTCTGTTATGACTCCACCCCATTTGTATGAGAACCCCCACCCCCGGAGAGAGGAAGGATGATCTGATGGTTAGTGTGCTAAACTGGGGCTCCAGAGACGGGAATTCAGTTCTGAACCCTTCCACAGATTTTCTATGTGACACTGGATAAGTCTCTGTATGGGATCTGTGAAGGGATGTAGGTGGCACTTACAACACTAAGCACTATGGAAACTAGAAAATCACAGGAACAACAATGAGATCCACAAAGCCAATTTGGTGCCTATATTCCTTCTATGATGAATGGAGAGAGATAGGTATCTAAGAATATGACTCACAAAAGCCAACATGCTAAGCTGCCTCAGCTAACCAAAGGCACTGCTGAGGGCAGGGGTGTGTGCTAAGTTTCACCGCTCTCTTGGAGGTAGGAGCCTCCTATCTATAAAAATAAAATATAAAACAAATTAATGGAGATATCCTATCTCCTAGAATGAACCTTGAAGGTCATTGAGTCCAGCCCCCTGCCTTCACTAGCAGGACCAAGTACTGATTTTGCCCCAGATCCCTAAGCAGCCCCCTCAGGGATTAAACTCACAATGCTGGGTTTAAGCAGGCCAATGCTCAAACCACTGAGCTATCCCTCCCCTCTATTGCTGCTTAATAATCATAGAATATTAGGGTTGGAAGAGCCCTCAGGAGGTCATCTAGTCCAATCCCCTGCACAAAACAGGACAAACACCAACTAAATCATCCCAGCCAAGGCTTTGTCAAGCCAGGCCTTAAAAACCTCTAAGGATGGAGATTCCACCACCTCCCTAGGTAACCAATTCCAGTGTTTCACCACCCTCCTAGTGAAATAGTGTTTCCTAATATCCAACGTAGACCTCCCCCACTGCAACTTGAGATCATTGCTTCTTGTTCTGTCATCTGCCACCACTGAGAATAGCCAAGCTCCATCCTCTTTGGAATCCCCCTTCAGGTAGTTGAAGGCTGCTATCAAATCTCCCCTCACTCTTCTCTTCTGCAGACTAAATAACCCTCAGCCTCTCCGCATAAATCATGTGCCCTACCCCATAATCATTTTCGTTGCCCTCCACTGGACTCTCTCAAATTTGTCCACATCCCTTCTGTAGTGGAGGGACCAAAATTCGACGCAATACTCCAGGTGTCGCCTCACCAGTGCCAAATAGAGGGGAATGATCGCTTCCCTCGATCTCCTGGCAATGTTCCTACTAATACTGCACAATATGCCGTTGGCCTTCTTGGCAATGAGGGCACATTGCTGACTCATATCCAGCTTCTAATCTACTGTAATCCCCAGGTCCTTTTCTGCAGAACTGCCACTTACACAGTCATTCCCCAGCCTGTAGCGGCGCATGGTATTCTTCCTTCCTAAGTGGAGGACTCTGCACTTGTCCTTGTTGAACCTCATCAGATTTCTTGTGGTCCAATCCTTCAATTTGTCTAGGTCACTCTGGACCCTGTCCCTACCCTCCAGCATATCTACCTCTCCCCACAGCTTAGTGTCATCTGTAAACTTGCTGAGGGTACAATTAATCCCATCACCCAGATCATGGATAAAGATATTGAACAAAACCAGCCCCAGGACCAATCCCTGTGGCACTTTGCTTGATACCAGCTGCCGACTAGACATCAAGCCATTGATCACTACCCATTGAGCCGGACAATCTAGCCAGTTTTCTATCCACCTTATAGTCCAGTCACCCAATCCTTACTTTTTTAACTTGCTGTCAAGAATTCTGTGGGAGACCGTATCAAAAGCTTTGCTAATGTCAAGATATATCACATCAACCACTTTCCCCATATCCACAGGGCCAGTTATCTCATCGTAGAAGGCAATCAGGTTGGTCAGGCATGACTTGCCCTTGGTGAATCCATGTTGACTGTTCCTGGTCACCTTCTTCTCCTCCAAGTGCTTCAAAATGGATTTCTGGAGGACCTGCTCCATGATTTTTCCAGGGATTGAAGTGAGGCTGACCGGTTTGTAGTTCCCCGGGTTCTCTTTCTTCCCTTTTTAAAATATGGGCACTATATTTGCCTTTTTCCAGTCGTCTGGGACCTCCCCCAATCGCCATGAATTTTCAAAGATAATGGCCGATGGCTCTGCAATCACATCAGCCAACTCCCTCAGCCCCTTGGATGCATTAGATCTGGACCCATGGACTTGTGCACATCCAGCTTTTCTAAATAGTCCTTAATCTGTTCTTTCACCGCTGAGGTTTAGTCACCTCCTCCCCATACTGTGTTGCCCAGTGTGGGAGCTGACCTTGTCTGTGAAGACCAAGGCAAAAAAAGCATTGAGTACTTCAGCTTTTTCATTTGTCACTATGTTGCCATTCAGTAAGGGTCCCACACTTTCTCTGACCTTCTTTTTGTTGCTAACATATCTATAGAAACCCTTCTTGTTACCTTTCAGACCCCTTGCTTGCTGCAACTCCAGTTGTGCCTTGGCCTTCCTGATTACACCCCTGCATGCTCTAGCAATATTTTTACTCCTCCCTAGTCATCTGTCCAAATTTCCACTTGTAAGCTTCCTTTTTGAATTTAAGCTCACTGAAGATTTCACTGTTATACCAAGCTGGTCACCTGCCATATTTGCTATTCTTTCTGCACTTCGGGATGGTTTGTTCCACAAAGGGGAACCTGGAGCCAGGCAACTGCTTCTGGAATAAATGAGTTAGGTGCCTGCCTTGCTCCACACAAAGCAAATTGAGGAGATGGTGGCAGCTGCCTTCTAACTTTTAGTTCGGTGGTTAGAGCATTTGCCTGGAATGTGGAAGATGCACTTTCAAATCACCCCATCTGTGCTAGAGGGGGAGGAAGGGGCATAATATAACCACAGAGCTAGAGGATATTCTGTTACTGGAAACCTTCAATCTTTTCTGTGAAAGCTGTTCCACTGTTGATAAATAATGAAAGAGTGATAGGGCATGGGGACTGGACCCTGTGCCTCCCACATGGGTGCCTTTAACCCATGTGGACTACAGAGTCATTCTCACTGTCTCTAGACCAATGATTATTTAAGTATTTAGCCAGAGTGGTCTAGACATTGGGCCAAAGAGAGAGGGTCAACGGCCTTGTAGTCCAGTGCTTCGGGCACCCAACGGGGAGGTAATAGATCCTGGGCCCAATCCCCCTTTCATTCTTTATCCACAGTGGAACAATTTCAGCAGTAGAAACTGAGGGAACCCCACATCAGAATATTCCATAGGTCAGTGATTAGAGCACTCTCCTGAGAGGTGGGAGACCCCTATTCGAATCATTTCTCCCTCTCTTGCAGCCAGGGGCAAATTAAACCTCTGTTTCCCATATGTCAGGCAAATGCTCTAACCACTGTGCTAAAAGTCATAAGGTGAGTACAACCTTCTCCTCTGGATGGATTTTGAATGGGACCCAATCTGGCCGGTGGACTCTGAGTATGCCTACTGGATCAGACCTCATATGTGACATAGGTGGCTGAACGCTTATCTTCTCCTAGTTTGCGAATCACTCTGGGGCTTAGGCAGCAGACAGGCGTCTGGATGCCTAGAGGGAGGCAGCAGTGCTTGTGTTCAAAGGCTGAAACATAGGTGCCTAGGAAACATTTACTGCAAAATCAGGCACCTATAGGGTTCAGAGGAAATTTTGTAAATTGCAGTGGAGCCAAAACTGGGATTTAGGCTCCTAAACCTGAGACTTTGTGGATCTAGGCCTTTGTGCCTCAGTTCCCCATCTGTAAAATGGTGATAACAGCACTACCTCAGAAGGGTTTTGAAAGGAAAAACATATTCAAGATTGTAAGGTGAAGTACTCTGACACTATGGTCATGGAGGCCTCATAAGTACCTGAGATAGATGACATGCTTCTTCTAAAGCACCTAACAGCCATAATTTTTACACATGATTCCCTTGATAGAAGTGCAGTAATAATAACTGAGTATGTATAACAGTTAAACAAATTGTATTTATTGGATAATGGTGTGTTTGCAATAAGATGTTCCTAATGAACTGGCATTTAAATAGCACAGAGTAACATAAAGGCAATGTAAAACTTACTTAAGAGTGATCAGCCTTGGTTTTATCTATAAGTACCAAAAAAATTAGTACTCTCTGAAAATGCAAATAACTAGGATAAGAAAAGAAATCTGTTTTATTATGAAAACACTGCCATTTTTGTTATAAGTAAAATCTTCTTAAGCAAATTAGAAAGACATATTACTAACCAGAGTCAATAACATTTAATATGTAATTACTTCACCCCGAATTACATGTGATGTCAAATACAATAAGAAATGCCATCTGAAAAATGCTTTCATAACTGTCTTCCAACAGTTGACTGATCTCTTAATAGTTGTTGATGGATTGAGATTTCAAAGGACAATGAGAAACCACTATTTTGCAATGAGGTATTATTATAACATCCCCTGTGAATTTAGCATTGGATTGTTTCTGTTTGAATGGTCAGCAACAGCAAATGCTTAACCTGCTTACATAGTCTTGAATATTCATCATTGTTATGGACATAAGCTTAGAACAGGCCAATAGATGTCAACACATCTCAGTTTAAGAAAATTTTGAAATAAAGACAAGCTGTCACATGCATTATAAGACATACCGGAATAAGACATAATGAAAAATATATAGAGAAACCCTGCACAATTCACATTTCCAAAATATGTTTTAGAAAAGAAACTACATCTAGGTGTACAGTGTTCACCTCTCACAGTGTTTCCAGAGCCAAGACACTAGCTCTGCCACTGTGTTTGCTTCAAGCTGGGTAAAAGGGATGGAGCTACCTAAAGGGGTTCCAAAAGCCCCGGTTCCGGCTGGGGCAGGATTCCCCCGGTGTAGGCACTGACGAACACAGCCCATAAATCTGCCTTCCATGGCGCCCAGGATTGAGAGCCACTGGCGAAGATTTGTTGCACAAGTGTTGCAGCATATGTGTGGGGCCCACCTCTTGTCCTGATCTCCAATTTTGCAGCCAAAATAAAGGTGATAGGCTTTCTTAACCATAGTGGTTATACTGCGCTTTTGTGATGCAAAAGTCACTTCGCCACAAACATAGCAGAAGTTATCTGCACTGTTCACACAAGTACGAGGCATCTCTGCTCACTTTGGCTAAACAGAAATGTGTCCCTTTGCAAAATGAAACACTGACAAATAAGAGAACATGCCACTGTATGATTTCTAGAGCTGATATAGGGCAATTTGTTCAGCAGAGTGATGTAAGCTTCGTTATGATTGCATCATCCATGACTTTTAGGAATAACATGATGCAATTCATATCATGTATGATGCAATACCAGCTTCAGATTGCATCATTCATTGTTTTTCCTAAAAAGCAAGTACTGTCCAAACCCAGTCATAGATTTATTCATAGATCCAGTCAAAGATGTATTTTAGTCATTTCTGGTTTAAATTGAGATCCCTTCCCTTTATAACTCACTTATCCTCCGCCATTCCCAAGTCAAGGGTCGTATATCCTGACCCAATAGCATATCTTGAAAACTAGAGGCAATCAACAATTTTAAGCATCATTTTTGTTTTCAGTGACCCAGAATTAGTAAAGTTTGACTACATTTATTTCAGAAGCATTTTGGCTGTAGAGCAGTGTATAATCCAACCAGGCATTTACAACACCTGCTAAACCAAGCTGGGTTTTATTTTATTTTATTTTAATTTAGCTTGTGTGATGTACAGCCTCCTTTGTAATTTGGAAGGTAAAATTCTAGCCATTCTCATTGCTTTTGACTTATATTTTTAGCTTTCCCCAGGTTTTTAGTGTAACAGGGACGCTCACAATTTTTCATTGTTGGAGCCTGAGAAGTAAAAAAATAAGTTCCGTATCAGGCTATAGCAATGTGGTTTGAAATGTTCAGACATCGTTTTTAAAGGATTAAACTAAAAAATTTCTCTAGCAACAGGTCATGAATATACGTGCTTACATTAGTTATAAAAAGGAACATTATGATGGGGGGGAAGGCAAAGTAACTTCCCCACAGATGAGCTCAAACAATTATGCCTAAAAGGAAATTTTAAATACAAGATTATTTTAAATGTTTCAGTTTAAAATAGTATACAAGTTAAGGACCAAATTGCCTCAGTTACTTGTGGGGAGTTTATAGATTTTAAACATTTTCCTGTGTCTGCACCTCTTTAAAAACTTTTACAAACTATGTAAGTTTAGATAGGAGATATAGACTCCTACAAATAAATGAAATGGGATAGATCCTCTGTTGCTATAAAATGGTGGAGTACAATGAACCGATCAACAAGCTGAGCATCTGGACATTTAATGTGCACACACACATCTGTATATCTGTCAGAGTCCGATCATCTGCACAAGGGAATGAAAAGGCGCATACCACGTTGCATGGTAGGATCTTATATGGAAACAAAAGTGCTGTCATGATACCCCTCTGTGCAATGCAGCATAGGCTGCACTGAGAAAATGGGTGCTGCAAAGAAACCAGTATGGCCAGAGAAAAGAGCATTGTAATGTATTCTCACCTATCAATGAATATTAGGCATGGCGCAATATCTCAATGAATATTTTGCATCGGTGTTTAATGAGGCCAATGAAGGTATTAGGGATACTAGCACCGCTACAGAGGGGCATTCGGGATGGGGGATTACCGTATTCGAGGTAGAAACAAAACTTGATTGCCTTAATGGGGCTAAGTCGGGAGGACCGGACGATCTTCATCCGAGAATATTGAAGGAATTGGCGCGGGAAATAGCAGGCCCGTTAGCGATAATATTTAATGAATCTGTAAACTCGGGGGTGGTCCCGTTAGACTGGAGAATAGCTAATGTGGTTCCTATTTTCAAGAAAGGGAAAAAAAGTGATCCGGGTAACTACAGGCCTGTTAGTTTAACATCTGTAGTGTGCAAGGTGTTAGAGAAAATTCTGAAAGAGAAACTAGTTGAGGACCTGGAGGTTAGTGGCAATTGCGATAAATTACAACATGGTTTTACGAAGGGCAGATCGTGCCAAACGAATCTGATCTCCTTCTTTGAGAAAGTAACGGATTTATTAGATAAGGGAAATGCGGTGGACCTAATATACCTGGATTTCAGTAAAGCGTTTGATACTGTACCCCATGAGGAATTATTGGTTAAACTGAAAAACATGGGGATCGATATGAAAATCCAGAGGTGGATAAGGAATTGGTTAATGGGGAGAATGCAGCGGGTCGTATTAAAGGGTGAACTGTCGGGTTGGAGGGAGGTTACTAGTGGAGTGCCTCAAGGTTCGGTTTTGGGACCCATTTTATTTAATCTATTTATAACTGACCTCGGGACCGATTGCAGGAGTGGGCTGATAAAGTTTGCGGATGATACGAAGGTGGGAGGCGTTGTAAATTCGGAGGAGGATAGGGATATCCTGCAGGGAGACTTGAATGAGCTTGTGAATTGGAGTATCAGAAATAGGATGAAATTTAATAGTAAAAAGTGTAAGGTAATGCATTTGGGGATGACTAATAACAATTTTAGTTACAAGATGGGGACGCATTGGTTAGAAGTAACGGAAGAGGAGAAGGACCTAGGGGTCCTCGTAGACCGCAGGATGACTATGAGTCGACAATGCGACGGGGCGGTGAAAAAAGCCAATGCTGTCTTGGGATGCATTAGGCGAGGTATATCTAGTAGGGATAAGGAGGTCCTGCTCCCGTTGTACAAGGCGCTGGTGAGACCTCACTTGGAGTACTGTGTGCAGTTCTGGTCTCCCATGTTTAAAAAAGATGAACTCAAACTGGAACGGGTGCAGAGAAGGGCCACTAGGATGATCAGAGGAATGGAAAACCTGTCGTATGAAAAGAGACTAGAGGAGCTTGGGTTGTTTAGTCTGACAAAGCGAAGGCTGAGGGGGGATATGATTGCTATCTTTAAATATATTAGAGGGATTAATACAAGGGAGGGAGAAGAATTATTCCAGCTTAGTACTAATGTGGATACGAGAACGAATGGATATAAACTGGCCGTGGGGAAGTTCAGGCTTGAAATTAGACGAAGGTTTTTGACCGTCAGAGGGGTGAAATATTGGAACGGCCTTCCGAGGGAAACGGTGGGGGCGACGGACCTGTCTGGTTTTAAGATTAAGTTAGATAAATTTATGGAGGGAATGGTTTAATGGTAAAACATAGTAGTCAAGGAAAACCAAACAATGGTAGGTAAATCGTATAATGGCTGACAGGGGTCAGGCTGGTGACTCTTGCCTATATGCTCGGGGTCTGACTGATCGCCATTTTTGGAGTCGGGAAGGAATTTTCCTCCAGGGCAGATTGGCCGAGCCTCTGGAGGTTTTTCGCCTTCCTCCGCAGCATGGGGCAGGGATCTCTAGCAGGAGGGTCTCTGCCGATTGAAGTCACCTAAAACAGGATTGGGGACTTCAACAGCAGAGTCCAGGGAAGGGGTAGGGACGGTTTTATGGCCTGCAGCATGCAGGGGGTCAGACTAGATGATCATAATGGTCCCTTCTGACCTTAAAGTCTATGAGTCTATGAGTCTATGAGTCAGGATAACTTGTCAGCTTTAATGTATGCTGCTCCTCCCACAATGAACCAGCAAGTCCACAGCAGAAGGATAATACAGGAAGGGCACAGAAAGAGAGAGACAGTCAGAGAAAGAGAGCGTAAAGGCCCCACTCAGCAAAGAGTTACTTTAACCTTTTGCTGGGACAACTTACTGTCCTCTCTGTACTGGCTCAGCTACACTAGTGGTGCCTGGGAGAAGATGAAGGGTGAAGCCAAAGCTCCACCGACTACACCCCACCTACCTGTGAAGTAACAACATGTCCAGACTCTGGTGATATGGGAAGCCTGCACCAGAGGTTAAGAGAAACCCTTAGCCACACACACTACTCAGACACCCAACAAGACTCATGATGACTGATCCCATAGTCAGTGTAGTGATAGTAAGTGATCCCACTGAGGAGTGTGTATTACAAATTCCCCTCTGGGCTGATCTGCAGAGGATTTGATTTATTACAACCAACAGCTATGGAACCTTGGCTCTTTATCTCAAGCTGAAATAGCTCATGCTTTTACCTCTGAAAACAAACAGTACAATCCTCAATCTGTGGGCCAAGATGGCAACTGTCACATTTAAGCAGAGCCATGAGGACCAAAATTTTCCAAACATATTTGCTAGATTTTTAATATGAATTCACTGCATCTGTGCTTGTATTCTTTCTTGTGGGTGAGGTCCCCATCTTAGCAAATTGAACTAGACTCTAGAATTGAAAGCAGGTTTGTTTGTTTTTTAATTGAGCTAAGGAAGCAGCCTCTCTAGCTAAGAACTGTAACAGATTCAAATCCTCTATGGCAGATTCACAGACAAGTACACATGCCACCTACTGACCAGGAGGTTACATGCGTCTGCTGGACAGAAGAAATAGATCCCAAACATCTGAAGATTACAGGAATTTAATGCTGGGTGAGCTTCTACTCATGTGACAGCCACCAGCAGGGACTGAACGACAGACCTCCCAAGTAGAAGACTAGGTTGTGATAGCTCCAGCTAAAGAGCCCCATTCTGAAGGTACAGACTGTAATAGTATCAGAGGGGTAGCCGTGTTAGTCTGAATCTGTAAAAAGCAACAGAGGGTCCTGTGGCACCTTTAAGACTAACAGAAGTATTGGGAGCTTTCATGGGTAAGAACCTCACTTCTTGCAGACTGTAATAAACTCACATAGTCTGTGACTTGGGTACAGAGAGGCACATATAACACAATGGCCAGTGGACTACATTTGTTTTGTGCAAACATTAAATCAGCCACATCTATTCACATGAAAAGTTAATTTTAAGCTCATAGACACAACTATTTTCAACAAAAGTGGTACGCTTTATACATCACAAGAATAAGGTTCTTCAAATCCCTCAGCAGAGCCCTGACAGAGAAGCAGTGAAATAAGCCAGGCAAGAATCTGACCAGCCCTTACAACTACCACCACACATGCCCACTTAATTTGTGTTAATGTGAGGATGGAAGACAATTACAGGCCAGTAATACATTAATGTACATGGTATATTTATATGAAATGGGACTTTGCTTAACACAGAAGAGGGACAGGGCTCCCAAAACCCTTCAACTGAGTCAATTAAATGAGCCAGACAGGAAGCTAACCTGACTGCATCCTTCATAGATAACACTGTATATGCACCTGCAATTATTTTGTGTGAATATAAGACAAAAGATAAACTCCAGTCTACAGTCATACACCTGGCAATAGCCTAATTTTTTCTGGGAATGATGCTTTAGGCAAAATTTTGTGTGGCCTAAGAAGAAGATTTAAAATATATTAAGATTCCCTAATCTTGTTTATCTGTGACCTTTCCCTAAACTAATAAGTCTCTCCCAGACAGTGAAAGCTCCTGTGACTTCTTCAAATCTCCCTCCTGAATCTAGGAGTTACACAAACCAAATTAGCAAACAGTCATAATATCATGCTTTAGATGATCAATACCAGTTGGACCAACACAAATCACATCTAAATTCAACTATTGAATGCTCATAGTGAACTGTTCATGGTCAGCTGTGAGGAGGGAAATGCAAATTCAAATAATGAGTAAATGTAAGGGAATTGTGGTCTAGAGAGAATAAGAGTTTAAATTTTTAGAGTAAATTATTTGCTTTGCTCTAAAAGACCTAGGGGAAATGTTTTGGATTATTAGTTTATTCACCAAAAAATGCAGTTTTGGCTGACCCAAAATTATGTGCAAATTTGAAACAAATTCAGTAAATATTTTCAGTAAATATATATATTTCAGAACTTATTCACCATTCACAAAGTAGCAACTGTAGCTCTAATAATGTTTAGGTCAGGGGTTTAGCACTTAGTTATAATACTAGAAATGTGTGTTAGGTTCCTCTCTCTGGCTTAGGTGAAGAAAGGATTTGAACTTAATTTCTCCCCAGGCCAGAAGACTGCCTTGTACCTTGGGGTACAGAGTAGTGGGGGCTTTCAAGCTGCTTTACTGTATATAAAATATGTGAATAGTCATGGGCCAAACAGTAAGCATGAAAATGACTCTGTAGCCCAGTGGCAAAGCTACCTCAACCTATGAGGTAGGAGACCCAAACTCATGTCCTTAAGCTAATGGCTGTTTAATTATTTAGACATAGTGTAACAACTTCAATAGGAGAGATTTGCACACTAGATAACCCCAGTGGCCAAAGTGCTCTCTTGTTATATGGGGAAACACAAGCTCAAATCCTTTCTCCATTGCAGAAGGGCAGAATTTTTGTAACCTTTGGATTTGGTTCTGGCCAAACCAATTTTGTTTGTGTTTTCAAGAATTCCAGCATGCTGAAAAATCAGTTATTTGCCCAGATCTGTGCCCATGGTCCTCTCATTGTTATTCTAGCGTCAGTATTCCAAGGAACTTTTCAGTTATTCTGAAAAAGCTGGTTGTAAAAGAAATTGTAACTTTTCTTCCCAGGTGAATTGAACAGATGAGGAGGTTGGATAGGGGGAAGGGTGCATATGGAATTATATTTCTTCACTACCTTACCAAAGTGTGTCGAGGAAATCATTTCTCTCATCTGAACACATCCCTGTGCATTCAGGTTATTTAGAATTGATCTACACGGTATATGACAGGCAGGGAGTGATGCAGCTGTCCTCACATTGTATATTCTCAGTCCCTAGTCACTAGACTAGAACTAAGGAAGGCAATACCTGCTGTGCAAGTGATCTTTCTGAGCAGAAGTTATGCAGGCTGGAGTTTCTTGTGCTGTTTCCAACAATCAGGAGTAAAAGAATTTGTCTGTTTCTTTCTCTTGAACTCTTTGTCAAAGTATAAACTTGCTGTCAACTGCAGAACAGCTGCTTGCTGTAGCTTCCAAGCAGAAGAAACAATGTGAAGCCACAGCTGTCTTTAAGAAAGAAAAAAAAAAAGGACAAAAATAAACATTTCTCTACAAATGAAGAAATATGCTGTTGGCCTTAGTTATTTAATTCATTTGGAGGTTAGATGGAGAATCTCTACTTGAAGAATTCCTTACTTTTAAAAACTTGAGTAGCAATTTTTTTATGTGAACCTGTTTCACAGCTCTAAGGCTTCAGTAGTATACTGAGATTCAATAAAGGCATGAGTCTCTCACTCAGCACTAAAATAATTCTTATTTAGAAACAGTAAAGCTCTACTTTGTCACAAATTAAACCTTGGCAAACTGAACAGACTGATGGATTAATCATTGCCCTTATAATAATAAAAACCTCTAGGTTCCATGAAGTTCATTGCAACCAAGGTTATGGAATTATTTTCTCTGTCTGTGAGAATGAGAGAATATACAATATTAGAGGATGTAAGATTCACTGTAGTTAAGGTAGCAAAACAAGTTTCTGTGAAGCCTTTTGAAAGGTTACAGGATCATTCTATGCCTGAAGATGATTTTTTTTAATTCTTTCTTAAGTGTGACCAAAAAGCATTCTGGTTTTGGTGGGTTTTTGGTTTGTTTTTTGTAATGAGATTGAGAGGGAAAATTGTCATTATAGAAAAAAAAATCAACATTGTTTTGAACAAGGCTACATTAAAAAAATTGACTGAGGTTTGAAAGGTGACATTCGGTACAGCAACTAGCCTCCTTGAGAAGTAGTGTATTTTGGAGAATATTGATTTGCACTTTGAGATTTGAAGGTTGAAAGGTAATTTTATTTTTCCAATATGCTTGTTAATGTACACCTGAAGAATGATATATTGCATATGAATTCCTCTGTAGCCCAGCATTGACTGAAGTGCTCCAAGCTAGCCAAAGCCAAGCTAAGCAAGGTCCCATTTTCATACCAAACCAGAGTTTTGGGAATCCCAGGAAAGGCTTCCTCCTTTTCTTGCTGCTAACAAGCAAACAAGACAGTAGGGGGGAAATCCTTGTCCCACTGAAGTTAAAGGATGTTTTCCCACTGATTTCAATGGCATCCAGATTAGAGATGGATGACAAATATTACTTTTCCACTGAAAATGTCAACTGTATCTCAAGAATCAGATTTTTTTTTGTCCAAAAATCAATTTTTTTTCAGCTGAAAACCAGAACTTTTTCCGATTTGGTCAAAATATGGGTGTTTTTACACCTTTCCTATTTATTTATTTATTTATTAATAATAATTATTATTATTACTATTTCCTTTAAAGGAAATCAGACATTTCCTCAAAGAGCTTTCATTCATCCAAAACCCGATTTTCCATTGAAAGCAAGTTTTGAAAGAAAATTTCTCACCAGACCTCTTCAAGATTTCACCCCTGAATTCTGATCCTGGACCTGACACTTGTTTGCTATGTTGCTTGTTTCCTTGGGTTACCAATTAACTTTGTTAACTTGTGCCTCTATTACCACTTCTGTAAAATTGGCCACATTGTATGTACACATCTTTGTAAAGCATTTTGAAATAATTCCCCTCATTCATAGCTACACCAAATGTGCTACATTTTAGGCATATACTCAAGTCCTATTGATTCAGTGGATCATTAAATATTCTCCTCACTTGAGATGAAAAACACATAGCCAAACAAGAAATAACAAAACTATACTGTTAATACAAGCATATATAAGCATTTATTCCAGGCATTAGAGGATTCAACTTCTCATGGATTTTATAGTCTGCAAAACACTCATGGCACTGTAACATGTTATAGTAATTCTTGGGCAAATGTGATAATATATTGTAGCTATTTTTCTTTAAAACATTATGAAAAATGGAGAGCAACCAAGCAACCAAGTTTTTGGCAATCACAATTTCACAGAAGAAAAAACATATATCTCAGAAGTACCATAGCCTGATTATCATTTGATGTGACAGCTGGTTTAGTAAAAACATAATTTTATTCAATAGCAGATGAAATATTTGTGTAAAACAGCCCAGGAGCAGCAACAATCTATGCAATTTATTTTTCAATAGTTTACAACATTTCTTTTCTTTTTAAATGTATATCTCTGTTTTTGGGTGATCTGCTGTGATAGATCCTTTATAAAATCTGACTCCAACGTCTTTTTAGAAATCAACATTAATGATAAAAGAGAGGTATCCAGTACCCTTGCAGGACAATAGTTCAGCAAATCCAAGCATTAATCATTTACACTGAGACACTGCAGAACAACTCCTATATAGTTTCCCATGTCAATAATTTGAGGACACTAGAGAAACAAAGTGCAGGCTTTGTAAATTCTAAATTAGGCTCTTAAAGCACGATAGTCTGGTTGACGTCAACATTTTCCCAGGGTTGCTGGTTTGCAAAATAAGCAAAAGCTTACCTGCCTGAAAATAACAGGAACGTGAAATATTTTAGTGCAGTGTTTCCCAAAGTGTGGGGTGTTCCACCTTGGAAAGTGCGAACCTGGGGGGGACACAAAGACCTCTGAATTGTTCTCCAGAGCACCAGCCTTCATTTTATAAAGTAAGTCTCTAGCTGTTATGATTTTATTTAAAAAAAACCCTCCTAAATTAAATGCAAGCATAACTGATGCAGATAAGTGTTCCTGAGGTTGTAGGAAGCCTTGTCCAGTGGCTAGGTGATAACCTGGGACTTCAGAAATGGAGTTCAGGTCCCTATTCTACAACAGCCTTCATGTGTGATGTTCAGAAAGTTACTTAGTCTCATTGTGCCTCAGTTATCCATCAATAAAATGGAGATAATATTTCCCTACCTTACATTGGTATGGTACATTCATTAAAGATGGTGGGGTGCTCAGATAAGGTGATGGGATCCATAAGACAGATAAAAAGTGTGCAGCAATAGTTACCCCATTCACGTTAATAGGTGCTACCTTAGGTGCCAATGATAATTCTTTAAAAGTCAACATTGGTCAAAGGAGATAGAAAATAAAATGAAATATCATATTATGAAGACCTATACCTGTATTTCTGAAAGGATATAAGGTGGATAGAAAGCTGGCTAGATTGTCGGGCTCAATGGGTAGTGATCAACAGCTCCATGTCTAGTTGGCAGCTGGTATCAAGCGGAGTGCCACAGGGGTCGGTCCTGGGGCTGGTTTTGTTCAAAATCTTTATTAATGATCTGGATGATGGGATGGATTGGACCCTCAGCAAGTTTGTGGACGACACTAAGCTGGGGAGAGAGGTTGATATGCTGGAGGGTAGGGACAGAGTCCAGAGTGATCTACACAAATTGGAGGATTGGGCCAAAAGAAATCTGATGAGGTTCAACAAGGACAAATGCAGGGTCCTACACTTAGGACGGAAGAATCCCATGCACCGGTACAGGCTGGGGACCAACTGGCTAAGCAACAGTTCTGCAGAAAAGGACCTGGGGATTACAGTGGATGAGAAACTGGATATGAGTCAGCAGTGTGCCCGTGTTGAAAAGAAGGCTAACAGTATATTGGGCTGCATTAGTAGGAGCATTGCCAGCTGATCGAGGGAAGTGATTATTCCCCTCTATTCGGCACTGGTGAGGCCACATCTGGAGTATTGCACCTAGTTTTGGGCCCCCCACTACAGAAAGGATGTGAGAGAGTCTCCAGCGGAGGGCAATCAAAATGACTAGGGGGCTGGGGCACATAACTTACAAGGAGAGGCTGAGGGAACTGGGCTTGTTTAGTGTGCAGAAGAGAAGAGTGAGGGGGGATTTGATAGCAGCCTTCAACTACCTGAAGGAGGGTTCCAAAGAGGATGGAGCTCAGCTATTCTCAGTGGTGGCAGATGACAGAACAAGGAACAATGGTCTCAAGTTGCAGTGGGAGAGGTCTAGGTTGGATATTAGGAAACACTATTTCACTAGGAGGTTGGTGAAGCACTGGAATGGGTTACCTAGGGAGGTGGTGGAATCTCCTTCCTTAGAGGCTTTTAAGCCCAGTTTGACAAAGCTCTGGCTGGGATGATTTTGTTGGGGTTGTTCCTGCTTTGGGCAAGGAGGTTTGACTAGATGACCTCCTGAGGTCTCTTCCAACACTAATCTTCTATGATTCTATGATATATGTGTTGGGCGGAAGGGCCTGAAGCACTAGCTGGTGGAACACAGAAGCTGATGACATTAAAAGAGGTAGACTTTTCACAACACAGCATGCGGCTACAGGGAGGAGCATGATTGGATTAATTTTCCAGAAGTATGGCTCAGCTTCCCGGTTTTGGAAACTGCTTTAGCACATTGATCCCTAGCATTTGAGATACAAAGAGGTAATGATGCCTCTATTAGCATCTCTGTCTTTATAGGAACCCTTCCAAACATAATGTGCCCGATTCTCCACTGCTTTGCACCTTGTGCAGTCATTTAAAATTTGGCCCTATTCCCACTAAGGTCAGTCAGTGGTGAAACTCCTATTGACTTCAGTGGAGCAGAATCAACCCCTTATACTCCTCAGCAATGTGGGTGTAAGTGAGGGGATGATTTTGATACAGTTGCCATTTACACCCACTTTATCTTTGCATATTGTATACAGTGTTGCCCAAAACCTGAATCAAATATAATCCCAGTATAGAGGGCCCTGGATAACTCAGGGGACTAGTGACAATTAATAAAGCCTTTTAATTCTGTGCTTGCCAGCTCTAATCCAATCATGCTGCCAGAAAGTGAAAGTTGTTACCACTGCTTACTGTTTGGTGGTTTCTATCAAATAAATTTGCTCATCTCACTTCCTGGTGTCCACATCAAAATAGACACAAAGTGGCACTAATTACCAATCCTTTCTAATGTCTGAGTAGACAAGAGAAGGTCTGACTGGGTATACTGTGCTATCTTTTCATTCTGAAAGGTCTCTCACTAATCAGGGCTAAGGAAAACTGGCTGGACAGGTGCGGAAGCTTTCCTTGGTGTTGCGTGTATCTGCTCTGGGGATACACAAAGTGCCCAACCCCCTTTGTCTACTATTTTCCAAACACACCACATTCACACACAAAAGGGAAACCACGTGTAATTATGCTTTAGATTTACACAGCACCGTTCAGCGTGATCTAAAATGATGAATTAGATAAGCCTTAGGACACATCCAAGAGGTAGATACAATTATCCCTATTTTAAGCATGGGTAAACAGCTGCATGGAGAGGCTGTGACACTTGCCCAAGGTCACAGATTTGGTAGCAGAGCTAGAAATAGAACTACAATAACCATAGTAATATTATTAATGTTTAGCTCTTATATAGCCCTTTTCATCAGTAGAATGAAAATGCTTTACAAAGGAGGTCAGTTCATTATCCCTATTTTATACAATATGGGCTTCCATTCATTAGGTAGGGAATATGGGACTACTGGAGCCTAAACCACCAATGAGAGTTGCCAACCTATGAAAATACCTTGTACTTTGAAACTGTATATCCAGTTTGACTTTTGAATATAAAAATTCAATAAAGAAGCATGAGAACAGCAATATTTAGGTCACCTATGGAATAAGAAATTGATCAGATGAAGTTTTCTGTGTCACTGTTTGCTCAGCAGTGAAGCAACACAAAGGCACATTTACTAAAGCTTAATTGATTCAGATACTTGTGATCAAAGGCTTCAAATAATTACAAAGAAATTTCAAGGTTGCAACACTGTAGTTAAAATGATTTTTTTTTAAAGAAAAACAACAACAGCCAAATTACATGAAAATTGCCTTTGCCAAGAAAAAAAAAAGTTCTTTGTTTTGGAAACTGTATAAAGGAAAACAGACCATCTTGTTTATTCTTTCTGACTATGTATGATTGTCACAGTGCAACGGTGTCACCTATTGGTACATGATATACATGAAAATCTTGACGTGCAGAAGGTTTTGTTTTTTCCAAGCTGATATTTAATACAGTCTACTCTGTGTTTCTGCATGCTGAGAGCAGCACTAGAATGACAATCCTTGCATTGAGACAACAGCGTGATTCAGAGCAACTGCTCTGAGATTAGCAATTTCTGATTCCGGATTCTTCCCACATAGAGAGAGTAGGTTCCTGGATTGAAGGCACTAGAAGATTGCAGGTCTTTCAAAAGCTAGTATGTTTCTCAACTCCCCAAGCCACCAGGGGATAGCTTCCATTGAACAGCTGCCCCTTCCATGCTCCCTGTATGAGTCACTTTCTTTAATATTTTCTTTCTATTGTAAGAAAAAATAATGGGAACACATGCTGGAAGAATGAGTAATAGGATCAAACTATGCCAAATGGAATTTGGAGTTTCCTAATCTTGATCATTACAAAATATAGATTATATTGGAACTTAGATAGATAGATATTTGTGTGACTCGTAAGGTCAAATCAGTGCAAGAATTTAGATAGATAAACTATAATTTCCAAAAACATTATTGTCTTTTAACGATCAAGTTTGGGAAACTGTAAACTGCATTTAACACCTCTCAAAAATCATAGGTTATTGAACAGTCTTCCTAAGGAGATGATTCAATTTCTTCGGACATTTAAATCTGGACTGCAAAGCTATTTTTCTTTAAAATATTATGAAAAATAGAGCGCAACATCCATGTAATTTGTTTTCCTTTGCCCTTCAATTACTGATAAATATTCTGAACCTTAATTCCATTTTAACACAGGTTCCCCCCCCACCACCACCCCATTTAGCCTTGAATCACCTGCTTTGCAACCTTTAAATAGTAAGTTTAAAAAGTTTCTAAAAATTGAATAAAGTATTTGTCATCATTTCCTGTTTAGTTCTTTAGTATCTATTATGAAATTTAAAAATTAATATGACTTTAAAATATCTAATAGTAAACACAAATTAAAAACAATAAATGAGCCACTCATTTTGCTCAGCTGGAATCTGATTTTTTAAATACCTAAGTAAATCTTGATTGGATTCTTATATGCAAGTTCATTTTTTATTGCAAATAAAAACAGCAGCAAATTGATTATGGATGTTGTGCCTTGATTTGTTGAAAAATATAAGGCCCAATCTAGCTTTTGCTATGGGTCAAGAAATAGATGATGTTACCCGGGGTTTTCAGAACCCCCCAGCTGGGGTAACTTAACAACTTAATTGTGGGGGAGTTGCGTTGTATGTAAGAGAGGAGTATGACTGCTCAGAGCTCCGGTATGAAACTGCAGAAAAACCTGAGAGTCTCTGGATAAAGTTGAGAAGTGTGAGCAACAAGGGTGATGTCGTGGTTGGAGTCTGCTATAGACCACCAGACCAGGGGGATGAGGTGGACGAGGCTTTCTTCTGGCAACTAGCAGAAGTTGCTAGATCGCAGGCCCTGGTTCTCATGGGAGACTTTAATCACCCTGATATCTGCTGGGAGAGCAATACAGCGGTGCACAGGCAATCCAGGAAATTTTTGGATAGTGTAGGGGACAATTTCCTGGTGCAAGTGCTGGAGGAACCAACTAGGGGCAAAGCTTTTCTTGACCTGCTACTCACAAACAGAGAAGAACTAGTAGGGGAAGCAAAAGTGGATGGGAATCTGGGAGGCAGTGACCATGAGATGGTCGAGTTCAGGATCCTGACACAAGGAAGAAAGGAGAGCAGCAGAATACGGACCCTGGACTTCAGAAAAGCAGACTTTGACTCCCTCAGGGAACAGATGGGCAGGATCCCCTGGGAGAATAACATGAAGGGCAAAGGGGTCCAGGAGAGCTGGCTGTATTTTAAAGAATCCTTATTGAGGTTGCAGGAACAAACCATCCCGATGTGTAGAAAGAATAGTAAATATGGCAGGCGACCAGCTTGGCTAAACAGCGAAATCCTTGCTGATCTTAAACGCAAAAAAGAAGCTTACAAGAAGTGGAAGATTGGACAAATGACCAGGGAGGAGTATAAAAATATTGCTCAGGCGTGCAGGAGTGAAATCAGGAAGGCCAAATCACACTTGGAGTTGCAGTTAGCAAGAGATGTTAAGAGTAACAAGAAGGGTTTCTTCAGGTATGTTAGCAACAAGAAGAAAATCAAGGAAAGTGTGGGCCCCTTACTGAATGAGGGAGGCAACGTAGTGACCGAGGATGTGGAAAAAGCTAATGTACTCAATGATTTTTTTGCCTCTATCTTCATGAACAAGGTCAGCTCCCAGACTGCTGCACTGGGCAGTACAGCATGGGGGGAAGGTGACCAACCCTCTGTGGAGAAAGAAGTGGTTCGGGACTATTTAGAAAAACTGGACGTGCACAAGTCCATGGGGCCGGATGCGCTGCATCCAAGGGTGCTAAAGGAGTTGGCGGGTGAGATTGCAGAGCCATTAGCCATTATTTTTGAAAACTCATGGCGATCGGGGGAGGTCCCAGATGACTGGAAAAAGGCTAATGTAGTGCCCATCTTTAAAAAAGGGAAGAAGGAGGATCCGGGGAACTACAGGCCAGTCAGCCTCACCTCAGTCCCTGGAAAAATCATGGAGCAGGTCCTCAAGGAATCAATTATGAAACATTTAGAGGAGAGGAAAGTGATCAGGAACAGTCAGCATGGATTCACGAAGGGGAAGTCATGCCTGACTAACCTAATTGCCTTCTATGATGAGATAACTGTCTCTGTGGATGAGGGGAAAGCAGTGGATGTGTTATTCCTTGACTTTAGCAAAGCTTTTGATACGGTCTCCCACAGTATTCTTGCCGCCAAGTTAAAGAAGTATGGGCTGGATGATTGGACTGTAAGGTGGATAGAAAGCTGGCTAGATCATCGGGCTCAACGGGTAGTGATCAATGGCTCCATGTCTAGCTGGCAGCCGGTTTCAAGCGGAGTGCCCCAAGGGTCGGTCCTGGGGCCGGTTTTGTTTAATATCTTTATTAATGATCTGGAGGATGGTGTGGACTGCACTCTCAGCAAGTTTGCAGATGACACTAAACTAGGAGGCGTGGTAGATACACTAGAGGGTAGGGATCGGATACAGAGGGACCTAGACAAATTAGAAGATTGGGCCGAAAAAAACCTGATGAGGTTCAACAAGGACAAGTGCAGAGTCCTGCACTTAGGACGGAAGAATCCCATGCACTGCTACAGACTAGGGACCGAATGGCTAGGTAGCAGTTCTGCAGAAAAGGACCTAGGGGTCACAGTGGACGAGAAGCTGGATATGAGTCAACAGTGTGCTCTTGTTGACAAGAAGGCTAACGGCATTTTGGGCTGTATAAGTAGGGGCATTGCCAGCAGATCGAGGGACGTGATCGTTCCCCTTTATTCGACATTGGTGAGGCCTCATCTGGAATACTGTGTCCAGTTTTGGGCCCCACACTACAAGAAGGATGTGGAAAAATTGGAAAGAGTCCAGCGGAGGGCAACAAAAATGATTAGGGGTCTGGAGCACATGACTTATGAGGAGAGGCTGAGGGAACTGGGATTGTTTAGTCTCCAGAAGAGAAGAATGAGGGGGGATTTGATAGCAGCCTTCAACTACCTGAAGGGGGGTTCCAAAGAGGATGGAGCTCGGCTGTTCTCAGTGGTGGCAGACGACAGAACAAGGAGCAATGGTCTCAAGTTGCAGTGGGGGAGGTCCAGGTTGGATATCAGGAAAAACTATTTCACTAGGAGGGTGGTGAAACACTGGAATGCGTTACCTAGGGAGGTGGTGGAGTCTCCTTCCTTAGAGGTTTTTAAGGCCCGGCTTGACAAAGCCCTGGCTGGGATGATTTAGCTGGGAATTGGTCCTGCTTTGAGCAGGGGGTTGGACTAGATGACCTCTTGAGGTCCCTTCCAACTCTGATATTCTAGGATTCTATGATTCTATGAACAATTTCACTCTAGGCAGTGTAAGAAATAAATCAACAGTAACACAGCACTTCCATCTAATAAGATTCATGCAAGTAATCATGCTCTATGTAAAATTGCAGTTTATTAGATTTAAGCACACACAAACATTAGCAATAGGTTTAGTATATCCCAGATATTTACCTAACATCTGGAACGGTACTGAGTAATTAACAGCAGGTTCACAGGGGCCAGTTGCTCACCCACCGGGGAGAAAGGGTGTTAGGAAAAACGTCTTTCAAGATGACTTCAGAGGACTGCTCCAAAGTATACTCTATAAGCTAATCTTTTATAACTAACTTCTACAAAATACATGTCATAATGGCCCCTACTATAGCATCACTTTTCCTAACTTTTCATATCAGAGGCATCTTGAGTCAAGATTTCCCTACCACCAAGGTTTTTAGTCTCAGTTGTTTACATGTTTATCCCCTCCTCCCATTCTGATTAGCAGAAACTGCCAGCTAGATATGACCTTGCTTCTAAAACTTAATTATGTGCTGTTCTAGTTCATTAATTCAGGGCGGCTGAATGCACATACTATGATTGCAATTAACTTGATCACATTCTGGGGTATACACACCCCTGAAATCTAGGG
Organism: Malaclemys terrapin pileata; assembly: GCF_027887155.1. Taxonomy (NCBI): domain Eukaryota; kingdom Metazoa; phylum Chordata; order Testudines; family Emydidae; genus Malaclemys; species Malaclemys terrapin. The sequence continues at coordinate 30,646,217 of NC_071506.1, forward strand.
CAAAATTCCCCTCCTTAAAGGTCATGTATTTTTAAAATTAAGGCCTTTACATATATATAACGAGTTCAGTGAGTTACTTTTGAAGGCCCAGCATTAGGCTCAAAGCTCTCAATCAACACCAAGCAAGAATCTTCTTGCTGGCACTCTCTGGTTTCACCCCTGACTTTGCCTCATTAAGGGCCAGACTTCATGTACTTATCTTTGGGGAGTACCTATGGTCTATAAAGTCACTGACTTTGCAACCAATTGATCTTCCTTCAAATCCATCATATCAGTACTAGAAGCACAACAACCAATGCCACCTGAAGCATTAGACTCACCACAATTAAATGTTAGGCAAGATTAAATCTCCAGTGCTGTGGGGGACCATCTCAATAACGTCTTCCACCAATTTTGTTCCAAATCTCTGCTAACCCTCTCAATCATTTATTAATTTAATTAAAAGTGTGGTGGATGGCAACCATGACTCTGCACATCTCCTGCCTAGCAACTTACAAATAATTCCTCAAATAGGAATGCTTAAATAACATTTTTACCACAATCTAAATGTATTTCAGTAAATACCGGCATATTCTCTGTCTTACTTCTAAACATACATATTGTGACTGCAAGGTATTTATGGAGCATTTATCCCAAATTCTTCTAAGTAAGCTCCTCATTTCCAATGGGAGTATCCCACTCATACCATCTCAAATTGTATTCTTTACCACATAAATAATCCACATCTGCATTTGCATGCATGCCAGAGCCAAGAAAACAGTATTCTGTAGGGCCCCAACAGCCTGCAAGAGGCGGAGGTGGTACTTTTCTTGGGATCGCGCCCATTTCTCTAAAACCTGTGCCACCCATCCTGTATGCAGCTTAGCTGATCTAAAAATACACTTGGGGCATTGCTAAATCCTTTAGATGTTGACCATTGCATTCATGTTATTCACCACCTCCTCATTTCATTGTCTTTACCGTACATCCACACACTAACCATAATTCAACGTACTCTTTGCCTTCATCTCTACTTGCTTCTTTCCATCAGTTTTAAACACATATGCTTCAATCAAATCAATTACACATGATTCCAAAATTCACACTTCTATACCTTTTAATCATTTTACCAAAACACCATGTAACCATCCTATTATTCAAACATCCTTTATCCCTGTTACAAATTTCTCAATTACCTGGGGCCTCCCAAGTGCAAGGCAAAAGACTCTCCCATTCCCTCCTGGTGTCCTTATCTGTAGTCTTGCCTCCCCCAAACTTTCCTGCTCAATGTTTGGGTATAAAAGGGAGTGTTTCAGCCTAAAATGAATTGTCTCTTCCCCGGATGCTGTCCAGTTGAGGATGTCAATTCATAAATGAACACAAAGGGGTTTACAGGTGGGAAAAGAACTATAATTTTAACTACAATTTTCACCAATTTGCAATCCCAAAGTCCCATATCAGTGTTGTTTTTTTTCTTTCCATCAGCAGATAGTCCTTCATTGCGGGTTGTGGGTGGATGTGTGTTGTGGGTAGGGTCACTTCTGTCCCACTGACATTCAACCACTTCCAGGAGGCACTGACAGCACAGCTTGAGACTTTTCTGGTCATCAGGGTCACTTTAATTGAAGTTGGTTTGTTCACTGATTCTTCCATCCTACTCCCATTAAATTCAATGGAAAGACTCCAATAAGGTTTAGAAGAAGTGGGTCTGAGCCCATAGCGAACTCTGGGAAGCCTTACAAGTTCTATCAATTTGAAAGATTTTATTAGTTCCAGCAGAGTCAACCATGTCAAAGATAGAGAATTCAAAGCAGGGAATTTTTACAATGGATATTTGTGGTGTATTTATGTCACAGTTGATTGGTGAAGCTTCATGAAAATGCTGTGTTTGGGAAGTTCAAAAGTTCTTATATGTAGCCCTATTTCATTCAAAAAAGGGAGGTGTTACAGTTCACAGAAACAGCATTTGTATTCTCCCTTTATGGTCCAACAAGGACGCCCACACTAGACTTCTGGCTCCCTCCATGCAACTCTTGCCCTTCCAACAGGTTATTTCCATGCTTAATAGTTTCATGACTATACTGTGATCTTCACAGCAAAAGACAGTCTGCTTAAGCATGTCTGTTTTGTTTCTTTCCTCAGCAATGATACACAGTGAAATTGCTACAGTTTATAAGCTTTTTATAAGTAAGGCTACGATTTAGTCATGGGTATTTTTAGTAAAAGTCATTGACAGGTCACGGGCAATAAACAAAAATTCACAGCCTGTGACCTCCCCATGACTTATACTATAAATACCTCTGACTAAATCTTGGGAGGCCACTGCTGGGGGGGCACCCCAAGGGGCTGCTTCTAGAGGGAAGTGAGAGCTGCTGCTGCAGGGGATTCCCGATGGGGCTGCTGCTGGGGGGGAGCAGGGCCAGCAGCACCAGCTGCCGGGGGCTGCCAACAGCGACTGCTCCAGCTGCCCCAGAGACTGTTGCTCAGGTGGTCCCCAGGGCTGCTCCAGCAATGTCCAGTGCGGCTGTCCCAGGGCCACATGAGCAGCTGGCCCCAGATCCAGTTGCTGGGGGTGGCCCTGGGGTCAACCATACCAGCCACTTCAGAAGTCACGGAGGTCACAGAAAGTCACGGAATGTGTGACTTCCGTGACCTCCATGACAAACACGGAGCCCTATTTATAAGCAAGCATGTATATTTCTAAGGTAAAAGCATTACAAAGAAAATGTATTAAAAATAATAAAATAACACCTACATGCATGATAATAAAAATCACTAGACATCACCCTCTCACTCCAATATGGATACTGTTTGGTGATTAGTCCTTGAAACCATACACAAGAGATTTTCCTGGTGTCACTAGTTCATCACAACTTTAGCTCAGAACCATCACCCAAGTCTTATGGATACTAAGTGGGCCAAAGACCTTCCAACCCTTCCCTAAAGTTTGGGTCCTCCTTTGGATGAAAACTCCTGTTCATGTGCTGGATCAGAAAGAAGGCCCCATGTCAGTTTTAATTCAGGCTATTTAACCAAAATCCATCTTTGTTGTTGGTCCCTGGAGAATGCAGTTTGAACCAGTATATGCAAGGTGGTGGCAGCTGTCTGGAGGTGTTGCAACCTGAGTGAATTTTCCTCCCCACTTCTCCCCGCCCCCACCCTGTTCTCAGTTGCAGGAGGGCTATGGTCCGTCCCCCCATGGAAATACATACAAAGCCTAATAGTACATTCATACTGGCCCTTTTAATACAATTAACTCCTAAAATACTTAAAGGTAATTCAATAACTTAATTCAGTATTTCTCCAGAGTATTGCAGGATATTGTCATAACAGCAGAGGAAAAAGGATAGTTTTGAGGTAAAGGCACTAAACTGGACTCAGAAGATCTGGGTTCAATAGCCAGTTCTGTCATAGACTTGGTAAAGCAGTGGGGTACTGAGAAAAACACATGACCTTTCCTTGTTTCATTCCACCATCTGTAAAGCTGGGATATCAATTCCATCAAGGGGTATCATCAGTGAAGAATCATTACTATATATAAGTCAGTTTTAGACTATGGAGATTATGTAAGATGCAGTAATGTGAGCAAAGAAGAGAGTCAAGGTTAGCAGCTCTTAAGGAAAGAGCAAATGAAGTTGCAGGATAACAAAGTACATACAAATATACAGGGTACATTTTTCTTGGTTAAGGAGGCATAAATCAATGGTAACTTTGTTCAAGGAAGGGATATAAATCCCTTATGGCAATGTGAACTGGGCCTAGGTTTTGGCCCTGTAATTACAGAAAATAAATATAGGCACGTCTTTCGTATTTTGAGAAGAGGTAAAAGCATGTATGCCATGAACAGGCATCACATTTCTGAAAATATATCGCTATTTGATTGGCATATTTATCACAAGCTGTCTGTTAAGAGAAGTCCATTAGTCAAAGAAATAATACAGTATTGGTTCCATTCATATTCCACATCTCTCTTGACTCCTATTTGAAGCTATCATAATGGCACAAATGAGAAAATATTTTAGCTTTATTGGAAAGCTTCCTTACATATTACACTGTTTGATGTTAGATTTTCCAGACTTTATTTTACTAAGTATAGTTTGGTAACAGGATCAAGATGTAACAACAAACTATGCATTTACAGCATTTTCTTCTTTAGTATTAACATTAGTGTTTCTGTCAAATTATGATAATCTTAATTAAAAAAATCAAAGAACAAAAACAAAACAAAGATGTCAATTAACAGTGTGTATGTTATTCCTGTCTACGACTGTACTTTGTTTCCTTTTTACTTTGATAGACTTAAATGTAACAGTAGGTAACTCTGGAATAACATTTTCATAAAGCAGGTTGTTTTTATTAGGAATTTATGCTTTTTAAGCATCTCTCTTTTTATCAGGAGTACTTGTGGCACCTTAGGGACTAACAAATTTATTAGAGCATAAGCTTTCGTGGACTACAGCCCACTTCTTCGGATGCATATAGAGTGAAACATATATTGAAACACTATATCACTCTATATGCATCCGAAGAAGTGGGCTGTAGTCCACGAAAGCTTATGCTCTAATAAATTTGTTAGTCTCTAAGGTGCCACAAGTACTCCTGTTCTTTTTGCGGATACAGACTAACACAGCTGCTACTCTGAAACCTCTCTTTTGATCTTTACTTCTGGGTTACAGACTGAAGACCTTTTCTCATTTTTCTTTCCTTCCCTCTCCATCTTTTTCCTTCTAACTCCCAGAGAATTTTTTGTTGTTGATTGTCTGAAGAACTTTGTCATGTAATTTTAGTGAAGTAATTTCTTTGTCATTTTCAGTGTATTATATGTCTTATTGTAATTTCTTGTAGTGGCCCCAGGGTTTTTCTTGTTTAAATTTATTTTCAGCTTTATTACTATGAAGCAATTTTAAACACAACTTAGTTGCTAGTGCTACTGATAAAACCAAAGCCTTACTAGTAGAGTTCAAAATTATAATAATATATGGAGATATACCAATCTCCTAGAACTGGAAGGGACCCTGAAAGGTCATTGAGTTCAGCCCCCTGCCTTCACTAGCAGGACCAAGTACTGATTTTTGCCCCAGATCCCTAAATGGCCTGCACAAGGGTTAAGCAGGCCAATGCTCAAACCACTGAGCTATCCTTCCCCCCGTTCCCAATCATGATCTGAGCCCCATTGTGCTAGGTGATGTACAAATACACATGAAGAGACAGTCCCAGTCACAACTTTAAGAACCTCATCATGCAAACACATAGCTGCTTACCTCAATGAGACTATTCAAATAAGTAAGGGTAAGTACTTGCATTATTTTTTTGTCAGGATCTGTGTAGAGATGACACAATAGATAATGTAACAAAGGAGTGGAAATAGAAATGAGAGGACAAAGGTAAACAGAGGTCATATGCATAGTCAGTTTGCTCACATTCGTATTTGTAGTTTATCCCTAAAAATACAAATCTCTGTTGTGGGTTTACTTTATTCATGTTTGTGTTTTTGTTTTATTTTGTTATTTTTCTAATTACTAATTTTTTTCTGTAAAATGTATTTCTGGCCCTAGCCACAGCAACCACTTCTCTTCCATCTGTTATGACAAACTCATCCCTGAACAAATAGGCAGGGCACCCATATTCAGAATGAATGCAACTTACAACCAGAAATTCAATATTAAAACACTTCATAATGTAAAGTTTTAAAATATTTTGGACATCCTTTGGCATCCTCTAAACTCAAAATTAAAGCCTGAGAACATTTGATTAACTAAATATTTATTAGGAACAACAATAATTACAATCGTGATTTTTCCAAAGAAGTGGCTTATCTTGCAAGTGACACCATACTTATTATTAGATAATAGCAACACAGGCTATTTTCTGTTATGCCTTTGCCATAAACACATCAATTTCTTTGACAAAACAGCGCTGCTCTGAAAAACTGAATTTCCATCCCATGGGAAATTCTGACATTTCAATATTTGTTTTAGTCACAAATTGTGATAAAAATTCAAAATCTTTAAATATTTTGATGAATTAAATATTCTGAAATATGTTGATTTGGAAACATCAAAACAACCTTCCTAAAATGAAATTTTTAATACATTATATCCTATTATACAATAAATAATCAAAATGAAACAAGAAAGTCAAAATGAAACAATCAAAATAGTGAAAAAAATGACACTAAAAGGTCTAAACAAAACAATCTATTCTGATTTTGAATTGTTTAAAACCACTTTTCCATCAAAACCACACATTCTCACAGGAGCCGAAATATTAAATTACAGTATTAAAATATTCTTTTTTATCACTTCTGATGCAACTGAAACTAGGCAGTATTAATACAATCTCAAGAAAGATCCAAGATTTCTAGTGCAATTTTTTTGATCACAGAGGTTTATTAGATATGTTCCAGTTCTGTGCTATGCACATTATTCCACTGCAATCAAGCAATGATCTTTCCTTTTATTTTATTTCCTACTTGAACATACATCAAGTGTTATGCCTGTCAACCAGGGAATGACCCATTCATGTAACCACAGTCACATGGCCCAGCACTTACATACATAATAGAATACATTCAATTCTTTGGATGCTTATCCAAACTGAATGTCCAAATCCTTAAAGGTTTTTCTTATAGCTCTTGGCCTCTGAATGTTTCAAGGTTGATATCTGATGTATGTAACTTGCATCTGTTCTGGCTTGCTTCCTATGTATTGCATCTTCAAATGGCGGGAAGTGTCCCTCCCTGCTGCAGCAGCAGCTGTCATTTTGTCATCAGATGCCATTTTGTCTTCCACTAGCTACTGAGGAGGCACACACGTTGTGCTCTGAGGGAGACCTTATTTTTGTTCTTCCTGTTTTTTCTCTAATAAAATAAAGCTCATTCTGACTAAAAGTAGTTGTGTTATAAGAAAACATAACAGTTCATTAATTACCAAATCAGTTTAATGAATTTTGGTCCACTCATTCAGGAGTCAAGTTCTACAACTGGAGGGAAATGCATGTGGTGTAGAAATTTGCTCTTATTTCACTCTAATTATTTCATGTTTCCACAGAAAAAGCTGGAATGCCTCTTTCCCTTCTCCCTGTTCCCCTTTGAGACAACTCGGCTCACATTACTTATCAGAAGCAAATTAGGCAGATGCAGAGGCAATATTATGTATAACTCTCCCACACTCCTCTTCTTGCATCACAACTTAACTGTTTACTGAAACACAGGACAAAATTCTGTCTTTTTAGGACTTCCAGGAAGCATTACACACAGATAAACCTCAGGATTATTATATGTAAAACCCTGACAAGTGGGTGTTAATAGTTCCCAGTCAACTCCAAAGAGAACATACACAAAGTTTTAATGCACAATTCTTATCATCATAACATCTGGACACCTGTGTATTGGTATTGGGCACAGCTGTGTGATCATTACTTAGGGCTTGTCTACATTACCCGCAGGATCGATGGGCAGCGATCGATCCGGGGGGGGAAGGATTTATCGCATCTAGTCTAGATGCGATAAATCGACCGCCGAGCCCTCTCCCATCGACTCTGGTACTCCACCGGAGCAAGAGGCGCAGATGGAGTCGACGGGGGAGTGTCAGCAGTCGACTCACCACAGTGAAGACACCGCAGTGAGTAGATCTAAGTACATTGACTTCAGCTACGTTATTCACATAGCTGAAGTTGCATAACTTAGATTGATCCCCCTCCCCCAATCTGGACCAGGCCTTAGTCTTTACTGACACCAAAAGTAATTTTCTTGCATAAATATTGAAAGATTTAGCTTATTGGTTAGAATTTTTTTTTATATTAAACTTGATTGTTCATGCTTTGAGGGTCCAGTTTTGTAACCATTCCTGAATCTTTATGAAAACAAAAAAAGTAGGAAATCAGACTCCCATTGATTAACAAATGACCAGGACTGAACCACAATGCATATACAGTCATTTTGCCCACCACTGAAATATAATTTTGCATCACCACCATGATGAATTATAGCAACTGTTTGACAGTGCACATCAATGCTACCCAACAACTTAGGACAATTTAGTGAAGAAGAATATCACAGATAATGCAACCTACACTGGGGAAATAACCTTGGCTTAAATTTGTCAAGGGCACAAATTCATCCCACTAGCACCAAAACAAACCAAACAAAACAAGATTAAAACATTTAAATGCATAAACTGGGTCTGAATGAATGCTTCCCTGACAGCTAGTAGGCAGGAGAAAAGACTATGGGTGTGTTTATGTAAATACAGTTTGCTCCAGCTCTGTTTACATATTCATCAGATACAGCTGTGTCAAAGGATCAACTCTGGCCGCTGTTGGTTACAAATGACCATAGTACTGAATAAAAACAACAAGGAGTCTGGTGGCACCTTAAAGACTAACAGATTTATTTGGGCATAAGCTTTCATGAGTAAAAACCTCACTTCTTCGGATGCATAGAGTGAAAGTTACAGATGCAGGCATTATATACTGACACATGGAGAGCAGGGAGTTACTTCACAAGTGGAGAACATAGTACTGAATGCAAGGGTAGTGAAATATGGTTACCAAGTAGGAATACAGGAAACCAGGACTGTGCTTAACCTGTCCCAAATGAGGGGGGCCACCCTCAGTTGAAAGAACCTCATTAAGCACGGGCTCGAATGTCAGAGACCTGTGAAAGTAAGAGGTGTCGGGATGGGCATCCCCAGCCAGGAGGCTGCACATCCTCAAGGGTCTTCCCTAGATTGGTTTAATCTGTTTCTCCCCAGTGTTCAAAGACTATAGCTAGATAAGCTTTATTAGGAGCCTCTTTGTCATGTTAAAAGCCCAATCAGAGCTGAAGTCAGTTGTGGTAGTACTGTATTTCTGCCCTGCCTGCTAAGAGCTGAAAATCACTGAGAGCTGAAATCACTTGAGATGGGCTGTGTTTCTGCACAGCCTGCTAAAGATCTGACAATTACTAATTGATTGATGTTCAGAGGTCACAGCAGAGAGGCAGGTGGCAGCAGAAGGTAACTGATAGCTGGTGAACAAGTGGCTGGTGCGGCGGAGAGGCACAATGAGCAGCCAGCAGGGCAGTTGGTGGAGAGGCGTGGCAAGAGCAGGGAGCAGGTGGCTGGCAGGAGTGGCCAGCAGGAGTGGCCAGCAGAGAGGGGCAGTGAGCGACTGCCCAAGCAGCGGATTGAGTAAGGTACCTCTTTACCCCACCCAGGGGTGGTGGGGGGGTGAACTCTGCAGATGAACCTCTGAATTCTGGGTCTGCACTGACCAAGGACAGCAACTGTGAGTGGGGTGCACGTGAAAGGGACTTTTGGGTTGCTGGACATAAGAACCTGAGGGGAAAAGGACACTGCCTAACCTACTTGAGGGTGAGTCTTTTATTCATGGTTTATATTTATGAACCCTGTTCGCAGTGTTTTCCCAAGTTAACATGGAGTTACTTCCCTCCTTTAATTAAAAGTTTCTTTTCTACACTCAGACTCTGTGCTTGCGAGTGGAAAGTATTGCCTCTCAGAGGTGGTGTGTAAGTTTCCCAGGTTACTGGGTGGGGGCTCGAGGTGGTTCTGTGTGGTATCAATGGAAAGGAACCCCTAGATATTGAACCCGGCCCTGGTTGCTGTTGGCTCTACCTGGCAGAAGGGTTACAAATGAACAGATGTAGTTAAGGGGATATTGGTTTTATGTCTCATCTGACAGATGGTACTTCCTGCAGCAACAGTCTGTCCTTACACCATGCTTGGGCACTAGTTCAGCACTAATCAACAGGGAAAAGTATGATCTTTTCAACCATCCAGAAGCACTTGAATGATCATTTGAAGTTTCCTAAGTACCTATCAGACCTAATACTACTTAGCTTAGGTGATATGATAAGATCATAGTCCAAAGTAGGATATGATAGTGTTACAATCCTTAGTAGGGTATTTTCTCAACCAGTATTTTGGACCTGATCCTTCATTCCTAGCACACACAAAATTCCCTTCAAGCAAACAGAGTTTTGGTTTAACAAGTAATACAAGATCCAGCTAAGTAACTTCTTACTTTACCTTCATGGCCACCACCAAAGCACTGTAGGTTTATGATCATTTAGCGGTCGCTCAGTGCAGCGATTCAGCCAGGAATATGTAGGCTGAATATTGTTTCGGGAAATTTTTCCTGCTAATGATCTCATTAAACTGTGATGTATAAACTCTCAAGGGAGGTCATCAGACCCAAGTCACAAGAATTATTTAAACTTATTATAATTCTTAATCATTTTACTAATGTATCATCTAGAGACCCAAATCAATATGTTGTACAGATGCATAGTTAAATGCAGTCCTTGCCCTGAAGAGTTTACTATCTAAGCAGACAAGACAGATATGACAGTGGTGATCTAAAAGTCAGGCTAGCCCTAGCTTTGCTATTGATACCACGTCAGGCTTGAAACCTGATAATGATAAAAGAGTAGGACTGGGATTTTAAAAGGACCCTAGGGGAATTAGGCACCTAGATTTCATAGGCTCGGGGCTACTTGACTATCGGAGCCTACAGCTTTCCACTATCCTGAATAATTGAAGCCATCACAAAAGAGAATATAAACCTTCAGAAATCACATTGCTAAACTTCTGTACATACATTCCATCCAAATATTTTTATTTGAAAACTAGTTGAAATGATAACTAAGTTTTCAGTTTTCAGCAATGGTAATTGATGATTCACGTGAATTAATGAGTAGAGCCATGAAACAATATTCCTTCTAGCTAAATATTCTTTTATTAATGTACCCAGCACATATCAAATCTTGAAATTATTGGTTAGAAAGGCCCCCAGAGAAGCAGTAGGATGAATTATGCTTGAAACCACATTTATATGCACTATCTATTATTAGACTAGATTACATAGATTAGATTACATAGTTATCACTGCCCATTGATTAAGATGTCACTGAAAATGGTACTATTACTTCTTTAAGTGCTTGGAGATGTTCATAAATCATTTAAATTTGTTTAAGTTCTTTCAAGAACTAGAAAGTGCCTTTTTAATAGGGATTGGTCAAGGAGAATAAGCAACCATGGTAATCATATTTCAGAGACACTTGGAAAGAGTAAGTGGAGTCTTTTTGTTTCCTATTCTGTGTATGAAATATAAATACAGAATGTGGTTTCAGCAGCCAAACACATTGTTTGTGGTTTTACTTTCCCTCTTATCTTTGACATTCCATTTAAATGACCCGTGGACATTCTAGTTCAATTATCTGTGTAGGACACTACAGCTTTCCTTAGTTGCCTGTATGCTTATTGAAGACTAGCAGCCACAAACTAACACTTTCTAAATTGTCCCTCAGCTGCTACCATTTAATTACCCTTCATTTAAATATACTCTATCCAGACAGTCTGGGCCACCCTATATGGACCACCTAGCTGGAAGAACTAATGTGTGTAACTAGTAGTTGTGAATGGTACATAAATTTAGGATCAATGTAACTGTTTTCACATTGATTGAATTTTCTCATTTTTCTGAGTGGGGTGGTATCTCAAAGGCTCTCTCACACACACACACACACACACTCCCCCAGCAAAGGAAAGCTGCAAGGCTGACCCAGGTTCTGTGGTGCTCTGTGTCAGGTATCTAGGCAGATTCCCATAAGCTCTTTCTCAATAGAAGGGAGAAGGGACATGCATCCATACAGATCAGTGACATTGGTGTCAAATTTTATACACAGCATTTCCCAGTGGAGATTCAGTACTATATCTCAAAACACCCACACAGTTCTAGTTTATGTAGGTACATAGACAATACTCAATTCCACTGTACCTGAGTGCATTCCAGTAGTGCATTAAGCAATGCCACTACCATCTGTCAAGTTAGTTCTCTTTTATCCTTTCCTCAGGGTGAGAATTGTGTGTGCAGGGGAGTGAGGTGGTTTGGGAAAGTTTTATTCTATATATGCCGTTATAATTGTGGCTGGCTAGAAAACAAGAATTTCAGTGTGTGAAAAATTTTGAGTTTAACAGTTGCATCCATTCTGAAGTAGAAGAATACCAAGGTCTTTTGAAATTTTTCACCAGAAAACCCCCTGAAACCTATTACAGCTAATAATCTAATGGTTAGTGCACTCAGCTGGGATAGCAGAGACCCATATTCAAGACCCTGTTCTGAATCAGGTCTCCTCTATCCAAGAGGAGCGTCCTACCCATATTGACAGGTTTCAGAGTGGTAGCCGTGTTAGTCTGTATCAGCAAAAAGAACAAAGGTACCTGTAGCACCTTGAAGACTAAGAAATTTATTTGGGCATAAGCTTTTGTGGGCTAAAACCTACTTCATCAGATGCATGGAGAGGAAAATACAGTAGGAATATATATATACACAGTAGGAATATATATAATATGAAAAGATGGGGTTGGTATGGTAACCCCCATCTTTTCATGTGCTCTGTGTGTGTGTATATAGATAGATATGTGTGTATACATACTGTGACAAAGTTCCTCCTATCTTGGTGGGTCCTGCACTTATTAGCAGATTTTCTTGCCTCAGAGATTCACCATGTGGGTTGGGGAACAGCCCAGAGACCTTCCCCTCTGGAAGAACCCACAGTCCAGGTTAATTGAGAGGTTTGGGGGGAACCCAGGCCCACCCTCTACTCCGGGTTCCAGCCTAGGGCCCTGTGAACTGCAGCTGTCTACAGTGCCTCCTGTAACAGCTGCATGACAGCTACAACTCACTGGGCTACTTCCCCACAGCCTCCTCCAAACACCTTCCTAAGTCTCACCACAGGACCTTCCTCCTGGTGTCTGTTAACACTTGTGCTTCTCAGTCCTCCAGCAGCCCACACCACAAACTGAAGTGAGCTCCTTTTAAAGCCCAGGTGCCCTGATTATCCTGCCTTAATTGATTCTAGCAGCTTCTTCTTAATTGGCTCCAGGTGTCCTAATTAGCCTGCCTGCCTTAACTGGTTCTAGCAGGTTCCTGATTACTCTAGTGCAGCCCCTGGTCTGGTCACTCAGGGAACAGAAAACTACTCATCCAGTGGCCAGTATATTTGCCCTCTACCAGACTCCTGTACCCCACTGGTCTGGGTCTGTCACACTATCTATCAACACTCCACTAAACACGCTTCCTCCTTGGAAAAGATTGAGGGAACAAACGTGACAGATGTTAGTCATTTTGTCTGTTGCCCTACTGGAAGGTGTTCAGATACTATACTGATGAGCATGGTATAAGAACCGATATAGAATAAGGTAGACCAATACACATTTATTTAAGGAATTCTATATCATAATAAAAATATACAGATTCTTAATTTCTACATTTTGTCATTATATTAAAAATAGTGAATTATGTATTGATTAGGTAATTAACTTTCTACTAATGCGTTATGTCAAACTGCATTTAAATGGAAATTGGAAGTCAATAGAAATGCACACCACAGAATTTTAAATTGCTTTCTGTTAGCTGAACAAAAAATACTCATTTTTTTTTAATCACTTTCTAATTGTTGAAATCTACACTAGAAGTCCTATTCTTAAGAATGCTAGATGACTCTGATGATTAGACTGCAAAAGTGAGAGAAAAAAGTATTTCTGCAAAACTGAAAACAAAAGTAATTGAGGCAAAAGCTTTTGTGCATGGCAGAAATAGAAAATAATGACTTTGGGAGAAAAGTAAATAACACTGACTCCATTATAAAACCGGAACATGATATAGATATACTTAATGACTACATAAGGTATTGTGTAAGATTTATAAAGCTCAAGCTCAAAAGATAAAGATGTGTTTTGCCCTCATTCTATACATAAAAATGCATCCTTTAAATTAGCTGAAGTTTATGAAGAGAGTTTATTGATCTCTTAGATATTTAAAAGAATGTAATAGATTATAGCAAGTTTAGACCTTTACATTCAGATTTAATTTAAGCAGTTTTATTTTTTACAAGAAAAAAAATAATTAAAATTTTAAAACAGTTTTAAAATCACTGTTTTTTATGTACTGTGATTCATTCAGTCTAGTTACTCACGCAAGTCAACTCTATTACGCAAGTAGAAACAAATTCTGTCTAATCTCTCTATATTCAACAAGCAAAATATCAAATTCTGCACTACTTTCTTGCTAGTACTTTCTGAGTCTTGCAGCAATTCAGTTATGCTGAAATGATTTCTCAAAATTGAAGACTGTATCTTCAGTTTATTTTTCTTCATCTAATTCCAGAAGAATAATTTTTTGCACTGCATTTGTGTACTGCTGTCTGAAGGAAATGCCTCAAGATATTTCAAGAATTATATTTCTTAGTTCAGTATAAGGAATTATAGTGGGCCCAGTTTATTCAGTTGGACTCAATCGAACTAGTAGTGTGAGTAAATTCATCAGTTTGACTAGGGACTGCACATCCAGCCCTGAATATACACAATCTAAATCACTCTAAATGCTAAAACATTATTTATAAATATAGCATATAAGAGGTCAGTTACAAACATATGGCTCATGCACTTTTAAATAAATGTTTTCACATTTAGAGTACGCTCTCTTATGAATTTAGTAGATTCAAGTTAGTGATTTACGGCAAATTAATATTTAATTAAAAAAGTCAGTCACATGTTAATCCAAACTGAGTGTTTTTGTAATACTTAGTTGTTTTCAGATCATTTAGCACAGCAAGATGAGGGAGAAAGTATATGAAAAAGAATTTGCCAACACCATTTTTAATCACGATGAAGGTATTTGAGTAGGGTTCTCCTCTTACCCTGGTGCAAAACTGGTGTAACTGCATAGATTCAAATGGAATTATTCCCAAGTTTCACAAGTGTAAGTAGGAAGAAAATCAAGCCCTTTATCTGGAGGAATATTGCAGAAGGAATTATGTATTTATTTCTTGGAGAAATATGGCCCTTTGTAAAAGCACTAAAACTAATCAGTATAAAAGAACACGTCTCACTATTTTATTGTAATGGAAAGATTCTGTCTCAGGATCCAAACAGCAATCTATAGGAGTTTTAGGTGTGCAATGAATGAAGGATTGTCATTATAGGTATCTGAGCTCAAAAAGACTTAGTATTAACAGCATGTGCTGCTCAAAAAGCTAAACTAGACACCAACACTAGACACTGCTAATTTCAAAACAAATATACTGGAAACATAATTATTTCAATATTTAATTCAAAACATAAGCATCGCTACTGCCCATTATTTAAAAATAATCTATCATACAAAAAGCAATAAATATGTGCATGTTGTAAATATATCATCTTCCCCAAGATGTTTTGACATGACATACTGTGTCATATTGATTGCATACAAGCAATTGTTATTTATTGTGCATCATGAACTATTACATTTTATCACATTGGTCTATGATTTTATTATAAATTACATGACAAAATGCTGCATATATGATGTCATACATGACAGTATCATAACTGAAATAAAATATCACTGTCAAATAAATCAGGAGCCGATGTTGATGTTTCCCTGGGTATTGAATAACAACTCAAATTAGATTCATATAGCATGACATATTTATTGTACAGTATGCTTTCAATAAGATGAAAGCTATAGAATCAACTCATATTGCTTTTGGTTGTTAAATGGATTCAAGTTACTGAATTGACAATTTGTATCATAATTTTGAACTCCCTTCCTGTGAAATCCATTGGTTATCTTTTTCAAAATATTTAACAACGACAGAACTTAGGTGTCTCATGGGTCTATGCATATTCTTTGCCAGTAGTTTCTTTATAACACTGTGTTTGCTATTTCTCAGTGAAAAGTGAGACTGAAGCTTTCAAGGAGACAGTTCATTAAACCAGAAAGACATTAGGTCTTATAAACTTGTCAGACAGTTGCAATATTTTCTTTTCAATCTCACTCATACCCCAAATACAATTTCTAGCTATGGAACAGCAATTGGTTCTGATCCTACAATGTAGAACAAATGTAATTAAGTGATGTACATTCTAAATAAGGGAAATGGTTTAGTCTCTTGACATTTCAAACCAGAAATTCAATCACAAGAACAGTGAAGCAGAGCCATTTTCCCCCTCTTGAGTTTGGAAGTTATATTTCATTAGCCTGGCTGATATTTTGGCACTATTC
Organism: Malaclemys terrapin pileata; assembly: GCF_027887155.1. Classification (NCBI taxonomy): domain Eukaryota; kingdom Metazoa; phylum Chordata; order Testudines; family Emydidae; genus Malaclemys; species Malaclemys terrapin. Next base: position 30,662,246 of record NC_071506.1, read on the forward strand.
TGTCAGTCTGGTAGATTACTTAAACAAGGATCCAGCATATATTTATGCTGGATAAGAATGTCATCATTCACTTTACCTTATCTCATCTACTGAGGGACTTTTAGTTTATTGTGATTAGATTAAATTGTAAATTTGCAAGCCATTTGCAACTTGTGCTGTGGGCAAATGAATGCCAACTATGATTCTGTGAAGTTGAGACACAATTAAAATACGTATATAGCCAGGCTAATTAAAACACAAAATGAATTGTTTGGTTGCAGCCATAACCCATCAATGTTATATTCTAAAGATAATCAAACTGAGCAAACGGCCAGTCTGCTTTAAGTGCGAAAAGGAGCCAAGGATCTTTGGTATCAAGGCCAGCATGGGGTCCAGAAGGTGTTGGGCAGTCTGTATCAAGAATCTCTTTGATTTAGAAGAGGTTTCCATGCTCTGTTCCAGGATTTCCTGGACTTGTAGGGAGCAGTCTCTGTCCATAGGATTCAATGTATATCTACACCAGCATTTCTCAAATGCAGTCACCATAGCCTCATGCAGCCACCAGGGACTTTTTTTGCAGCCATGGTCTCCTGGGGTGTGATTGGGTGGGGGGAGAAGTGGCCCCTCCCCCGCCCTGGTGCTCCTGGATGCACAGCCTGGGTGTTGGTTGCTCGGGCTTCCAACAAAGGTTGGGTAGCCAGTGAGTTCCACATCTTTCCAGAGGCAGTGGGGCTTAGGATTTGGGCTTCAGCCCGGTGGTGGTGGGGAGGCAGGCTCTGGTCGTAAGGCTTTGGGCTCCCCCCCTGCCCATTGCCCCTGGCCCCTGCTGCCTTCCCCAATCACCCATCCAGGGCTTAATTTGTCCCTAGAGTTCCCAGGGCTGAGTCAGTCTGCTGTGAAAAGTGGAACTTGTATGTTTGTTAATACCACTTTTCACAGCAGACTTCCTAGTTTGCAATAAATAAATTACAATGATTTGGCCATGTATACTGTATGTGCATATTTACTTGTTTTTCCTAAAGCTAATTAAGTATTTTAGGAAAAAGTGTGAGAGCAGCCACCAGCAAGACTTGGTGACCGCATTCGGAGGCCACCAAATAATTTGTCCTGAGAACCCCTGATCTATACTGTAATTAGACACCCCCCGCTGGTCCGTGCCAGCTGACTTGGCCTCACAGGTCTCTAGCTAAGGGGCTCTTTAAATGCAGTGTAGATGTTGCAGCCTGAGTTCTGGGACCCTCCTACCTTGCAAAGATCTAGAGCCCAGGCTCCAACCTGAGCCTGAACATCTACACTGCAAATAAACAGCCCCTTAGCCTAAGCCCATTATCCAGAGTCAGCTGGCATGGCCCAGACATGGGTTTTTAATTGCAGTGTAGACATATCCTCAGTCAGCCAACAGTTATGCCATCAGATGCAGTGACTGAGTCTGGATTCAGGATTTGGCCATGGTGTGGTAAATCAGGTCCAGGTAATCTGTGAGCTGGATCAGAGGCTGATGGATATCTGTAATTGCTCTATCAGCAAAATCTGCTTTAGCCAGTAAGGAGCTACAAGAATGAGCATGGCTTTGTTTCTTTTGACCTTGGAAATTACCCCAGGAATCAGGGGAATTAGGGGAAAAGTGTAGATCAGGCCTCTTCCACAGCAGAAGGAAGGCATCCTGAAACTATTCTAGAGTCTAGATCCTAGGTTCATATCACTTCTGGGACAAACATTCTGACACTTGGTGTTTTCCTTGGTGGCAAAAAAGTCTATTATGGGAGACTACCAATTCTGAATATTATTTCTATCATGTATCTATGAAAGACCATTTGTGATTGGTGCTGGATCGTCTGTTCAAGAAATCTGAGCCTGTTGCTGGTTCCTGGGAGATGGAGGGACATGCGATTACCCCATTCTGATGGTAGTGGTTCAGAATTTGATGACCTACAGGCAGAGGGTTAAAAGTAGATCCCCTTTGTTTGTGTTGTGTTTATCTGCTGCATTGTCTGTGAAGATTTGCACAACCACATTTTGGAGGACATCCAGGCCAGCCTGGTGTCTCTGGCTCTCGGACATTTATAAATAATCCCAGGTTGTCTGAGAACCAAGTTTCTTGAATTTGTAAGTGCTCCAAATGCTTCCCCCATCCTGTCCCTGATGCATCCATAATCAGTGTCTGTTTTGTGAATGGGACTGAAAAGGGTACCCCTTTCTGTGTGTGTTTGTGGAGTACAACCTACAAGCAAATTCTGCAATGACATGATATGGCACTGAGACCTTCCTGTCTATCTAGTGTCTCATTGAGCAATAGACTGACTAAGCCAGAGATGAATGGGCGGCAGGTGAAGTCTAGCTGGCTTCTCATGTGTCATTCCTGTCTTAGCAGAGAACTTAGATGCCCTGACCATGGAGTAATGGTGCTTCTTCTCCTCCTTATAGGACAGTGTCTCTCAATGTATTGAGCTCCTCTCAGATGTGACTTTCAGTCTTGCCCTTGTATTGAGGCACTGGTTTTGGCTCCGATGATGATATTGTTGGTGCTGGAGGCACTGATGCCAAATCTGTTGATACTGCAGCTGGTAATGTGTTTGCTGGCACTGGTGTCGATGTAACAGTGACTGATGCTGAAAGCCCCAGTGCTGAGGTAGTCGTTGTTGACGTGGCTTGTACTAATTTCGACAGTGCTCTCTTCCCTGCCTTCCTGTCACTACTGAACCCTGGGGCCTCCTCAAGAAAGCACAAGCTGATGATAATCCTTTCAGTTATTTGGAAGTGGTCATCTCCTCTGGGTCTGAGCTGATGCACATCAGTTACTTGAGTGCATGTAGCTTCAGCCACACATTACTCACCTTGCAAGTCCTTGAAGAGAACATTTTGCGCACCAAACACTTAGGAGGGATGTGCTTCTTTTCTACATAAAACAGGCAGGGAGTATGCCCATTGACAGGGGGATTAGTCTATTGCAGCTTGAGCAGGGTATTACAGGGCAGCTGGCCCCTTTAAATCAAGCATGTCCAAGTCTCTTGTGCTGGAACAGGTGTTTCCTGTTTGACCAATTAAGAAGGTGGGACAGCACTTGGGGCTGTAAGAGCCAGACTATCAATAAGGAAGCAGGAGCAGGAAGTTCCATGGGAGAGGCTGTCAGAATCCCCTGGGAGGGGAGGCAGTGGGAAGTTGCTGGGAAAAATGGCTCCAGGGAGAAAGCCATGAGAGGCAGTGCTTAGTGAAAAGAGCACAAAGTAGTTCTGCAATAGCCCTGAAGCAGGAGGGACTGAGAAAGGCAGAGACAAAGCTGAAAAGCTGTAGCCCAGGGTGAGCTGAGGGCACCCAGGGTGGGATGAAGAACTGTTTTTGTGTTTGTTTGCTTACATTTGGGAAATAAAATTGTGCCTAGAGAAAGACTTGGTTGGTCCTTCATAAGCTGGGGGCAAGCCAGAGCCTTACACAGGGTTTAGACCCTGAGGGTTTAGAGGCCAAAATGACAGTTAGCCTGAGGCTCCTCAGCGCAGTGTACAAAACTTCTTTCTTTTTGGGTCCAAATTAAGGAAAATAGAGGGTAAGAAGGATGAAGATAGATTATCTTCACCAAGCAATCCAAGAAAAGGATGAGTTTGAAGCTTAGTAGGACTAGCAGGCCAGACACTTGCTGGATTCTCTCTTGCAGCCCCAGGGGAATGAAGGGAACTGAGAGACGATTGCAACCACTCCACACTTTATGACCTTGCATGGCAGCATGAAGAAGAATAGGGCGCATGTGTGATCTTGGCAGAAACTGCTATTAAAAAAAAATCTGGTCTCGTGCATAAGGTGAATGAAGACCTACAGTAGGATCGACACTGACACATAGAGAAATATACCTCATTTTTTTTCTCCAGAAAAACATTGTGCAAGTTAAATAAACAAATAAAATAGTTTTGGTGAGGTGTTTGGGTTTTATTAACATAATAACACTATTTCTTGATTTCCTGTATCCCTCCTCTTTTCAAAGAAGGGTGTTTTATTCTCAACAGATTATCTTTACAGAGTGCTGAAGAGAAAATGGAAAAAAACATGTATAACACCACCAAAAAAACCCTAACCCTAAATAGAATCCCATGTGTAAGTGGGTTTAGCTCTCTAGCTGAACTACAAACTTCAGGTCCAAGTCCAAGTAAATAAAAGTCCAAACTAAAGTCACAATAAACAGAAGTCCAACTAGCTATTCTTACCTAATTGATCTTTCTCTGGGTTGTGGGCTGAATGAATCTTCCAACTCTTCTCCCTCCTTCAGAATCTAAGAGCCACCTCCAGAGCCATAGTCAGAGCTGCAGGGGCACTCCATTCTTAATTCCTATACAATGAAGAGTTGGACCATTGACTCTTCCTGTTTCTCTTTTCCCAGGTCTACTTCCTTCGCTGTGGAGTCAGCATTCGAGGGGGGCAGCACATGGAAACCCCCTGCTTCCCTCAAGGGCCACAGGGACATGTCGGCTGCTTTCAGGAGCAGCAAGAGACCAGGGTAAGCAGGGAGCCTCAGGACTTTTAGCACCTAAAATCTTCCAGTTTGGCATCAGTAGCCTCTGGGAGATAGGGCCTAATTCCAGAGACTCCCGGCGAAACCGGGAGGGTTGGCAACCGTAATTGAGACTAGGTTGACAAGGAGAATGGGACTCGACAAGGAGCAAGGGGTGTAGAAGAGGCAGGATCGGGGTAAGAACAGACACAAACTGGAGGGGGGGGGACAGGAGGTGTCAAGTTTGGAGGAAAATAGGCAGAGGAGTCTGTGTGCACTAGAGAACACTCCCCTCCAGAGCCTGGAATGGAACCCAATATTCCCATGTCTCACCATCTGTGATGCTCTATGATTGAATATGACATTTATATCATTGATATTGCCACTGTTTTACAATTGCAACAGATGTTGTAGAAAGTGTAAGGTGTCAATGGGACAAGTTATGATTTGCTAAGTATGATTATCTTGTTTATATGTATGTATCATTTTTTATCTGAAGTTATAAATATTGGCCATGTACTGGCATCATACATATGTGCTGTATTCCTGGGTAACACCCACCAGATAAAATGTATATTGAGGCCACACAGCTATGTATTGATGGCCCATCAAAGACACTTAGGTCTCAGAATGGGCCATAGAAAATAAACAATAACCCCAATTAGCTCTTCTTCTGGACACCTCAGTAAGAATATGAACAATGGCTACCCACTGTGAGTAATCAAGCCAAGTAAGCACATGTGATATGCTCATGTCATCCTGGATTCCATCCTGAGCCAGTAACTTTCCACAAACTGGAAAGTTTTGTTTTGGGACAGTAAATTTCCAAGCACATGGCAGAGGATATAAAAGACCCCTGACATATCTCTATTTTGCCTCTGGACTGCTTTTTGGAATTTATCAGAGAGACTTTACAAACTAGAAGTCTATTCCATCACTGCTACAAACCTGATATAAGAACTTCACAATTATTTGTATGTATAACCATTATAATCTCTTATTCTTTCTTTTATTATTAAACTTTTAGTTTTGAGTTTCTGAAGGATTGGCATCAGCATGCTTATTGGGTAAGATCTGAGTTATATATTGACCTGGCTAAGTGGGATTAGAAATATGCTATTTTTGATTAAATTGGTTTTCAGTAACCACTCATCATAGAGTCCAGTGGTGGTGAGACAAGGGCTGGAATGCCTAAGAAGACTGCATTTTTTACTTCTTTTTAACCAGTGTGGTGAGACAGAAATTTACTTTTGTTACTGGCTTGGCATAATCTATTGAGAAATTAACTATCAGTTTGGGGTGAGTTTGCCCTATTTCTCAGCAGTTTGTCCTGAATCTGGTATTCTCAGCTGTACCTCACAGTGACACCATCCCTCTGCTGTTACTAAATAGCTGTGAAACCCATTGGCAAAGGATGTGACCCTTTCTCCTCTAGAGCTATTTCATGTAGAATTGCTATCACTTATTTCATTAGATCAATCGGCAGAGGTCTGAGCAGCGGTTCTAGAGCTTCTAACCCTGATGATGAACCGTGGGGGTGTCAATATGATGCCATACTATGGAATATATTTTTTCCCCCAATTTACTTTTATTTTAAACCTTGGAAACTATGTTAAAAGAACCTTAAGGTTAAAAAGTCAAGTACTCAAAAGTTAGGAAATGCCAGAATTAACATTGTTAGTGTGACCTTAATTCAGTCCCCTATGTGTATGCATTATGAAACCATCATTAATTATGTGATCACACAGTATATTTTCCACAGGATCCCTGCCTCAGTCAATGCACAGGTGGGATGCAGAAGGGTGCCAAATTAAGTTTTCACAGACAACCATGAATCTGGCATGTCCTAATTTTCAAGTGCTTAACTTTTCAACCTAAATAACATTTTTGAACATAATTTATTTATGTAAGTGTGATTTACCCCACACAAGGCCTGATGGGGTAAATTAGGCCAATTAACCTATAGGCTGCACCTGGAGGTAAACCAGGGAGTGCTAAGGTCCTAACTTGCTGAAGAAGTATAGCTGGAGGAGGAGCAGGGCCAGATTGATAAAGACAGGAAGCTGGCAACAGAGAGGGAAGTAGCAGCAGTTGTAATCTTCGGGTGGGCTAGAATTCACTTCATTGCCCCTTTCCAGTGCCTAAAAAAACCCAACTCCCATAGAAAAGTAGCTGGAGATCCAGAATTCAGTTTCTAAGGATTTTCATCAAGGATCGCACAGGGTCAGTTTCCTCACATTCAAGTCCCAAAAGGAACTAAATAATTAATTTAATTAAATACCTTTATAAAAATCTTATGATAAAGAAACAAATAATTTATTTTTTACAACATAACATGCCTATTTTATAATCCACACACATTATCTTCAGTTACACATAAATAAAGGAAACACATTAAAATCTGAACAGTTCACTCCCCACAGAAACACAATGAGAAGAAACAGAGTTCCCAAAAGCTTAGGTTGTGTTCACTTGAGTCTCAGTTAGAGTCTTTGATCACCAAATCTATGCAGTCTGCTGAGTCAAAAACAACATCTTCCCTCCAGTTGCTTGTAGGACTCTCCAATTGGAATCCAGGCAGACTCTTCCTCTTCTGTTGAAATCACCGTTAGCCAGTCAGTTAACTGATTAACCAATCACTCGGTTAAGTGTATAGATTTCTAAAAAGCCCTATTACAAGAAAATACACAACTGAGAATAGCAAAATATAAATGACTCTTTCCCTATTACTACATTTAAAGAAAAGTTGGTGAATCGTACTAGTTGAGACAATTTATCTGAAACAGTTTGGCTAAAATTAAAGCAACATTCAAAGTATGCAATTAAAATAGAAGAAATTATTTTTCCCTCCCAGTTTTCCCTTTCTATAATTAACATTGTCTTTGCTTCCTTATTAGAGGGTTAACAATATCACGAACCTGCTGCAAAATGCTTCAGAGTTAGGGAAAATAGCCTGCTTCCTGCTGCTGGGCTCAGCTTCTCCCAACTCACACCAGGGCACATGGCCCTTTGTAAAGCAGCTGTCCTGACTGTTTGCCCTCGTGGAGTCTGATCTCAGCCACGGGGAACCTATTGGAGCATACCCAAAACTACCACTCTCAATTCCAGAAGCTTGCCAGTCCGGGGGGGGCAAAACCAAAGCCCAAGCCCCACTACCCCAGATGGGGAGGCCAAAGCTGAAGCCCAAGAGTTTCGGCCCCGGGTAGTGCGGCTCGGGCTTCAGATCTATCCCTGGGCCCCAGCAAGTCTAAGCCAGCCCTGGTGACCCCATTAAAATAGGGTCGCAACCCACTTTGGGGTCCCAACCAACAGTTTGAGAACTGCTGCTCCGACGCAACTCACTGATACCCCCACAATGGGTGTCTTAATGAGATATTTCCCTATTAGGCACATGGGTTACACCGTCACTTCCTGGGAGTAGGGAGGGGTGTTTGAGGCTGCCGAGTTCAGTAGTCTGCAGTTACTCCATGGGGAGGAGGGAGTTAGAGCTGGCACACCCAGAAAGGGCAGGAATCATAAGCTGTAGGAAGGACTCGAGGGAAAGCACACCACAGTTGCCACATGTAAGGTCCCTGGACTTGAACCCGGAATGGTGGGTGAGCCCAAGTTCCCTTACCAGCAACTGGGGAAGTGGTACCATCAGAACAGTGCATGAGAAGAGTGCCAGATCCCATTGATATGGAAGGATTTACATACTCTGGATAGGGGAAATATGTAGTGACCTGGGCAGTGGGCCAAGTCACAAAGAAGGAGCATCCTGAGTTGTAGAGATAGACAGACAGAGAGCAGTGTCAAGGCATGCAGTGAGCAGCAGAAGGGGGCATCAGATCTGAGTTAAGCTAATCCCCAGATGTGGCCACAAGTTTATCTGAAGTGTTAATGATACACTGAACACACATGAATGATTTCAGTTGTTTTATACTGCAGATAACATAGCAGAGCCTTAATCTGAGTGGATAAACTCTCGTACTGCAGAGCATAAGTCAACCTCTAACTATTGAGAGTTGGGGGAATAACTGTCTATTGCACAGTTATCTATTCATTCCTTTGAAATATCTGGCTCAAGCCATTTTTGGTAATAGGATACTGAACTAGATGGAATACTGCTCTGTTTCAATATGGCAATTTGTGAATTATTATTCCTCCCTATTGTGATGTTTAAAGCTGTATATTACAGTACCAGAGCCAATATGTAAGACTTTTGCTCTATTATTATTACAATTCTTCACAATAAAACACCAAATGCAATGTCACAATTAAGGATAGAAAACCATTCTGGATAAATATTATAACTGATCTAAACCCTCTCTCAGAATATGAAATAAAGGCAAACCAAATCAGACATTTAAAAATATTCAGTTGCACTCCAAAGCTGCCATCTGGGGCTGGAAGTGGAAGTGCTAGAAATTCCACACCAAAGACTGATCTCACCAGGGCTAGATCCATAAAGGAGATTTGAACTCAGCACTGCAATGTCTAACATTAAACCATAGACCTGAGTGAGGCACCGCGACTCCCAATACAAGGCATGGGGAGAGTTAGAAGCCTAACAATAGGACCCGCAAAACACAGAACACTGAGTGGGAAGCTGCCTAGGCCAGCCAATAGGAAATGATGAGGAGAGGGATCTGGCTGAAGTTCTGCCCCCTCAAAGAGTATTTGGCACTTAGGTGCCGCCCTCTGGCTTGGAGTTATCTCCACTCTGGATTTAGAGCCATAAACCTAATCCTAGGTTTGGGCATATAAACCAGGCCAGTCCTTTCTTGCAAAAAAACAAGAAAGGAGCTGTGGTGTTGGTGCCCCCCCCCCCCCTTTACCTGTTAGCCCAATGTTTACAGCACTCACCTGTGATGCGGGAGACACAAGCTCCAATCTCTGTTCCAAAAGTGGAACAGCTTCAGGAAAAGAGACAGAGAGACCCACCCCAAAATACCATATGGCCCAGTGCTCAGGGGACTTGCATGGAAAACAATAGAACTGATTCAAGTCTCTGCTCCATATCAGGCTGAATGGAGATTTAACCTCGGTCTCCCACATCCTGCGTTTACCAGTGGGCTGTAGGGTAAACAAGGACCTGCATTACCAGCTCTGCTGTTCTGTGCAGGGTCCAATCTGGTAGGCAGCCTCTGAACACCCATCCCAGATTAGGCCCTGCAAGCAGGATAGGTGAAGGAATGTCTAGTTTGAGGATCCTGCCAAGGCTCAGGTGTGAGCTGGGCATCAGAACTCAGGCAGCTGTGTGTATCCCCACTGGCAGAAATCGAAGTGCTATGGAGATTTTACCAACAGAAACTTAGGTGTCTAGAGAATTTAGGCACTGACAGCGCTAGGTGGAAGCTGAGTAGGGATTTTGAGGAGCTACATTTGGATTTAGGCATCTAAAGTGGCAGCTAGGCACCATAATCTCTTCAGCTCAAAGGGTCTGATTCTCCAATGCTCTTAACCTTGAGAGGAAATCCTATTCCTGTTGAAGTCAATGGGAGTTTGACTTTAATGGGACCAGGATGTCACCCCTTGCATAGTCATTCACACTTGTGCAGAGTGCGTGGAAAGTGGATATAAAATGCTGATAAATCAGAATTACGTTTACCCCAACTTTTCACTCACATTTACCACGTAGAAATAGTTACACAAGATGACAGGTTCATAATATTTCCAGCCTAATCAAAAGCACAAAAAATAAGAAATCTCACGAGAAGTCAATGGGGATATACTGATTTACAGCAGCTGACAATCTGGTTTATGGTCTTTTATATGTTACAAGAAGTGCCTATCACTCTTCTGAGTGATCAATTAATAATAATTGTTAAGACAAACATTTTTAAAAATGAACAAACATGCACTTTTACTGATATGAAACCTACTAGTTCATCACCTGCTTTGTACAGTATAGCATACTGCTCAGACACCTTGGATATCAGAGTGAGAAAAAAGACCTCTTAGGTTATATATTCTTATCTACTACCATAAAGAATTGATCTCTACAGTGAATATCCTGCTATTTACAGCTATAGCAGACACAGCCATGCAAGGATGATCCTATGAACATAGAGCTGCAGGTTATATCATTGCCCTCCATCTTTCCCCAGGTCCATTAAGTATTATGTTTTTTCTTTTCATTGCCTCCTTTTATCTTCTATTCCAAACATTGTCTTTTCTCTGTGTGTTCTTTTTGCGCTGTACTTTGGCAATGGGGCTGAATACTGATGAAACAAAAACTTTTATCCTAAACAGTTATTTTTCAGATACATTTCTCAGGCACAAGACACACAGCCTATGTTGATGTGGAGAGCAGCTGAGTCTTGTTGCCCTATTAACAGTTGATATTTCTTAGATTTCAAGTACCCTGGGTGAACTAGGAATATCACATTTGGGTCAGAATTTCAACAGACAGCAGCTGATAACACTTTGCCCTGTCAACTCTTATTTCTCTCTCTTTGCCTCTCCAATTCCCTGCCGGTACTGTGCTTTCACTGCCTCAATGTTAGCTCTGTCATTCATTGTCACACAAAGCCTTTCCCAGATCCCACTACTTGACTGGTGCCTGATTGGTCTGTCAGCATTTTTTCTTTCACTTCTCAGCCTGACCACGCTGCTTGATTTTCTTTTCAACAGACCCATACATACAATTTGGCAAACTGAACTTTAGTATCCCCTAATTAGCTCTACTTGTCTAGGGCCAGAGGATACCAAATCAGGATATAATGGGTCAAAAGGACATCAGAGGATAGGAACCCTACAGTCTATGGAAGCCACTCTGTGGCTATGCCATGTGAGCAGGGCTTCAGTGCTGGTGGGTGAGGAATAGATGCATGATATGGTTGGAGGTGCACAGGGCCAGGGAGCACTCGTTCTATGCAGCATGATCACCTTGTGACAGGAAACTGCCTACAGAGGAAGTAAATGCAGACAGAAGGGTTAACTTTCACTCTGAAATGACTTCTACCATGGGTGTGGAAGTAGGGTAGTAGCACAGTGGGGCAACAGATGACAAACAGGGCTCCCAATCAGGGCTGCCAGATGTGGCTGCCTGCTACCTAGTGGTGCTTCTCACCTGGGAACATATGACAACTGTGTTATAATCTTTAATTGGCTTATAATTCACATGTGGATGCAATCCAAGATGTGGCATTGATATTAAACATCTATACATTTTAGGTCCTCTTGGAGACTGCCTCTCTCCTCATGTTACACCATGGCACTTCTCAGTGGTGCTCAAACTAGCAGTCCCAGAGGCCTGGTGACAGGATGGTTTTAGTAAAGGGCCCTTAGTTCTGGAACACAGGTCCCTTGGCACTAGTTTACTGCCATTCTAAGAACATTACAAGGACTCTTTACTTCAACAGGCTTCTAACTGAAGGGGATGTTTGGGAAGGGTTTTAAGATCCCTTTATTTCAGAGGGGAGCAGAGAGGAATTAGGATCCTTTTGGGGGCTTTGAATTAACTCTATGAAAGTGAATATATATTAAACCAAGACATTCTATGGAAATTACACTTAGATCTGATAACATTTAATAGAGAGAACTATATGTTTTATAAGATTTTTATAATCACCCTATAGAATTCTACTACACAGATAAAATGTTCTATTATATTCTATAGAATTGTTTAAAAAATTACAAAATTTATCATTTTCCATTGAATGTTATAGGACATTTCCCTGAGATTAATGTAAATAGTAATATTTTACATGTGCTTAGAGATCTACCCATTTAGCACATTTTATCACTCAAACAAAATTATATTTGTTGTAAATATATTCTTTCCATAAGATTCATGTGTTCTATTGGCCACTAGATTTCAGTGTCACTTTTCACTTACTTGGCAATTTGCTTAACATTTTGATACGCTATATATAACAAAACTTTTAAGCCTGGTGACAATTGCAGGAACAGGGAATGGTGATATCTCAGGAAGATGCAAAAATGTGTTTTAATAGCTTTTTGTTGTTGTTGTTTCTGCATTGTTATGTAAATATATTAGGATACCTCTAAAAACCAGTAACGTATCAAGACAAAACATATGCGGTAGCCCAGAGGTGTTTAGGAAAAGAAATAGTAAAACATTTAAAAATGAGGCAAAGTTGCAATCATGAGGTCTATGATGTCCGATTTTATTAGAAAAATAAAAACAAATATGGACCTTAGTTATTTTCACCTCAGTCAACCCAATGTGTCAGAAATTGAATCAAGCTTCTATTGACAATATAAAAAAATCAATTACCATAAAAGTCATCAAGTATATACACAAAGGAGATGAGATATTTTGAATTTGCAGGTGATTAGGGCACCATTATGGCCCACACAGAAGAGTAAAGAGATGTAAGACAATCCCATAATCCTCTCTCCTGACTAACTACATTGCCAGTAGCAATGCGGCAGATGGGGAAAAGGAAGCAGCCTTAACAGAGCCACCACCCCAACTCCTGGGTAGGTGGGTGGGAAGATGGGAGCAGGAAATGGTTGGAGTCTTGTCTCCTCCCTCTTCCCCAACACATCTCACAGCACATCTGTGTCTGGGGCTGCATGCTGCATCACCTATAGGGTTGGCTCAGTATATATTTCCTGTCCACCCTCCAGAGCAGGGAGAGAAACTAGGAGGCAGATTATGATTGAGTCACAAATTGCTTCTTAGGAAACTCATTGGGCAGAACAAGAATGTATTGCCCCATAAAAAGGCATGTGGCAAGGGGATTTATTTGTTTTAGTTTAAAAGAGTAGATACTGTCTAAAATGATCTGTAATGCCCAGGTAAGGTTCTTTTTCAACAAACACAGGGGACTGCTGTGATGGACTCTAATACTGATTTCATGCAGTATTTCATGGTTAATGTGCAAAAACGAATGCCTAAAAATAGGCCATTCAATCTAGATTTAGGCTCCTAAATAAGTTTGGCTTGACTTTCCAAATTGCTGAGCACACTCTTCTCCCGCTGGCATTACTAAGCAAGAAGAAAGGACACAGTTTCTGAAAAGAGCAAACTCTTTAAGAATCCATTAGCCATGCAACAATTTTGGAAGAACACGTAAAATCGCAAATGTTCTATCAATTGGTGAGATGTCACTAAATGCAAAGATATTTTCTCAGTTCTTTTTTCTTTTGTCCTGAAACAGGTTATCATGCTGTGAAAGACAGAAGTTCATTCAGCTTTAATTCATTCAACATTCTAATGGTAACTTATAGATCAGCTGATGAAAATTCTCCACTAAAGAGATTGCAATTACACAGACTGTGTCCTTCACACATATGGTAGAACATGAACAATTTCTTATAATAAGACAATTGACCCCACTCTGATGCTATAGGTTATTTTGTATTAAAACCACTAACATCACTAAAGTAAAAAAGGAATAGGACCCTTACCAGCACAATGCCAAGAGTTGTTGCTCAGCAAGATGTCTTCCATTAATTTCTGACAAAATCAGAGGGGTTTAAGCAGGTTTTAAAATGCCAGGGCAGATTACAATGTTGCTATTAATAGTGGCACTTATTTTCCCAAAGAAAAAAAGAAACCTGAATAAGAGCCAATTTTATGTGAAGCAGCAACCTGGGACTTCTCCATGTGTCAGGTCTCATTCATTTTAGTAATGCAGTGTCAGCATACTGCTGATGTTCACAACAGAACTATCACAGCTGGTGTGTTTTTAAAATAGAACTGGCAAATTTTGTTTCACCTGAAGTGAATTTGAGTGGCACTGTACCTTATGGGAAAGCTTTAAAAGTTGATCTAGACTAAGGAAGATTGGATTAGCCCAAGAGAAGTAATAGTCAGTTTTATATCTAACCAAAGGCCTGACCCAGAGAGATGCTGAGTTCTTCCTGCAAGGTCCTGAATGCCTCAACTCTTATTGGCTTCAGTAATATAAACAAAGACAAGATACTTCAAAGTCAAGTTTTCTCCCCTCTTCCTCTCTTTCCCCTCTGTTCTGTTAACTTTCAGGGCCAAATTCTGATCACCTGACTCATAAGAGGGGGGAAGGATAGCCTGCTAAACCCAGGGTTGTGAGTTCAATCCTTGAGGGGGCCATTTAGGGATTTGGGGATTGGTCCGGAAAAAGCTCTCTGGAGTGTGAATGATTTATTCCAAGACCCCCACCCTCCACCCAGGGCTGGCTCCAGGCACCAGCTTAACAAGCAGGTGCTTGGGGCGGCTAAGGGAGAGGGGCAGCACCTGCGGCAATTCAGGGGCGGCAGGTCCCTCACTCCCTCTAGGAGCGAAGGACCTCCCGCTGAACTGCCACCGCCAATCGCGGCTTTTTTTTTTTTTTTTTTTTTTTGCTTGGGGCAGCAGAAATGCTGGAGCTGGCCCTGCCCCCACCAGAGGGGGAAATGCTGAGCATGGTGAAGTGAAGAAGGTGACAGTGATGATTATGGAGCAGGACCCTTCTCTGATGGACCAAAAACCTGTCATGGTGGAGAGGCTTGCATGTGCTACAGACCCTCAGAGCTATATCATCCAGAGATTTTATACTCCTGGTAGGGCCTCCCTTGGCGAGCAGATCTGAGATGAGGCTCCTGACTAACCATGATCCAAACTTCAAAAGACTCCAGTGGTGGATTGGGCAGCTCTAGAGGACCTTCTCGTACTCTGCGATTGTGAAGGCAAATAAGGGCTGCAGTAGGAGGGATGCCCCTGATTGTCTTGGATCAGGGTTTTCCTCCTGTCAAGTTTCATGTGCTTACCGCCTGTGCACTGGTTTCTCCATGTTAAAAGATTTCATGTGCAGGCCTCTGCCAAAGGGTTCACACCTATACGAAGTCCTGCTGCGATGGACAAGTGGTGGGGAAGACAGGAGCAGTGATCTCTGGGAATCTTTAGTCACAAGTCTGCACGCAGGCGGCAGCCGTGCGATGGTCATTTTGTGCTTGGTTGAGACAGACGTGCATTCTGACAGCAGTGGCTGTGACTGAGCAGGCCTTTTCATGATTCCCTCTGTTCGCCCCAGATGGAGAGGGGTCTAGAAAAGGTGCCCCAAACTCAGTCTGTCTCATACTCTTCCAACTAGATGGCCATATCCAGTGGGATCACTCAACTCCGCGGACGAAACAAGAGATATAAGATAATGAATTTCTCCACCTGGAATGTCCGCACCCTTATGGACTCTCAGCACAGTGAATACCCAGAAAGAAGAACTGCCATAATTGCCAGAGAACTGGCAAGACTCAACATTGACATCACAGCTCTTAGTGCGACCCGCTGGGCCGATGATGGCCAATGAAAAGGGGATGGAGGTGGCTACACCTTCTTTTGGAAAGGAAAGCCACCTGAAGAGAGACGCATTCACAGGATTGACTTAGCCATCAAAAAATAAGACTGTCAGTCAGCTTTTGGAGCTTCCCTTGGGGATCAATGAGCCTCTCATGACTCTTCAGCTCAAGCTTAGCAACAACCAATATGCCACATCATCAGCGCATATGCCCCAACACTTAATGATGAGGAAGACAATAAGGAGCAGTGTTATAGAACTCTTGATGCAGTCCTAACAACCACACCTAAGGCAGACAAATTCATCCTCCTGGGAGATTTTGATGCCAGAGTCGGATGAGATTCTCAACTCTGGAGAGGCACAATAGTCAAAGAAGGGGTGGGAAATGTAAACCCCGATGTTATTCTCCTCCTCCGCAAATGTGTGGAGCATGATCTGTTCATCACAAATACCATCTTTAGACAGAGTAACATGTTTAAGACCACCTGAAAACATCCTCAGTCCAAAACTGGCACCTTCTTGACTATGTTATAGTCAGAGCCCGAGACTATACTGACATCCATATAACACAAGCTATAAGAGATACTGATCACTGTTGGACAGACCATTGATTAGTAAGATCAGTCATGTACCTGCAGCTTGCTCCAACACACCGCAAACACCCAAAGACTAAGCGAAAGCAGTACAATGTCAAAGCACTTCAAGACCAAGCCAGCTGCAATATGTTCCAGCAACATCTGTCTGAGAATCTCTCTAACCTGCCTGACAACATCATTGACATTCAAGAGCACTGGGATCAACTTAAAAACATCATTCACAATGCATGTGCTGAAACCATATGATATTCCACTCATTGGCACCAAGTCTGGTTTGACGAAAACAACAAGAAAATCCTACTATTAATTCAATAGAAAAGAAATGCATTTTGTAACTGGCAAAATGATTCCTCTAACAAACGAAAACAGGAGGCTTAGCACCTGCTTAAAGCCAAAGTCCAAAGGAGGCTATGTGACATCAAAAACAAGTGGTGGCAAGAGAAAGCATCTGAGGGTTTGGTAGTCCAGGATGACATGAGAAGCTTCTTTCAAGCAACAAAATGTATATATGGGCCAAGCTCCAAAGACCCAACCCCCTTATGTTTTCAGGATGGCACCACCTTCCTCAAGGACAATATATATATATATATATATATATTTTTTTTAAATTAATGGAGATATCATGTTGCCTAGAACTGGAAGGGACCTTGAGAGGTCATCAAGTCCAGCCCCCTGCCTTCACTAAGATCCCTAAGTGGGTCCCTCAAGGATTGAACTCACAACCCTGGGTTTAGTAGGCTAATGCTCAAACCACTGAGCTATCCCACCCCACAATGGACAATGTAGCCCATTAAACAACTCTGGAAGGAGCACTTTGAGCGCCTGCTAAACCATGAATCCATGGTCTCTGAAGATACCATTGAGTTTATTCCACAATGCTCAGCAATGGAACACCTTCCCCATCTTTTGAGGAAGTCTGGTATGCTATCACTCAGACAAAAAATCACAAGGCACCAGGCCCAGGTGGCATCCCAGCCCAGGTTTTTAAAGCTGGTAGAACAATGCTCCAGCACAAACGTTGCCAACTCCTCAACAAAATATGGACCTGCAAAGAAATTCCACCTGACTTTAAGAACGCTAACATTGTTACAATATTCAAGAATGGGGACAAATCTTTGTGCGGGAACTATAGAGGTATTGGTCTCCACTCCATCGCAGGAAAGATTTTTTCCTGGATCCTACTAAACTATCTCCTCCCCCTTGCTGAGGAACTCTTTCCCGAATCACATCGTGACTTCAAGCCATCTCGAGGCATAACTGACATGATCTTTGTTGCACGACAGATTCAGGAGAAGTGCAGAGAGCCACACCAGGAACTGTTCATTCATTCATCAACCCAACCAAGGCCTTCGACTCTATCAATTGTGATGCCCTATGGAAGGTGCTGTGTAGGTTTGGCTGTCCACATAAATTCATTTCCAGCATCAGACTACTCCATGATGGGATGACTGTCACCATTTTGTGCAATGGCTCAGAGACTGAACCATTCACCATTCACACTGGTGTCAAGCAGGGTTGTGTTATTGCTCCAACACTCTTCTCCTTTTACCTTGCGGTGATCCTGATTTTCATCCGCGACTGCCTTCCTGACAGAATCGGGATTGAGTATCGTATGGATGGCCAAGTCTTCAATCTCCGATGCCTCCAAACAAAATCTAAGATAACAAGAATTGGCATCAGTGACCTTCAGTATGAAGATGACTGTGTCATGCTTGCACACACAGAGTCCGATCTGCAAAGTACCCTAACTCTTTTTCAGATGACTATCATAGCCTGGGTCTCTATCTCTAACATCAGGAAAACCAAGGTACTCTATCAGCCCTCACCTGCACAAACTACTCTTCGTACTCCACAAATCACAATCAGCAGAGAACCCCTGGAAAATATGGACCATTTTCCGTACCTTGGCAGCCACCTTTGCCAAACAGCCAGCATTGACACAGAAATTGAATACAGGATCTGTTGTGCCAGCACATCTTTTGGAAGACTACTCAAACAAGTCTTCAATGATAGGGATCTACAAACAGGTGCCAAGATCCTGATTTACAAGGCAGTTGTCATCCCCACCCTTCTCTATGGGTGTGAGACCTGGGTAACCTACAGATGTCATCTAAAGTGGCTAAAGTGGTTCCAGCAGCGCTGCGTCAGGAGGATTCTCAGGATCAGCTGGGAAGACTGACACACTAATCTCCGCATTCTCTCTGCAGCCAACATCAGCAGTATAGAAGCACAGGTCATGAAACACCAATTCTGCTGGGCTGGCCACTGTACATATACCTGAAACTCACCTCCCTAAGCAACTACTCTTCTCTTAATTAAGTCAGGGAAGAAGGGCTTTCGGAGTGTTTCAAAGACATACTGAAAGTACATCTTAAAAAGGGAGGCATCAACCCAACAAACTGGGAGGACTTGGCGTGGAACAGAACACAGTGGCACCACACCATACAGCAAGTCACAGCTCACTTTGAGGAGAACAGTTGCGCTCATGAGACAGAGAAGTGACAAAGGAGGAAAAAAGGGCACAACACTCCAGTCAACAACTACGTCTCCTCCAAGATTACACCTGTCACTTCTGTGGCAGGACAAGAATTATGCTCCTCAGCCACTTAAAAACTCACCAATGAACCCCCTTGGCAGACATAATCCTCGTATCGAGGAATAGGTGAAGAAGAAGAGGTAGCATGACCCTTTAATTTACATGGATGAGGAAACAGAAGAAACTTGTGATATTAGCATCTATACACATAGCGGTAGCTATTCTTCTGTTTTGTAATTCATTTCTAATATAATGTTTACATTTCGATTTTCTACAGATTAAGTTATAGATGTACATGGCGGTCTGTTGGTCAAATACAATTATCGGTAGTGATCCTCAGCATGTGTAAATTGGCAGAGTTCCAGGATCTAGCCCTTTATTATTAATAGCAGTATTGCATCCAAAAGTTGTAGATATTACATCACAGATAGAATCAGTTGCTACAGTGAAGAGCTTAATTTCCAATTTTTGATACAACAAAAGAAGTATTGTCAGTAGCTATTGACGTCGTGCTCTGCTCTTGTTCGATGATGATAACAGTCAGCTGCATGCATTTTCTCTCTGTGTGCTGCCCCAGCTCTGCGCAGATAGCTGACACAGCAAACCCCGAGAGACCCCCCCAAAGACCACAGACTCTAGTAAGGTACGAAGGAACCTGAGCCAGGTTTATTGTCAAACGAAGCACAGTAATAGTTTCCTGTAGAGTCCACAAGACATGCTACGAATTTGTGCCCCCTGGCAATGAACTGGCTCAGTCAGTGGTGGGACTTTCCACTGCCCCCTAGGCCAGACGAAGATGCGCACTCCGGGACCTACTTTTATACAGTTACAGGACAGATTACTCATCCCTACTGATGTATTGAGGTACAGCCCTTTGGCTCATTAGGGTGCTGTCTTCCCGTTTGATCATGTTGTTTCAAACAATCAGATCTATCCATCATGCTGTCCTTTTGACGCTGTCTTTAAGATGCACCTGCCTGTTCCTTGTTATGTCTGTGGAGTGTCCTTGTATTGGGATTCCAGGTGCCATCTTGGCACAAGTTCCTCTTATTAGCACTTATATGTGAATGCACCTGCTTCTAACAACCCTCTTCTCGCCAACTCCTGCGAGTGAGGCCTGCCTCTGGCTCACAGCCCAGCTTTTGCTTAGCAATGCCTAGAAGTACTTGGTTCAGGCTTCAGGCCTCAGACTGGGCCTCTGACACAAGAGTTTATGTTTCAGGGCCTCATCTTACTACAACAAGTGGTAGTAACAAAATAGATAGGAAATGGCCCTAGGAAGCACAAGGATTACAGCAATGAGATGAGGTGCTTTGTCTGGTCATTTTATATATTGCATACAAAAAGTTCAGTTAAAAGAATGTCATTTTGGTTGGAATGTCAAGTATTCAAACTTAGGAGGTGCCAGGTTTATGGTTGCCCAAGCAGCCTTAACTCTGCACCAATATGTGTCCATCTTGTGCACTGAATAAAGCAAGGTCCTGTGGGGAAAGAGTTGTTATGGGCACATAGGGAAGAAATGGGCACAAAGGGAAGAAATTGAACAGACAACCCTAAATCTGGCATTTCCAACTTTCAAGTGCTTGTCTTTGAAACATAAATAATATTCTTGAAACTTTTTTAAAGGAAAACAATAACAAGTTATATTATTATGTGTATCTGCAATGACCTCCAATTGCAGATCATCATCAGGTTTTGAACCCTAAATTATCAGCACTACTGCATACCTTACTGCTACTTGGCTACATAAGGCAGTACATGAGAAACTTGCTGATCTCAAAGTGGTGAAGGAGCTATTGGTACCATGTTCTGGGTCAAGGGGTGGTCAGAGGAAGCCTTGTATAGTTGGTTTTCTCCCTCCCCTTGAGACTGGAACTACTGCCCCATATAGTGTCCCCACGGGGGAGATTGGGCCTCACTTGTCTGTCTTCCATCCCCTTCTTTCTGTGGGTGCTCTGACAGCATTCCCAGTGCAGCATATGCTGCTGCTACTGCTTTGGCGGCAATGTGAGCCCAGCTTCTTAGAACCTTCATGCTCAGTGATACTCCCAAAATTATTCTGGGAAGTGCCAGGGAGAGAAGATAAATGGTTATTTTTTAAATAGAATGTCATGGGATAAAGCAAAAGTCTCTCTAGCTCGAGGAGTTTCTTTCTGCTGAATTTCAGAAGTCTGCTGTAAATAATGGAGGCGCCAAGAGTTTCTCCAAATAAATACATAGATAATCTTTTATCAGGAAAAGTGTTAGGCAACCTAAATATGCTGGTCACTATACTAACTCACCCTATAACAAATATTATTGTTTCTTTTTTGTTTTGTTTTGTTCCTGAAATAAATGGGTGTTTGGGAGAGACTTGAATGAGATCTTCTTAGAACTGACACTTTGATACCCCAGGGAATAACACCTTAGCAACAACGTCTTTTGTGTTGGGTTCCAACCAGGATGGATCTTGAAAATATTAAATTACATCTCCTAGCACTCACTGATGTAGCAATACATAAAGAAATCTTATTGTTATTGAAGGATGTTTAAGGCTTCACCTTGATCTTGAAACTTAAATATTAACACAGATTAATTTCATGACATTTTTTCCTGAAAGTAGGGAAAAGGCATCTGAAACACCAGAAACCAAATATACTCTGTTAGATTTACACTGCTTTGATCTTGAAGTAAAATTAGTGCCCCTAGATTCTGAAGAGCACAATTGTAGTCAGAAGTGATTGGTATACCACAATTTACAAGTCACTATTTTGCTAAAAGTGATCCATAATCCAAAGGTAATACATTATTTCCCTGTTCATTATTTTTTAAGAAATGAGGAGATTTGTGCTTAAACATTTTGGAACTTAAGATCTGACCAACACATTTTAATTCCCAAATTATAACTAACAAATTGTGTTATTCAGATATCTAAGCTGTATTCTGAATAGGCCATTTTTTTATAAGGAATATAGATACTCAGTGATCAGATATAATATTTTAATATGACAAAAATCTTTAAATTAAAATAAATGCTACTAACCTTTCATGTGTTGATGAATCCTGTCTAAAATCTCAAACCTCTAGCCAATGAAGCATCATTCTGCTGGTGATTATTCAGCAGGAAAAGAGTCGATCTTTCTTATTGAGCCGAGAAGTGCTTTTACCATGTAAGGTTCCAGTAGACATCAGTGGGGGACATGAAGAACATATTACTCTGCGCGAAATCATGGCCGTACTGAATCAATGATGAAAGTTCAGTTGACTTTCTTAGGGCCAGAATTTCGTCCCGTGTGATTATGGGTGGAAGACTCTGCTTCCAAAAGCCCAATCCACTATGCAATGAAGTCAATGAGAGTCTTGCCAATGATTTCAATGACCATAAGATCATGGAGAGACTCTCATTGAATTCAGTGGTTTTTGGCTCAAGCCCTGAGTGAATATTTTGATATTTTCCCTTTTAGTCAAATATGCATACAAATAATTAGATTGAAATTAAATACCTGTTAAAAGCAAAACTTTACTTTTTAAAAGAAAATATAAATTAATTTAAGATTAACTAGAATATTACCAAGACAGTAATATTGGTCCTGCTAGTGAAGGCAGGGGGCTGAACTCGATGACCTTTCAAGGTCCCTTCCAGTTCTAGGAGATAGGATATCTCCATTAATTTATTTTATTTTATTTTATCTTCCAGAGACTACCAGAAAAGGTAATCTCAGCCTTCTATGGACCACAGCAATCTCTTATCCTTGTGTGGATACTCTGAAAGCTACCAGGCTATTTACTTTTATCATGAAAATCGCGCAATAAAACTATATCTAAAGCTACAGGACCTGAATCTCAAGGTAATGCACATAGATGATACTTAATGGTTGGCCTGAACTTTTTTTCCCATTTGGGAATACTCAGGTAGATGCCTAAATAGCTATAATTAACTTAATTTACATTCAGTGGGCTACAGCTTCTAAAGGTTAATTATCAGATGTACTTTAGAGTATTAATAGCTTGCTACCACCAATTCCTTGCAGCACTATTTTTAAAACACTTATATTACAGCAGTTTAAAACATATTTTCTACATTTCATATCATCACCTTAGCATTTATTTGGAATGTTGCATGTTTACTATTATACATCAGTGGATTACATTCCAGACAAAAGGCTACAAACCAATAAAAAAATAAATAAATCCTACCAACCACATCTGTAGAGATGAGACAATGAAGCATTTTAAAATAATTAATGGAATTTACTAATGAGATCTCATGTGAACATTTTCAGAGCTTAACAGAAAATCTACCTATTCAGAGAATCCTACCTGGAAAAGCAAAATATGAAGAAAGATTAGTGGAAGAGAAAAACAAAGGAAAAAACGAGGAAGAAGAGGAAAAACATCTATATGTCAGGCATCAAACCATAGGATGGCAAGAGTAGAATCCACTTTCAATTTTTTATTCTAATGTGTATTCTGTGTTTGTAATATAGATACTGCATTGACTGGTGCTCTATAAATACTGTACTAGACATAGATTTAACAGATTAGATAGATAAAATACAGTTTTGATTAGATTAAGTAGCTTCTTTGATAGTAAAATGTACATGTTGAAAACTCATCTTGACTTTTTCCATTTTCTATCCATTGGACTGTCATTTTTGGTTACCCATTCTCTTGATTAAATCTGGAAGAATGATTCTGTATTACATACGCACCTATATATATTTAATTATCCTATTGTCTGTACTTTCTAGGGTCCATTTTTTTTTTTTTTTTTTTTTTTTTTGGCAACAGGGTTGAACTTGATTGGCATCAATCATCTAGCTAGTCTGTTATATCAACATACCTGGACTGGTCTTAGTGGAAGGCAATAAATGGTGTACTTAATGAATTCAGATTCCTAGTTTGAATTCCATGCATTTAGGTTTTGTTCTAAAAAAATATTAAAATCAAGAGGAGTCTTTCAATTGACTTCAATGGGCTTTGGCTCAGATGCTTACTAGATCCAATTCACAATTTTCACTCTCAGAACTGAAACTTCTTTCTTGGCTTTATAGAATAAGGAAAGCCTGAAATTTCTCTGCTGTTTAGAAGAGATTTGATATGTAAAGATGTGTATTGTAGACTCTCTGTATAAAACATATAGCCTAAGCATACTGGTGTTGGGCTTGCTTACTCTGTTTAATTCTGTTAATCAAAACATCTTACACATATGGTGCCAAGCCATTCTCCTATTCTGGTGGGATATCTCATTAAAAGATATAATTTGGCCCTTCATTAACATTATTTTAATTTATTCTTCCATGTGTAACCCCTTTGGGGTTTAGAGAGCCACTTTAAATCTTTTTCCTAGGGTGGGAGGAGGAGAGTGAGAAAAAAGGAGGGAAACTCCAGCGGGTGGCGCTGGAGCTCTGAGGGAGAGAGAGCAGCAGCCCGCAGGCCCTCGCAAAGGAAGCAGCAGAGAACCTGCCTGAAGCCTGGGAAGGACAGGGCGGCCGACTGGAGACACCCCAGAACAGGAGCCAGGAGGAGCACTGTGCCAGGGAGGAATCGCCCAGGAAAAACAGGCCGGAGCTGAACCCAGTATCACTGCTGCCCAAAGCTGCATGGGGCTGTGAGTACTGGGACTTGTAACTCTGCACTGGGAACAAGGAGGGAGGTTGCTAAATAGTTAAGTGGGGAGGTGGTCGCTCTGTGTGGCTTTGCAGAGAGCGGCAGAAGAGGGCACTGGAAGAGTTTGTTGGAAAAAAGTTCACTGGCGCCGAAGACGACCAGAAGCACCCAAAACTCACCACTGAACTAAAACTTTGCTCAGGTCTCCTAAACTCTGTGTGCAGACACATTGCTCGGTGTCTGCCCTTTCAGACTGTGCTACCACTGCGCCCATGGGACCTTGGTTTGAATGCATCCCTGTTCTACTGCTCCCCCTATATTTCCCCTTGTTGTATTTCTCCTTTCATCTCTCTGTAAATAAATATTTCCCTTTCTTATATCCATTGTACTTTTCCTGTGGGTGTGTGTGTTCTCTCTGGGGGGGTTGAAACAGGTGCCCCTGGGGTAAAAGAAATTTCTCCTGCTGCATTCCTGCGCGCGCCTTCTCTTGGCCAGAGCTACCTGCAAAGCACACTCCATCTTGGCCACGAGGGCGCTAAAGTTACACATTATGTAGAATTTAAATAAGAGTAGATCTATCACTGCCCTCTGCCATGGAAGATGCTAATATGACTCTTTGCTGGTATTATTACCCTTTGTTTATGGACTTTAATTTTGTCTTCAAGCCAATTCATGGTGCTCATACCCAATCCAAATCTGAATTATTTTTTTTCTGGAAAGCTTACCAAAGGCATCATATCAAATGGTCTAATAAAATCCAGATATTTTATATCTGGTTTATCCTCTTTATCCAGTTAGTTCAAATGCTTGATTATTTAAGAAGGATTTATTCTTTGTCTGGTGCTGGGTGATTACAGATTTACTCTATTTCTTCCATTTTGTGTAATTAATTCAAGTGAAATAATGGGTCTGATTCCACGAGGAAAAGGGCTCTCTCAACTCTAAGTGGAGCTCATTCAGTGTTGAGGGTGCACCACGCTTTGAAGAACTGGACAGCAATTGCCAGAATCACTTCACCTTTTTCTTTTCAAGCTCTGCACAACATTGGAAGGGTTTTTCAGTCTTTTGGCAGAGGTTTTCCCAATTAATCAGGATTTTTTAAAATGTTTGAGTAATAATCCAGGCCCTAATCCTTCAATACGTATGTTCTTGCTTAACTTTAAACATGAGTAGACTCATAGGATACAATTACGTATATGCAAAATTGGTGCCTAAATTAGCCAGTTCCACTCTGGTCCTGCTTTACCTGCATTTTATCAGCAATGAAATTCACAAGGTCTTAGTTATTTTCCTACTGTCTTTAGATATTTTCTCTTCTTCCCCAATTTATGTGATTGACTTAAAAACTACTTTAAAAGTAGATCAATAACTCTGTAATTCCCTTTGATTGTATTCATTAATGGGCTTACTTGCTCATTTTGTTCCCCTCCAACCTTTCTCTGGATGGTACTGTATGAGTCTTTTCCATATGCTGATATTTGCAAACTCACAAGGACTGCAGAATTAAATAACTTCACTGAACCACTGACATAGTGGTACAAATGAATGCTCATGAGCATAGGTCCCTATAAAGTGTATTAGCAAACGTAAGTATTGATGTGGAAATCAATGGAGGCATGTTGAATACTTGCCGAGTAGAGAGCATTTCCAGGGTCAGGCACTGCATGTGTCAGCATTTTCATTCTGGAATAAAGACAGCTAGTTGTGTCACAAAGCCCTGCAGTTCTAAGGGCAGATGAATCCACGGCTGAACACATATTGAATTATGTGTTCGCTGCTACCCAACATTCTCTTTCTGACAGTGCACTAAGAATGTGATGCACTGCCTGAAAATGCTCCAGGAAAACTGATATGGTGTTAATTCTTACATCATAGATTTGACATCTGGGAGAAATGCTGTTCATCCTTCTGGTGAACCTTACTTGACTTTCTTGCTCGGACGAGCTCAACATTTCTACTTTCAGCAAACAATTTTCTTTTAAGATAGAAAGATTATGTATATGTTTCAAATATTTTGTTCTAGTAATAGTTTGAGCAACACTACCAGGTTTTCAATATGGTGAATTTTATTTAAAGAAACCTGAAAGCAGTTTTAGCCATCTTGAAAGTCAATCAGTGTGATTAACTGTGAATATTTTTCAACGGGAAAGTGCCTTTAAATTCTGCTTTGTGGAAAAATTGTTCAAGTAAGCACTACTGCGCCCAGACTGAATAAACCTAAACAAATAACCCAATGTAATATTGTGCATAAAGGGGAGAATTTGTCACGCCTAATGTAATCCTGGAAAGAGTTTTTACTCTTTAAAGTGTATTCCTATGTTGGCTCTTTGAACTTTGTGGCTTGCCCTTTGCCATGAATTGTGAGAGGGACAGGAGAAGTCTGTGCATGGAGCAGTCATATTATTCAACTGAGTTCCATAAAGAGGATCTGTGAACTGTAAAGACATTAATTTCCAAAATGAAGAGCTTAAAACCAAAAGAAACTCGAGAGAGAGAGAGAGAGAGAATGACTTATGACTTTCTTTAGCTAGGGAGTTAAAGAGTATTTAGAGAAATGATTTTGTATGAGCTGGATTATTTTGCTGTTTAAACAGAGAGTAGAAACTAACCATTTTTGTAGGATTTAGATGTATCTGATCACCTGAATATGTACTGCTGCCCTGTGCTATCTGGTAAAAGCTAATGGTTTGTTTGAAGGTTTTGACAGCTGGACCCAGAATAGGAGGAGAGAGACGAAACATATACAAACTGTGTCTGTCCTACCAATTACCTCCATGGGACTGGGGCTACATGGATGTCAGCAGGGCAGCTATCTCAGAGCAGACTGATCTGCCACAGAGTCATTTGATAAATAATACATTATCCCAACACTGACTCTGTGTGGTTGGATTTATTGGACACAGAAAATGTTGAACTTTGTCATTTATATGGGTTCTTTCCATACAGAGCATACAACTGTAAATGAACTAACTTATGGTATTGGTTAAATGTTATATGGTTGTGTTTATTAATATATAAGTGTTAATGTTAAGTAAAAAGTTACTATTCAGCTAAGTACATGTCCTGATGATTTGTTTACTAGGATACTTTCATTTATTGCTGTTCTTCACTTGTCCCTGCAGAGGTGAGTTGGGCAATCAGAAAAGGAATCCTGCTACCTTTAAACATAAAAGTTAACGAGGGTCTATAGTCCTAGATTAGGAACCAGAAAGCTGGGTTACAATAATGTGTCATATTGTAGAAGACCACAACTTTATCCTATGTAGAATAATTTATACTTACTGTACTTCTAATAGTACTTATAAAAATAATGGAGAATACATTTAGGAATGGACACAGAAATCAAGACTTTGATTGGGTAGTATGCAAGGTAAATTGGTATTATAATTTTATTAGTGTGTGAAAAATCAAGTACAAATAATAAAAGGCTTCTAGCTTTACTTAGGACCAGGTTCTTCTAGCTGTATTCTCCTTGAATAGTATTGTACTCCGAGAGACATCCCATATATTCATAATATGCAAAAAATTAAGAATCCTCATTATCATTAGGTCTTCTTCCTACTACCTTCACAGTATTCTAAGCAGGAACTGAGTAAGAGAAGAAGCCATTGTTGTACAAAGCACTATACTGTATTTAAAGAGCAGAATAATGAATCTGACTATCGACAAAGATCATTGTTGATAAATCTCTGCTAACTGGATTAAAGTAACATTTTTCCAGCTACATTTATATATTCTACAGACAGAAAAGATGTAGAGTATGTAAAGATTTAGGAAAACATACACCAGCTGTTTTATTATCAAAGTTACTAGAACTATGTACTTTGATCTCTTATTTCTCTTAAATACCTGTATGCTACTGTATGAAGTGAATAAAAACATTTACCCAAAGTAAGACAAAGTGGTGGAGCAGGTTTTCCAATCACAATGGAGAGCCAAATCCCACTGTCCAGGGGACTTTCTGCCACAGGTTATGCTGTAAATTTGGTTATATTGCCAGAAGCCAGAGTAACCCCAGGATACATCTAGCCTGGGAAATTAATTACCTTTTCACTCCTAGAATTTGTCCTGCAGTTACAGAGTTGCACCATACTGGCAGGGAGTGTGAAGGAGCCCTGTTTCATAATTATAGGATTTCCGTCTCCAGAGTTATTGATCTACAAGTTATTAGAACACTAAATTTCCCTTTTAAAAAAGAAAGATTAATTGGAAAAAGATAAAAGAAAAATCTCATTATCTGAAACAATTTCAGAGCTGTTTTATAAATTAAGAGCAAACGCTTTATTTCTGAAAAGCACAATGCTCAATATATTGGACTTTTACTGCAATTAAAACAGTTCTTTTAATTGGTTACTATTGTACTAAATGCACAAGTAAATTGATAATAAACCCAGAACCAACAAATCTTGATGGTTATTATTATTATTATTTCTCTCAATTTGAATATGTTTTACAATTCTTTTAAATGCAACTACTAAAAGGAAAGTGATATCAACCCCAGATGAGAGTGCCATATATTAAAGCATATGCCATGCTATAATATCTCTTAAGTTTACACTACTAATAACAGCAAACAATAAGTCTTACATAGATATTTAAAGATTAAGGACCTATATAGGACTATTCATGTTCCTACAGTTAAGCGTGAGCTTAAATGCTTTGATGGATTGGGGCCTGTGCTCAGTACTGAGCAGATTAAGCCTGATGGAGTGACCGGGCCTGAAAAAATCTGAAAGCATAAGCTAGGTAAAACAGAGAGATTGCACCTTGCTTGCCAGTATGTGGCTTTGATAGGGCTGGGAGCAGTGGAGACACCCAGGTGGGGGGAGCAGGAGATAATATCTCATTCAGGAGCAGTGAGGGCAAAGCTCCATGAGTTCCCTCTGCTTTCTCATCTCCACCCTTCCCTCCACCCTCACACACCCCATTTTGCGTTGCAGGGAGGGAGGAAGGGGTATTACATGCTACATCCAGGTACCAGATCCTGTCCTGTCTACTGTTGCTACTGTTGGACAGTGGGGATGGTAATGGCGCCTGGTGACTGGGTCTTGCATGGATGAGCTGGTAGGGGAGGTAGGTGACTACCATTTACTATCTAGGGCAAGTAGCCATTTTGGACTCACTGTTTCAGTCTCAACCTTCAACCAGTTGCTGGATCTCCTTCAATGCTAAGAGATAGGCTGGTTGCTAGTTTTGGGGTAAGGAGAGATTTTCACTGTATAGCAAAACTGGCAAACTACCATTTTCACCTGCATCCTGAAGTCCGGTTGCGGTCCCTGTAGCTCAATGGGCTGCCTGGGTACTGCTCCTGGCCACAGCAATGCATGGTGAAGGTGTGTTTCTCTGTCTCATAGAGTAGGCAGTTCCCTTCATCATCTCCTTATCTCTGGAGTGAATGGGGAGAGGGGGAGGGAAGGGGTCTGGCTTCCAATCAGGGTCCCTGAGCAGGCGTGATGCTGTAGAAAGATTATGGCCTTCATATCGGGCCATTGGTGCTAGTTGAGGTCCACGCTGGAACAGACCTTCTAGGTAGTTCGGAGTGGCTACTGCAGTTAGGTAAGAGTTGTAGTCTTGGCATTTAAGCACACTCTGGTGTATGCTTCTTCTTGTTTCTATATACACAGCAATACCCAGCTTGTCCTTTTCCAAATAAAAATTAGTGCATGAGTGGTAAGTTCTTTATCGGGAAGTAACTGATTAAATGCCCATTCATAGCCAATCATTACCAGAGATCACTTCTGTTCTAATTAGCTCTGTGAAGAAAATATTCTATTCTGCTCTCAATTTCACAGGTGTTACTCACATTGAATTTGGTGGGAGCTGCTGATGCTCTATACCTCTGAAAACCAGGCCATTTGTATTTATAAGACTACATGTGGATTTAGGAATCTAACTTCAGACAACCTGGTGAGGATTCAAACTGAAAACTACATTTCTCTTTATCAACCCCAGGAACCTGAAAAATCGCTTAAGGAACCATTTTGGTGAAGGGTAGAAATGGGCATGAGATGTAAAATTCAGAGGTGAGATCTAAATTTCTCCAAAGCTCACAGTTGATCAGAATGAGGGTTCCAGACCTTCACAGAGAGAGGGGCAATTTGCAAAGTTTGATTATGGAGTTGGAACTGAATTTCACTAAAGTTCTGTGCTGTTTGGATCTGGGGCTTTGTCTCTATCCTTAGCTAGGAGGTGTCAAATATACTTGACTTTGATGTTTTTGAATTCCTCCAGCATTACTTCTTCTTCTGGAATGTTTAAATGATTCCTGACCTCTGCTGGACTGCACTACTTCCCCCCCCCTCCCCTCTGCTTGCACTTAAAATGGCATCCCTGATGAAATAGCATTTTATTTCTGTGTATATTTATTTCCCATTGCAAAAAAGTGACTTGGTAAATCTTTTCACCACCAGACACTCAAGACTGCAGTCTGATGTAATGCAGAAAGAAACAAACTTCATTCCTAGCTGTGCCATCATTTGTGTGTAAATTGTGAGTCAGTACAGTAGCTTACAGGTGGATGCTCAAGCTTGTCACACACACATAAACAGTTTGGCTCATGTCATCACATTGCTATCTGGCCCCGATTTCCTTCTTCTCCGTTATAGGTTTTGATAGCTTGTAATCATTTACAGGTTTTCAGGGTAGGAGATGGGAAATGGTATAAACACAAGTTGGAGCAACTTGCTTTTCAGCATGAGATAAATAGAGGTCATGAGAACAACAGGACATTGAGGTACATTTTTAATTAAGATTGATATAAAGCTCATATATTTATTTACCCCTTCAAAAATGGAGGTAAAAGGATAAAGGAAGCTATTTTTTCTGAAAATAGACATCAATTGACTTTTCATTTTTCACAGTAATTTGTGATTTCTTTCAGCTGTTACTGAACAATAAATAGAACTGTTCTGCCTAGCTCACCTGGAATGATGAAAAGATGATGGTGAGGACAGAATATAGCATAGTAACTCTTACAAGGAAAGAGGGAAGTGATTTCTTGAACTTAAGAGAAGTGCAGGCATTATAATACCTATTAATTAGCTATAAAATGTCATATTCCTCAGTATCAGAGGGATAGCCGTGTTAGTCTGAATCTGTAAAAAGCAACAGAAGCAGTTTCTCCTCCCTTGGTGTTCACACCTCAACTGCTAGCAGAGCACCTCACCCTCCCTGATTGATCGAACCTCATTATCTCCATACTGATTTATACCTGCCTCTGGAGATTTCCATTACTTGCATCTAAAGAAGTGAGGTTCTTACCCACGAAAGCTTATGCTCCCAATACTTCTGTTAGTCTTAAAGGTGCCACAGGATCTTCTGTTGCATATTCCTCAGTATTCATTTGAACTTCTGTGGCATGACTTTATCTAGTACTCTAAAATGCTGATCTGTGCATCTTCCTCCCTTACATATGACTGCTTCTCCACAATACAGCATGGAACGTGCAGGAAAGTAAGCAAGATGTTCCATCTGTTGATCAGTAGGTAGAATTTGGGAACTTAGCAAAGGCTGGGTTCTAATGCAAAGAGAAATCAGTGAGGTGGATATTCAGGATACCTCTTCCTTGTCTATTTAATTCCTAATGGGCTAGATCCAACCCCCCTGATTTTAATGAAAGCAGGATCAGGCTCTATACATACAGAAGTCCTCTTCATCTAGAACATCCATTGTAAGCATAACAACAGAACTGCCCTCAGGTAATTTTAATTACAGAACCTCCTTAATGAGGAAGGATTTAGAGCATGATCCTGGGACTCAGAAAATCCAGGCTGAAATCCTGGCTCCACTAAAGTCCAGGGGCAATCTGTCCATCTGCCTGCTTTTAGACAAAGTTCTCTCTTCCTCTGTGTAGTCTTGTGCTGCTTTAATTGCATCTTTTCATTTTTCTGACATACATCTCTCCAGCC
Source organism: Malaclemys terrapin pileata (assembly GCF_027887155.1). Classification (NCBI taxonomy): domain Eukaryota; kingdom Metazoa; phylum Chordata; order Testudines; family Emydidae; genus Malaclemys; species Malaclemys terrapin. The sequence goes on from NC_071506.1 coordinate 30,694,537, forward strand.
CCCTTTTTAGAAGATTAGTTTAATCGGTAAAGCTCTCATCTCATCACATTTGCCCAAAGTGTATTCACACTCATCCATGTGCACTTAGAGCTAGATTCACAAAGGCACCGAAGCACCTAAGTGTCACTTTAGGTGCCTAAATCCAGAATCAGGCACCATGGGTATTTTCAGAACCATTGCTCAGCTGTCATTGAACTCCGTAAGTGCCTAAACTCACTCAGTGCCTAAGCTCCCTAGATGTTCATATTTCTGCCTTGGGGCATGCGCACTGCTATCTCACTCTAGGTGTCCAGACACCTAAGCCCCAACACAACGAACAAAACAGAGGAGAGGAGGCATTACTTCACACAACTTACATGGGAGCCTGATCTGGTAGTGGGGTCGAGAGTTTGCCTAAGGGATCGGTAGTTGAGTTTATTCAAAATGGTGGAGGAGTACTTCCCTCATAATTTTTATCGCAGTGATTAGACTCCTCACCTGGGGTGTGAGAGATGCTCACTTCAGTCCCCCCTCTGACAGAGGGAAAATAAAAATATTTGAACAGGGGTGTGCCACCTCTTAGAGGTTTGCCTGAACAAGGGGGCACAGGACCCTCTGTTGCTTTTTACAGATTCAGACTAACACAGCTACCCCTCTGATACTTGACACCAAGCAGAGCTAGGCACCTCTCTCCAGCCTGGACTTAAATGCAGAACTCCTTGAGAGGGGCAGGACTTAGGACAAATACCTCTATTCAGCATGTCCCACTGGGTAGCTTAGGCAGGAAGACGCTTAGCAAGATGGCTTTTGTGAATCCAGTCTTTGGCATCTACTTTCCTCCATTCATTGTATAAGAAGCCTCAGCACCTAACTCAGGATTTGTGAATCTCATTGACTTTCTAAGCACCTAAAAGTTAGATGTTTTGATGCTCTGTGCCACATGCCTAAGTTTCTTAGTGAATCTAGCTCTCAATTATCAGGTTGGATGCATTGCATGATCCAATTGATATCATATATAATGTCAGTCTTTATCCACTTTTGAACCTTCATCTGGTCTTCAGCACATTCATTACTATTCAGGGGAGCAATCTTTTAAACATCAGCTTCTAAGGCACTATTTATTGGTGTCTAGGTAGTGCTCTTTCCTTCTCCCAATCAGAAAAATAAATACACTTACAAATCGAGTTAAATACTTCCATATTAATGTGATAACAGCTAGTGTTGTCACTTGTTATCTTCTCAGGCCATCCCATACAGCCACTTCTCTTCACTGCTTTATTTCAATACAAGTCTTTTAGAACCTTTTCCTCCCTGAATGACTGCTTTATGGCAGGCTAAGGGAGATAATTTTCACCTGGTTTCTGCTATGTGTCAACTACTACTATGATGTCCACTTTTACTAGATATCACTGAGTGACTCTGCCTGTCCTCCCCTCATGGAGCACAGTTCTCTCGTTAAAGTCTCAACTTCCATTCTTACCTTTTCTTCCCCTTGGCCCATGTATTGAAATGGGATCAGGCTGTCAAGCTGGATCATCATCTATGGTCAACCTTGCAATAGAGTCCCAGCAAAATGGTTTGGGAACCTGCTACATAAACTACATGGAACTAAGTTTATCTACATTCAAGATAGTGGGCCTTATTTTATCATGCCTAGATTTGAAACCAGTGGCCCCACGCCTTGTAGACCACTAAGCCCTCTAAACCCCCAAGATGATCATATAAGTGTCCTCTTGTGCCCACACAGATCCTTGAGGACATCATTTACAAACCACAAAGGTTATAACTGTGGAGATGTTCAAATAAAGATCAAGGTGTTTTTTGCTGTTGGTGGTGGTGGTAGTTTGAAAAATGTCTCACTCGGAGCAAAAAATGTCCCAGTCTTTCTGAGTCAAACTTTCCAACAAAATTAATCTTTATGAAGAAACTAGCCTTAGAAACTACAGCAAAAATGTTGGTTGTTTCATACAGATATGAGGAACTGAAGACAGGGGTTATACTGGAAACATTATATATCCCATCCAGGAGGGAGCACTTGTCTCTTCGGAGCAAGTTTATGGAGTGTTTTGATGTTTAATTGTATTGCCAGTTATCAAACCCAAATTTTTAATGTAGAACTGTTTCCTAACCAGCATACGCACATTTTATAATTATTTGCAGACAGAACTGATTCAGATTTTAAAATAATACTGGCATCCCTCGGCCCGCACCACTTCCCACAGCTCCCATTGGCCTGGAATGGTGAACCACGGACAGTGGGAGCTGCGATTGGCAGAACCTGCAGACACTGCAGGTAAACAAACTGTCCAGCCCTGGGAGGAGGGCTGGGGCAGGGGAAAAGCTAGGCTGATTGGGGAAAGCAGCCTCAGGTGGGGCCACGCCCCAATCAGGTCACGGCTGGCCCTATAAGAGGGCTGAGGGCCAGAGACTGGAGAACATTCTCTCTCTAGCTTTCTTAGGGTACATCTACACTACAGCGGGGAGTCGATTTAAGATACGCAAATTCAGCTACGTGAATAGCGTAGCTGAATTTGACGTATTGCAGCCGACTTACCCCGTTGTGAGGACGGCGGCAAAATCGACTTCTGCCGCTTTTTGTCGGCGGCGCTTACTACCACCTCCGCTGGTGGAGTTAGAGCGCCGATTCGGGGATCGATTGTCGCGTCCCAACGGGACGCGATAAATCGATCCCCGAGAGGTCGATTTCTACCCGCCGATTCAGGCGGGTAGTATAGACCAGACCTTAGAGAGAAGGACCTGGCTGCCTGGGAGCTGGGAAGGGTACCTAGGGTGGAGCAGTGCTAGGGAAGGGCAGAGGGAGCTGGGGAGCTCCAGTCTAGCAAATACCTAGGTTGCAGGCCTAGTTAAAGGACTCAAAAAAGATACTGGGCCTGCAGAGGGGCAGCCCAGAGATAGGCAAAGGCAGCAGGTCCTAACCCCTTGCCGACGATGAGTGGTTTACAGACAGCAGTCTTCCCCAGTGAGCAGGAGCTATATGGTGACTGGTGGTAGCCACTGAGGCAAGTTTGGGGATAGAGGGTTGGGGGTTCCCCTGGGAGAGGAGACCCAGAAACAGTGAGTTACTGCTGGGGGCAGAACCCTGAAGTAGAGGGGCACTGGGGTCCGGGAGGGGCACGAGAGCCAGAGGCAGGTGAGCCACTGGCCTGCAGAGGGTGCTCTGGGCTGGAAACAGCAAATTCCTGAGATGACCAGCAGGAGGTGCTGCACCAGTGAGTCATCATCTTACCACAAGGAGATTAAGAGGAGACATGATAGTGGTTTTCAAATACTTGAAAGGTGCCACAAAAAGATGGAGAAAAAATATTCCCTCTTGCCACAGAGGGCAGGACAAGAGGCAATGAGTTCAAATGACAGCATAGCAGATTTAGATTAAATGTCATGAGAAGACTTCCTAACTGTAAGAACCGTAGGACACTGGAACAAACTGCCTAGGGAAGTTATGGAATTTCCTTCACTGGAGGTTTACAAAAAGAGGCTGGAGGATAGCCATCTGTCTTGGATGGTATAGGCACAACAAAGCTTATATCTTGGCAGGGGATTAGACTAGATAACCCTTTCACTCCCTTCTAGCCCTATGGTTCTATGATTCTAAGCACTCATAGGACTTGATGAATAGAGCCTTTCTAAGGAAGTAGTCCTATTGACTTTAATGGACTACTTGTGTAGCATAATCTTTACTTGATGACAGCTACCTCTGGGCACCCAGGGAAGTGTTGAAGAAACTACTAAACATCAGCTAGCCAATCTATTATTTATGAGTTAAGAACACAGAAATTGCTATATCAGATCTTAACATGGCCTTTCAAGCACTACAGGGAAGAACAGGAACCAAGATTAATAGTCTATCTAGTCTAGTGTCCTCCCTATGATAATTCTTCAAGGGAAGTTGGAATAAATTCTATCAGAGTGTTTCTTGTGGTGTCCCGTGGGAACTTGTTCTTAGCCTAATGCTATTCAATATCTTTCCCAGTGATCCGGAAGAAAATATAAGATCACTGCTAGTAAAAATTGCAGATGACACAAAAATTGGTGGAATGGTAAATGATGGAGGAGACAGGTCAGTTATACAGTTTGACTGGAGACACTTGTTAAGGGGGACATATTTGAACAAAAATGTGCTTAATACAGCCAAATGCAAGGGCACACATCTTGTAATAAAGACTGTAGGTCACACTTACAAGATGGGAAACAGTATTCTGGAATGCTGTGACATAGATAGGCTTAAGGGTAATGGTAAATAACCACCAGAGTGAATTTCCAGAGTGATCCTAGAGCTAAGTGGGTGAATATGATCCTTGGGTAAACGGGAGACTATCAAGTAGGAGTAGGGAGGTGTTTTTACTTCTGTATGCAATGTTAGTGAGGTCATTTCTGGAATACTGTGTCTAGTTCTGATAGCCACACTTCAACAAGTTGTTGCAAAATCAAAAGGCATTCAGAAAAGAGCTACAAGAATACGGATTCAAGGTCTGATAAACATGCCTTACAGTGACAGACTAAAGAAGCTGAACTGATTTAATTTATTCAAGAAGTCACTTGATCATAGTATAAAAGTACCTACTTGAGGGGAAAGATTTTTGATAGTAGACAGTTCTTTAGTCTTGAGGAAAAAAGCATAACAAAATCAGATTGCTGGATTCTGAAGCTAAACATATTAAGACCAGAAATACTATGTGAATTTTTAACCATAAGGCTGATTAACCATTAAAACATCTTATCTAGGGCGGTCAATGGAATCTGGCCTCAGCTCTGGGATCCAAATAAGAAATGAAGCATTCCTTCTTTTTAGGAAAGCATTTCTGGACAAGGGAAATGATACCTTGGCTCCTATCCCTGCTGAGCTGCAAGTAACACAAATGGAAAGAAAATATTATCAGCAATACTGTCATGGTGGAAAGATTGTTACAGAAATAGCTTTGTTTGGGGACTTCTGACCATGTGGATTCTGATATGGAATGCTCAGATGCCTTCTAGCTACTATTTTGTTTCATATGAAAGAGTACAGAGTAGCTATAATAACTTTTTAAAAAAATCTGCATCTTGGTTCTTTCTTGTAAATTCAGCTCTTAATAAACCTCCATTTAAGGCATATGTACTCTTGGGGGGGAGAGGGGAACAATGTTTTAATACAAATGGACCTTATGATACACCCAGGGAAATTAATGACATATGAAAACTCAGAGACATTTATGTAGTTCCCCCGCCCCTTTAAAAACTTTGAAACCAATAGACATATGCAAAAATATATCCATATGTGATCCTTCTGAACAAATCTTAGCCATATAGCCTCACTTCTGAAGGTACAAGTTGTCATTTAAAATACTCATTCAGCATGGATCTACCTGCTCCCACTAAATATTTATACACACTGCCAAGTTTAGTTGCTTTCATGTACTATTCTGTTTATTAGTGCTATAGGTGGGTTAAAAAAATTTACTTGTAGCAAGAGACTACTTAACCTTCTAATTGTATAATGGCTAACTTTGATCCATTCCTCAACATAGAGAGTCAGAATTTAGCACCAAAAAGAAAATATAATTGGGATAAACATTTACTTAGAACTCTAAGGGCACATTCAAATATGCAATTTTTAAAACTGGTCTAAGATGCATTATGATTTTCCCACTATGACTAGCAGACAGCACAGTATGGGAACCAAGGTTCATGCTAAAATTGTATGGAATAAAATTTGACTGAAGTTACCACCTAAAGGGGCCAGTACAAGTCAGTTGCCTAGTAGAAATGGTAAGGGTTCTCTAAAATTTTACTGGAAACTTCATGGGACTAAATAAAAGTAGTGAATTAAGACAATGTGTTATCTATAAGATATCCTATGATTCATAGATTCATAGATTATAGGACTGGAAGGGACCTCGAGAGGTCATCGAGTCCAGTCCCCTGCCCGCATGGCAGGACCAAATACTGCCTAGACCATCCCTAATAGACATTTATCTAACCTACTCTTAAATATCTCCAGAGACGGAGATTCCACAACCTCCCTAGGCAATTTGTTCCAGTGTTTAACCACCCTGACAGTTAGGAACTTTTTCCTAATGTCCAATCTAGACCTCCCTTGCTGCAGTTTAAACCCATTGTTTCTGGTTCTATCCTTAGAGGCTAAGGTGAACAAGTTCTCTCCCTCCTCCTTATGACACCCTATTAGATACCTGAAAACTGCTATCATGTCCCCTCTCAGTCTTCTCTTTTCCAAACTAAACAAACCCAGTTCTTTCAGCCTTCCTTCATAGGTCATGTTCTCAAGACCTTTAATCATTCTTGTTGCTCTTCTTTGGACCCTTTCCAATTTCTCCACATCTTTTTTAAAATGCGGCGCCCAGAACTGGACACAATACTCCAGCTGAGGCCTAACCAGAGCAGAGTAGAGCGGAAGAATGACTTCTCGTGTCTTGCTCACAACACACCTGTTAATGCATCCCAGAATCATGTTTGCTTTTTTTGCAACAGCATCACACTGTTGACTCATATTTAGCTTGTGGTCCACTATAACCCCTAGATCCCTTTCTGCCGTACTCCTTCCTAGACAGTCTTTTCCCATTCTGTATGTGTGAAATTGATTTTTCCTTCCTAAGTGGAGCACTTTGCATTTGTCTTTGTTAAACTTCATCCTGTTTAACTCAGACCATTTCTCCAATTTGTCCAGATCATTTTGAATTATGACCCTGTCCTCCAAAGTAGTTGCAATCCCTCCCAGTTTGGTATCATCCGCAAACTTAATAAGCGTACTTTCTATGCCAATATCTAAGTCGTTGATGAAGATATTGAACAGAGCCGGTCCCAAAACAGACCCCTGCGGTACCCCACTCGTTACGCCTTTCCAGCAGGATTGGGAACCATTAATAACAACTCTCTGAGTACGATTATCCAGCCAGTTATGCACCCACCTTATAGTAGCCCCATCTAATTTGTATTTGCCTAGTTTATCGATAAGAATATCATGCGAGACCGTATCAAATGCCTTACTAAAGTCTAGGTATACCACATCCACCGCTTCACCCTTATCCACAAGGCTCGTTATCCTATCAAAGAAAGCTATCAGATTGGTTTGACATGATTTGTTCTTCACAAATCCATGCTGGCTATTCCCTATCACCTTACCACCTTCCAAGTGTTGGCAGATGATTTCCTTAATTACTTGCTCCATTATCTTCCCTGGCACAGAAGTTAAACTAACTGGTCTGTAGTTACCTGGGTTGTTTTTATTTCCCTTTTTATAGATGGGCATTATATTTGCCCTTTTCCAGTCTTCTGGAATCTCTCCCGTCTCCCATGACTTTCCAAAGATAATAGCTAGAGGCTCAGATACCTCCTCTATTAGCTCCTTGAGTATTCTAGGATGCATTTCATCAGGCCTGGGTGACTTGTAGGCATCTAACTTTTCTAAGTGATGTTTAACTTGTTCTTTTTTAATTTTATCCGCTAAACCTATCCCCTTCCCATTAGCATTCACTATGTTAGGCATTGCTTCAGACTTCTCGGTGAAGACCGAAACAAAGAAGTCATTAAGCATCTCTGCCATTTCCAAGTTTCCTGTTACTGTTTCTCCCTCTTCACTAAGCAGTGGGCCTACCCTGTCTTGGGTCTTCCTCTTGCTTCTAATGTATTGATAAAAAGTCTTCTTGTTTCCTTTTATTCCCGTAGCTAGTTTGAGCTCATTTTGTGCCTTTGAGCTTCCCAAAATCTGCCTTCCTGAAATCCATTGTCTCTATTTTGCTGTTCTCCCTTCTACCCTTCCTTAGAATTGCAAAGTCTATGATTTCATGATCACTTTCACCCAGGCTGCCTTCTACTTTCACATTCTCAACGAGTTCCTCCCTATTTGTTAAAATCAAGTCTAGAACAGCTTCCCCCCTCGTAGCTTTTTCAACCTTCTGAAATAAAAAGTTGTCTCCAATGCAGTCCAAGAATTTGTTGGATAGTCTGTTCCCCGCTGTGTTATTTTCCCAACATATATCCGGATAGTTGAAGTCCCCCATCACCACCAAATCTTGGGCTTTGGATGATTTTGTTAGTTGCTTGAAAAAAGCCTCATCCACCTCTTCCACCTGGTTAGGTGGCCTGTAGTAGACGCCTAGCATGACATCTCCCTTGTTTTTTGCCCCTTTAAGCCTAACCCAGAGACTCTCAACACTTCCGTCTCCTATGTCCATCTCTACCTCAGTCCAAGTGTGTACATTTTTAATATATAAGGCAACACCTCCTCCCTTTTTCCCCTGTCTATCCTTCCTGAGCAAGCTGTACCCATCCACACCAACATTCCAATCATGTGTATTATCCCACCAAGTTTCAGTGATGCCAACAATGTCATAGTTGTATTTATTTATTAGCACTTCCAGTTCTTCCTGCTTATTCCCCATACTTCTCGCATTTGTATATAGGCATCTAAGATACTGGTTTGATCTTTCCTCCCAGTTTTTTCCTGACTCTCCTTTCTCTCTGCCAATATAGCCCACACTCCCTCTTGTTTCCGACTCATTTCCCCGGTCTCCATGTTCCCCACTTACCTGTGGGCTTTGCTCACCTGTCCCCGTCGAACCTAGTTTAAAGCCCTCCTCACTAGGTTAGCCAGTCTGTGTCCGAATAGGGTCTTCCCTCTCCTCGAAAGGTGAACGCCATCTCTGCCTAGCAGTCCTTCCTCGAATAGCATCCCGTGGTCTAGGAAGCCAAAGCCCTCCTGGCGACACCATCTTCGCAGCCAGGCATTCACCTCCATGATGCATCTGTCTCTGCCCGGGCCCCTACCTTTGACAGGAAGAATTGAAGAGAATACCACCTGCGCTCCAAACTCCTTCACCCGTGCTCCCAGAGCCCTGTAGTCACTCTTGATCCGCTCAGTGTCACACCGCGCAGTATCATTTGTGCCCACATGGATGAGTAGCATGGGGTAGTAGTCAGAGGGCCGGATAATCCTCGACAATGCCTCCGTAACATCTCGGATACGGGCCCCCGGCAGGCAGCATACCTCCCGAGATGAAATGTCAGGGCGACAGATGGGCGCCTCCGTCCCCCTCAGCAGAGAGTCTCCGACCACCACTACCCTACGTTTCCTATTCGCAGTGGTGGCAGCAGACTCCCCAGCCTTAGGGGTACGAGGCTTCTCCTCCTTTACTGTAGGGAGTGATTCCTTCTTTCCTGTATCAAGAAGAGCATAACGGTTACCTATAACCACGGCAGGAGGGTTCGGAGCAAGGGTGGAGCACTGCCTGCTGCCAGAAGTAACCAGCTGCCAGCGTCCACCCTGAGACATCTCCTCCTCCACCAGTGGTGTATCAGCAGTCCTGTGTACTGGGACAGCTACCTCAGCTGTCTCCACATGGACACTGTCGAGGAATTGCTCGTGGATACGGATGCTCCTCAACCTAGCCACCTCCTCCTGTAGCTCTCCCACCTGCTGCCTGAGAGATTCCACCAGCAGGCACCTTTCACATTGGATGGTCCCCCCAGCCTGGATATCAGTAAGTGGAAATTGCAAGTTACAGTCTTTGCAAAACCACACCAGGATCTGGGTAGAGGCATCCATGGTTAGGCACTCTGTCTGGCTACAGGCACAGGTGGCGGAGACAGTAGCAGTGCTGGCACAGGTGTTGCGGGTCTTCCTAACCATCGTAAGCCTCCCTCTGTCAAACTCCCGTCTGCAGCCCCCTGTCAGCTGAAAGGGTTGTTTAAGCAAAGAGTTAGAATGTAGTTGCTTTATAGGTATTAAGGGGAATCAAGAGCAAACAGATGGAACCGGCAAGGGACCCTCACCCCCTTCCTGCTCCCTTCCAAACTCCCTTGCGAAACTCCCTGTTAGCAGCCCCTGGTCGCTATTCAATGATGTACAGTGCTATTCATTTAGCGCCCAATTTTAATGGCCTCCTGAGGGAATTTACCATTCCTTAATTCCCAAAGGCATCAGGAGTTGAGAGCATTCCACATATTGAGATGAAGATCTAAACTCAGGGTAAAAATTATCTCAGGCTGATGAAGACATGAAAGAGCCTGCCATGAGCAGATATCCACACAAACAATTTAATTCACTGAAATCCAGGTTCAATTTTCAAAGTAAAATTTGCCTCTTCTATCTCTACCCAGACAGCTCCAGTGGGATGTACTACAAACCATCCAGCACTTTTTGTAGTAGTAATAACATATTCATGATCTCCAACAATAATTCTGAACTTAAAACTGGGAATAATCATGACCCAGACACTCCTCTTCAGCAAAAGCCTTCATCATTGCCTCCAGCAATGATGTATGGTCTAGAAAGAATTTGTTAGGATTGCCTTCACCTTGCATCATGATATGGAATCTTTAGGACAACATAGGGAGTTACAGAGAATTAAAAGTGTACAAAACTTGCTTACCCACCTTTTTCTTAAAATTGTATCAGAAGAGCTGTCAGGTTGTAGATCTAGAATTCCTGCAGCCATCCTAGCAAAAGCCCTCTCAGGTGGCATTAGGAGTTGTTTCTGGGAGACCCAAAAGCTTGATATTTTTCACCCACACCTTATTTTCTAATAAATCAGAAAACAATGCTCGTTGTAGAGTCCTACTAACTCAATGTTATGGAGTGAGATTTGCAGAGGCTCCCAAGGTTGTTAGACATCCAACTTTTATTGTCTAAGTATAAGTTCCATGCTGATAAACCTATCTGTCACCATGGGTGCAGAGTTCTATTTTCAGTCCCAGAAAGTTTCCTACAATACATAAAAATATGAAATTATTAATTTATTACCTCTAGATATTGTTTGCTAATCTTTTGAAGGATATGTCTGTTTAGGAGCTTGAATTTGAAAGGTAGTCATCTATGACATGCTCTCTGTAGCTGGTGAGGGCTTGATATGGAACATTTATTGTTTTTAAAGGATATTTATGCTCTTTGGTCTTGTAAGTCCTATGCCAGAGATTTCCATATTATATTTGTTACATCAGAGACTAGAGACTCTAACACTGACTCAGCACTGAGGGGCGGGCACATTTTCAGGAGGTATTTCCTCAGTATTATTACTTGGATGAGTGAAGATCATAGATTAATGGCTTAGTAGTAAGATCCTGATTTAATTCCCCTCAAAGTTAATAGGGGTCTTTTCATTGACTTCCATAGGAGATGAATTGGGCCCCATATGTGAACAGTTACTGCTCATACGAGTAGATTCACTGAAATAAGGATTATTCATGAGTAAGAGCTTTAGAATCAGGCCCCTATTTTCTTTCTATACCAGAGTATGTTAAAATTGGTAACATAATTTAGTATGTTATAATTTCACAATTATCAAAATACACTAACTTGAAAAATAAATTAGATGTGCTATGGTAATATTTATGCAGGCTGATGTTAAATAAATTATGGAAATTATAGATGGAAAGGAAAAGTGAACTCTAGTTCAGTGACAGTTTACAGTCCTATTAATTAAAAAGAAGGGATCGTTCTGTTACTCTTGATGATCATTCAAAATAACTGGTGAAAGAGAAGACTTCTAAATTTACAGTCAGTATACCAGATAGTGTCCACTTATAGGATCCAATATGATTCCAGATTCATTTTGAATGAATTATACAACATCAATGGTCATTAACTACATAGAGTCTGAATTTGTATTTTTGAGGTCAGTATCCCATGACTTCAATGGGTGCAAGTGTTCTTATAATCATTTGTGAACTTTAATCTTTCCAGGGAAAAACTCCCCACACAGAACTTTGTAGCTTTTTAGATCTTTATAAAGAGAAGGGGGGAAATGCTTATGTTAGCACAGTTACTATGGGGATGACTGTGATGGAGCTGCCTATAAACAAATGAAGTAATAACTCCTGCAATATGTCCACATGAAAAATTTCCCATTAACTTTAATAGGAGTTCCGTGTGCAAAATGACTGCAGGTTGAGCTCTTTCATCAATGTCATACATTACATTACTGTATTAGCTACAGATGGGGAATTCACATGATCCGTGTATACCTGTTATGCCAATACAACAGCTAATGGCTACAATATTATAAAGCAACTAAAATATGAATATTTTTATTCTAAGTGTGCATGCTGAAGCTAAAATGTGAATCTTTGGTTGGAAAATAAAGCAAATACTGCATCGTGCTCTCTGAACATTGTAGAACTTCAGCAACATTACATGGAGTCACCAAAAGGAAAGGTAGAAATCTATGTTAATGCAGTCATTTTGCCATGGCGTTTCATGCAAATTTGAAATGAATGGTGAAGAATTAATGAGGATCAAAATAAGCCAATGAAAGAAGTCCGATTTTGGCACCAGAATGGCAAGAAAAAAAGGCAGAGATTGGCTTTGCTTTCAAAAAATGTCCTGTGGAAGTCATTCCCACATGAATGGCCAGATTTTCCAAAGCCTAAATTACCCTGCAACTCCCACTGATTCTAATATAGATTAAGGAGACTAATTTCATTCATTTATTTTTATGAATTCTCCTGCTTGTGAAGCATAGAGTGCACACATCAGTTTACGCATTCCAAAGAGCCCGGTCTCCTGCCAGTGTTTCAGCCTGCTCTATGTTAAGGCTGAGGCTGGTGAGATCAGAAGCCATGACATCACTCCAGCATGCGTGAGGACATCCACAAGGTTGTCTCCATCCTGCTTTTATTGGACTGAACACATAAAGCTGGTGGGTTGTTCTATAGACTCTGGCATACAGAGCACCTGGCCAAGTCCCCTGAGCTGGCACTGAGTCACTTGGGAAGACATTGGAGGCTAATTCATCCCATGCCTAACATCCTTGTTCATAATGTGATGAAACCACCATATGACTTTATGCATTGTTGCTTTTCATGTCAAAAGCATCCAGCGGCACATTTGTGTCTTTGTGGTGATCCAAAGCCATTCACATTTTGGAGCCATTCACAAGGACAGAAGCCACTGCTGCTTGATAGACACTCATCTTAAGACTAACTTCAGGCCAACCCCGACCCCTTTTGTTTTTGTTTTTAATCTTGGTGGACATGTACTTCCCATATTAGAACACTTAATTTAAAACCTCACCACAATTTAAAAAAAAAATCTATCCATGGACCTAGGGAATAATGGACATTTTACTTATAATATCAAACTAATTGGTGTGAAACCATTTTTATTATCTCCAAACATATTTGCATAATGAGTAAAAACACTTACATCCCAGACAAAGCATGTGGGATTTAAGCTTATATGAGTGTTTTCCAATACAATTGAATCTTTCTCATTTAAAATATTTTAATAGAGTAATTTCTGAATAAATTAACATTGATTTTATGTGGTCATTTCTGTAAAGCAGAGTTGTTCCATCCTTTTATATGCAACACCATCCCTATCAAAGTCATAGCAAATAGAATTATGCCCTTCAACTATTTTGGGGAAAGTTGGAAGAGTAGTCATCTTCTCACTGTTTGTATTTGTTAATTATTCCAATTTCTGAAGAGTAGGGCAAAACAGCAGAGTAATAGTCATTGTGAACATGAATATCAGTGCTGCACCATTTCAGTGAATTGCAATGCAAGAGTCTCATATACAAGAAAAAAACAAATAAAAATGATATAATACAGCTGCAAATGTTTTTGTATTATGCAATAATTAAAACAGTTCAAACAGCAAGTTCTCCAGTTACACATTTTGTCTATTTATCCTCTTTTGTACTTTAATTTCTTTTCACATTTGATTCAGAAGCTATTCGAATACAAATTAATATTGCTCATTTTGGCCCAGATCCATATCTCATAGAAGAGAATTAAGCTAATGTGGAATACGACACAGTTATTCCAGAATAAGAGCATCCACACACAGGGTTAATCAGAAATAGCTATGCTACAATAACTCCTGTAGACAAATCCTGTAGAATGAACTGCAGAGTTCACTTATTGATTTCTCTCTAAACCCATCTGTGTGAACCTTAGAGGATGATTTGTATATTTAGCTAAAATAACCACATGAGATCAGTGAAAAGGGTGGGAAATCGTGAACCAGATGCAAAAGTGGAGTTTGCAGACATCTGCGAGGATTTACTTTGTGAACAGCTATAGTTTTGCTTAGAACTGAGATTTGTCTGGTTAGTTGAAAAGTTTATCCATATCCATTAGCCGATTCAAGCAAAATTGGCACCTTTTCAGTGTGTCTGCATCAGTTAGAAGAGATTACTGTGTGAGGATCTAAATCCATGTCTCTACTACCACTTCTGTTGGCAAAACCTATGTCACTCAGAGGCATGAAAAACCTAAATTACACTGGCATAGGTGGTAGTGTGCACAGCTTCTCCCACCGACATAGCTACTGCCACTCATTGGGGGTGGTTTAATTATGTCGACGGGAGAGCTATCTCTCCCATCAGCATAGAGCGTCTACACAAGAGATCAGTTGCATCAGTACAGCTGCAAGCTCTCTAGTGTAGACATAGCCTAAGTTTGACTGGATTGTAACTAGAAGTAAAAATACTTTTGAAAACATATTTGAGACTGGTGCTGGTAATGGCCAGCTACAGGTATCACTCTCTGCTAGGTCCTGCATGTAAAAGTGCTGGAAGCATCGGAATGACTGATTTGTTTTCCACAGAAACCTACTGTACGTAATGAATGTAATATAGGGAAATATTAAATAGATTAAAAAACAAAGGATGACAGCATCTTTAACAAAGTAAGGAGGACTCATGTGGTTTAATCCAATTACTTATACTCCTGAGAGGATAGTGAAAGTGAATGGGGCAATGTACCAAGAGACACAAGTCCAGCTGAAAACATTCCTTCATCTTTTTTTTATTCCTTAATTATTTTTCTGAATGAATTTAGTGATTGTGAAAGGTATCACAGTGAAAGCCCTGGAGACTAAGGCCTAGATCCTCAAAAGTATCTAGATACCTAACTCCCATTGATTTCAATGGGTGTTAGGTGCCTAACTACTTTAGAGGATCAGGGACTAACTCCTTTCTCTACAGAACAAGAACAACACAGGGCATAGTACTGTAGCTTTCGCTACAGCACTGATGTGCCTGAATCTTATCTTTGTGGAACTTTCTCGGGCAAGGTAGATGGTTAAACATCCACGCTTTCAGACTTTTTTCTTTGTGTTCTGACAAGGGTGGCAGGACATTTCAGCTTTGATTTGGATACTAGTTCACTAGGAATTGGATAAAGATCAACAATTTATTTCTGAAAGAAAACTGAAGAGCCTTCAGTTAGTAATGACCATCAGCCAATATCAATTTAGTTCAATATAGATTTAAATTAGTAAGCTGGGGTGAAAGTCTATGTATGTATCATATTACTAATTCCTCTCAGCCATTCTGTCTCTCTTGCAGGATATAAAAGAGTATTTTAAAATACAGTGCAATGATTCAAAGATTTGCCCCTTGAAATACTTCTCAAACAGCTCCTTTCAACTGTAAACTGAAACCACACCTAGACTTTTATACTCTGAAAAGAAAGCTATTATAAATGTGGAAAACAATATACTTTTCCTATTTTCTATGGTAAAATATCATAATAAAAGAAAATGCAATTTACCAAGGAAACAAATTAAAGTAGGCATTAAAACTCAAGCTCATATTACCAAGCTGTGTTCTGTAGAAGATGAGACAATGACCTTTTGATGAATTCACACAAGTGCAATTAATCTGAACAAAAGAATTCCCATGACCAAAATTTAACATACCTTCTCTTATTAAAGCTAAACAATAACATTGAAACAACCAACATATAGCAAAAAAGTTAAATTAAGGACATTCTTATAATAAAGTAACAAAATAAGAAAATGCACAATATGTTCACAGTCTGCCTGGAGCAACAAAAAACTTCTGTACAGCAAACAAGTAACCAGCAAATTTCCCTCTCATTTCCACAGTGCTCTTCTATCACCTGCATAATTTAATCCCCCTCTGCAATATTATTCTTCTCTCTTCCTCTCTTGTCCCCTCCTCCCAGCTCCCTTTACACCCATAAAATTTTGGCAATGTAGAAATTAAGCTCTTCATTAATTAGTCCATTTCACTCAGATCACATAGAAGGAGCTGCTTATTGAGCTTGTACAGTGAAATAAAGGAGGTGAGGAAGCCATTAACTGAATCAGTTTAAGGTCTGAACATTGAAATATCTACTAATTGGATAAAAGGTTGCATATACTAGTAACTTATGCTGATATTTAAGGACCTGAACCAAATCCCACTGAAATTAAGACATGTTAGTTTTATGTGCATTGTTAACCAAGGAGTTGGGAAAGACAAATAAACAAATGGCATTGCTTTTAGTGGGGGTAATCTCATGAATATTACATTTCTTCTCCTGAATTTTCAAATAATTTGTTTCCCCAACTCCCATCAACTTTAGTAGAAAATAGTGTAGTTAAAACCATAGAAATCTGAAACATTTTTAGTTAACCTTTAAAATACCAGTACTATTACAACCAAGATACCAATGAAACAGACCACATCTCAAACAAGCTAAAAAGATCCCAAACAAATGGGAAAAACATTATTTGTATTACTGTAGCATTCAGAGACTCCAAATGTGATCGAGTTTCCATTGTGTTAGGTGCTATACATACACCTAGGAAGAGACAGTTCCTGCCCCAAAGAGCTTACAGTGTAAACAAGATAGACAAATGTAGACAAGACAGATAAAGGGTGCTAGGAATCACACTGATCAGTAGTAGACATGGGAATACAATTCCAGTCTCTTCCCTTTCCATCTACCTCACTATGCACTAGACCATGAATCAGAAAGACATTGTCTATGGTATGTGTCCTTATTTAAGGGTAGGTGGATACTAAATAGGTGTTAAAAATGGCAGAAATGTCACTTCAAGTACAAACATCTCATTGCATAAGTAGCAAAATATATTCTGCATTTATAAACATATTTGTGAAAGTCATATGTACAATTTACTAGTATTTAGCCATTCATTCCTTTTCCTTTCATTATCTTTTTTTTTCCCACTAGAGACACATTTTGACATTAAACTGTATTATATTGCCTTTATGGTTTTACTGCAAAGATTAAGATTTTGTGGAATAGTCGGTTCAGAGCAACACAAAACAAAATGTTCACTTCCCAATCAAACCAAAGGACCAATATAGCCTAATTATAAGCACGTACAAGTGCATATATGTTAAATCTATGACAGGTAATTTAAATACGATCTTATTACATGGTGAAGTATATTTTTAGTAAACAATTCTGAACTTCTTCCCAAACTAACATACTTTTGGAGCTTGAGCTGTAAAACAGAACAAGTAATAGGTGTCTTAATTTGAGAGGATCAAAAATATTTTGACAGGTTTCAGAGTAGCAGCCATGTTAGTCTGTATCTGCAAAAAGAACAAGAGTACTTGTGGCACCTTAGAGACTAACACATTCATTTGAGCATAAGCTTTCGTGGGCTACAGCCCACTTCTTCGGATGCATCTGAAGAAGTGGGCTGTAGCCCACAAAAGCTTATGCTCAAATAAATGTGTTAGTCTCTATGGTGCCAAAAACATTTTGCTGGATAATTATTATATGGTTTAGTTTCATGGGAGAATAAGACTCTAGCGAGGTAATTGTTACTGACAGTTAGATTGCCCACTGTTAAACAGTGGTGTTTGTAGCCATCCTTTGTGGGATGGCTACACAAAACAGAACTTATTTACCTAAATGTGGAGTTACATAGGCACAAAAACTTTGGTATTCAAATATGAAAACTGGGACCATATCTGAAAAATAAATCATAATGATTGTGAAATGGCTTTGATAACGTTGTGTTGATTATTTAATATAGAGTTTAGTAGTCTCATTATTTATATTTTCTCTTGTACTTAAAAATCCACTGTGATTTCAAATGTAATAGGCTACTACAAAAGAAAAGTTATGTAAATTAAACAATTGTGTTTTTACTTGTAGTTGCACTGGTTGATGTCTTTGTAATATTAGTGATAATAAGGCAAACAACTTTTTTTATTTAAACGGACAATTACTGTTCCAAATCCTAAAACAGGTTTGGCAGTTTCTATTTTATGAGACTGTTATTTCCCCCCTTATATTACTGCACAGAGACTCAAAAGCTGGTTAGCCTACCAATGTCTCTGGCAGGGAGAATCAGACAGCAGTAAAAGAAGCTGGTGGAATACACATACAGGACAAATTAATTCTATAGGAATATGCAGTTATTGGCGTATAAGTTATAAGGACTGGTTGTGGCATGGGTTTGGTGCATCTAACTCTGATGCCTTGTCACTTTCCCCTCTTTCTATCAATTCTGCCCTTAATTCACCACAAAAAGTGAGATAATTAGGGTTCTATGTCCATAATTGCCTTTCTTCCATCCTCTCAGAAAAACTGCCGTAATGTATCTCAAGAAGTGTAGCAATGTAAGTAGGAATCCTGTACTCTCCCTTAGACCAAATGGAGGACATGTCTCTAATAAAAAGCCACCTCAATGTGCTTCCTCCTGCCTCAATTACCAAGTGGCTGTCCATTAGCCCAAGAAGGGGTTACAGTAACAAGAGCTTCATCCTCTCCTGAAAAAGAAAGTAGACCAGTGCCAAATGATGCAATTTGAGATAGAGCATTTACATTCTCTAATCAGCAAATTAAAGGTAAAAAACAAATCAACTGGTGAATGTATATAAAAACTAAGGATTAGCCTCTGTGAGGAAGGTCTTTAAACCTTTGAGAAAAGGGTTCATTATCCGGATGCATAGGTTTCAAAGATATGATCAATGCAATAGGAGTAACTAACATCTGTAGACAGGAAGCAATCAATTAGTGGCCATTATTACTTTGTGATAGAGCCCACAATGTGCTAGGTGCTTTCCAGACATTTAGGTTCCTGATCCATGGAGATCATAGTCAAAGGACAGACAGACAAGTAGACAGAGGTCAGGGAAGGGAAACAACAAAAGTGATTTTCTATACAAATCAAAAAGATTCACTACAGACAGATTTGTAGAAGTGAGTTTTTAAAGGCTGAAGAATGGAAAGGGTAGGATGCTTACATGAGTCATTCAAGAATTCAGTTTGAAAGGAATTGAAGCACCAAACTCCCCCACAAAATGATGACTTTCCATGCTGAATCATTGTATAAAAATATCAAAATGTTGACTGATTCTGATGAACTGAAGGGTAGACTGTGGAAATAATCTGACTTTGATTAGAAATAAAATATTCTAGGGCCTTGAACCTCCAGATACACACTGAAGAGTACACAATGAGGGAAAATACACACAAAACCATAAATGAGGAGCTTCAAAAGATGCTGATGGTGAACATTATTCAAAAGAAGCAGTTAAGTGGAGAATAGCATCTTCACACTGAAAGTACTGAAGTTTTACAGGTAGCAGGATCACATGGCCACAACCAGAAATTCTACCAACCCCATTAAAAAAGTGTTACCAGGACTTTTGGTCACACTGAGGAATAGACATGGTGGCTGGAATAATAAAGTTATTACTAGCAAGAATTTTTGGCTCTTGTTCAGAGCCCTGAGTAGATTGTTCATCAGCCCAACTAGCCCTGTTTCTGTGCCAGACCCTATTTCACCTTGACACACTAAGCCATCCCTCTGATGGCTAGAAGTCAGACATATGGAGTTGTATACAGTTTGTTAAGCCAACACTTTCTCAGGAGATGAGTCCAACTTGTCACAGTTCAGGGGGGGATGGAAGGAAAGGCTGCTCTAAGCCACCATTCTCTCCCCTCAATCCTGGGGAATTCTATCAGCTGAGGATCAGCCAAAGAACCTTTGCTGACAAACTTCTCCACACCCTCAACACACCTCTTCCATTTTTCTATACAGTTCTCTCAAGGAAAGATTTTTTTCTTCACAAATTGCAAGTCTAGAAGATTCAACATTACTTCTAGAGGAGTGTTAGTATAACAATCCAAGAAGGATGCAAGAACCCACAGGTCACTTAACACCTTAAAAGTAGGCCAATGTTTTTGTCTGGCCATGTGTTATTAGACATCAAGAAGTAGAACCTATTCGAGCGATCAGAAATATCATTTTTTCCCCAAAAGCAAATGTTAACATTGTACCAAGTAAAATGCAATGTTCTTCTTTTAATCCATTTTAGCTAATAAAGATGAATGGTACAAAGTATGTTTTATTGTCACTGCACATCTTAGCCACTTAATAGCTATATTCACAATGTAAAGGAAAATGGATAAGCTGTTTATCATTCATAGAATCATAGAAGATTATGGTTGGAAGAGACCTCAGGAGTTCTAGTCCAACCTCCTGCTCAAAGCAGGACCAACACCAACTAAATCAACCCCAGACCTTAAAAACCTTTAAGGATGAAGATTCCACCACCTCCCTAGGTAACCCATTCCAGTGATCCACCACCCTCCTAGTAAAATAATGTTTCGTAATATCCAACCCAGACTTCCCCCACTGCAACTTGAGACCATTGCTTCTTGTTCTGTCATCTGCCACGACTGAGAACAGCCTAGCTCCATCCTCTTTGGAACCCCCCCCCCCCTTCAGGTAGTTGAAAGCTGCTATCAAAGCCCCCCTCACTCTTCTCTTCTGCAGACTAAACAAGCCCAGTTCCCTTAGCCTTTCCTCATAAGTCATGTGCCCCAGCCCCCTAATAATTTTCTTTGCCCTATGCTGGACTCTCTCCAATTTGTCCACATCCTTTCTGTAGCGGGAGGCCCAAAACTGGATGCAATACTCCAGATGTTGCCTCACCACTTCCGAATAGAGGGGAATAGCCACTTCCCTCGATCTGCTGGCAATGCTCCTACTAATGCAGCCCAATATGCCGTTAGCCTTCTTGGCAACAAAGGCACACTGTTGACTCATATCCAGATTCTCATCCACTGTAATCCCCAGGTCCTTTTTTGCAGAACTACTGCTTAGGCAGTCAGTCCCCAACCTGTAGTGGTGCACTGGATTCTTCCATCCTAAGTACAGGACTCTGCACTTGTCCTTGTTGAACCTCATCAGATTTCTTTTGGCCCAATCCTCCAATTTCTCTAGGTCATTCTGTACCCTATCCCGACCCTCCAGCATATCTACTTCTCCCCCCAGCTTAGTGTCATCTGCAAACTTGCTGAGGATGCAATCCACCCCATCATCCAGATCACTAACAAAGATGTTGATCAAAACCAGCCCCAGGATCGACCCGTGGGTCACTCTGCTTGATACTGGATGCCAACTAGACATCGAGCTGTTGATCTCTACCAGTTGAGTCCGACAATCTAGCCAGTTTTCTATCCACCTTATAGTCCATTCATCCAATCCATACTTTTTAAACTTGCTGGCAAGAATACTGTGGGAGACCGTATCAGAAGCTTTGCTAAACTCAAGATATATTACATCCATTGCTTTCCCCATATACACAGAGCCAGTTATCTCATCATAGAAGGCAATCAGGTTGGTCAGGCATGACTTGCCCTTGGTGAATCCATGTTGACTGTTCCTGATCCCCTTCCTCTCCTTCAAGTGCTTCAAAATGGTTTCCTTGAGGACCTGATCCATGATTTTTCCAGGGACTGATGTGAGGCTGACCAATCTGTTGTTCCCCGAGTTCTCCTTCTTCCCTTTTTTAAAGATGGGCACTACATTTGCCTTTTTCCAATCGTCTGGGACCTCTCCTGGTCGCCACAAGTTTTCAGAGATAATGCCAATGGCTCTGCAATCACATCAGCCAATTCCCTTAGTACCCTCAGATGCATTAGATCTGGACCCATGGACTTGTGCATGTCCAGCTTTTCTAAATAGTCCTTAACCTGTTCTTTCACACTGAGGACTGCTCACCTCCTCCCCATACTGTGTTGCCCAGGACAGCAGTGTGGGAACCGCCTTTGTCTGTGAAGACCAAGGCAAAAAAAGCATTGAGTACTTCATTAAATCTATGTACTGTGCAAAACCATGCTACTTCAAGATATGACAAACTCTGTCCCCACATCCTCGCTAACATATATCCAAGTATTTTATCAATATGTAGGACATCCGAACAGGTGTCAAATACATATGTATAAATGTTTTCAACTAATCCAAAGGGAAGCATTGGAAGCTTTACGATAGCTCATAGTTAGACTCCATAAATCTACGTCCAGCTGTTTCCTCTAAATCTCTTTCCCATTTAGTAATAAATATTACCCCCACCGAGTTCTCTTCTTTTCCCTAAAGCTTTATAAATCCTTTGCACCACTTGCATAATCTGAGTCCTTGTAAACAGAACATCTTACAAAGCCTGAGACTTCATATTAAAAATATTCCTACCTTTGTGATCTTTCCAAAATTCCTCAGCTGAAAGTGGTAATAAGATGCAGAAATTAATCTCTTTGATCACCAATGGCAACATTCCAGAGGATAACTGATAAAACAGAATTAAAAAACCTTTAATGAGTTATTTTCTTTCCAAAAATTCTGAGTATTTGGGAAAGGAAAATCATCACTCAGAAGCTACAGTAAAAGATGGAAGGGAGATTTTCCCAGAAATCAAATTCTTTATTTTTAGAACCCAGTGAGACAGTTCCTTCCCTTGTATTTTTTCTTCTTAATTCACAGTAAATCATATGTTTTGTTACCTTCCAATCCTTATTTTGCATTTCTACACAATGACAATGACCAAGGATGGTCTCTGACATTTTCAGGACTAAATTTCTTTACATTTATTAAAATTAGGGCGCAATTTATCTGGAATAAAAATCATCTTTTAACAACTTCAATCTAATGCTTGATATTTTTCTTTGACATTAAATGTACTCAGTAACAATTATTACAAAAGTTTAGTTGAAAGATATACTGGTAGGATAAGTAAAATGTGGTCTTGCTGCTACTTCTTTTTTATTGCATATTCTTTCCCCTATCAGTAAATATAAATGACTTACTTTACAGTTCCCCCAATAAGTTTTGAATAGCAATGGCTGAAAATAGCCATATATATATATAAGCCAGACTTACAGACACATTGAACCCATGGTTGAAGCTTGTTCTTTGCTCAAGCAGACAGGAGACTTTACTGTCTTTCTTAAATTAACTTTATAGCTAGAAATGAACCCAAGTTCAGAGTTTATTTTTAAAGAATTTAGCAATGTTCAATATCTCTTTCTTCTTCAGTGATTTTTCCCATCACTAATAATTATGGGCCAGACTGCAATGCCCTTGCTAATGTTACATATTATCTTGCACAACAAGAAGTCCCATTGAAATCACACAATGTAGTGACTCATTGTGGCAATAGTCGCTTATGGAATAATGACCTGATTTTCAAAAGTATTTAGACCTAAATACCTTTGTAAATCTCACCCTAAGGAAGTGTATCATAAACTTGACTTTATGAGTCCTAAATTTGTAAAATTTAAATAGACGAAAAGGGAACAGCTGAGATGGTGAAAGGGGTAGGAGAGAGGATGGGGGAATGTTTCCAGATAATTTAGCTTAATCATATTTATTTTATGTTTCATAGCACCAAATCTTCTACATAAAGAGTTGAATAAGTCAAAGTAAAGTTATAAATATGGGGCAAGGGTGGGTGGAGAATAAAAAGCACCGCTCCTATATAGGTCAATTTATCTTGTATGTAGAGCACACAGTCTCTAACTTACAGGTGATGCCTTCCTGGAGATCATTTCTGAGGTCTCTTGAGTACATGAAATGGGTTTTTCACTTCACACAAGTCAATACTTCTATTAAAGAACAAGATATTTTTCAGTGAAATTCACTGTGACTAATTACATAGGTTCAGTTAAAAGCCTAATACATACCAATTTCTTGGTATTAAGAAGAATAATGAGATAGTCCCTTTGAATAAAAGAGGGAATATAAAACATGAATTAGGAAGTGTTAAGTGAATTCATTGCCAGAAATAGATCCTTTTTTGTGTACAATGTTAGGGCTATTTCAAAAATGAATTGAGTTCTTGATAAATGGTCCTTGACAAGTGCCTGTGAAAACTTCTGACAAGAAATTGATTTAATCATTAAAAACATTATTGAAAACTAATTTACCAAGCATTAAGGGTGGCAAAGAGTCTAATAACATTCAATATTACAAAACTCAACTGGAGAATTTCATATCATGAATTCATTTTCAATTATACTATCAGTATTCCCCCTTCCCCCCCCCCCCCAAAAGTACATATTGATACATGGAAAGTTAACTTATGAAATTTGAAAGAAGAACCCTTTTGTAAGACACAATGAGAAAAAAATATGTAAATAAAAAAAAAAAAACTGTCAATCATGTCTGACTAGACCAAAAAAATGAATTGGCTGTTTATATTTTCATTTCTATTTTTCTTGTATATTATAATTTACCTAGTTTCTATCTATATTATAGTTTTATGGTCAACGTTGCATTATATATATATATATATATATATATATAAAAAACATATGCATGTGAAATATTTTAAATTTGGGCTAACTATTTGCAAAGTGACAGAATTGAGACTATTGAAATTAATGACCATAATACACAAAACACTGGAAAAAGAGAGAGATCCAAAAGTCATAGGAGCTAAATTTAAGATGTAGCATAAAGTGCACCGCATTCTTGATCTTGTACCTGTATGAGGATTTTACATCCATGCGGAGACTCACCTTCCTGATGGATATGTGGTAGACTAAGGCTAAAGACTAGGGAAATGTGGAATTTATCATCCATAACTTTGTTGTTGTTGTTGTTAAATGAAAACTGCACATTTGTGTTGCCTGAAACATTTTGTGAACTTGTATTGATTTCATCAAATTATGTTTGGTCAAAAAAAATAAAAAAAAAAAGAACCCCAGGGAAAAAAATGTTTTGTTTTAACATGTTTGGAAAAAATGTTTTGATTTTTCTATTTGAAATAACTTTTTCTTTTTTTCCTTTATTTTATTTTTTAAAATAAAAATAAACCCTAAAAATTATAGAGAATGTTTCATTCAACCTAACATGAATTTTATTTTACTTTTCACTTCACAGAAAATTTCCAAAATATTTTGTTAGGACTCAACCTGAAATAATTTTTTTAAAACATTTTGGAACTGCCAGAGAACTGAAAAATCAGTTATTTGCACAGCTCTACTTAGCTGTGTCTTTATAAACTTAGCTGTATGGTAGACTATAGAGTTTGCCCTTTTATTATTATTTTAACAGAATCTTGGACTAGAGAAATTTCCTGCTTCAAACTACAGGCTGAATCCCCCAGTTCAGAATGGAGGTAGGCAAGGGAAGTTTTAAGTGACCTTAATGACATTCTGCTGTTGGGAACAGTCAGCTTGAATCCTAAAGAAGAACAACTTAAGTCTACCTCAAGGTTACCTTTAAATTGCACTCCTACCTATGGCACCAATGACCATTCCTGAAGCTAAGGATTGCCAGAGATAGAGATGCTTTGTTCATGTATACTGTTTCCTGCGATCACCTCCTATACTGGAAGCCAAGAGCATGTGGCAGAGCTAAGCTGGCTCTCTCATTCCAAGATTCCCCCATACACCAGGAAAATCCTCAGGAAGCCAGCATACAGCTTCTTTGCACTACCGGAAAAGCACAAAGGGGCTGTAATAAGGTTAGGGAACTGGCCCTATAGCTTTAGGATCCCAGAACGAATTAACAAGCTCTATTTGACTATTTTGTAATAGTTTACATAATAGTTTGGGCATCCAAAACACAATGATAAAGTGACAAAAATCCAAGAATAATGCTTGGCAACTGAATTTGGCCTACCTAAACAAATGGTGAGAACTCTGTTTTTCTCCGACAACTTGTATTTATTTTTGTCCTTAGTATTGTACGGTAGTTAAAGGATTAAAGGTCTCCACCTGGAAATCACCATTTTTCCTACTACTGATTAATTGTGCAATATCCAAGATTGCCAAGTACAAGAAGGTCTCAGACATTACATGTGCAAATTCCTTTATATGACCTATTCTAGCAACCTCTAACTAAACTGTAGGTGCCATATATCATTCTGATGTCTTGTATGACTCACGCTATGCAGGTTTATTGGATATAAAACTAATAAGGACCAGTGAAATGTTCTAATGAAAATTGTTTTCTCAGATGGTTCTCCAGTCCTGTACAAGGTCATCCTCATGATCCTTCTTGATTTATGCCATTTTGCTCTGTCCTTTCTAAAAGTTATGCCCTAACTTCTGTTCTAGTCTATGTCACCTCCTAATACTTTGTTTAATGTTTCTTGTGAGTTCTTCATGTTAGGTTGTAATATCCTCCCACACCCACATCTACCCAAAGCAACTATATATTACCCAACACACAAAATTAATGATGTTTTCCTTAAATTTTATTGTAACTTCAGGGTCAATTTCCTAATACTGCAAGGGAAATATTTCCAGATATTATCTACTAATAGTTTCACCAATATAAATTATTTGACTCCATAAATATAAAATTGAAAATAGATCAGCAACAATGGATGAATATTGTACTTTTCCTGGAAAAAAACTCAATACAAAGTAAATTATAAAAATCATTCTCTAGCTATCCATATTATATTACTGCCTACAATTACAGTACTGGAAGACCAGATTGTTAATATTTTAATCTACTATATTTCTGCTGATCCAAACTTTCATTATATGGCAGTTCTATGTTAATAGGGCCAGATTCTCAGCTGGTGGAAACTGGGATAACTTCATTGACTTTAATAGATCCACACTGCTCTACATCAGATCAGGACCTGGCTTTATAATGTACAATACCAGATTGAAATGCCTTTTGAAATAAACTAACTTAACTAGTTGCTTTACTTTTTTCAAATATCCATTGTAAATTAGACTCTTTTTCCTGTCTGTAAACTGAATCATACATTAAACAATCCTGATTTTTGCAAATATGCTCAGTTCTTTTGAAAATAAGGTAGGTGCCTAAATATGGCTTTAAAATCAAACTGTATATTATCTTTTGTTGAAAATATTTTAGCCCATGGAACCTATTATTTTTAGTCTATACAATTCATTTCTAGTGCACCATTGGAAGAACATAAGTGTTACACCGCATTGATTGGGTAGTTGAGAAGTACTGAATAAATGAAAGAGGGCAATTTGCTTTAAACTGAGTCTCCAAGAATACTGGTCCACTTGGATATTTCTTGAAAACAAATAGGATAAATAGAACATATTTGTTATGTGTTTGGTGTGAAGTTACACGCAGAGCTTTTTTGACTGATGAACATTAAAAGGGACGAGAATCTGAGTTCTGCAAAATGCTCCAGGTGCTGTCTGTTGAGTGCACACAGTAAGAAAAACTAGCTATCAGCTATTTTGAGCCAGTTTGCATCGTGCTGCTTTTGCTGTTTAAATCCTTTCTGCTCAAAGTCTATTGGCAGGAATCTGTACATTTTCTAAATAAAATTAGCTTGGTTATAACATCATGACCTCATGAATGCTGTCCACTCATTTTCTCTCATAATATTAAAACCCCACCATTCAGCACTTTGATAACTACAATGCAACTAAAGGTGAAGCCTTCTGGCCAAAATTTACAAGATTATTGATTTTGGGTGCCCAGCCAGAGACTGATGGGGGGAAAAAAACAATTTTTAGAAAGTGCTGAGCACCAACCTTCAGAAAAGTCCAGATTTTTCAAGCTGAGTGCTCAAAATGCACTTAACCCAAAAATCACAAGTCATACAGAAAGTCATAGTTAGTCCTGTCATGCATCATTTTCTGATGCAAAGTGCAGTTCTTGTCATAATTTTTTTCCCTCTGTTACTAGTCATTTAAAAAAAAAACAGGTATATTTGCTTCAAAGTTAATAGAAACAATAAGTTTCAATTGGATTGGTATTATGGGGCCGATCCTCAGCTAGTGTAAATCAGTGTAAGTTCATTAAGTCAATGGATCTGTGTCTATTTATACCAGTTGACAATCTGGTTCTTCATTTCTAAACTGCTTCTAGGCATACAAAACAAAACACTCTGTGCCTTGAGAATTATGCCAAACAATGCCCCTTGCACAATATATTATTAGATGAACTTCATGGTTTGAATGTTAAGAAGGGTTGGTAAAAGGAATGTTGAAGATGCTATACATGAAAAATAAATGGCTAAGGGATACCAACACAAATCCTTCTGTAGCTTGTTTGTCTAGATTGTAAACTCCTCAGGGTAGTTACTGGCTGTTGCTTTGTGCTCTAAAAAGCACTGAGTGCACTGTGGAGCTAGAAAAAAAAAATCATCACCATAATAGCTTGAGTCCAATACACATGTGGTGGTGCACAGTGAGGAGGAGAGTGTTTGCAGCTCTGATAGACAAGGAACATACCCAGATATATATTCCTCTGACACACATTCAGATCAACTAGAGTCAGAATAAAAACACCTTCCAGTTTCAGAGTCAAATTCTGCCTACAATGTAAGCAATACCACTGCTTGTTTATCACAGAATTGGATTTGGCCACTACATTATATTGCAGAGTACAGTCAGGTAAGGAAGCTCTTTACACTCAGGCCTAAGTTGTGGTCTTACTTAGTAAGTTCAACCATGTAGTAATGACAACATAAAAGTTTGTCCTTTTAAAAAACAAACCGTTGAACAATGGAGGAAAGAGCCACTTTGACAGAATCTATCTGCTGAAAGACAGGTTCAGAGCAATCCATTTACAATGTGTAGGAAAATGCTGTATACTGAATGCTGAAGATTTATAGGTGTATGAAGAAAAAAAATCCATTCTCATTCCCACTGCTGAATGTAGACACAGTGTAAAAGTCTTGTCAAATTTCTCTTTTCAGTCTTGTTTGTCACAAGTGGAAAGGAAGAACAATAAGGTAGTGCCAAAGAAGGGGCAACAGAGCAGGAACAAAAGACTGAAAGATTACAGTACTGATGAAAACTGCTGAGGCAGATGGACCACGAATGACGCCTTAAAAATGGGATTTCAGATCACCTGAAGTTTATGTACTACCTGCAGGTAGATGAGCAGGAGCCATATGTTTACTTGGCCCAATTCCAAACTCAGTGTATATCACTCAGAGTTTACCAGCATTGTAATACTCACTGGACCTGCAAGTAATCCTTATGGAGGTGGGGAGGAAAGAAGTAAAACCAACTTGCATCTGTGTAAGCTTTGAACAGCCTTAAGGCTCATGAGAACACTGTGCAAAACTCCTGGGTAAAAGCCTTCACCAGTTTATTTTATAACTTAAAACTGGTAAAAAAGAATGCCAGACTGACAAGATATTGGGAATACTAACTTCAGGATTAGATCAAGTCATATGAACACTACATGTCTTTTAACAATAGATCTACACCCTAATCCTGCAGGCTGAATATACTGCATGCAGATAAAAGACCACTGAATATTCTATCTGTGTTTTAAAGTACAGGATTAGGAAAAATGGTAAAACTTTACTATACAAAACCAAACAGCTTCTGATTTAGCTGTACCTTAATCTGCATTTCTACTGTGAAACTGATCAGGGGTTTCCAAATGTGCTCAATTTATAACTAAAGAGATATTTGTTCTTCCAGCACTGGAATATTAGGGCCAGATCCAAAGCCCATTGCAGTCAATGGAAAGACATCCATCTGAGTTATGAGAGTCAAGCTGTGTTCTTTGCTGAACTGGGTGAATTTTTCAGCATGGTGCTTATGGAGTTGCATGTATAACTTTCATTTATGTTTATAGGAGCTTTGTGCCTAATTTATCTCACAGAACAAAACTTTTGTCCACTGTCTATATGTGTCTAATTAGCTACAACTATAAGATATGCAGTGTGGTTGTAGCCATGTTGGTCCCAGGATAAAAGAGACAAGGTGGCTGAGGTAAGATCTTGTTTTGGACCAACTTCTGTTGATGAGAGAGAGAAGCTTTCAATCTCTCATCACCAGAAGTTGGTCCAATAAAAGACATTACCTCACTTACAAATATAAGAAGCAATTTAGCAAATCTTTATTGCCATCAGAAAAGGGTGGGCATTGTGGATGGGCATTGTGGGTTGTCCAAACCCTTACATATATATAATAACAAGAAGTGAAATAACTGTCTCCTTGGCAATCAGTCTCTCCACGGTTTAAGTTGTTACTAGCTTTCCATCAAAGCCCAAGTCTGAACTCATTTCCAAATTTGCCAAAAGGTATGTACTAATGCCCCAATTCGGGAAAACACTTAAGTACATGCTTAACTTTAAGCATATGAATAACCCCATCAATATTCAGCAAAACACTTACACATGCCTGCCTGTAAGCTGAAGTTATTTGCTTTATGACATTTACTTACATCCTTTGATGAATCAGAATGGATTTAAGAATATGCTTAAAATAAGTATTTAACCACTGAAGTGGTTCGCTGAATCAGGAACTATGTGATTTGATAAAACATCTTGCTTCCCACTTGATATAAATAATTTAATTCTTTGTTTAGAAACAGGGAGTACCTTTGGAGAAATGTATCAGAGGGGTAGCCATGTTAGTCTGAATCTGTAAAAAGCAACAGAGGGTCCTGTGGTACCTTTAAGACTAACAGAAAGTTAGTCTTAAAGGTGCCACAGGACCCTCTGTTGCTTTGGAGAAATATAGACCTGACATCAAGGAATAGCCTGGCCCAACACTTAACAACTTGGTATGCTTTGGATTGACCTAACATTCCAGAGCTCAATTCTGCCAATGTCTAGAAAATGCCTGTTGTGCACATATCCATGTCATCCTCACACAAATATTAAGCACAACCATCCCAGTACACAAAGCAATCCTCCATGAACACTATTAACAGTTCCATGTGCAACTATGTTCTCCAGTTTTGTACCTGCTCCCACTAAAATCAATGGAATCTATTCCACTGATTTCAATGATAACAGGATTGTGCATTAAATTGTGAAATACAGCATCAGTGGTATAACAAAATCACCTGGCTTAATTCAAGTAAAGGCACCCATATTTTTCAAATCATTTACCCTCTATCAAGTCAGACAGCAAGGCCCAGAACCACAAAGCTATTTAAGCTCCTAACTTCCATTGATTTCAAGTGCCTAATTTGAATTTATTGCAACAAAAAGAAGGGATGTTCTTACACTTAAGTTGCTGATGCGTTCTCACTAGAGTGAGCAGCAGAGTTTGACGAGTATTCAAATTACTTTTGAATACTTTATCATCTCCCTAATATAGCCATTTAAATAGGCAGAGCAAAGGAATTCAATACTCATTGCTTAAATAAAACAGAATTTTGAATTAGTGATCATACTGGGTCTTGAGCAGTTTACTTAGCTTTATAGTAATACAATATCCTTAAGGAAGGATACCACTCAGCTGGAATATAAATCAGTTTTGTAAGCTGCAGTTTTCCCCAATGCAAATGATCATTGCTACATATTTGTACTAGCTGTCCTTGTAAACTGAGGATAACTTATCTGCCACAATGGTTAGCTCTCAAGGCTAATGAGATACCAATGTGTGTCACAAATAAGAATTACCAAAAAGGTATGAGAGGGATCTGAATAAAGTTAGTGCTGCATGTGTGGGCTCTGAGCTGATTCACAGTCCCATTTTCTTTTCATTTTTTGTACCTAAATTAAGATAATTAATTAGTAAAAAACATACAAGAATAACATGAAGGCATGAAAGGCTGCCACATAGCAAGGACACACGCTCATATCTAGTTTAGTCAATGTCACTCTCTAAGCACAGGTATTGAATAAGCAATTCTTAAGCCCTGCCAGATTTTATAAAATGTAAATAACCTTGAACAAATTCTCCTCCACTCTAGCACTTTGAAAGGATTCTACTGCAGCAAAAAACAAACAAACAAACAAACCACAGATCCAAATATGCTATTGACATCAGGGTTCACCCATTACAGTGGACCACCAGGTCTGCAATAGTTAAGGTTTAGACCATTAATCTTTTAGTGACATTTTTAGAGTACTGAAACAAACACAAAATGTCAACATAAAGGACTCTTTCATCAATTCAAAAAGTGAAAATTAAGGGGGAAATGTCCATTTAAAAAAATAGCTATAAATAGCGATCATTTGTTAATAATATTCAAAAACAGGACTTATTAAGATGGGCAGAAAGGATGGTTCCATTGGAAAAGCAAAGATGTTGCTACTAATCCTTGTAATTAATGCCAAGTCATTACAGTGACAGGTACACCAGAACTACTGATAGGCAGACACCTCTCTGTGAAATATAGGTTGCCTTGTGTGAGCAATTTAGATATAGTGCTACAGAATTGCAAAGCAGCTCAATGTTTCTAACCTAATGTCTGAAGACAAGTCAATTAAAACAGAGATAGTATGAAACTGGAGTGTTGTATAGATATTGCACAGCATAAAATGAAGAAAGATTTAAAATAATAAGGAAACAATCTATTTTATTACCATTTCTTTGTTGCTCAGTGTTAAACTTGTTCTTTCATTGCATTTTCTATAGCATCTATCATTATTTTCTTTACTTAAGCAACATTTTTGCTGTCACTGGCTGTCTTTGTTACCCAACAGATATCTGGATAATTATAATCTATCTAGTACAATGTCTTCAACTTAAAGAGTTGGTCCTGATACACTGCAATAGCTTCCCAAAATCATTTTGTCCTTGATGTTCGTATCTTAAACCCAAAAATTCTTCAATCACATTCCATTCTCAAATTATAACTCTGGCACTAGGAATACTTTTGATAAAAAGTGTCACCTTTTTACTATTACTTCCTTTTCTACAGTTTCTATAGTGATTATTATATCCACATATGTAGATGATACAGTTATGAGAATCTACTAACTAAGCTGCCATTGTTCAAGCAAGACCATTATTTTAACCTTGTCATGTATCTTCTTGCTCTTTGTTTGTTTCCTTCCTCACTGAAATTGTGTTTAAACATTAAAATATTATTTTTCCTCTTGTTCATCATCATCCTTTAGTTCAGAACAAATTTCTGTTTCTGCTTCACTTTTTTCCTTAATTTAAAGACCACTTAACAAGATCTGCCAGTTTTGCAAGAATGAGGTCAGTACCCCCTTTTTCTAAAACACAGCTAATGTAGTCCAAAGAAGTTTTCATCCAGTACTTTGGAAATTTGGTCTCCAAGTTTGCCACTTGAACTTGGCACTAGATCTTGAAAAGATGGCCTGTATTAGTCCGATCTTAACTTCTCTTCTCAGGTCCCTGAAATGTATGTATTTATTTACTATCATTTGGTATCTAATTGCTCTGGAATCAAAGCATGCTCATATGAGAAGTTCCTTTGCTGATGTAATTTGTCTAATCTATCCCGGTACTTATAAGGCCACCATCTCCATAATATCTGAGTACCTAATGTCACCTCTTGTTCCCACAGGATCCTTAATCAAGGGGTGGAAATCAGCATGTGTGAGGATTTCTGAATTCCTTATTGCTTGCTTTGTTATCCTATTCCATTACCCAGGTATATAAGCAATACATAGCCTCAGCATTCTAAAGCTACTGGAGTCTACCAAGGGAAAAGGAAGAAATTATCTTTTCACTCCATTCTAGCTTTAATCGAGTCTGCAATCTATCAGAGGGGGAGTTGTTGGCCTGCCACACCAGCATAGGATTATTTCAGTTGAAAGGTGCCAACATTTTGCAACATAAGGTCAGGATGGATTATGTTTTTGTTACCAAAATGTCGGGTCCACCTAGCTGAGCGCCAATAACAGCCAGACAGGGATAAGGAAAAGGTTGCTTTATTCTGCAGAAGAAAGGAGAGCTTTGCACCTTGGTACAAAGACTCTGTCTTACACACATTTTACAGATCCTTTATACACATTCAGACAAAGGCCCTTGCCGTGTTAACACTTGATTGGTGGTTGCCAGACCCGTGCTTCTGCTATCTGGTCAGTGAAAACCAGCTTGGAGCTAGTTCCCTCTGCCTCAAGGCAGAGGAGAGAAGACCGTTCAAAAGTTCAGGCTACTGTGTAGTGAGGTATCTGCTTCCCCCTAATGGCCACTGGTTGACATAAAGGCTGCTAGCTGTTAAGGGGGGTCACTAGTAACTTTCACATTTTCAACAGGATCAAACCCTGGCATAGATTAGGCAATACAAATATGTAGGAAATAAGAATTAAAGAGCCTGCCACCTTCCCATGTGGTAGTGCTGATGGACTATGTGTCATTTCAATCATATGTTGTTTCAGTTTTACTTACATAGCAGTCTGATGTGCAATATAACAATAAAGACAATATCAGCTAATTGTATATAATATAGTGTGATCAGAGATGTGCTTCCACACTCGATCCAGATGCTCCTAAACTTTGGAAAAGTCTGTCAATTTGAGAACATCTTTATTGGGGTCAGACCGGAACACTAAATCCCAAACTCTTGAACTTTAAGGGAGTTTGGATTCAGAGTTGAACCCAGATCCAATCTCTGTGACTCAGGTTCATTTCTAATTACAACATACAACCCAATGAAACTAATAAATGTTCATATGCTATTTCTGTCACCCAAGTTTCCTGGCTGAGAACAAGCAGTAGTAAATTTATAGTTTACATATTTCCCTGCAATCACTGCTGGATTGGGACATATATTGAGGTTTGTTTAGTATTTTAGCCTTTAAATGAGGAGGTTGAGAAGTAAGCCTGATAGAGGTAGAGTAGGAAGCAGCCCAAGGAAATAGTTACAAGGTCTTGGTGGCTGATTGTAGGTTCCCTGGGCTGGAACCCAGAGTAGTCAGTGGACCTAGGTTCCCCTACCAGCCATTGGGAAAATGACAGTTTGAAATTGGAGGACTGCTAGGAATGATAGCTGGATAGGGGAAATGATACCCCTGAAGGGGAAAACTATACAGTAACCTGGCATAAGGGCAATGAAGAGGGAGTGTCCTAACACACAAAAAGGATGCACTGCAACTCCTGGACTGTGAGAGGGGCTGCAACGCAAGTGAGAGACAGAAGGGGGCATCAAACCAAGTAGAGCTAATCCCCAGACATAGCCATGAGGGGACAACCCAATGGTAAGTAGCACCCTATGACACTTCCTATAAAGGAGAAAAGTAATTCTTTCTTCAATTTGGGGTATGTGAGAGAGAGAAGGTGGAGGGAGGAGAGAAAAAGGAAGGGATGTGGGAAAGGAGCTTCATATTTTCAGCCACTGCCATAAAAGTAAATTTTTGTTCTTATATATTGAAACATCAATATACTGCAACATCATTATAATCTTCTGTAACTTATGCTGCAAGCAGGGAACCTGAAAATAAAATTCACAATAACTCATCAAAGTCACTGTTGAAAGAAAACTGGTTTAAATCCTTCAAAAAAGTCAGAGGACATCAAAGGTATAGACAGAGAAACAGGAAGAATAAAATATTCATGTTTTCATTCTGCCTTAAACTACGGAAAAACTGAGAAGCAATATATATTTTCCCAGAATAAGATACACACACCATCCTCTTAAACTCCACAAATCTATTGACATAAATTCCTGTCTGGAAAGATTATAAAATAATGAATAGCTGTCAGCTGGAAAAACTAGAAGATAATGAATGAAAATCATTTTTTGTTCAACTAACCTTAGCTGTAAAGACAGCTTGATGACTTAATTGAGATTATGATAACTTTCTATTTGACAGGTTGACACCACTAAAGGATCTCTTACTGAATAACTAATGAGCACAGTAAATAGATTCTAGCTAAAGTTTGTTTTGGTACATATGTAATACTGGGATTTTTAATCACTAGTAGTCTTGCTGCAAATTTTATTTAATAGTTATTATTAGCTGTTATAAAATGTATTATTAAGATGGATAAAATAATATTTTTCCTGGTAGTTAGAATGTTGTCATGTATGCAAAGCCGTACAATGGTGAGTTCTAATTTGGAAATGCGGTCAGAAAGCTTTTGGAACTTAAATGTTTGAGTCATTTTAGTGGATTATTTAGTGAAGTTTGTCACCTTTTAGCAAGATCTGTTTATAATGTAGCAAGTTTTGAACAATTCCCGTAGTTAGAAACAGGCACTATACCACTGCCATAAAGGCCTTGAGTTCCCAGCATCCCTTATTGTCATGTCAAAAGACGGTTAGCATATAGGCAAGACTCCCATGAAGTTTTGCAAATTAATGCTAAGAGACAATAAAGAATTACTAGCAGGTAGATTTTATTTGCTTATAGAGTGAAAACATATTTCTAAAGATCATAACCTATTTTTACAGCTATTCAAGGTTGTCCTTGTGCTTGCAGTGAAGTTCCAACTTTTTGGGTCTATATGGGGAAACATAGCTTATCTCACAGGTGCACAGAAAATGTTGACCACAAAGATCACATTAATGTCTGATTGCATAACATATCCAGCCACAGAGAGCAAAATAAAATGATTGTTTGAGACTCTTGTTTTGAAACCATGCTAAGCTCTTATTCAATAGGTCAAAGTTGTTATGGTTCTTTGTAACTAGAATTTTACAGTATGATGGCACAAATTCCATAACAAGTTGACGTTTGATAATAGTTGGACCATGCAAAATTATTCAGCTGACTGCAAATTATAACATAAGGTAAACAAGTAATGTATAAAAACTCATGAAAATTGTAACAATTTGAACCTCTGCAAGAGGATATACCTGGCACCCAAATCATTATGCATTACCTTTCAATTTGTGCTAACTAGTCTGAGATGAATAAACCAGTTGAGCCTGACCTTTTGATGTCTTCTTGATCAATAATCTAAATAGAACACATTAATACACATATATACCTGCACATTGCAAAACAGGTATTGCTTGCTCAATTTATGTATAGATAGGACAATCATTGTATTTTCTCACCATCTAGCAGCTATAAAAGACTAAGAATGACTTCAAATCTGAGCTACCGTTCTTAGAGTTCAGTTAAAGTGAGCCATAGCTGCAATGGGTAACAGATTTTACTGTGGATTAGATGATTGCAAATTTAATTCCTGCCTAGTTTGGCTCTCTTTTTTTGTGAGTGTGATGGGGTGACAAAAGGGTTAAAGTGGAACTCGGATCAGTGTTTGGACAGTTTGAAGCTGAAGCTAGCATGCAAAGTAGGCTACCCTGGGCTGAAGACTCAGTTGTTTTGCTATTTTCTGTTCGTCTTTAAGAGAAGAACTTTGAGTGCCCTGCAACTTGTTCATCTCTTTCATCTCACTTTGGCTGGAGGGTCGGGTCATGCCAATGACCAAAATAGGAAAAAGAAGATGTTCAGGGAAACTGAGGCACAGTTGTAGCAATGCCACATACAGCCAGCAAGGGAAATAGTGCAGTGGCAACTTTCTCACAGGGAGAATGGATGGCTGGTCTTGTGGCTAAGATACAGAACTGGAAACTAGGATTTTACTCTTTGTTCTGCCATGCACTTCCATTGTTGATTTAATGTAATTATTTAGGGCCAGATTTTCAAAATTAGAGCATCCATTTTTGCTGAGGAGCAGGTGAAGCAACAACCACTCTCCTTCCCCTTGAGGTGATAAAATTCCAGGTTTAGCCAGGACCAGCTGTGGGCATCACACTAGCTGTTCCTTTTTAGGGGGGGGCTGCGAAGGAATTTTTCCCTTATCACCAGATTGGCCTAGGTGGAGTTGGGGTTTTTTCACCTTCCCCACAGTGGGTTCGGGGAGGGCTTCTTTAGGGTGTGGAGTGAAGGGAGTTATGTTGTATGTCACAACTCATTATGTGAATGTGGGGCGGATGTCCAGTGCAGCTACTCCATAGGGAAGGGATACAGTGACCGGATAAACAGCTTGGTAAAGGACTAAAAAAGAAGGTCTTGTTTAAAGGAGTGGAATGGGAGGGGCAGTTCGGGGCTCCTGTGACTGATATGGCAGGGAGCAAAACCCCCTTTCTTACAGCCCACCTTAACCCTTGTTTGGATTTGGGGGGTAAGGTTCCAGCAATGGGTTGGCTGGGGGATCTGTTTGGGAAAAAATGGGGGCTGGCTGAAGCCCCACAGGTAGTTATTGAATGAACATGGGGTTATCTGCACTGTACACATTTATCTGCTGTGTAGTCCCAGACATCTAACAATAAAGTTGTGGCCTGATTAAAACCATATCAAGTGTCTCCTGTCCTTCTTTCGGTATAGCCAGACAACCAAGGCAGCTACATTTTGCACTGTGACCTTACCAGTTTTTATTCATTTTTCTATAATCTAACTCTCCAGCTGAATTTGATTACCATTTCTATTTTAATCCTCTTCCAAGAAGCGTACATTATCACCCCTTTAGTTCATGTCCTGGCTCCTTATCCAATTGCAGGATCAAAGGCTTTCACTTTTCCTTCATGTTAAGTTTGCGCTCCATTAAATCAGATTATTTTATCAAGGAACAGATAAACTTTTGACACTTGCAGCCCCCACCCTTTTCTTTCCCTTTGATCTTTCTTCAAGTACTGACTCATACATTTCTCATGTTTCCAACAAACTTGTACTGTTTCTTCAAAGAACCAAAGATAATAGGGAGGGAGAGGGTTGTTTATGACTACAGACAAAATACCAAGATACAGTTTCTTATTTTAATCATTAGAATAGGAGCTAATATTCATCATTTATTAACCACATGAATCTATATTGTACACATCTTTATAACAAGACAGAGGCATAAGACCCTAACTTCTTTCTTACTTATACATGATTCCAGACATATCCAGAGCATTGCTAAATTCATACTAATATTTCCATTAATTAAATAAATGTTTTCTTCTGGAATAAAAACTGGGTAAGTGATAAATGAATGGTTTTGTCCATGCTTTTTTTATATGACTGTCCTTTTCACAGTAGTGAATCTGGTCCTGTATCTCCAGTCCTGAAACAGGCCTGCTTCTCGTGGGGTGGAAAAGGCAGCAAGATTGAGCAGATTTTGCACTTTCCAACGTGCAGGTGCTGCTATGCGTGTGGTCTTTGTACAGCCACACAGTGGGGAAAGCATCGTGTGCCAAGCCAGGACAATTCACTTTGTCTTCTGCATGCAGCTCACCTCACATAATTTACATTTTAGTATATTACATGTTTAAAACTT
The DNA here is from genome assembly GCF_027887155.1 of Malaclemys terrapin pileata. Classification (NCBI taxonomy): domain Eukaryota; kingdom Metazoa; phylum Chordata; order Testudines; family Emydidae; genus Malaclemys; species Malaclemys terrapin. The sequence continues at coordinate 30,733,369 of NC_071506.1, forward strand.
TAATGTAAATCTATTTATTTTATTTACAACAATTTTAGAAGGTGCCTAAACAGGTGAATCAAAGTGGTGAAAAAAAATGCAAAGGATTTGTAAAAAGCCTGTTTTGCCAATTTTGCCCAATTGTATCCACCATATGCAAATCTAATACAGGAATTGCGTATCTATCCTAACTGTTCCAGTATGATAGAACTGTTTTCTTAGCTCATTTTCAGATAACGGCCAATATACTCAGTTTTCCAGAACTAAAATTAATAGCTGAGGTCACATTAAGAGCAAGATCTTGAAAAACTTTACTTACACAAATCATCCTCATGTGAATAAAACTTTGAAGGACTTGGTCTTAAATTAGGTGCTATGCTACCCAATAAACAAAATGCATTTTGGTCCTAGTTTATTTTTCCTTTCACCAAAAACAAACTTCAATTTTTAATTAGTAGGCAAGTTAGTCATCTGATGTAAATCGGTGTAGCTACATTGACTCCCTATGCCAATTTACATGACATGATGATCTTACTTATTATAAAAAGAACAGGAGTACTTGTGGCATCTTAGAGACTAACAAATTTATTAGAGCATAAGTTTTCGTGGACTACAGCCCACTTCTTCGGAAGCATATATGTCCACGAAAGCTTATGCTCTAATAAATGTGTTAGTCTCTAAGGTGCCACAAGTACTCCTGTTCTTTTTGCGGATACAGACTAACATGGCTGCTACTCTGAAACCTTACTTATTATATTGTTCTTGGAAATTAATGTTGAGTCTTTATTATAAAACTCTGAGGACTCAAAATTTGAAAGAAGGGCATGGGACATGTTAAGAATAAAGCCAGGCCACCTGTCATGGCAGGTCTGTCATAGAGCAGCTGGAGGAACCTGCAAAAGGGCCGACCACAAGTTCCCTCCATCAAACAGTATTTAGAGAGGAGGAAAGTATGGGATTTAGCATAGAGGGCAGGCAAGGAGCAGTCCAGAATAGACCAGGATAGGAAAACTTGTTCATGTTGTAAGTGACATCTGATGATGCAGGAAGGATTCAGATAATGAAACTCTGCAGAAAAACATACCTCCAAAAATAACTGCTAATGGCCAGACTTTGATGCTCTTTTCTACTTTCAGTAGTACATCACTCCATGGGGTGACTCAAGGACTTAAACACTGCTTGTTGTTCACAAGGTCTACCATACACATTAATTTTAAATCACATTTCTGTGGACCAATCATCCAGATACTAGAAAATAAAATAAAAAAATATTTCCTTTTAACATAGATTTTTGAGAAAAGCATATTTTCTTCTCCCTCCCTTGTCTTCAGTCTGGGCCACTGAGCTACAGCTTGTCATGTTGAGCGTTACCAGTCATGTCACATTATGTCATGAACTGGGAATGATACAATGGCATATGTCACAGTATAAAAACACCCTGGCTTATAAGATTTGCAAGGGGACTTATCACCATCTTTACCCTTAAAATCAAGGTGGAAAGAGACAGTGTGCAAAAAGAAATAACAGTTCTGAAGTGTCTTTTTATAGAATCCATTCCCAGCAGTAATAGGATGCTGTTTAGCTCTCAGATTCTCTCTGCGTTTCATTAAAATGTCTGTGTCACCTGAGAGGAGCCTATGTTTATTCTGCAACCCTATAAAGAGACTACAACAGACACTCTCAGCCTGGCACACTTCTTCTTCCTTGAACTTTAATATTTTCAGACTATCTTTCTGCTTTTTCTTAAATTAAATAAAGCACATTGGGGAAGAAACAATTTTCTTACCAGATTGAACATTTCTACTCTGTTCCTTTGGATGGAAATCACAGCACACAGCTGCTAAGCTGGGAAAGACTTCTTTCTAGCAGCACCATCTGACTTGTTGGCAGACTCCTCAGGCAGTTTGTGTTGGCAACTTTGGGACTACTTCTGCATCAGTCACAGGTTATACAGCTGATACCTTTTGTTGTCTTTATGATCCATGTCATATTCCTGTATCAGATATGGACTGACTACAGAACTTACTTATACACACCAGATGTGTTCACAAGATCCTTTAATGCTCTCCCAGGTATGGCTGAGTTTAGCTTAAATAAGGTCTTTTACACATAGTGCTACCTAGTGGCTGAACTGTATAATACAGTTTAGCATTCCTTTACATCTCCCCCTTTAAGTTCTACATTCCTACCATTTACAATATTTATACTAATACACTGTCTTTGATGTTCAGTATCTATCAGTTTGTTAAGTGTCTCTGAATTGTATTGGTTTTCTTATTACATTAAAAAAGTATGTAACAACATGGTCATCCACCTGTCCATTATTTGCAATGACTGGCTGAGGTCAGTTTGGAATCCTTGAGTCTTCTTTCTTTCTGCATCTGCCATCTGCAGAGTTTGCTCTGATTTTTTCTTTCTGAGAAAAGAAACTATAGATGGTGACGGTTTCTGTGGAACACTCTATTGTTGGTGTCAATCACATATTATTTGGGCACTGAATTATTTTTCTTTACAACATCTGGAGTTTTCCATCCTTTTCTCCTGCCAATTTGAGATGAACACAATCACCAGATTCTAGGCCTGGCAGTTCTCGGAATGATGTCTGTTGTAAAACTGTTTGTAGGATCTTTTAGGCTTTTTGTCCAGTTTAGTTACTCTCTTCATGTCTGGCCATTCTGGAAATAGGTCCTTCTTTTCCAAAGTCAGAACAGTAGTTCTGAGTTGTCTTCCCATCAGGAGTTATGCTTGACTCTATCAGGTAGCAACTGTCAGTGTTGATCTATAACTCAAAAATTCTTGCTGTAGGATTTTCTTAGCAGTCTTTACAGCTCTCTCAGACTCTCCATTCTCTTGTGGGTAATGTGATCTGCTAGTAATATGATCAAAATAATATTTCATTAAGAATGACAAAGTTCTGGTCCGTTGTCCATCACTAGTTCTGGAATGCTGAAGAGAGCAAAAGTGCATTTTTTTATAACACTGTGACATGTTATGTCTTTCAAGTACATTATTTCTATATACCTGGAAAAATAGTCCATGAGAGGTAATGATGTCCTCTGAATTTGCATAAATCTGCAGCTAGTTTCTTCCAAAGTCTCTCTGGAAGTGGTTGTACTCTGTATGGTTCAGGACTATCTCTTAAGTTGATTTGTAGTAGATCTCCTTTCCAATATCATCAAATCCTCTGTGGAGTTCAACCAACTTTCTCGCCCACTCTGGCTACCATGCTGCAGCTTAGAAGGTTGTTGGGTTTTGATCCTTTGATCACATGGACTCTGAATGCATAGCTGTTATCTTTGTAGGTTATTTCTGTGGTGAACTGACCTATACAGTTCAGGATACCGGCAGGGCTAGTTAGACCTATGTCAGATGACTTCTGAAGTTGGGAAGTTGAAAGTGATTGTAAATCCCTTTTGAAATGACTATGATATCAGCTCCTGAGTCAATTTTAAAGTCAATAGTCTTGCCATGAATATTCAGTTTCACTTTCAAGGAAGTCTTTATGTAGTCAGAAGTGATAGATCCCAGAAACAATGCCTCATGATTGTTTGTAATATGTGTCAACTCCTTGACTGGTTTGGTGCAGCAAAGTGCTGCAAAATATCCATATTTCATGTATGTTTTACACCATGTACCTTGGGCTGGACATGCATCATATCTTGGAATATGACTTTTTCCACGCCTTGTGCATGTAGGCTAGAATGTGCCTCTCTTAGCCTGGGAGCTCTCTCTCTTTGCCTCAGGGGTTTTATGATGATGACTTCTAACACTCCAGTGTCTGTTTATAGCTTCTAAACTATTTTCAGGTTTTTTCAAGTTACTCCTGTCTTTTGGTTCTGTGGTTTGACTAATTCTGACGACTTCACTCTCTGTATAGGTGTGGGTAGGATAAAATCTCTATTCAAATTGTAGCTCCTGACAAAGGTTTTTATCTGTTAACCCAATAGCTAGCCTGTCTCTGATATTTTCATGTTTTGCATTCCCCAAATCAAACTTTTCAGCCAATGTGTACTGAGCTCTTACAAAACATTCAACGTTCCTCCTGATTCTTGAATTATCTGGCAAAATCACATTCTTTCATAAGCTGGCACTTCCATTTAGGTGACATAGGCAGTCGCCTAGGGCACTAGGATTTGGGGGGGTGGCATTTTGCCGCTGTTGGCGGCAATTCGGCGGCGGGGGGGGTCCTTCCGCACTCTGGGACCCGCCGCCGAAGTGCCCCAAAGACTGGAAGCGTGGAAGGACCCCCCCGCCGCAGAATTGCCACCGACGACCAGGAGCGCGGAAGAACCCCGGCCTAGGGTGCCAAAAACCATGGCCCCACTCTTGCATAAGCCACATTTCTATGAGGTATAAAGTATACATCAAACATAGCCAGAACCCTTTCATAGTCATCTTTGTGACTATCTTCAGTAAAGTCAAAGGATTGAAGGTATGCTTTGCTTGCTTCCCCACATCATAAATTAAAGATGATACCTGCATATCTCCAGTTTCTTTGTGCAGCTTTGTAGCAATGAGAAATGTTGCAAAATATTGTTTTCAGTCTTTCCATTCTGAATGCTTCTCAAAGGTGAAGTTCTCGGGAGATTTCAGAGTGGTACATTGAGATCCTGTAACCTTTGTAGCTTTGTTCCTTCTGTTTGCAACCTTTGTTGCTATTTTCCTTCTATTTCTGCTCTTAGTTTACTCCTGACATCATGTCATGTTCCTGTACCAGAAGGTCACAGAGCTTGCTTACACATCTGATGTATATTCATTATAATATATTTAATGTTCTAGCAGGTATGGGAAAGTTCATTTCAATATAGTATTTTATACTCCATGCCACTTAGTGGTGGAACAGTATTATACAGTTTAGCATTCCATTACAATCCCGGATTTCATTTTCCTTTGATCTACATATATTTTGTTATATTCAGCCTATGTTGCAGTTAAAGAGTCTGAATAGATGAAACTGTTGCAAGTGATCGAGCGTGTTTCTGTTCTCTCAAGTAGCCCCTTTTCCTTCTACTTGCTTCAGGTTACAGAAGTTATTTGAATCAATACAATACAAGCTAAACCAATGTTTTTGTCTGCAGTTGAAATCACGGTGTTATGGACTGGGGCAACTTTATAGCAATATGTGGGTCATTATATTTGGAGATATACCTATCTCATAGAGCTGGAAGGGACCCCAAAAGGTCACTGAGTCCAGCCCCCTGCCTTTACTAGCAGGTACAAGCACTGATTTTGCCCCAGATCCCTAAGTGGCCCCTTCAAGGATTGAACTCACAACCCTGGGTTTAGGAGGCCAATGCTCAAACCACTGAGCTGTCCCTCCCCATACACCTGTCACCTCTACAAGAGAACCCAGTGCCATCTCAGGAGTTTCCACATCAAGATCAGTTTTCTTTGCAGTACAGTTGAAGGAGAAATTCTGCTAGATTATCCATTCTACCATGTCTATGACAGCTTTTCTTCAAAAATCCCAAACCGGCAATAATATCAAAAGTAAGCTAGAAGGCACCCAGAGTCATAAGAGCTCAAGTGTATCTAGCTTGGGTATCACAATGCTATTAGTATGGACTTGCCATCTGCAAACAAACCTCCTCTGGCAGAAGCCACGGAACTTGAACTTCCAGCCTTTAGCTTCAAAAGTACAAGACAATTCCAAATGGCATTAAAGGAGTTGTGGGTGTTTGCCACTCTTGGGAAATCAGAACTTTACAGTGGGGATTCTTATAACTGAGACATCCAAAATGAGGACCTTTTTTTTCATTTTGGATGGGAAGAAGAGTAGAGGTGAACCTCAAAGTTTTTATTTGGATCCATATCTCTATTCAGAAGGTTTCTATCCCTCCTCTGTAAGTAACAGTGGATGTTTTTATTACCCATACACGTTTCTAATCCTTTTCTGAATCTTACTGACCTCTTGGTCTAACATGAGTTCTATTTCTGGTTTGGCCACTGACCTGTTGTGTGACCATGGGCAAAGTCACTTTCCTTCTATGATGAGATAACTGACTCTGTGGATGAGGGGAAAGCAGTGGATGTGTTATTCCTTGACTTTAGCAAAGCTTTTGATACAGTCTCCCACAGTATTCTTGCCGCCAAGTTAAAGAAGTATGGGCTGGATGAATGGACTGTAAGGTGGATAGAAAGCTGGCTAGATCGTCGGGCTCAACGCGTAGTGATCAATGGCTCCATGTCTAGCTGGCAGCCGGTTTCAAGCGGAGTGCCCTTGTCGTTCCTGGGGTTGGTTTTGTTTCATATCTTTATTAATGATCTGGAGGATGGTGTGGACTGCACTCTCAGCAAGTTTGCAGATGACACTAAACTAGGAGGCGTGGTAGATACACTAGAGGGTAGGGATCGGATACAGAGGGACCTAGACAAATTAGAGGATTGGGCCAAAAAAAACCTGATGAGGTTCAACAAGGACAAGTGCAGAGTCCTGCACTTAGGATGGAAGAATCCCATGCACTGCTACAGACTAGGGACCGAATGGCTAGGTAGCAGTTCTGCAGAAAAGGACCTAGGGGTCACAGTGGACGAGAAGCTGGATATGAGTCAACAGTGTGCTCTTGTTGCCAAGAAGGCTAACGGCATTTTGGGCTGTATAAGTAGGGGCATTGCCAGCAGATCGAGGAACGTCATCATTCCCCTTTATTCGACATTGGTGAGGCCTCATCTGGAATACTGTGTCCAGTTTTGGGCCCCACACTACAAGAAGGATGTGGAAAAATTGGAAAGAGTCTAACGGAGGGCAACAAAAATGATTAGGGGTCTGGAGCACATGACTTATGAGGAGAGGCTGAGGGAACTGGGATTGTTTAGTCTCCAGAAGAGAAGAATGAGGGGGGATTTGATAGCAGCCTTCAACTACCTGACGGGGGGTTCCAAAGAGGATGGATCTCGGTTGTTCTCAGTGGTGGCAGATGACAGAACAAGGAGCAATGGTCTCAAGTTGCAGTGGGGGAGGTCCAGGTTGGATATTAGGAAAAACTATTTCACTAGGAGGGTGGTGAAACACTGGAATGCGTTACCTAGGGAGGTGGTGGAGTCTCCTTCCTTGGAGGTTTTTAAGGCCCGGCTTGACAAAGCCCTGGCTAGGATGATTTAGTTGGGAATTGGTCTTGCTTTGAGCAGGGGGTTGGACTAGATGACCTCTTGAGGTCCCTTCCAACCCTGATATTCTATGATTCTATGATTCTTCTCTGTGCCTCTCTTTCTCCTCCCATCCTTTTCCCGTTTTGTCTACTTAAATAGTATCTTATCATGTGTGTATGTACAGTGCCTAGCACAAGGGTACCCCCTCTCAGCTATGGCTTCTACTGCTACTGTAATATTACTCAGATTTATTAGGAATAATTACCAAATTATCTCCTTTTATCAGTCTTAAATTTGGCACCTCTCAGTTGTGCTGGATGTCCATTTGTTCTTCTATTGTGAAAAGAGTAAATAGGAATGCCCAACAAACCCCTTTCATGTACTCCCTCCCCCAAACATCTATTCTCTAAAGTAAACTGTCACCCTCTTTTCAGTGTTGAAGTTGTGTCAGTCAACCACCATGTTTCTCCAATCACATCAATCTCTCATCTATCTACCTGTATCAGTACTTACTGTCACTCTGAAGCAGCAGATCCAATTACCTCATTTTAGCATGCATCATTACAAATAATAATATTGGACATAATTTTGAGGCCTTCTAATATTCCAGCTTTAATATTTGACCCTATGATCTCCTGAAGTAATGAACTCCACAGCCTGACTACATGCTGTGTGAAAATATTATTTCCTTTCAATTACTTTAAATAATTTGCCACTAGCTTCTTGAAATGACTATTGTTCTCTAATTATAGCACAACATCTAAATGAATGATTGATCATTTAATCTACCTTTCTTAATCATAGATATCTCAATTTACTTCCCTCTGTCTATTTCTTCTCCTTACAATTCTATTTCTACAGTCTCTCTATATACGTTAGGTATATAGCCTGTTGGGAGTCTTTGGGTTAAGTTTAGAGGTGAGAGCAACAAAGGTGATGTTATGGTGGGCATCCGCTATAGACCACCAGACAAGGAGGATGAGGTAGATGAGGTTTTCTTTGGACAACTAACAGAAGTTTCCTGGTTCTAATGTGGAACTTCAATCACCCTGACATCGGCTGGGAAAGCAATACAGCAGTGCACAGACAATCCAGGACGTTTTTGGAGAGTGTTGGGAATAACTTCCTGGTGCAAGTGCTGGAGGAAGCAACTAGGAGCCATGCTCCTCTTGACCTGCTGCTCATAAAACAGGGAAGAATTGGTAGGGGAATAGAAGTGGGTGGCAACCTGGGCAGCAGTGACCATAAGATGGTCGAGTTCAGGATCCTGAAAAAAGGAAGAAAGGAGAGCAGCAGAATATGGACCCTGGACTTCTTTGACTCTTTCAAGGAAATGATGGGCAGGATCCCCTGGTAGGATAATATGAGGGGGGAAGGAGTCCAGGAGAGCTGGCTGTATTTTAAAGAGGCTTTACTGAGAGCGCAGGAAAAAAACATCCCGATGTGCATATAGAATAGTTAATATGGCAGGCGACCAACTTGACTTAACAGAGAAATCTTCAGTGAGCTTAAACACTAAAAGGAAGCTTAAAGGAAGTGGAAACTTTGACAGATGACAAGGGAGGAGTATAAAAATATTGCTCGAGCACACAGGGGTGTAATCAGGAAGGCCAAAGCACAACTGGAATTTCAGCTAGCAAGGATGAGAAGGATAACAAGAAGGGTTTCTACAGGTATGTTAGCAAGAAGAAGGTGGTCAGGGAAAGTGTGGGACCCTTACTAAATGGGGGAGGCAACCTAAAGACAGATGATGTGGAAAAAGCTGGAGTACTCAATGCTGTTTTTGCCTTGGTCTTCACAGACAAGGGTCAGCTCCCAGACTGCTGCACTGGGCAGCACAGTATGGGGAGGAGGTGAGCAACCCTCAGTGATGAAAGAACAGGTTAAGGACTATTTAGAAAAGCTGGACATGCATAAGTCCATGGGCCGGATCTCATGCATCCGAGGGTGCTGAGGGAGTTGGCTGATGTGATTGCAGAGCCATTGGCCATTATCTTTGAAAACTTGTGGCAATCAGGGGAGGTCCCACACAATTGGAAAAAGGCAAATATAGTAAAAAGAAGAACAGGAGTACTTGTGGCACCTTAGAGACTAACAAATGTATTAGAGCATGCATCCGAAGAAGTGGGCTGTAGTCCACGAAAGCTTATGCTCTAATAAATTTGTTAGTCTCTAAGGTGCCACAAGTACTCCTGTTCTTCTTTTTGCGGATACAGACTAACACGGCTGTTACTCTGAAACTTGGCAAATATAGTGCCCATCTTTAAAAAAAGGGAAGAAAGAGAACACTGGGAACTACAGACCAGTTAGCCTCACTTCAGTCCCCAGCAAAATCATGGAGCAGGTCCTCAAGTAATCCATTTTGAAGAACTTGGAGGAGAGGAATGTGATCAGGAACAGCCAACATGGCTTCACCAAGGGCAAGTCATGCCTGACCAACCTGATTGCCTTCTATGATGAGAAAACTGGCTCTGTGGATATGGGAGAAGCGGTGGATGTGATATACCTTGACTTTAGCAAAGCTTTTGATATGGTCTCCCGCAGTATTCTTGCCAGCAAGTTAAAAAAGTATGGTTTGGAGGAATGGACTGTAAGGTGAATAGAAGGTTGGCTAGATTGTCAGGCTCAATGGGTAGTGATCAATGGCTGAATGTCTAGTTGGCAGCCAGTATGAAGCAGAGTGCCCCAGGGGTCGGTCCTGGCTCCAGTTTTGTTCAACGTCTTCATTAATGATCTGGATGATGGGATGGATTACACCCTCAGAAAGTTTGTGGATGGCACTAAGCTGTGGGGAGAGGTAGATATGCTGGAGGGTAGGAATAGGGTCCAGAGTGACCTAGACAAATTGGAGGATTGGACCAAAAGAAATCTGATGAGGTTCCACAAGGACAAGTGCAGAGTCCTGCACTTAGGACGGAAGAATCCCATGCACTGCTACAGGCTGGGGAACGACTGGCTAAGTGGCAGTTCTTCAAAAAAGGACCTGGGGATTACAGTGGATGAGAAGCTGGATATGAGTCAACAATGCACCGTTGTTACCAAGAAGACTAATGGCATATTGGGCTGCATTAGTAGGAGCATTGCCAGCAGATCAAGGGAAGTGATTATTCCCCTCTATTGGGCACTGGTGATGCCACATCTGGAGTACTGCATCCAGTTTTGGGCCCCTCACTACAGAAAGGATGTGGACAAATTGGAGAGAGTCCAGCGGAGTGCAATGAAAATGATTAGGGGGCTGGGGCACTTGACTTACGTGGAGAGGCTGAGTGAACTGGGCTTATTTAGTCTGCAGAAGAGAAGAGTGAGGGGGGATTTGATAGCAGCCTTCAAAGACCTGAAGGGGGGTTCCAAATAGGATGGAGCTCAGCTGTTCTCAGTCGTGGCAGATGACAGAACAAAAAGCAATAGTCTCAAGTTGAAGTGGGGGAAGTCTAGGTTGGATATTAGGAAAAACTATTTCACTAGGAGGGTGGTGAAGCACTGGAATGGGTTACGTAGGGAGGTGGTGGAATCTCCATCCTTAGAGGTTTTTAAGGCTAGGCTCGACAAAGGCCTGGCTGGGATGATTTTGTTAGGGTTGGTCTTGCTTTGAGCAGGGGGTTGGACTAGATGACCTCCTAAGGTCTCTTCCAACACTAATCTTTTATGTTTCTATGATTCTATGAATTGGAAAAGATTCAAGAGATACAGAGAAACGTGTAAGATATATCAAAGATAATCTGAAAAAATTGCAAAAACATCATTTTGCTTGACATTAATAAAGAAAATCAAATTACTTCATGAATCAAGCTACTTACTTAAGACATAGTATAGATGCAAACCTTCTGCATCTCTTAAACTTATGTTGTGAGCTACTGAAAATGCAGCTGTGTCCTAAAATGTTTCTGAGCAGAGATTTTTGTTTGTCAGTGTTAAATTGTCATGGACAATTCATTCCAGACTTATCAAGATTTATCAACTCAGTATCTGTATCATTAAGAAAAAATGTGAAATGAGTTTCGACCAAGAGGAAAAAATAAGAATTTTTGAATAAGCAAAAACAAAACTGCATCATTCCAGCATACTGAAGTTCTTTACACCTACCTTCTTTTTGGTATTAGTAAACAGTGCTTCTCCAGCAGAGGTGAGAGCTGTCATTTCAACCATATATAAATACTCAACATTATCAAAATCATGGTAGAATTATGCCTAATAGTCAGAAAAGAAAGAGGGGCATTAGGCATTATTCTGGAGGAAATTAAGTTGTATGTGTATTTGTTTGGGGAAAGATTACTTTGATAACTATCAGATACCCCTGACAAAAATATTGCACCAAATTCTCTTCTAATTTACATTGGTAATAAATAAAATATCTCACCGTTCAATTTTCATTGCATATTTGGCCAACTGACATCCTAGGTTTTATTTTCTAGATTTTATTGACAGTTGCTTGGCATGACCTATATAGCTCACTCATGGATTTTATACTTGTAGTAATGTGGCCATTCCAAACTAATGCTGATAAAACCTTTATTCTACACTGCATGATCATACAGTTTCTCACCATATAGAAAATAAATGTATCTATTTGATCTGCAGCTGGTGCTGTAGCAGCAAGACTAACCATTTTCCCCTTCAAACTTTTCATAAATCAAAAGTGAAAACAATGTATGTAAAATTAGTTAATTATTTTGCTCCAACATAATCACTATATTCAACGATTAAGCTACTGCATGTCATCAGTTGTAAGAAGTTCCATAAAAAGTATCCCATTACGACATCTTAAATTTGTTTTATAGCTTAAAGACATCTACTGAATCCCCAAAACCATGATATGCAAAAATAATTTATTATTCACTAGTAGGCCTTTGGAGCTGTCAGATATTGTTGTAACAATAATATTACTAGCATACTAAAGCTGTTTGTCTGGGACCAAGACTGTCAGATATAAATAAATTTGACAAGCCAATGAAGCCTGTTCAGAATGTCAGCTGCAAATTTTTTTTACTGTGAACAAACTGTAAAAAACTATCTTGACCTCTTTTTCTGGCATCCATCAAAGCTACATAATCTGACAAGGTGATTTGTTTAGAAAATCCATAATGTATTCTCTAGGAGAAGAAATAAAGATTTAAAGGATTTGAGACAACATGTCTTCCAATCATTGCACATGTTTAACCTTTATAGAATTTGCTTTTCTTCCTTTAAAAATATTTAATGTTAGAACACATGTATTTCATACTAAAGCAACGACAATTAATGCAATTTTAGTTTATTCTGTAGCTGTTTACTGAATTTTATTAGGCTGATGCTTCCATGTAGAAATAGCTATTGATGTTTAGTGACCAAGAATTATTAAAAAATCCCATACTCTGTAGAGACCAAATACTTGACTGTGATCTACAAATGTATTGCAAGAATGATGGCAGTCACTAATTAGGCACAAAGGTATCCACATGAAATCAATGTTCAGCCAGAAAACCTTCACTCAGAAAAGATTTTGTTAGTTTCCTTTTGTAAAGAAGGGGAATTGTTACTTATTCTTCTAAACAAAGTGTTGGGCCTCATCCTGCAGCTTTTACGCAAGAAAACAGTCCCATTCTCCAGACCCATACACCACCCTTCATTTCCCCGGACTGGTTTCTTGGGCAGGAAGTGGGCATGAGATGCACGAACTGCCCCCCCCCCCCCACATATTTCCTTCATCAGACAGAAATAAGAACTCTCCCCATATCCAGGCAAAAAAGAACCACTAGCATGTTCACACCAAAACCTCTTCCAAAATGTATGTGCAGGAAATGCTGTCTATATGAAGCCATATGAAACATGGGACAAAGTGCTAGCCGTACACAAATAAAGTCCAGCACATCTCCATCACATCAAATATGAACTGGACCCAGTTTTGGCCTTTTCAATGCCCTGTTGAAATGAGCATCAGAATGGAGACCAGCTGGGCAAAACTGAATCCTAGCAATACTAAGCTAATATTGGCAAAGACTTCTTAGCAATTTGAGGGTATTCAGAATAGTGCAAGAATCTCTCGTTGGCCTTAAAGATGCATCACATCCAGTAGCTATATCCCATGGTGAGTAGTACTCTCTCAATCCCTAAAACAGATTATTTTTTAATTTTAGAAATAGTATGTGATCATGTAGTTAAAAACTGTATTGGAATGCACATGCAGATGGGAGCAGCATGAAGATTGGGCATACAATCTTAGCTTTTGCAATTCCTGATTTTCATTTATACTGTACAGACTTAAAGGGTTTTTCTTTTTAAGCACATTTTGTATTAAAGATCCTAGATTTTATAAAAAGGGAAAGATAGAAGAAGTTTCAGTTTCTACTATTTTGAAGTTCTTCAAGCTTACAAAAAAAACCCTGGCAATAGTGTATGTAAATTTCACATTCTGGCAATATTTGGCTAGATGTCACCAAAATGACCTATCCCACTTATCTATGAGGCTCTGTAAGAGAGACACTGCCATGAATCTGTCTTTGCCAGAGCGCCCCCCTTTAGGAGCTAGATGGGGAGCACAAGCATGTAGGTCCCATTGCCTCCACCCCAGCAGGTGCTGCAGTGGAGTGTCTGTCTAGTAGATTCAATGTTCACCCCTCCAGCTGAGGACTTTTAACTGTTTCTTCCCCACTCAGGGCCCCAGGTGAAACAAACAAAACAGTCCACAGTCACTCCACTCCAGCCCGAAGCAGCTTCTTAACCCATCCATGCTGTTGTGGGGTTTATATACCTATCACAGAGACACTGTTCCAAACACCTTACCAAGACTGCAAGAGCGAACGCCTCCTCTCAGGAACAGCTTTACATCCCTCCCCCCTCACTGTGCAACTCCAAAAAGTGCATCGTAATAGGGGCTATCTCCTGTGATCCTTAGTGACTGGTCCAAAAGGTTATAGGCATCTTCAGTACATTTTTCACTATGCAGATAAATTAGCCACATGCAAGTAAACCTGTATGAGTTTAGGGAGAAAACCCTAAAACACATATATTAAATGTACTATGTGTGTATATTGTAGCACTGTGCATGTGTCATAACATGGCCAAACTAAAGCCCGTGTTTCACTGTAAATTATTCAGTCCTCTCTCCGAACATTCCATACCTGGCCCTGATTGCTATGGCAGAGATGGGGAAATAGCAGGTGCAGTACACTAGTCATTCCATGTAGGGATTTTTCCCTGCTGCAGCACTGTGCTGTGAATAGACTCTGGTCATCTGTATTAATTGCATATTTCAGCCTGTATCCAATAATGTGATATGTGTTTGATTTCTAAGACTAATAAAAGTGATTAAGAGGACATACTCATTCTCATACACTTTGCAACACTCTTATCCACAAGGGAGACACAATCAGGGGTCCAGTGATTACAACCCATCAAGACTGAATGGGTCTATATGGCCAAACAGCTGAGCAGTCTCCTGGAAAGGCCATGCTGGAGGCGCCAGCTGACTGGGGGGGGGGGGGAGAAAGCATATATATCTTCATGGCAATAAATGATCTGTTTTTACATAACTATCTCTATGTAAAATCTTGTGGAGCCAAGGTACTGTAGTTTTTACCTCAGTATAGCAGGTCAAGGTCAACCAGAGGTGAAAGTAAGCTGGTCCGGTCCGGGCCGGCATACCGGTAAGAAACTGGCTGCTGGTACACAGCCGACCATACTGGCAGGGCCGCTGATGGCGGGGCGGGGGCAAAAGGGGCAGCTTCCCCTGGGGCCGGCGATTTAAAAGGGCTTGGGGCTCCCAGCAGTGGCCGGACCCCCAGGTTCTTTAAATCGCCGCTGGAGCCCCGGGTCTCCTGGCTGCCACCACTGCTACTCCGGGGCTCCAGCAGTGATTTAAAGGGCCCAGGGCTCCCGGCCAGCACTGCCGCTACTGCTATCATGCCTGCAACCAGAGCCCTGGGTCCTTTAAATCACCGCTGGAGCTCTGGGTAGCGCGGCACGGGCAGCACTGAAGAGTTGGCTGGGGGAGTCTGGCCCCAGCCCCGCCCCTTCCACCTGAGGCCCTGCTCCTTCCAGAGTCCCAGAGCCACTCCCACCATGCTCAGGACCCCGGCCACCCTATCTATTGGTAAGTCCCTTAAGTTGCTTTCCCCCCTTTTTCAATTTTAAATATTTCAACCAGGCATATTTTTAAGTCTTTCTTTGAAGGATGCCACATGCTTTATCTAGTAAAAAGAACAGGAGTACTTGTGGCACCTTAGAGACTAACAAATTTATTAGAGCATAAGCTTTTGTGGACTACAGCCCACTTCTTCAGATGCACCCGAAGAAGTGGGCTGTAGTCCATGAAAGCTTATGCTCTAATAAATTTGTTAGTCTCTAAGGTGCCACAAGTACTCCTGTTCTTTTTGCGGATACAGACTAACACGGCTGCTACTCTGAAACCTGTCATTATGCTTTATCTAGTGTTATGGCAGGGTAAGAAAATTTTAGAGTAATGGCACTGCCTCCTTTCTTCTCATGGTCGTTCATTTAAAATTTTGTCAGCTTCCAAGTCACAAAATAGGGGAGCAGAGAGTTAGGAAAGAGTCATTCGAATAATAAAACAAAACCCTTCTATTTAGGTTATTATATTGCACCCATCAATACTGTATTTATATAAAGGCCAGAGGTTCAAAATCCTGGGCTGGATATCACATGCATCTCAGAGTATACAGCAACTCTTGCATAGGCTAATAGAACAGAGCACTTTGTCAGCACTGTTTTGGCCAGGTCGAGGCTAGCTAAATGGCATGGCCAAAATAATATAGAAGAAAACCTGGGTGATTTTTTTTTCAGACAAATAGTTTTTTTGATGAAAAATGCAGTTTTGAGTCAACCCAAAACTCTTTGACAATTCAACACAAATTTGCTACGTAGTTTTTTTCAAGCCAGATTCAGAGAGGAATTAGGCACCATTCACAAAACCAAAGGAGGAGGATGTGGTGGCTCTGGCAATTTACATCAGCTGAGGATCTGCCCCGCATATTTTATTCACATGATATTACAAACAAAAACATTATTTATGAAACCGTGCACCTACTGACTTTCACCTTAATTATCTCTAATGAAATGGAAACATTCCATTATTCTGATAAAAGCCAACTCTGCTATTAAGGGTAATAATATATAACAAGCACAATATATTACAAGGCCAGATTGGCAGTAGGTCGCATAAGAATAGAATAATTCTTCATATCTTTATAGAAAATGAAGGGGAACATTTCTATCTCAAAAGCCCTTGACCTCCTAAGTACATTGGGACTCTTCATGTTAGCTGCTCAGAAACACAGCGCATTCCGAATAATTTTATCTTAATAAAGGCAAACACAAGGTAATAAAATGTTCCCATTTTTGTGTCTCAGGGTGCCTGCACCTATTAAAATATTACATTACACAAAAAGGAAAAATCACTAAAAAAAGACCTCTACCAACCACCCACGCTGCCCTAAACAAAAAGCCTGAGAGACGAGATGAATCCTTAGCCTGAGCCTTAAAGGTCATTACACTCTTCCTGAGTCAAGAGGTAAAATTATGGCTTCACTGAAGCCAATGGCAAAACTCCCTTTAACTTTAGTGGGGCCAGGATTTCTCCCCAGGTCCCTAACTCTTATCATTGAACCACCAGCAATAGATTGATTATGTGAAAGACGTGTTAGTTCAGTTGTCTCAGCTGACTGTAACTTCCATATTGGCTCACAGGGTGGGTAAGAGGCAGTCTCCTACATCTCAAGGCTTCTAGGACTATAAAATGATCAGTCATTACGTTTAATCACTGCTGGAAATGCAGAGAAAGCCAGCACAGTTGTCAATGGATGGATGTAATGTGTTTCCTTTGGCTAATGCCAGTGATATAGATAACCCCAACCCCACATAGATAACAATAATCTGATCTACAAGTAACAAAGGCATGGATCACAGTTGAAAGATCTGGATCAAATTGGAGAAATCCCAGATATCTAATAGATACAGATGGAAAAATCACCCTTATCATCCAAGGTATATGAAACTAAAACAAACAGAAGAAGTCCACGGACACTCCCAAATTTCAAGCCCCTTGGATGAACGGTCAATTAACCCCCCACCTGTAACAATGCTGAAGTCTCCCTTGACATATCCTCAGAATTCACCTCCACTGCACTAGCGTCACCTTTATCTTATCTGGATTTGTTGTCAGCCATCTCACTTTCATCCATACTCTATCAGCCAAGCAGTGGGAAAGCAAAGATACTTAAACATCTGTCTCTGATGTAAACGGGGCATTGGGCTGTGCATCATCAGCACATTGTTAGTTACTCAACCCAGCTCTCCCCACACAGCTTCCCATATGTGAAGAAAAAAAGGGTGATGAGGAACTTGACAGAGTCATAGAGAGATACCTTGGACCAGATGATCAGTTTTCCAAATACACCTTCCATGGGACCATACAGGAAATAAATAACCTAATTAGAGATGTGGAGACGTTGGGAATTCTAATTCACAAAGGATTTTGAAATTTGGCTTCATTTCAAATCAGAAAAAAAAATTCTCCACAAATGAAAATTCAGAAATAAAAACATTTAAAATCATCAAAATGTTTGATTTCAACAGAATCAGAATAGTTTGTTTTGATTTTATATTATATTATATTATATTATATTATGCAAAATAAAAAAAACTAAATGAAAAGTAATTTTAAAGTAAAAAAAAATCAAAATGTTTGATTCTGAAAGTGTGTAAAATGAAAATTTTGTCCTAAACAATTTTTTGGTAAATTGGCACATTTTCAGGAAGTATTTCAATTTCAATGGAACTGCATTTTCAACAACAACAAAAAGAAGCTCCTTCAAAGTTTTTTCAGTTAGCTCTAAATCGAATGTATAATTTAGCTCTGGCTCCCATGTCATCAAAAACTGCAACCAAAAGGGCTGATCTTAAAATGCATTCTGCACACGACTCCCACTGAAATCAACGGGGATGTATTTCACACAAACCCTTCATGCTCAGGCTTACAGAGTGCACTGGCAAAGATAAATTAAAGAAAATTGATGGTTTAGAAGCTATTTTGCCTTTGTTTCAAATACAGAGTAATCGTTCTGTTCTACTATAACAATTTATCTGCTGATGGAGAACTTAATCAGACATTGTACCGGGGGACACAATAACTGCCTTCAAGTATTTGAAGGTATAAACAAGAACAAAAAGGAGGGAATTGTTTAAGGTAATTCAAAAACAGCATTATTACCTAGAAAGGGATGAAAATACGGGAAAGAAAAAATGAGAGAATTTCTTAATGGTTAAGAACATAAGAATGTCCATACTGGGTCAGACCAATGGTCCATCTAGCCCAGTATGCTGTCTTTTGACAATGGCCAATGCCAGATGTCCCAGAGGGAATAAACAAAAGAGGTAATCATCAAGTGATCTGTCCCCTGTCGCCCATTCCCAGCTTCTGGCAAATAGAGGTTATGATACTGAGCCAGAAAGGATTACTCAACTAGCAGGCTAAATGACCCAAATTCTACCTTTAAAGACATATTAGAAAAGTATGTAAATGGTAATTAAGGCCATTTCTTATAAATAGCTAACAGAGCCATGTTAGATAGACTAGAGCTTTGAAATGCAAACCTGTATTGTTAGAGAATTAGAGGTAAATACTAACAGGTATTCATACGTGTTTATTTATATCTTATTAGAGGTTAAAAATGTAACCAGACTGTTCATGTCTGTTACTATAGTCTATTAATTCAGAGATCAGAAGGGAATATTAACGTTTAGATGGAACTTGGGTGTAATAATATCATATATGAAAAAATCATATATAATAATAATAATAATTAATGGAGATATCCCATCTCCTAAACTGGAAGGGACCTTGAAAGGCCATCGAGTCCAGCCCCCTGCCTTCACTAGCAGGACCAAGTACTGATTTTGCCCCAGATCCCCAAGTGGTCCCCTCAAGGATTGATGATTAACAAGATTTTTAGTAATCCTCATAATATTTGACTTTGCTGTCTGGGTCAGGGCCCACAGCCGGATTGTTATAAGGGAACTGTGTTTTTGGCTTCTGGGTAACCATTAAGGTATTGTAGAAGCTGTTTTGTTGCTGGTTTGGTGGATCTAATTCTTAGAAAAATCACCAGTTTTGGGGATTGTCTGCCGCGTTCTTTGCAGTTTGCCATGATTGAGCAATCTCATTGTGGGCCCTACAGGCAACAACAGTCAGAATGGTGAAATTGCCTTGTGAGGAAAGTGGTGAAAGTTTCAGTGGTTGTTTTTCTTTCCTCTCTCTAACTTCTATGATTATCTGATTTCTAATCTGTGTAGGAATTTCATCAACAGTGCTACAGATAGTGTACTGTATTCCAACTTCAGTGTATGTTTGTGTGTTTTAATCCCTGGAAAGCCAAGTCAAAGAGATGAGTTTTTTATTTGGGTCTGAATTCAGTGGTTATGGTTATCCTTGTCTAGGGCCAGGTCCTGTGCAAGTTATATCTCCCAGGTTCAGGATCCTCACTCTGTTGATTGGCATTATTAGGTTTCAGTGAAAATAGCTGTAATTAGAAGTCCTTATTTCAGAATCAGAGATGATCTCTCATGTAGCTAGCACCAATTTCATAGGGGACTTCAAATGTTTTATCTCAGGGCCTAATTCTGCTCTCAAACTAGCCTAAATGTGGAGGAATGTCACTAGAGTCAATGGAGTTACATGGATGTAAAATCACTGTAAGATCAAGATCTGAGATTCCAGTGTTCCCTGATGGAAGGAAGGTCTCCCAAGTCTCATTCCAGATGAAGGATCAGGCAGTCAAATCAAGGTACAAACATTGTGGCTCTAATATCTGACAATTTAGAGAATGAACAGGTTCATTCACCTAGTCCTTCCCTTCCATACATGAACTGATTTTAATTCCAAGCTCCCTCTTGGAGTTAACAGTTTACACTTCTGCATTCCTTGCCCAATTTATCTACCATCAACAACTGGCAGTCCAGTGACAATTCTCTCAATTTTTTTATATTCTTATTCTTCTTATTTTTATCTTACATACACTCCAGTTGTATACTTCCAAAGTTCTTCCTTATAACTGCCCCACATTCACCTGTCCCCATGGAGACTAGAAAAATGTGCTTTCTGTTCCTATAGTGCTCTTTGGGGACAACCTAATGATATTAGCGGATTTTTTACTACAAAAAAGTGGTAGAACATCTTTCGTATACCTCACAACAGTTTTCAGACACTATTACAAAATAATTCAACTGTAACAGTCCAGGTCCGTCACAAGGTGCTCTCATTTCTGACCTCAGTTTCTAAAACATGAAATAATTGGTCCTATCAATGTCTAAGTAAAGAGATGAATAGATGCCATCCAGGATTCACCTATAGCAAATGTATCAGGTAAAAAAAAAAATCACGGCAGAAGGACTAGAGAGAGAGAAGACTCAGTAGAAAGTTGATTATAGGAATCCTATTTAGAATCTCACCCCCTGTCTTTATTTAGGTGGGGGTTTGCCTGACACACATATTAAGATACAATAACTCCTCACTTAAAGTCGTCCTGGTTAACGTTGTTCCGTTGTTATGTTGCTGATCAATTAGGGAACATGCTCATTTAAAGCTGTGCAATGCTCCCTTCTAAAGTCCTTTGGCAGCCGCCTGCTTTGTCCACTGCTTGCAGGAAGAGCAGCCCGTTGCAGCTAGCTGGTGGGGGCTTGTAACCAGGGTGGACCGGCAGCCCCCCATCGGCTCCCCCTATCAGCTTCCTGCTCCCCTAAGTTCCCTGTGCTGCAGCCACTCAGCAGGCTATCAATTGCCGGCAGTTCAGCTGTCCCTCCCCCAACTGCCATGTGCTGCTCCTGCCCTCTGTCTTGAAGCTGCTCCCAGAGACTCCTGCTTGCTGTGCAGGGGAAAAAGGGAGAGAGCTAATGTCCCTCCCGGCTCCTGCACCCCACTTGCCCCTTCTCCATATAGAGCAGGGAGGGGACATAGATGGAGAGAGACAGAGAGAGCTTGGGGCAGCAGCTGCTGTCTCAACTTCCTGATCTACTTAAAAAGACAATGCACTTAAGAGTGTGTCTGTCTCTGTTTGCTATGCTGTCTCCCCTCCCTCTTGTTCCTGCTGCCTTGTGTGAGAGGCTACATTAACAACAATGTGTTAACCCTTGAGGGCTCAGCGGAGTACTAGTTCATCATTTAGCAGCAAGGTATTCCCTGGGAAATATCCCTCCCTCTTCCACCCTCTAACTTCACCACCTCAACCAAGCTTCACAATCATCATAGCTGTGAACAGTATTAAATTGTTTGTTTAAAACATATACTGTGTGTATATCTATATAATTTATAGTTTTTTGTCTGGTGAAAAAAAATTCCCTGGAACCTAACCCCCCACCCCTATTTACATTAATTCTTATGGGGAAATTGGATTCGCTTAACATAGTTTCGCTTAACGTCGCATTTTTCAGGAACATAATTACAACATTAAGTGAGTAGTTACTGTATATTAATTCCATAAATATATTTCCATGATATCTGCAATAAGATTTTATATATTTAGTACTGCTGCCTCCTTTTGTGTGTGTGTTTATTGAATACAACTTTTTTAACACTTTACTTTAAATGAATATATAATGTATCTTATAGTTATTAATAGAGCTGGTTGAATACTTAACTGAATAATGTGTAAAAGAATGTCATAATATTTTCAATAAATTATTCAGTTTTTCATCACCATGGTTATTATTATTGTTCCAATTAGCTGTACTAATTAGTAAAGATGGTTGGAAAATAGAACTAATTTTGAAAAAAAAATTGTAAAATTATTTGATCATTTTTCATAAAAATTTTCTTTTGACATAAGTTGTCTGACCCCTTCATGTGTCTTAAAATCTTTTCTGTGACTCCTTCTAGTAAGTTATTCTATACTTCTGCTTCCCTTTGCTTTGAGCAATGTTATATGCTGTTGCCCATTTGCTGAGAAGTAGCAGTTTGGGGGACTTTGCAGTTGGTCCTAGTCTATTTATATTCACAAAATAAAACAAAGCTACACACTGGCAATTCCACTTGCAAAAAATCCAGATGCAACTGCACAGGCCTTGTTTTTTTTAGGCTATTTTGCTTTTTTATTTCACAATTCCTACCACTGTTTTCAATTCAGAGCTGTCTGGTGATATTCATAAGAACATATGAACGGCTATACGTGGATCAGACCAAAGGTCCATCTAGTCCAGTAGCCTGTCTTCCGACAGTGGCAAATGCCAGGTGCCCCAGAGGGAATGAAAAGAACAGGTAATCATCAGATGAACCATTCGCTGTTGCTCATTCCCAGCTTCTGGTAAACAGAGGCTAGGGACACCATCCCGGCTAATAGCCATGGACGGACCTATCCTCCATGAACTTATCTAGTTCTTTTTTGAGCCCTGTTATAGTCTTGGCCTTCACAACATCCCCTGGCAAAGAGTTCCACAGGTTGACTCTGCGTTGTGTGAAGAAATACTTCCTTTTGTTTGTTTTAAACCTGCTGCCTATTAATTTCATTTGGTGACCCCTAATTTTTGTGTTATGAGAAGGAGTAAATAGCACTTCCTTGTTTACTTTCTCCACACCAGTCATGATTTTATAGACCTCAATCATATCTCCCTTTAGTCATCTCTTTTCCAAGCTGAAATAGCCTGTTTTACACAGGAAGTCGGACTAGATGATCTAGTGGTCCATTCTGGCTTTAAAAATCTAAGAATCTATGAAACAGGAGTGTAGACAAGACCATACATGTCACTGGCCATTAAACCACCTCATCATGTAGAGTTGCTTCAAAGAGCACTAAACAACAGTGGGAAAAATGCAGCTATCTGTGGAAATCGGTCAACAGCTATGGCTTAGCTGATAGGGCATTGGACTGGAACTCAGCGGACCTGGGCTCTCTTCCTGGCTCTGCTGCTGGATGACCTTGGGCAAGTCACTTAACCTCTCCGTCTTGGTTTCCCCATCTGTAAAATGGGTACTTATACCTTCTTTGAGATCTACTGATTACAAGTGCTATATAGAATGTAGGTATTATTATTATTCCTGCCACCTATGGAACTGAACTGCTACTTACACATACTTAATTTAAGTTAATGTCCTAAGGGATTACTCTCTCTACAAGTCTCCATCCAGACAAGAGAAATTGCTTAACTCACACAATTCTCTTAAACAACTATTGTGGTGCAGCTGCTTTGGGCAGCCCTTTTGCTGCCTGACAAATTTGATGGAAACCAGGACAAGTTTTGGGGGTTCCTGAAGCAGTATCAGCTCCTGTTCTTGATATTCCCTTCATCATTACCCAAGGAGCAGACTTGTGTGGGGCTCATCTTAAGTTTTGACTAGGGAAGCCTTGGCCTGGTCTTCTCCACTCCTGTAACAGTCCAGCCCCCGCTTGTGACAATTAGAGGAATTCATTCAAGTCATGTCCATTATGTTGACCACCCCAGCCATATGTGAATAGCCAAGACAACCCTTCAAGCCTTATGGCAGGGATGGCAACCCATTGCCATATACACTGGTGAATTTTGTTGTTTGGCTTCTCACATTGGGTGGAATGAGGCAACACAGCACCACCATTTATGCTCGGGGTTAAACAAAGTATAAAAACAAGCTCGTGTGAATGAAGCCTCCACTCAGTTTGAGCAATCTGATTGTCTACGGTCTGGAACAGCAGCCATATGAAGTGTGTTACATGCATAGGTTTGGTGTGTCCAAGTGACTAGACCCCAGGACTGGGTTTTAGTCATGGCTCTGATTTTACTGGGATAAAAATATTGGCCACTTTGTTGGGAGATGCTTTGAGATCTATTGATGAAAAGGTCTATAAAAAGCATTATTGCTTTGCAGCCCCACCATCTGACTCTTGGTTTTCAGAGGAGGCAGGGGGAAAGAGGATATTTCCTCATGCTCAATACGTCAATAAAGCCAAAACTTGCTAACTTAATGCGGGTTTCCCCGTTTTTCATCCCCGAAACTTACCTTCTTCTCCTTGTAGAGTACAATCATTCTTGTTCTCTTCCTAATCAGTGACTAGCAGATATTAAACATCAGCATGATTTCATTAATTCTCTCATTTTGTAACCATCACAAATATATTTCAAGTCCATTACTGTGCTGTTCGTGTTTTGTGGCCTAATTAAAGGAGCATTCTCAAAATGGGTTTTTAAAATAAATGGTTCTGTAAAACTTACTTATTGAGCATTGTGTCTATACTAAAAAACATTTTGTTTAAAAACAGTTATTTTAGTTTGTAGTGCAGTCATGCAAACTATTTAGTTGCTGAGATATGTACATAATCAATCTACTTAAAAACATTTTACTACTCAGTATTTGATTTTGTATTTTTTAAAAGAATGTACTAAATTGTTCATTGATCGTATAGGTATCTACAGCCACACATAACCCAAAAAACAAGCCATGTTAACACAACCTCTGATGCTTTTATACCAGATATAGCAACAGATCAGCACAACTGACTGTCACTCATTCCTCATGCACATTTGGGAAGTTATTCTGCCTTAACACTGCTGAGGTTGCTGTGAAGGTTTTGGTTTAGAGAGTAACTCTGATTAATTTGGGGTATGTGTTGCTTTTTGGTATCTGTTGTAAATGGAAGTGAAAGCCTTATAAAGTGTTGGAGTGTGTTAGCAACAGTATTGTAGGCAATATGAAGATGGAAAGGAATTCACAAGCCTTTGACTGGAATAGATATTTCCATGCTTTTAAGGTTTTGAGTGAATAGAGTGTGTCCTGACACTAAATTTAGTTTGTTTGATAAATTCCTGTTTTTTTTACATATAGCTTGGTGTACCTCAGTGAATAGCTCTTCAGGCTATACTTAGATGAGGGGAATTGACCAGCACAGCTACTCCAGAATAACTATTCCACTATAGCTATTCTGAGGCTAGGTCTATACTACCCGCCTGAATCGGCGGGTAGAAATCAACCTCTCGGGGATCGATTTATCGCGTCCCGTCGGGACGCGACAATCGATCCCCGAATCGGCGCTCTTACTCCACCAGCGGAGGTGGTAGTAAGCGCCGCCGACAGAAAGCCGCAGAAGTCGATTTTGCCGCCGTCCTCACAACGGGGTAAGTCGGCTGCGATACGTCGAATTCAGCTACGCTATTCATGTAGCTGAATTTGCGTATCTTAAATCGACTCCCCCCTGTAGTGTAGATGTACCCTGATATAATTTAGCTATTCTGGAATAACTACCTCCCTTGTGATGTCTGCAGTGTTATTGTAGATGTGCCAGTCACAGGATATTAGAAAGACAACGAGGGAGAAGTCGTATCTTTTATTGGACCTTCTGTTGTCTCTCTCCCCAACAGAAGTTAGTCCTATAAAATACCCCATATGCACGTACATTCTATTCTGGAATGATTACTCCACTTCCAAAGTGGACTCATTATTCTGGAATGAAGTCACTTAAGAATCTGAAGAAGTGAGGTTCTTACCGACGAAAGCTTATGCTCCCAATACTTCTGTTAGTCTTAAAGGTGCCACAGGACCCTCTGTTGTTTTTTATTTCAGAATAGAGTTATTCCAGAATAGCTTTAGCAGAAAAAATATTCTAGATTAACTATGCCAGTCAATTTTCCCATGTAGAGAAACCCTCAGAATCAGGGAGAAGGGGACTTGCACATGCTTGGGATTCAGATGGATAAACTGCACAGTTCAAGTAGCTCCTGTGTTGACTTTCCTGAAGAGTGAGATGTGCATTAGTAATTTTTTCATATATTACATCTTTCCTGGCTTAATAGGTACTAAAATTAAGTATATCATGAGCAACTCTCCATGTTTAGAAGTGATGATATAACCATTCAGCTCAAGGGAACATTTATGAATGAGTCTGTATCATCACTTACATCCCAAAACAGTCTCTCTGGGACATATGGGAATTGCCAGAAGTGCCTGCCTATTTTACTCCCCTTTCTTATGAGTCTCTCATCTTTGACAGTATGAAGCATACTTCTTAACCTACAAACATCCCAACATGGGAGAGCTGAAACTGTGATCGCTACCATCTCAGCCAACACCTAAGATTGAACAGATGATCTCCAAAACTAAAAGTATAAGTACTTACAGCTTCTAGTAAAGAACCACACTTACAATGGGAGAGCTGTCACAGACTCTCATCTTCTGTGGATCGGGTACAGAGCGGGCTATATAGCACATACTGGCTGGTGGGTTACACAAGCAAAATGTAAATGACTGAAATGTGAAGCATGTGTATTTTGGTGATCCATACCTTAATTTTGTCATAATTTTTACAGTACAAAAATCTGTTTTAGAGAGGACTGCTCACTCTTTGGCAAGCAGACACCCCAGCTCCCCAGGCTACCAGCTTTACCGTTGACTAACTCTCCATATCCCTCAGCTACCTGGATGGCCAACTTGTCTGGCTGTTGCCTAGCAGCAGCCAGAGCAACAGGAATGAGCTGATGCTTCCAAAATGAAATATTTCAGGATTTTCAAGTCCTGCAAAAAAATATTTGTTTTACTTGATTTGGAATATTTAAAAAAAAAAACTCATTTTTTCACAACACAAATTTCACTTTCCAGACAGTTCTAGTAATCAGGACTCCTGTATACTATCTCTGTCTTTGGGAGAGAAGTGTGGCTTACAGTAATTAAATACAGAACAACCCAAACTGGCTTCTTCATTTTTTAAGGCACTGTGGTGCAATGGATAAGCTGGGGCTTTGTCATGTTAGAAAACTGGGTTCTTGGGCTGCAATGACTTTGCATAAGATCTCTGAGAGCTTATTTTGGAAGCAGAGGTGTTTGGGAGTTCTTCCATCTTGTGGGCTGGAGTACATGACCTGAGTTAATTGCATGGGTATTTAAGCAGAGCTCACAGGTGAGATTTGAACATCTGATCTCCTTTTTAACCCAGAGACTGTTCCGGTAGGCCACAGGGAGATTTAGTAAGTCTCTGCCTCTACATGAGTGATGCTGTTTGCCCTGCAGCACTGTTTACCCTGCCTCACATATTTTCCATTATGGCTAAGTTGTTATAAAATGCTCTATAGACAAACACTATCTACGCATAACTGATATTGAAGGAATCAGCACATGAAGAGCAATGATGTGAACAAAGGACAGATATCAGAGTGTTTTATATTTCTTGCTGGAGGGGAACATAGATAAGTAAGACAATTCAAAAATTGCCCAAAGGGGTGATTTTTAAACTCCTACTTTTCTCTCTGTATCAATTCATTTTCCATCAATCCACCATGAAAAATTCAAACACTGCTCAAACTCTATATTCTGTGCTTCCATCCTTGCCCTTTCAGTGAGGTTTTTAATAAAAAAAGGTTTAAATCCCCTGTTAAATTGAACTCCATATTGTAAACTTAACTATGGTGCAGATCCCACTACTGCTATACTGAACAATAATAACCTTCCCCACGTTGTTCTGCTAACATGAAGCAGCACCCCCAGAAGAAATAAGGAAGTTACTCCTCCTGCCAATTTAAACCTACCTTTTTCATCTAAGACTGGCAAAAAATGAGGGTGGGTTTTGAAATATCAATTTTTGGCTATAAGTAACTGGAATGAGACCACAAACTCACTTCAGCAGCCATCTGATCATAAAGGTTTTTAGCTACTCATCATCTGTTCTAGAGAGTAAAAGTTCCACGTATAATAGACAGGTGAGCTATCTAGCTTGTAAGAGACCCTTTAAAATGCTGGAAACATATATTGGACTATAATTTGTTGTGCCTTCTAGCAATCCAAAAATACATTTACACTTATATAGTGCCATACAGTCAAGGCAATATACAAACACTGACAAATTGGTCCTCATAACTCCCATGAGAAAAATGTGCTATAGGTATTATCCCTGCTTTACATATGAGGAAATTGAGGCACAGAGAAATTACATGTGACAATCTGAACATAAGAACACAGCAAGTCACTGGCAGAGCCAGAATTAGAGCTCAAGAGTTCCTTGGCCCTGTGTTCCATCAAATCCTTTGCTACCACACAGCCTCTGTCATGGCCAGAACAAGGAAGTTCAGAGACAAACAAAAGAAGAAGATAATCAAATAATTTCAAAACTCAATAAGAGCTTCTAGCTTGGTTCAAAGAACAGGAGTACTTGTGGCACCTTAGAGACTAACAAATTTATTTGAGCATAAGCTTTCGTGGGTTACATCCCACTTCTTCGGATGCATAGAATGGAACATATATTGAGTAGATATATATACACACACATACAGAGAGCATGAACAGTTTGGTTCAGTGAGTTTTAAACACCAGAAGAGATGGGGTCATCAGGTAGCCATTGAAGTTCTGGCAGACCCAGAGCTGGACATTTGAATACCTAAGGACTCCCTCCTCTAAAAACTTTCTGCAGTGTGGGTTTGGCCAGGTGGGAGCTGTGATGATGCAGCAAACCCCAGTCCTGGCCATAGCTGCTGGGGCCAGGGAGCGATAGGGAGTGCACCCTCAGCAGCTGGATTGGAGCATAGCTAACAAATCAACTGTTAAGGCAGGGGACTTATATCTAATGTTTATAAATTGCATTTGATTTTCAAGAAGGAAAAAATAGGGTAAGATGGATACTGACCTTGTCATTGGATTCTGATGTGTGATTCTTTTTGCAACTCTGACCCATGTCATGTGAATGAAGTCAAGAAATAAAGGTTAGTCTCATAAAAGCACTCCATCATGTCATATTATTATTGACACTAAAGATGAAATGTACTCTGAATGGCATCACCTCTTGTTTTGAGACCACAGTTGGCTCCAATGCATTACATATTTAGACTCTTCAGTTACTGCACCAGCCATTTGGAATAGCTGTGTTCCTACACCCCCTACTACGTTATGACAATTTTTCGGACACATTTTTCCTTCTTTCAACTTCTGCATTTGTAATATCTTTTGAGGAACATGACATTAACTCCTTGACACCAGCAGCTGAGTTGCATCCCATGGCTGGGAAGGGACTGCTGTGCAACAAGAAAATCCAACTGCAGGCTTCAAAAACTTGAGGAGCTTAGAATATTGACTTAATTGATTGAAGCCCTTATGTTAGATGAAATGTTCAAGAGATATTTTCCATATGTGAGAGATTCAGCCAGAATTCTTCTGGTATCCCACAGAGCACACTATGAAAATCTAAGCATTTAATTATAGCTTGGTATTGTAAACAGTGAACTGTGCTGATTTATTGTGCAGAATAACACACATGTATATGCATATTTTTACACATTTTCTTTTAATTCTTTATGATAACTCTGGGAATTCTCTCTTCTTCTTCTATCTCTGTTTTAAGTCTGTCATACTTCTTTTAGTCTTAAAACTTCAAAGTGAACCAGAAATGGAGTTCTGATCAATACCTTTATGTAAAAAACAAAACAAAACAAAAAACAGCAACAAAAAAAACAACCACCACAGGCTGAGCTTTGCAATGCTGTTGTATTGCCTTTGAATCAGTAACTCTTGCCATATTATAAAAGGTCAGAGCTCAGAGTTCAGTAAACCATTCTTAACAGCAATTTGTGCTCAGATTCAAAGTTAGATGGCAGATGTCACTGTTTGCTTTGTTGGAGAGGAAGTGATGGCAGTGGTGATGGTACTCCCATTAGTCATCCAAGCATGATTTATTTCATGTTCTTTCCAACCAAATCTAGTTTAGATGAATTCCTAAATTTCCTCAGGAACCCAACCTTTTGCCCTTCTTTGGTCACTTCTTCAAGCTCTTCTTCCATCTGAAGGACAGATAAAGGGAAGTGGAATAAAGTTTAGTTAGAGGATTTAATAATCCCATCCTTTCCTGTCAATTCAAGATTTCCTTGGAGCATAGAGAACACTGGTCTCACACAACAAGACACAATACTAAACTAATGAAAGCTTCCAGTGATCCACCTGATGTATGTCAGTGACCCATAATAGAACAAGATCTATAATTTATTACTCCTAAAATATTAAACATTAGTTTATTTTTAAAAATGGCACTCTGAAATATACTGTCTGCTTCCTTTAATCAGTATCAGTATCAATGTGAACCAATATTATGGGGGGAATATCGCTAGTCATTCTTGTCTTAGTTTTAAAATAACTAAGATATGCTAACACTTACAAACATATGGACTGCAGCTGGTTGTCATATTAGTTTTGCAATTATTTTCATCCTCTTCAAAAATGCCCATAAAATAACCCACTGGAACATGTCAAATGTTTATCCAGGAGATTTGTATGTCATATTCTTAGTAACTTCCTTTCCAACAATTCAGTTTTTCTACAGTCAAAAATTAATATGCTTTGAAAGGGATGCCTTTAGTTATTTGATGGTACATATTCCCTTCATGTTACAACAGGCACAATAGCATCCCTCTGGGCAAACAGCTTTTTACATATTTTAACAATAATAAGGATCTGTCATTCCCTCCATCAAGGATTTAAATGTAAACATGAGTAACTTTTTTTCCTTAAAAAAAAAAAAAAGCCCTATTTCTTTTGTAATCAGTAACTCTTCTGAGACGTCTTCAGCACAATTTAGTATGTAGCCAGATTGATTATTGTTTGCAGCAAGGGATTTATCAATTAATCTAAATTTACATTCTTTTTATTGTTTGAAAGTCTTAGAAGTTTTGGAGTTCACTTGGAACTAAATTATAATAAGCAGCATCACTGAAAAACGAACAGAATGTAAGTGAAAAACTGTACTAGAGTGAATCACTGTGACCTAATTAATAGGGCACTAAAGTGGGAGGAAGAAGGACCTGTGCTCTATTTCACTGATCCACTGTGTTTACCAAGTCCTCATTGTAAAAACTGTGAAAAATTAGTCTCAAGATCGAGCTGGTCCAAGGAAATGGAAGACGTACAGGACACACCTGTAACTGAAAGCTTGGTCCAACCTGTAAGAAAATCAAGCTTGTCCACAAAAAGATCACTAACCATCCAAGGAAGATAGACAATCGTTGGTGGGAATTCAATATTCAGAAGAATCAAAAGAATTTTACCTTTAGACTTGTAGTGAGAGTCTTCTCATATGGTTCCAGGTACTTGTCCTTACAGGACAGGGTGTCAGCCTTTCTATTTCTTGCTCCTGGGAGATAGGTGTCTATGAAGTCAAACCAGGAAAATAACAGTGACCAGTGGATCTGTCATTAGTTGAGGTCTCTGGCCATTTGAAGATATTCCAGGTTCTTGTGATTTGTGAGCCCTTGGACAGAGAACCTGTTACCCTCCAGGAGGTGACACCATTCCTCTAATGCTGCCTTGATAACTAAGAGTTCCTTATGGATATATCATAATTCTTCTCTGCTGGGGCTAGCTTGCAAGAGTAATAGGCATATAGGTGGAGTGGAGCAAAATGTAATGTATTGGTCTCCACTGTGAATGGTTTTGTGGGATCTGGGTGAATCAAGATGTGTGCTGTGGTGAACTTCTCTTTTAGCCAATCAAAGGTGGTTTGGGGTTACAAGGACCAGGTTAACTGAACTCCTTTTTGCCAGAGTGCCAGCAGAAGAGCAACTAGGCTGGGAAATCCCTCAGTGAACCACGGGATCTTACAGTGTTGAGGGAGTCCTTATTTAAGACTAATAAGGGTGACTCCTTATTTGTGAGAAATTTGTGAGAAAAAAGATGCATGAGGAGATACCGCATGGTGTTATTGTAATAATGTTTAAAACACTGTTTAAGAAGAGAAGTAAAGGGGTGGAAGAGGCACCCAGTGGGCTAAAGTTAAACCCCCTTCTCTGTTAGAGAAGGAGATTATTGCGTTTGGGACAAGCCCTTGGATGGAAGGTGCAGTGGAACTGGTTGTAATATTTGATACCTTTAGAAAACATGTTTGAGAAATATGTACAGCTGTACAAGCCTAATGCCAGTAAAAAGCAAACGGACATAGTATGGCTGTTGTGGCAAGCTGTAAAAAAGGCAATTGCAGGTAAGGGGGAAGTCTGTGCAGGGTTACAAATGTTACAAGAGAACTTTAAAACTTGCTAGGAACATTTGGAGCGGGAAGTAAGTAAGCACAGATAATGCAAACTCAGAACAAATGGGAAAACAAAATAGGGAATTGGAGAAAAGAATGATGGACTGGGAAAAGATTTAAAGCAGACAAAGATAAATTAGACCATCAGGTGATAGTCAAATCTTAAATTAACTGTTTCATTCCTAAGGAAAAGGAAGAGGAGATTGCAAGCGATTCCCACAGTTGGTGCCAGAAAACTATAGCAGCATTGAAAAAGAAAATGAAAATGAAAATACAGGAGCGCAAATTGTGGCTGTGTGTCAAACAGAGAGAAATTTGGATTTGGATTCTAATGATATTTGGTATGGAGAGGATCTGCAAGGGGGTCAAGAGAAAAGGGAATTTGACCAATCTCAAGAGGGGCTTCATACTAAGTTGAGGGAAGAAATAAGAAACTGGCTAGGACAGCCTAAGCCCGAAAAGTCTGTAGCAGTGATAGAACAGAGATCAACCATTATGGATGCAGCGGGGGAGATACAGTAAGAGCAAATACAAATAATTCCTGTGAGTCAGACTTACAATTGATGGTAAAGATATTAGGCCCAGTGAATATGAAAAATTTAGCTATGTGGCTAGTACAGTGGGAAGAGTTAGGAGGAACAGAGAATTTAAATATGAGTGAATTTTATAGGCTAATCAGGGCAGCTACCACTGGAGAGATTAGAGAGGCAGTAGTTCAAGAGAAAAATGCTTTGGACAGGCCACCAGAAGCACACCAACTGATACCACGATTTATTATGCTGTTAGGAAAAGAGATAGGTCAAAGACCCATGAAGGTGTTATCCAGTGCAGATTACATGAAGCCTGGAGATTCACCCAGAGATTACCTGTTAAGGAGAATAACCTTGGGATTATTGGCTGATGAAATACAACCAGTGACTAATCCCAGGGCGGAGGTCACCAGATATGTCACGGCCGATTCTTTGATGGAAGTTGATTTGAATCAGAGGGAATTTTGGAATGATGTGTTTGAAGGATTGGACAGAAATTAATTATCGATGTCTACTAATTTGGTGAACCAAGCAGCCCAGGATGAGGGGTTAACTGTTATGGATGCACGGGAGCACTGGATAGTATGCCAACAAATGATGAAAGGGGGAAGCCAGGTGGAAGGATTGAAACCCAGAGTACCTTTTGTTGAAGCAATAACATATTTAAATGAGAGTGCTTATAGATCAGGATACCGTGACAGAGGAAGAGGCCATGGTAGAGGACAAAACACCCCACCGCCAGGAGGTAGAGGGTGGAATAATCAAAATGAGCCCCAGAAGGGAGTAGATGTGATTTGGAGGTATTCGAAATTGAGGGGAGTAGATATGGATATGTGGAATGGGAGACATACCGATGAATTGATCAAAGAAATGCAAAGGATAGAAGAAGAAATGTTTAAGGAGCAGAAAAAGGTTGCAGCTATGCAAGCTGAAGGTTCAGAGAAACCTGCTCTATAGGGAAGCCCTGATGACAAGTTGCTCCCATTGGAAATGGGTCCTCAGGAGTTGGAGATGGTAACTAGACTAAGATGGGATTCAAATAGGAGGCCTAGGACAACTGTCATTGTGGGACATAATGGACCCAAAGATGACCTATTGGATAGTGGGGCTGGTGTAAATATTGTAAATAGAAGCTCTGATTTGTCTCGATATGTGTCAGAAATCAGTACAGCAGCCTCCTTTATTGGGGAAGGTGTGACAGGAAAAATGTATCATTCAGTAGAAAGGGCTATACCCAGAGAGAGAGTGGGGGATTTTTGTTGTAAGGAACAAATGCTTCAGATAGATCAGGCGGCTGAGCCAGTAATATTGGGGACTCCTTTTTTTTGAAGAGGAATCGGTTAGTTCTGATTTAACTAGTGAAGTTCTGTGGCATGTGCCCGGCTGCACAGAAAGCGCCTGACAGCAGGGTACATTCCAAGAATATGTGCTGCAGAAGCAGTGGAGGAGATTATACCGGATCAACAGGCTGTGTGGGTAAAAGAGTTTCCCAATGTATGGACTAAAAATAAAGCAGAATGTGGTAAAATCAAAGCATGTGTTAAAATCATGGGGGACGAAGTGTCACCACAGAGACAATATAAATATCCTGTGCAAGCAGCGGCAGGAATAGCCCAATTTGGCCCATATTAAAAGCCTCAGGAGATTAGAGATTGACAGTGGATTTTAAACAAATTAATAAAGCTACCCCCACCCATCCCCACTTTGGCACCAATAGTAGCAGATATACCTCAAGTAATGGCAAGAATACAGGGGGCCCCTAAAAGGTTCTCTGCCATAGATTTGGCAAATTGTTTTTTTATATCCCGTTGCATCCCAATTCTTGGGCCCACTTTGTGTTTACTTTTAAGGGACAACAGTACTTATTTAAAAGAATTCCCCAGGGCCTACTCTGCGCTCCAGCTATTATACACCAATATGCAGTGCGAATACTGGATCAATTATCCAAAGAGGATTGGGAGAATGTCACCTCATATGTAGATGCCATATTAGTGTCAGAGAACACTGAAGAGGAGGTGACTGAGTGGACTAAAAAAGTGTTGAGACTCATCCAGGAAATAGGGTTTCAAGGCTAATAAAGAGAAATCCCAACTAGTGCAGAGGAGAGTGAATTATTTGGGGTTGACCCTAGGGGAACAAGGAATTCAGGTAGATTAACAAAAGGTGAAATCATTTATGAATTTACCAAGGCCAGAGGATTCTCATGCATTCAGGATGATGTTAGAAGGGTTTAACTATTTAAGGAAACACATCTGGAATTTTGCCATTATAATTGGATCCTTGTGGTGTTTACTAAAAAGGAAAATAGAATAGGATTGGGAACTTTTTTCTGAACAAGAAAAAGCTTTCTGTAATTTAAAACAAGCCTTGTTGCAAGCTCCAGCATTGAAATTCCCAGAGATAAACAAGCCATTTGTGATTAAGTTGGCAGCAACCCAACAGAGTCTAGCAACAATACTAATGCAGGAAATTGACAGGAAGTTAATACCGATAGCATATAGAGTGACCAGATGATAAAGGTGAAATATCGGGATGCGGGGGGGGAGGGGAGAAAAAAAAAAGCTGGTGGCGGAGCAAAAAAAAAGCCGCCGGAGGCCCCCGCACCAGCTTGCCTCGGGATGCCTTGGAAACCTGAGGCATAGTCTGTGGGCCCCCGGGGACCCCAGGTTGAAAACCACTGCCGAGTTCAGCCAGCCCCTCCAACCGCACCGCAGGTGTCAGGGGAGCCCAGCAAGGGATTGGCATGATGGGGACCACAGCCAAGCAGTGCAAAGAGGAGTAGAAACGGTGTCCCAGCTGTGGAGCTGCGCCCACGGAATTCTCCAGCGGTGGCTGCAGCGGGTGGGAGCCGGGCCCCTGGGAGCCGAGCCGGGCTGGGACGGGGCAACAGCGGCAGCTCCCTGTAGCCTGGCTAGACCCCCTGCAGCACTAGATGGGTGGCTGGCGCGCCTGCAGGGCAGAATTTTTTAGTGACAGCCACCGCCAGGCGGCACAGCCCTGTCTCCACCCGACTCTATGGTGGCCGCAACAGCTGAGCGCACCTTGGCCCGGAGCTGCCAAGCCCACGTGCTGCGCTAAATCCCCGGGGCAGCCTGGCTTGCTTCCTGGCCGCCCTCCCCGCCCAGGCCGGGCCGCTCCGTGAGCCCTGGTTGCGGCGCAGGAGGCCCAGGCCTGCCTCGCCTTCTACCGGGGGCTCGGGCAGAGGGAGCCGCTGCGGGATCTCTGCCAGGCCGTGCTTGCCTTCCTGGAGAAGCTGAAGCAGTTCTCAGGGTGAGTTCTGGGTGCCACCCCCTCCCTCCAGCGCTTGCGCCTCCATACAGTTGATCAGCGCAAGCCTGGGAAGGAGGAGAAATGAGGTGTGCTTGGGGAAGAGGCAGGGCCAGGGCAGGGATTTGGGGAGGGATCCAATGGGGCAGTGAGGGGGCGGAGTCAGGGCGGGGGGGGCACGAGCCCCTCAGGGCTCCACCTGTGCGCTGGAGCGGAAGGCAAAATGGCTTGTTTGTCCCGAGTCCTGACCGAACATTGGTCGGGACGCGGAACAAACAAGCAAATAACGGGAAACCGTCTGGTCACCTTAGTGGCATATGAGTCTAGAAGATTAACCCTATGGAGCAGCAGTTTGGGATCTGTGAAAGAGAATGTTTAGCTGCTATGTGGGCCATTGAAGCTTTTGCTTTGACTACTGGCACAGCCCATATTATAATACAAACACCTTAATCTCCCCTGAAGTATATTTAATTAGGGAAACTGCAGGGGAAAGGAGTATCAAATACCAGGATGGCCCAATGGACCTTGATGTTAACTAGCAGAGGTTGTTATGAGAATAACAAACAAGCAATGATGTTACCATATGCCCTCCTGACAGAAGGAGAGGAGCATGAATGCCCACTTACAGAAAACAAACCAAAGTTAGTTGAAGAAGCACCTTTGGTAGACGAAGTGTAAAGCTTCGGAGAAAAAGAGGTTTGGATTACAGATGGTAATTCATACATGAGAGTTCTAAGCAATATACGGGATATGCTGCTGTACAAATTGATGGGGAAACTATTTCTGGTTCTATGAATATGACTTCAGCTCAGGGAGCAGAGGTCAGAGTTCTTAGTGATCTGCTTAAACAGAAAAATAATGTTGCAGACTGTCCTTATGTCTATATGGATTCAGACTTTGTGGTACAAGGACTGTTATACAGGTTTGGGATTTGGAAAAACAATAATTGGGAAACAGCTGAGGGGAAAAATTTGGTCCAAAAGGAGGGTTGGAAATCTATCTATGATTGGTTGAAAAAACACCCAGAAAAATTAAGAGTAAGACATATTAACGGTCATGAAAAATGAGACGGGAATGAAAAATATTGGAATGATAAAGTGGATGCTTTAGCTAAATTAGTAGCAAAGGAACCTTTGGGAGTTATGATAGTTACTAGAGCTCAAGCCATAAAACTAGAGGTTAAACCTGAGGAAAGATGGGGAAACTGGAATATACAAGGGGGCTATGCAGTGAATAAGAAAACAGGACAGGTAAAGTGGATACCTGACAAACTTCAAAGAGAAGAGATTATTAACCTGTGTCACTTTATGGCCCACCAAGGAATAGAGAATACTCTCTTTAAGGTAAACCAAATTGGAATATAGTGTAAAGTGCAAAAGGACGTAGAAAACATTGTTAAAATCTGCATAAGGTGTGCAGCAGATGGGAATAGACCACTGAATTTGGGACCCCTGTTACACCAACGAATTTAGTGATAGTAGATTTCTTTTCTGGATGGGTGGAGGCAATTCCCACCAGTAATCATACTGCAGTGACCACTGCCAAAAAGTTGTGGGAAGTAGAGTTTAGTAGATATGGAACTCCAAATGTAATTGATTCAGATAATGGCCCACATTTTGTAGGAGGAATAATTAAAAGTTTATTAAAAGCTTTTGGAATAAAGCAACAACTACATATCCCCTATCATCCTCAATTGTCAGGGACAGTAGACAGGATGAATCAAACTATTAAACAAGCTCTATGCAAAGTTGTGCAAGAAACTGGCAAAGATTGGGACGATAAATTGCCAATGGTGTTGGTGGCCATCCGAAGTAATGATTGATTGGGGACTGGCTATCAGCCTTATTGACTTCTCTTTGGGAGGCCTATGACATAGTGAAGCCCTTTATTGTGTGCAGAAGGAGAAGAAAAAGAAGCGGAGGTATCAGTTACCCAATGGGTAAGGGAGTTACCAATAGAACTTAAGAGAATGGAATTTAAATTGACTGATGCCATTGAAAAAGTAAGAGACTATGTGGATTCTTGTGTGGCTCAGGACAGTAAATTATGGAAAATCAGAGATAGAGTAATGTATTTGAAATTAATATAGAAAAATCATGTTCTGGAGGCTAGATGGGTTGGACCATTTTCCATGATGAATAAAATTTCACCTACTACAGTGCAGATTAACAGCATACATTTTTACAGAGAATAAATTACCCATTGGAACAATTTTCTAAGGGTTGTAGTGGATTCTTCATAACCAGCAATTTTTAAGATTGGATGATTTTCTAAAAGATATGTCCTTGGGATTATTTGGATAAACTCTGTGGCCTGTGTTATACAGGAGGTCAGACTAGATGATCACAATGGTCCCTTCTGGCCTTAGAATCTATGAATACATGAAAATCTGATGGAAAGAGACAGTTATAGCAAAGTGTAAGACTTTACTAACTTGTGTTTTAAGTTAGAGTAGACAGCTACAAGAGATAGCTACATATAATCATTACCTGTCCAAACAGTTTTGTTGCCCAGCTACTAACGCCATTCAGAGAGTGAAGCAAAAATTTGCAAACAGAGAACAATAAATATATCATCATTAGGACTAAAGTATAGCTCTCAGTATCCAACAGAATAAAAGGAGGAGGGCTGGGAAGAATGAAGGATGGCAAAGGGCAGTGTCATAGTCCTACCTAAACCCATCTTCTTCTGGGGGCATAGAGCACTGCAAGCAGTATCATCCACACTTGCTTGCTTGCTTGCACTCCCCAGCATTATGCAGCCAAATTATCTGCCTTGATGGGGATGGGATCTTCTGAGGTCTCCCCACTCCCATGGTGAATGACACAGGATCATACTCAAAAGAGGGCAGAACAGGGACTATGTTTTCTAAACAGTAGGACAAATCCTCAGCTTGTATAAATCAGCTTATCTTCATTGACTTCAGCAGGGCCATGCTGATTTTACACTCTGAGGCCCTGGCTCAGAATGTGATAATGGAAGGTGTAATACATGTTATCGTAGAGGTATTGTCTCCTTGCCATGTGCTACTATTTCTCCCACTGTTATCATTGTACAGTGACTCATTTCAACTAGTGATGGACAAATCTCAGTAAGATTCCCAAACCCACTGATGTCAATTTCAAAGCTCTCATTGACTTCAGCGTTGCAGGCCCAGGCCATTGTTTGGAGATTTGATATGGAGTTTTAGTATTCTCCTTTCCACACCTAAACTGGCCCTTGCTGAGTAGACCTTTAACTATAACCCCATCTCTTTGACTTCCACAGTGTTTCCTACCTCCTTCTCCCCCCCCCCCCACCGCTCTTCTTCCTTTGCTGATATTCTCACATAAGTACACTAGCCAGGTATATTGTTGGAGACTAGGAAACATGGCCAGACCTGCCTAGAGCCTGAAGAGAGATACACTAAAATATGGAAAGGGTGGAACAGCAGATGAGAAGGAAAGTGAGGGATACTTTAATGGTGAGACTACAAGACTGAATGTTGAGAAAACTAGATTTTACATGCACTTCTCTCACAGACTTGCTGCATGACTTTGGGTAAATCATTATACTACATGTATGAGTCTCCATTTCCTCATCTGCTTAATGGGAGTAATACTGTAGTGAAATATGAATAGTAGCAGATTTCCAACCTTTCCCTCTTCTCCAGGAAAGGAGCTTGCTTTTTGGGGTTGCATCATTTATAACTGAAGAGAAACAGAGACTTCAGTAGGATAACATAAGCAGCATCGAGAAAAAACTTGAAGCCCACACTGCAAAAGCATCATCAGAAATGGGGTGACTCATCAAGAATGTCTTTTACAAACCGAACACCCTGATAAGTAGGGAAACGAAGCTGAGGATATATAACAGTTTGGTGGTCAGTATTCTGACCTATGGTACTGAAACATGGCCCCTCACTGTCAAGATTTAAAAGACGTTGGACACCATTCAGATGACATATCTCAGAATGATCAAAAACATTACGCTGTATGAATTTAAGTTGAATATTCTAACAAAACAGCTCCCGCTCTCTCAAGCAGTCACCCAATACACTCTAAGGTGGTTTGGTCATCTATGCCAAATGCCTAACAACTTCCCTTGGAGAATCATCTTTGACTTTGACCTAAAGAAAGCAGGAAGACCTAAAACATGATGACTGGATGGTGTCAACAGACACTCGAACCTCACAGCCATTCCACCCCATAATGCAACAGATTTGGCTCAACAGAACATCCTGGAGGAGCATAACATGTTCAGTGACCCCTACGCTATCCAGTTGACAACATGAGAACTAAACATATTGTAACGTCAGATATCATTTATAGTTATGTAAGCATCTCATAGTCTTTAAAAAACTTTATTTCATCTGTAATATCCAGGGTTTGGCTCACTGTACACCATTAGATTGCAAATTTTGGTTCATATATTTAATGAGATAAAGAGAACAAACAGAGAGTCTGATTAAAAACCTAACACAACTAGCTAACAAAGCACAGTGGATTCTCAGGTGCTCCTTGAAGGAATGCTAATGAGATTAATTGTTAGCAGGCACTTAATCCTCGAGGGGCTGGTGATACAAACTAGCAGAGAATACGTTAGATAGAAGAGGGGTGCACATATTTTTTTAGTCAGCAATAAACCTTGGTTTAGGCTGTTTATTTGAGAATTCACCTACAACAAGCTCTTGCCATTTTTGCCATCACATCTCTGTAGGTGGTTGTACTCTGACTTGGATGCATGGAATATATGGCATAACCTCTCACCCCTCCAACTACACTGTCCTGCTGAAAATTTCTGTCATGACATGACCAAAGCAGCTTAGTGAATTGCTTCAGTCTGTCTTATCAGAAAATAAAATGAAAGGCTCTGAATTATGAGAAGTATTTCTGTGCCAGGAAACAAGGTTACTATGACAGACTTTCTGGTCAATGATTGGTCATCAAAGGGCTGTACACAGGATAATTTAATTGATAAGAGACAAGATCTTCTATTAAAAAAATCCACAAACCTTTTCAGTAGCTTTTCCTCCCTGTCAGTTGTGACCAAGTCTGTCAACATTTTTGCTCAGTTGCTGCAATGTAATAGATCACACCTCAGCTGCAGTCAGTTCTCTCTCCCATATGTATTTCATAATCCTTAATTCATATATTGAATCTAGTTACAAAAGATGATGTCACTCTAGTAACAGCTTAGTGGATTTTATCTTTCCCTGTTGTGTCTTATCTACTTTCAAATCGAGCTCTATGAAAACTGATTTTTTTTTCAGATCAGTGGCTGAACCAAAAAATAAAAGATAATATTTTGTTTTCAGTCATAAAAAGTGTTTAATTTTTCAGGTTTTACTTTTTTCTTTTCTTTTTTTTCCATAAAGTTGAAGTAAATTTTGAAACAAAATGTCATTTCAAATTGAAAAATTTAAACGTTTTATTTCAAAAATTTTGAAACAAAATGATTTTTTATTTTGACTGAAACAGTTTGGCAAATTAAATCCAATTTCAGGTAGTGTTTTGGTCAACTGAATTTGCATTTTTCGACCAAAAAAGTTTTGTGAGAAAAAGTTCCCCCAGCTCTACTTATGAGGTCTGAGAGTTCAAACTTAT
This sequence comes from Malaclemys terrapin pileata, assembly GCF_027887155.1. Classification (NCBI taxonomy): domain Eukaryota; kingdom Metazoa; phylum Chordata; order Testudines; family Emydidae; genus Malaclemys; species Malaclemys terrapin. Next base: position 30,774,757 of record NC_071506.1, read on the forward strand.
AGGTGATGTGTACACTAGCATTCTTGCCAGTAAAACTTTTGTCAGTGAGGAGTATGAAAAAACACCCTGACCGACATAAGTTTCACCGACAAAAGTGTTCGATGTGGTTTAATTATGCTGACAGGAGAGCTCTCTCCTATCAGCATAAAGTGGCTAAACCGGAGACCTTACAGTGACACAGCTGCAGCAGTACAGCTGTGCCACTATAAAGTCTGTAGTGTAGACATAGCCATACATTGTGATCCTATGAAATTCCAGACAGTATTCTTAAGTGTACCATAAAAGGGTTAATTGTTTATTAATTGTACCTCCGAACAACCCTTCCCGCCTCGCTAAATCCAACTCCATTGCTAGTGAACTGCAAATTAAGGTAACATTTTAAAAAACTCTTATCAATTCAGTTTAGAAATCACAATTCCTGAACTGACATAGCTGGCCAGTTATTTAAATCTTTTAAGTTCATGACTCAGTATTCTGTTAATACTCCCCAGAATGATTTTAGCCTTTTTGGCAACTGCATCACATTGTTGACTCATATTCAATTTGTGATCCACTATAACCACCAGTTTCAGACTAACAGCCGTGTTAGTCTGTATCCGCAAAAAGAAGAACAGGAGTACTTGTGGCACCTTAGAGACTAACAAATTTATTAGAGCATAAGCTTTCGTGGACTACAGCCCACTTCTTCGGATGCATCCTTTTCTGCAATACTACTGCCTAGCTAGTTATTCCCGATTGTGTTGTTGTGCATTTGATTTCTCCTTCCTAAGTGTAGTACTTTTAATATCTTTATTTAAGATTAAATTTCCAAATTCTCAAGGTCATTTTGACTTCTAATCCTGTCCTTCAAAGTGCTTGCAACCTCTCCCAACTTGGTGTCATCCACAAATTTTATAAGTGTACTCTCCTCTCCAGTAGCTAAGTCATTAATGAAAATATTGCATAGCATCACACCCAGGACAGACCCTTGTAGAACCCCACTAGATATAACCTCCCAGTTTGAGAGCAATCCATTGATAATGATTCTTTGAGTGTGATTTTTCAACTAGTTGTGCATCGATTTTATGGTAATTTCATCTAAACCACATTTCCCTAATTTGACTGTTTGAATGTCATGTGGAACTGTGTCAAAACCTTTACAAAAATCACAATAAATGGTGTCTACAACCACCTTCCCCATTAAATAATGAACCTATACTTTTCTGCACCTTGCTTTCTATATTTCTTTCATATCAGGATAATCTGCAGTTACGTCTTTAATATTGTCTCTGAGAAATTGCCAACTCTCCTGAAATACTTTTTTATTTAGATTTTTTTTTCTCGTCGGACCTCACCTACCTGTTCCCTGAGTCTGTTAAAGTGTATTTTTTTAAGTCCACTGTCCTTATTATGCTGCTCTCACTCCTTCCTTTCTTTAGAATCATTAAATCTATCATTTCACGATCACATTCTCCCATGTTGCCTTCCACCTTTAGATTAACAACCAATTCCTTCCTGTTTGTCACAATCAACTCTAAAATGGGAGCCTCCCTAGTTACTTCCTCCACTTTCTGAAACAAGAAGTTGTCCCCAATACATTCTAAAAATTTACTGGACATGTTGTGTTTTGCCATATCATCTTTGCAACAGACGATAGCTAATATACCCCATTATTACCAGATCTTATGTTTTGTTCTAGAAGTGCTTCATCCACCTCCTCCTCTTGATTTGGTAGTCTATAATAGATCCCTACCATAATGTCACCCCTGTTTTTTTCGTTTTTATCATCACCCACAGACCTTCATCCGGTCTGCTTCTCATCTCTGTCTTTGCCTTAGAACAAGTGTGTATATTCAGGCTGTCCATTAATTGTAGTTAACTCACGCGATTAACTCAAAACAATAAATCACAGTTTTAATTGCATTGTTAAACAATAGAATATCAATTGAAATGTATTAAATGTTTTGAATGTTTTCCTGCATTTTATTGTATTCTGTTTTGTAATTGAAATCGAAGTGTATATTATTTTTATTATAAATATGTCCATTGTAAAAATGATAAACAAAAGAAATTGTATTTTTCAATTAACTTCATACAAGTACTGTAGTGCAGTCTCTTTGTTGTGAAAGTGCAGCTTACGAATGTAGATTTTTTTTGTTACATAACTACACTCAAAAACAAAACTTCAGAGCCTACAAGTCCACTCAATCCCACTTCTTGTTCAGCCAATTGCTAAAACAAACAAGTTTGTTTACATTTACAGGAGATAATGCTGCCCTCTTCTTATTTACAAGAATAATATACTAGAATAATTGTACAGATGACCAAATAATCCAAATACTTCACAGAACACAAAAAGTAGGACTACAGTAAGAAGCCTAGCAATGTTTTCACGTAAACCCTCTTTTAAATCAGCAATTTAGTATTTAAATCTGTTTTTGAAGCTTTTCTGTTGTAAAATAGCCACCCGCAGGTCTGTTATTGAATGACCAGACAGTTTAAAGTTTTCTCCCACTGGTTTTTGAGTATTATGATTCCTGATGTCAGATTTGTGTCCGTTAATTCTTTTGCGGAGAGACTGTCCGGTTTGGCCAATGTACATGGCAGAGGGGCATTGCTGGCACATGATGGCATATATCACATTGGTAGATGTGCAGGTGAACGAGCCCCTGATGGTATGGCTGATGTGATTAGGTCCTATGATGATGTCACTTGAATAGATATGTGGACAGAGTTGTCATCGGGCTTTGTTGCAAGGATAGGTTTCTGGGTCAGTGTTTTTGTTCAGTGATGTGTGCTTGCTGGTGAGTATTTGCTTCAGGTTGGGGGGTTGTCTGTAAGCGAGGACAGGTCGGTCTCCCAAGAGCTGTGAGAGTGAGGGATCATCTTTCAAAAACAGACTCCATCGAGAAACTACTGAACTCGAATTGATATGCAAATTAGACAGAATCAATTTAGGTTTGAATAAAGACTGGGAATGGCTGAGCCATTACAAACATTGAATCTATCTCCCCATGTAAGTACTCTCACACTTCTTATCAACCTGTCTGTACTGGGCTATCTTGATTATCACTTCAAAAGTTTTTTTTTGTTTGTTTTTCTCTTACTTAATTGGCCTCTCATAGTTGGTAAGACAACTCCCACCTGTTCATGCTCTCTGTATGTGTGTGTGTATATATCTCCTCAATATATGTTCCATTCTATGCATCCGAAGAAGTGGGATGTAGCCCACGAAAGCTTATGCTCAAATAAATTTGTTAGTCTCTAAGGTGCCACAAGTACTCCTGTTCTTTTTGCGGATACAGACTAACATGGCTGCTACTCTGAAACCTATTGGTACATGATAATTCCCTTGGTCCCACCAAGACATGTGCATGCATTAAGTGAATAAGTGCATAATCATATATCCATAATTCACATCCTATGTCAATCCTGCCCTTCCTGTTGTTTATTTCCTCACTTGTCTGTCAGTGTACTATTTACAGACATATGGTTCCTGGCTCTGATTCAGGTGCATAGTGTAGGTAGGGTATAAACACTCCGTTCCTATTATGATACCACAAAAGGTCACATTTTGTGGACAGCATGAACTGCCCCCTCCATTTTCCCCTAAGAGTGCATGGTGTCCCAACAGGGGATAGGATATAGAGGGAAGGAGTAGGTGAGGCTGTTTCTCTACTATTCACAATCAACAAAGCTGGACCTCTGTGCATGATAAAAATGCATGTAAGATTATTAGTGCACACACACACACATACAAACATTTTTAGTGACTACTAAGGTTGCATTTCAACCTACTCCATCCACACAATCTTTGAAAGTATTGAAACAAGAAGTTAAGGGGAAAGTCTCCAGGATTCCTTGTCACCTTCCCTTTGCTTTCAATGTTTTTGACAACACACTCCAACACAGCATTCACTTTCATTTCCAACACACACTGAAAAGAATCCATATGCCACCTTATTCCAGTTTGTGTTCCATAAAACCTTTATGGTGACTTCATGGTATCAATAGATTAACACATCTGACTGTAACATAGTCCATTCATTTGAAAAGATATTCTGTTTGTATATTGATGAGGTCACCATTAAGGTTTCGCAAGAGAGACTGAGAGGCCAAACCCTTTGGAAATCTGACTGAGTTCAATTCATGCCACCTTCTGGGCAGATGTCTCTCTAACTATAGGCAAGCTGGGCAGCTGCCTAGAGCAGCAGATGTGGTCCAAACATCCCTCCATAACTATCACCCGGTGGCCAGGCCAAATTAGTGTAGCATGTGGGGAAGTACACTGAAGTGTTGCCTGGGGCAGCAGATTCTCTTGAGTGTCCTCTACATTGCAACACTCATCCCTTCATACAGGCATTGTCCTATGGGATTTGCAGGATGATTGTATGTATACCTCTTGAAGTCTAACCTTTCATAAAAATGGTTCTGAAGGAGTAAGTGAATGGTAAAGAGCTGTGTTCTCTTTGAGAAAATGCCACATATTTTAATAATGAATCTATGGAATTCCCATAAATTACATGGGTGGGCCCTTTAGAAAAGCGTCATAGCAATACTGGTTATTATGTATCTGGATATTTTTTTCTCTGATTCTGACAATTAGATTTTAATTTAGATTAATTCCTTTTGGCAGGGACTACATCTTTCCCTATGTTTTGTACAGCACTGTAACAGGCTCTTGTCTTCATCCCTTAGACCACTCCAAACAGGCTGGACCCATCCAAGTTTATATACACCAGTGTATTATTTATTGAGTCCCCTCCACCAGTCCACTGGTACAGCCTTGTGCAGCAACATACAATTGGAAGTAAACTCCCCCTTAGGCCACTGTCCAGGGAGGAAGAGCGAAAGATCTCATCTTGAGATCCCGTTTCCCCATATCCCCTGCCAGCCTTCTCTATTGTACTTCCTTCCCGTCCTTTAATTGTTCCTGACTGATGGGTTGATTGCTCTGATTAGCTCATCAACCCCCTAACTGGGCTACTGAGCACCCATCTCCCAATGATGTCCACTGGGAGAGGGTGAGAAGAAGGGACCTGGGAGGGATAACTTGTACCTTAGTGTCCAGAGTGTTGGTCGGTTCTAGGCTCCTAGCACTGTGTCACAAGCACTGAACATAGTTTTCAGTGCTTAAAAGGCATTTTTCTCTTATAGTTGTTTGCAAAGGCTATGGCGTGTGTGTGTGTGTGTGTGTGTGTGTGTGTGTGTGTGTGTGTGTGTGTGTGGTGGGGGAGGGGAGGACGGAATGAGGGCAGTAGGTCAAAATAAATGGTTCACTACTAACATAAATGGTCACATAAAATCATGAGTATACTAGCAGCTCAGGAACCATCCAGAAGAACAATGATAGAAAATACAGATATAATTACCATAAGAAAATGTATATATAATATAATTGTGTCAGTCCTCATCAAACTCCCACTTTTGCGCACTCACCAGGCTGCTGTGTTTGGGCCCTCATTCTGGGTCCATGTGCTTTTAAGTTTCCCTTGATTACTGGGTAGGGTTCAGACACTGTCTCTAGATTTGCTGGAACACTTCTTGGGCCAGGGACTCTTGTCTGATACTTTTCCTCAGAAGTTGTCCTAGTTCCCCCAGATCCAATGCTGACTCCTCCCCACACCCGCCCTGACTCTCCCAGAGCTCCATCTTATTGGTCCTCTGGTTTACAGGTAACAGTTGAAGCAAATAGACACAGACTTTGCACAAGGATTTCTAAACTAATTACTCTTTTCTTTAGACAGCACGGGTGAAACAATAAACATGTGCCATTCCATGCCTCAGTTTGCTCACCAATATTGAAAATTCCTTGGGATTTGAGTCAATGTCCTATTAGACTTCCAGGTTCCCTCCACTGGGCTGAACTTCTTCAGCTCCTGGCTTCTCCTCTGAATCATAGGTCAGCTTCCTTCAAATTTTGCAAGTCCTGCAGTCAATAGGTCCCCTCACTCAGGAAACCTGCCCATTTGTTTCTCTCCCTTACTCTCTCTCTGACATTTAAAAAAAGAATACGGAGTTGACAGTCTCAAACAAGCACAGAGTTTGGTTCAAACTATTAACTCCTCCCCCTCTGTGTTTTTAAAGTGCTCGTACAGAACCTACAGATCAGTCTTATTATTACCCTGTTTGGAGATTTTCCAGTCTCCTATTCCTCTTTCTTGCAGACCAGCTGGATCGAACAGGTTCCCTTATGCTTCAGCAACCGTATTATCCTAAGGTCCTGCCATCTGAATGGGAGGTTTTCAGGTTAATGGCTCTGCACTGTCCCCACTCTGGGAGAGAGACAGCATCGTCCCTGACAGCAGATATCTAATTCTACATACACTGAGGCATTCAATGACATAGCAATTTCATAAAATCAACCAGAATTCATAAGTTGTACATAGACAGATGCCCCAAATCATCACAATAATTTACTACGACTAATATAATTTATAAATCTACAGATTTATTTACTACTTGCAGATTTAGCTATATTTTCAGAATATAACTTAGATTAAAAAAAAAATTAAAAGTAATAATTCTTAGGTTGTCCTTCATATTATTTAACATTGTGCTTAAATTTATTCCTATACATTTGTGAAATAATATCCTCGGAAGAAAAAGAGATGAATTATCCAGCTGCCTCATTTGTATATTGGGGGACATTTCTACCAGTAACATGACTGCATTTTCAAAAGGAGAGATTAAACCAACAAAAATGATGGTTAATTTAACTAAGAAACTAATCATCAGGCACTGGGAAAGATTGCTTTTCTTTGACATTAAAGGTATGGTTCACAGCTCCATCAATGCTGCTGCATATAAAAGAATTCTATTCAGGATAAATTTCCAACAAAGCCATTGGAAGAAAAATTCTGTTCTTGTTTTTGTTGTTATTTTTAACATAATAGTGATTTAAATTGAACTTATTTTATTTTATTTTTTCAAACATAGTTATAGAAGTTACCTGGGGCAGAGTCACTTTGTATAACATAATCACTTATAAATATGTTCTAATTCCCAAAATAACTAAACCCCAAAACAAACAAGCCAGTGTTCTCCTTTTGCATCATATAAACTCCTTTCAGGTGCTCTTTACATCCTTTTTGGTCCTACCTGCAAGGATAAATAGAACAGCCGCCTCCTCTCTGCTTGCCTGCCTCATGATCCCAACTTCAGTCAGTGCGGAAACTTCCTTCTGGGAAGGAGGAGGGTACTTTCTGGCAGGAACCAGGAAGTTCTCCCAACAGGCAGCAGTTTGCTGTCCACAACGTTTACTTCCACTGCTGCTGAAGCACACTGGACCTTGGGCTAGTCATGGGCCCTACAGATGCCTATCACAATATGTGGTGTACCTCATCCAGAGCACTAAACACCCCAGTAGCAACTATGTGGGTCAAACCAGACAATCACTATGCTCTACAATGAACTCACACAGGAAAATGATAAAAGACAAAAACATGCTATCACCTATGGGTGAACACTTTTCAAAAAGCGATCACTCTATATCTGACCTATCAGTGCTCATCCTCAAAGTAAACCTGCATAACGCTTTCAAAAGATAAGCCTGGGATCTTAAATTCAGAACTTTGCTAAAAATCATGGACTGAATAGCGGTACTGGATTTATGGCTAATTACAACAATCTATAACCCACTACCAATCCCCCCCCCTTGGTTTCTCCCCTCCACCCCAACTCTTCCTTTCCACCCTATAGCTGCAGGGGTGTCAACAGGCCACTTCACCTTGAATGCTCCCTTGAAATATGTGTTGACTACTTATGCTAAACAGTCTGTTCCATATTGTATTTAACTGTGACATTCTAAGTTTCCCAGACCTGAAGAATGCTGCGTAGCTTGAAAGTTTGTCTCTCTTACCAGCAGAAACTGGTTGACTACCACACCCTCCTTGTCTCCCTAATATGCTTAACTGAAACATTTACGTTTTGAAAGAAAAAGTTTGCCTGTTTATTTAAGAGAGATTCCTCACCAACATCATATTCCCTCACCTTCCCTGCTCACCACATGCTTTGACGTACAGAAGCCCAGCAACCTCCCTTTGATTTTCCACATGGGAATCGTGACCTATAATGCATTACAGTAATGCAACACATTGAAGTTCAGGAGTGGAAAATTGTCCTAGGGCTTGGATTGAGGGATCTGAGGAACTCTTGCTTAGAGGGTCGACGAGCATAGAGCTCAGATGATATTGTACACAGTAGTATTACTTGAGTATAAATGTAGTCTATTTGGGGTAGGAGGAAAAGGATGTTTGTGCTAGAAAGTTAATTAAAATGGCAGTGCTCTATAACCTCCTCTGCTTCTCTAAATTTGAAATGTTACTTAAGGAGCAAGAGAGATCTGGAAAGGGGAGATCTTACTGCAACAGGGGAGGGATTAGAAGGAATATTTACTGTGATCTGGGGATGGGGGACTTCAGGTGAAGGGGAAACTCTAAGAGAATTCTTGTTGCGCAAGTTGAGCAGGAGCAGGGAGATGTTTTCACAGGGAAGGAGAAGAGGAAAAGGGTTGCAGTATAGTGGGGTGAGTGTGGATCTGGGAGTGAGTGTGGCGTGTGTGACTAATTGGGGAATCTGTCAGTACAATTTATGAATTCTGTGTGAGATTATGAACTTTTTGTATGTATCTTTACCAAGCTGGAACTCCAGTTTGAATGTGCAGTCTTTTGCCTTCTCTATTGTCTGTTTGCCTCTGAAATTCTAAAGGCTGGTGGCAAAAGAGCGTTATTAACATAAAATGCTCAAACACTGAAATGTAATTTCTTTAAACAACAATATAGCTCACGCCCAAGAGATCTGGTTTGTCAAAGGAGAAGTCACCTTGGCAACAACAACAAAAAATCACCTGGCAGGGGTTTCTGGTCAGCTGGAGAAGCCGGCTAGGAATTCTCCCGATAGAGGAGACTGGAAGGTCGTAAAAAGAAAGAGCCAATGGATTTGGTGTATTTGGTCATTTTCAGCAGCTTAAGCTTGTTGACCTATGAACCAGGCTTTTATAAGCCCTGGCTGGGATGATTTAGTTGGGGTTGGTCTTGCTTTGAACAAGGGGCTGGAATCGATGACCTCCTGAGGTCTCTTCCAACCCTAATCTTCTTTGGGTTAAGATAAGACCTAACAGCTCACTCTTGAACCATTGCTCTTTGGCAGTGGTGAGAAACCTGCGGCCTGCAAGCTGCACCCGGCCCATCAGGGTAATCTGCTGGCAGGCCGCAAGACAGTGTTTACATTTACCGTCTGCAGGCCAATGGGAGTTGCGGGAAGCAGAGGCCAGCATGTCCCTGCTGTCTGTGCTGCTTCCTGCAGCACTACTGCTCTATGCTCATGTTAAGAAGGGAAAAAAGCAAGCTTGATAAACTTGTTAAGGAAGACATAGTGATTTTTAACACAGTACTCCACTCTTTTGACTGAGCAAGCAACATCTTAACTTCAATAGACAAGAATATGTATATACATACACCACCAACAAATAATGAGTAAGCAGCAGATGCTAATCATGCAATTAGGAAATGAATATACTATGACAGAAAATCTGGAAATATACTGGAAAGCAAGATATATATCTGAGTCAGAAAAAGGGAATCACTGGGAATGCAAACTACAGATACCCTAAGAAACTAGGGGTTTAACTGTGGGAAGCTGTAAATGAGCAATTAGAACCACTGAAATCACTCCGTCATGTTTTTCATCAGCTGCAAGCTCTACTTCCACAGACAGGGTAACTGTGTGCAGTGTACTGACAATTAATTAATTGAAGTTTTATGAGGCAGGGGAAGTTCTGCCTGAATGAGCTCGAAGACCCACAGGAGAAGGAGAAGCTAGTAAAGAGCCTTGTGGTTAGGATGTTTGCTTTCTAAATGTACTCTCTTGTGATTTATATGATTAAGCATAAAAGAGCAGTGATGTTCGAATCTGTGCAAAGTGTCTGTGTCAAAGTGTTATATGCTTCGCAATTGCCATGTGCCTCCTGAGAGTTACGTGGTAAACCAGAAGGCTCACAACTTGAGGTGGATAAGCACTGAGCCCATAGACTAGGCAGTTGCACAGCAGATTCCAGCTCACAGAGTGTTAGACACAGCATCTGCACCTCACATTTGCCTAAGGACCCTCAAGATTGGGGCAGTGTCTGAGCTCTGTTCAGGCTCTGGAGGCTTGAAGTACGAAGGGACCTAGAGGCTTGGATTCCCTTTGCAGCCATCAGGGAGCACCTAGCCAGATCTGTGACAGAGATAAATGAGGGTGAAGGATGGTGACTGAAGGGAGGGGTAATGCAGTTGAGGAGTGTAGTGGTAAAGCTGTGTAGGCTGTACAAGGAAAAAAGATGTAACTGTAAGGAGACAAGCGAGATAAGTGGAATGGGCAACAGCTGAGGAAGAGAAATCAAGGAAGAAAAAAAGAAATAAAAGTGAAAAGGAAACTATAGGTAATTAGAACAGAGAACTCAGAAGAAAGAAGGGACTGAGGGGAAGGTAAAGCAGGGAAGAATATTGAAAAGAAAGAAGAGAAGGTAATAAGGTAGAACTACTAATTAAAAATAATCCTCAGAATTCATCAATGTTAATGGAATTACAGATGCTTAGATCACATCTGACTTTGGTCCTGACAGCTACAAGCTATGAGAGATGCCCCATAAATTCTAGTGTGTAGTTAATGGGGTACCCAAGGGACAGAGCTTGACAATGAACGACAATTCCTTTTTATGACAACTTTCTAGGTTTCAAAATTTGTTTTCATTCTGCACTGGACTGAAGTCAAAACCTTTCAAATATTTTCCATAAATATGGAATTGTGTCAAAACATCTGTTTTCATATTGAAAAGGTCAGGATTTTGATTCTTCTCTCTCTCTGGAAGTGACTAGAGACTCCACTCTTAACCTCAGAAACCTTCCCATCAAAAACTTTGTTGTAATCAGTATGTCTCTATGGAACATTTTGTCTTCGATGAAACAGCATATTTCAGCGAAAACATATTTTGCCAAAAATGTTCTGACCAGCCCTACTGAGGAATTACATAGCTATGCACTGATAAAATTCTGGACCCACCTGGCCTTGATCATTTACACAGATGGCTGCAGCAAAACTGGGGCAGTTCCCAAGCTTCTGGTGTGTGTGTGTATGTGTGTGTGACACAGAGAGAGCAAACATGCAAGCGAGCACACAGGGGAGTGCTTCTGACAATATCCCTATCCTTTGCAAGTGAAGAGCTCCTGAGAATTGGGGAAACAATGATGCTGGTGATCCCTGCTATGCCTTACAGTGTAGGGGCAGCCTGACATCATCTCTCTGAGACTGCAGGAAGCAGCAGGGCCAAGTATAATTTGTTACCACCTTAACCCTTCTGCCCATCTAAGTTGGCAGCAACAAGGGCCGGGTTCTGTATCTAGGGGTTCCGTTTCAATAACGCAATGCAAAACCGGCTCGAGCCCAGACCCAGTGACCTGGGACAATTACATACCACCCCCTGGGTGCCTCTAAGAGGCAATACTTCCCCTCTCGCAAGCACAGAGTCTGAGTGTAGCAGGAAATGTTTAATAACATGAGGTAAACGACATCAGCATTAAATTGGAAAAACACCACAAACAGGATTCATAACACAAACTATGAGCAAAGAACCCACCCCAGCAAATTGGGCTGTGTCCTTTCCCTTTGGTTCTTGAACCAGCAACCCAAAAATCACCCAGAGTCCCCAAAATCCAACACCCCCAAAGTCTCTTGGGTCCAGCAACCACCCAAAGTCCCAAAAGACCAACAAACCCCAAAGTCTCTGTCCCTGGTCAGTGCAGCCCCAGAGTAAAAGGGGGGGGCACGCAGGGTGTTAAGGGGCACCTTACATGATCCGAGGCCGGCTGGCCATCTCTCCGTGGGGTTCCACCACAGCCTTCGCCATGAGCCAGTCCACTTCCTGCCGTCCCACAAACTGCTCCGCTCTACAAGCTGCTCCGCTCCGCTCCCCGACCTGTGAGCCACTCCAGCCGTCCCCACAAACAGCTCCGCTCACAGTTCCTTGGGCCACTCCAACTGGCCCCACAAGGCTCCGTGCCGCTCCTCCAGTCGTCCCCACAAATTGCTCCACCAGCTGCTTAGCAATATAGGTTCAGGCTCCCCACTAATTAACACAGCACTCAGTGATCTCAGCTCTTAATAAGTTTAGCTCTTTTCTGATTTCAGCTCTTAGCAATTTCAGCTCATAGTAGGGGAGCCCCAGTGCTAGTGCACCATTGGCCCAAAGTGAATTCAGCTCAGCAGCCTGTAACTAGACTCCTAATGGAATCAAAGTTAGCTCTGACATTCAACAATGGAGAGATAAGGTAATGCAATTGGTATTTCAAGCTCAGGGGGCTCATACCATCAGGTATAAATACCTGTCCCCATCCTCTCTCAATTCACTGGGTTTTGTAACCCGTGCCCCTTGTCAAGCAAGTGCTACTTAGGTAATGGTGAAGGACTCACTCAGTCCTTCTGTCATACAACAGTTCCACTGGCCTTGATTCACAGAATCAGGGTAACAAAACTTTATTCTTCCTGCCCCAATAACAGAGAAAACTGGGGATCCCACACCAGCCAAAGTAACCACTTTGAGTTGCTGTTGTTTCATGCCAGGCGAGTGGGTGTGCCTATGCAAACAAGATCAGCCCCTGGAGTTCTTTTCCACACTCGCCATAATTCACCACCAGATGTCAGGGTAGAGCTCATCCTGACTCTGCCTACACCATTATCAGTTCACCCTTTTGTTTTAAAACTTTTCAGGGCATATGACTGGTGGCTGCCTATACAATTTTGCTTTTCTCTTTGTCTTTCTCTCCATGTATGAAGACCAAATGGAGATTTGCATCATCTTTATCAATACCTTTTTAGCCGAGAGAGAGAGAGAGAGAGAGAGAGAATAATAATGAAGAGACACAGCTGCTTAACTCCTCCCCCCTTTTTCTTTGCCTATGCTCAGAAGAAGTGTTCTGGCAATAAAGAATTATGTAAAAATATTTCAAGAATAACTGTTCTTGAGTTGACAAATATTTTTTTGCTTTAAATACCTTTATAAAAATAAAATTATTTATTATTTATAATGTTTTATAAAAATTGGAATAAATATATAGCAGGACAAAAATTAACAATATATATCTATATATGTATATTACCCTTTAACAGCCCTGCTATGACTAGGGTGTAACTATGATGGTCTGATATATTGCTGGATACAAACTGCTCTCACTACACTGACTGCAAAGCTATGATCAGCATTGTATTCATTATTTTGACTCTTTAATGTCATGTTCTAACAGAATACATTTTTGTAGTGAAAACAAGGCACATTACAAGTGTTATAGATGTACGACAATGACAGTAAGCATGCTTTTCATGGTTGAAAAAGACATTGTGGAGATAAACTACTGTTAGGTGGACAAACACAACAACAACAAAAACTATTCACAGTTATGTATTGTATTTAAAACTACAAATTCTCCTTGACAGTATTCACAACCAGTGTTATTGTTCATGCCAGAAAAATCTAAGCAGCCATCTTAAAATTGATTGGATTTCCTTCCTCTTGTTTATAAAATATTTATAATCCAATCAGGGAGCAGAAACATTATTCTATGACATAGTTAATGAATAATGAAAAGTTGAAGACTTCACAGACAACCCTTAGGCTGAAATGTTATCTTAAAGAGTTTGTCAATAATGAATACATTTTCAAAAATAATTCATTTCATGGATAATACAAACAGAGAAAAAAGAACTAGAATGGGCTAAATTATTCTCTCTGAACAGTGCACCTATCTGGATGCTTACTAATAATTACTCAATTATTTATTGCTTACTATTACTACCCATTATAAAAGTTCGACTATATCCATTTTAGTTTTTCTAGGCAAGATAGTGTGTTAGAATAGGTTTTAGAGTGGTAGCCATGTTACTCTGTATCAGCAAAAACAGCGAGGAGTCCTTGTGGCACCTTAGAGACTAACAAATTTATTTGGGCATAAGCTTTCTTGGGCTAGAACCCACTTCAATTAACAGCAGGATACCAAGGTCACTCAATAACACACCTAGAAGTGGCAATTCTTCAACAAAAAAACCTTCAAAAACAGACTCCAATGTCTAGCTGCAGAACTGGAATTATTTTGCAAACTGGATACCATCAGATTAGGCCTGAATAAAGACTGAGAGTAGTTGGGTCATTACAAAACCTAAACTTAATTTCCCCAATACTAATTTCTCCGTACTGTTACTCACACCTTCTTGTCAACTGTCTGTAATGGGCCATTCTCTTACCACTTCAAAAGTTATTTTTCCTCCCTTGGTATCCTGTTGTTAATTGATTTATCTCATTAGACTGACCGCACACTTGGTAAAGCAACCTCCATCCTTTCATATATTTATACCTGCTCCTGTATTTTTCACTACATGCATTTGATGAAATTGGTTCTAGCACACAAAAGCTTATGCCCAAATAAATTTGTTAGTCTCTAAGGTGCCACAAGGACTCCTCATTGTTTTTGTGTTAGAATAGTTTGTCCAGTTCTAATTTCCATATACATTGCTTCAGATGATTTTGGTATTTGATTAAATGGCCTTGGTATGAGTATTAGAAATAAGCAGTGTCATGGTTGTTATTCCAATACTCTTGAGGTGCACATTTTCTAGTTGTAAATCAATATAGTTAATTCTTTATCATCACTGTCATCTAGGAATTAATTCACAGTCTCTAATAATTGCATTATCTGTCCAAATATGTATTATTCCACTGACTCAACAGCTGATATATCATATGTGTGCTACAGCACAACAATCTGTTTGAGGAGATTTGGGAGAAATTTACCAAATTAACAGCTGGGCAGAAATCATGAAAAAGAACTGGATCAATTCCAGTGACTAATGGTTATAGACAATGTGTGTAATTTCAAGAACAGTTGCTTAGATATGTAATGAGAAGTCAGCTCTTGCATGAAAAATAATGGATAGACAAGTAATTTTAAAGACAAATGTTTGGGAAATTTTGTAGGTCCTGCTTTGAAAAATGACAGCATTGATACAATACAGTTTTGGTATTTGTAATGAGAATCTTTGACTGGAAAAACACAAGTAAATGGCATGGAAGAATTTCTAACTTCCACATCTTTCACATTTAAAATAAGTAGTGTTACTGTGAACTGGATTGATTCAGTATCTGTGATCTTGAGTAGAAAAGCATCATTTTTGAAAGTGTCCTTGACATTTACTCCTGAAGAAGATGAATTATGAACATTGATTTACATTTTCTGATACATTATTTATAAGCCATCAAACCTTACCCCAAAACCTACCCAGTTTAATGTATAGCTCTATTACCACTTTGGGGAAAGGATAGGAAATACTTTAAATATAAATATGTTAGGTTTAGATAAACTATATATGCACAATGAACCAATGAAATACAGCCAACAGTGGGGTGGACAGCAGCAGCCAATCTGTGGGTAGCAAACAACATAACAATGAGGGGAAGGGGAAATTTTAGCCTATACATTGAAACAAATCAATAATCTTTCAAAAATAAAATTCCATAAGATCTTTAACTGGCACACAAAAAAGACAGACCTCTATTTTTAAAGTCTCGTCTAAACCATTCTGCTTATTAAGCTAAAGTCAGATGAATTTATGGAATGGATATGGACAAAGTCAACCTTCCAGAATCTGAATGTGTGGTTCCACAAAACTAGGATTGCCACTTTTGGTTGGACGTATTCCTGGAGGTTTCACCACATGACATAATCTTTAATTAAAGATTAATCTTTAGAATCATAGAATCATAGAATATCAGAGTTGGAAGGGACCTCAAGAGGTCATCTAGTCCAACCCCCTGCTCAAAGCAGGACCAATTCCCAGCTAAATCATCCCAGCCAGGGCTTTGTCAAGCCGGGCCTTAAAAACCTCCAAGGAAGGAGACTCCACCACCTCCCTAGGTAACGCATTCCAGTGTTTCACCACCCTCCTAGTGAAATTCCTGGAGACTCCAGTGCAATCCTGGAGGGTTGGCAACCCTACACAAAACTTCAAAGCTGCTGCTGCTTGACCCTTTGTATGTCTATGGGAAGTACTCTTGACTTAGGTCCCAATCTTACATTGTATAACACATGTGCAGATTGCTGTGCCCGTGCAGATTTCCACAATGTAGGATCAGGACCCTATGCAGACCATATATAATACATAATATTTCTATTATGATACAAATAAAAATAAGTTTGAAATACAAATATAAAGTTAAGTACATTATTCATTCTATCATCAACATTTGTTCACTTCTTGATTCATAAGAAAACTGAGAAAGGGAAACATCCACAGGAAATGAAAGGAAGATGATAGGAAAAACACAACGTGGACAAAAGAAATGCCACACAGATTTTGGAAATTCTCATCATACATATAGATCACGTTGAAATAAATGGCTTTTTGATTAAAATAAAATTTTCAAGTTTTGGTAAAAAAAAGGTGGATTTAATGGTTTTCCAACCCAGAAATTTTCTCTGTTTTTTTTTTTAACTGAAAAAAATAATAGTTTGTTTTTTTAAAGGAAAAATAAATTCTGGAGGTTTAGGGAAAAACAAAAGCTATTTTTCTCCAAAGTTTTTAGAGAGAAAAAATGGCATTTTTCAACCAGCTCTAACAACAACATCAAGCAGTGTTCCACCAGGTTCCCCAGACATCATATCCACAGGAGTTTCAAACACTAAAAATAAGGAACCTCTTCTTTTAAAAGCTACTCTTTCAGGAGTTGCCATGTCTCTTTAATCCACTCTACCATTTTTTTATCCTAGGAGATGTAGGTCAATTCCAGTGCTGTAGTATTAACATTTTAGTCTTCTGTACCTGATGAATGAATTCTCAATCCTTCTTTAACTTCCCTTAATCACCAGACTGCTCGCAAAACTCAAAGTGGTAATCAGCTAAATTAATAATTGATGTACTTTTTGCTGAGTGCCATTCTTGCACCCTGCTTGGTCCATCAGGACAGCAATTCAGTGTCCTAATTTTCAAATGTGGTGCCTAAGGTCAGAGTGCCTGAAATGAATATTTAGCTGGTTAACTTTAGGCACCCGTGTTTAAAAATTAAGCCCATATATTGGGTCTGAAAATAATTATTTTAAAGAAGCCAGTATAAGAAGCTCCAAAGTACTGTTTTTGTTTATATCTCATTCAGTCTCAGCTGCTAGGTTGTCCATATCATCAAAATATTTTTACAAATATTATAATAGATAAAAATCCTTCACTATAACATCATCTGATCACCATTCACTTCTCCACTGCCTTTATTTAAATGCTTTATTCCATAAGGACATGGATATAAAGAAACTGTCTTTTTTGATAGAAGCAATGGGACCAATTTAACAAGAGAGGTTAGAATTAGGGTCAGAGAGACATAGAGATAGAGAGAGATGCCTGGTAAAATGTATGCTAATACATCAGGGGGAAATAATCCAGAAATCACAAACACTCAATGGAGGGAGAAACCTGGGAAGTAGTGATGCCTAAAGAGACCTGGGAGTGATAGTAGATAGCAAATTAGATACAAGATTGAATTATGCCACTGAAGTAAATAAGGCCAGGTTTGTGCTGAATTTTCAGAGATCTGTAATCAGCAAATGATAATGTGTCTTATTCCATGTGTGTTCTCACTAGAAATGTAGTATTGCATTCAGTTCTGAACCTCTTACTACCAAAAAGATAGAGACAAATTGGAAGGGAGTTCATGAACAGAAATACTGTAATTAAGGAAGTAGAGGGAGTAAATTAAGAGGAAAGATTAAAAGAGGGTTGGCTAAAAAATGACAGGAGATGGATGGATGAATCTGTGTGAATATGGATCCTGTGACCTTAACACTGGCCCAGCACCAGTGTTTCTTTCCTTGTGGCTTCATTGTTAGCCCATGCTGGGCCAGGGTGGAGAACCATTCCATGGATCACACAGGTTGCAAAAATCACAAGGAGTATTTGTGGCACCTTAGAGACTAACAAATTTAGTCTCTACGGTGCCACAAGTACTCCTTGTTCTTTTTGCTGATACAGACTAACATGGCTGCCACTTTGAAACAGGTTATTAAGGCATTCATGCGTTTTTCCAAGTTCATCCTCAATGCAGTTCTTCAGTGGTGCAGAAGTCTTTGTATTGACCGTCTACACAGAGAGTGAAATTTCACTCTTAAATTGATAATATAGCTTTCTTTCGATGTAACTTTTTTTTCTATTTTTCCAATTGTGAGTTGAAACATGGTTTGTCACTAAGAAAAATAATCATTTAGAAGGTATGTTAATAATTAACGAGCAATTAAGGACCTACCTCCATAATCCTTACTTTCTTTGCATAGTCCTGTTAGTATATAGGTCTGTTTGTTAGCCTGGGATAGAATATTGCGTTTGACTTTTTGATACTCTTCTACTAAAATGTGTAAACAAGGGACAAAGACACTGTGATGTTGCTTCTGCCTAGTCAGCTGGATTTGTTAGTACAATGAGAACAGATAAGAGCAATCAAAGTGTTACTCGAGAGCACACTTTAAGATTGCCTCAACCCTATCTCAAGGCAAAATCAAGCAACCAGTCAGGAGGAGCAAAGGAGTTTGGTGTGGAGGGAGGTATAAAACACTAAAAGACCAAAGAAATGCCCATCCCTGACTGGAGCACAACCTCACTCCATACCCCTCACATGGGGTACAAAAGGATGGGATCAGGTATCAGGGGGTAGCCATGTTAGTCTGTATCTACAAAAATAACAAGGAGTCTGGTGGCACCTCATCTGTTAGTCTTTAAGGTGCCACCAGACTCCTTGTTGTTTTAAAAGGATGGGATGAAGACCCCAGACCCAAATGGAACATGACCCTAAATTGTAAGGGATGGGACTGTGGGCATGCATGGCAGGTATACTTAGGCCTGCTAAGAAGGAGGAGGTGGGAATGAGAATAGGGAAGGGGGAATGGGGACAAAGGCAAGGCTTTGCGGCATCAGAGCTGGGAATGGAACACTGGGAAACAGACTCTGCTGGGGTGTAGAGCTATAGATATGCTTGTTTGGAACTAACCCCAATAAACATTGAATTGCCTGCACTTTGGACTTTTGGTCTTCTGCTTTCTCTCTGTTGACAAGAACCAGAGGAGAGGGTGAAGGGAAAGCCCCCTAAGAAGTCCTATTGATGAGTTAGCACTACATAGCATGAGCAAGGGTTACAGAATAGGACAATTAGAAAGAGAAAGAATAAAAAGGTACAAAATAGGACTTTATATTGCCTGTTGTTGATGTATTTCAACTACCTCTCTTGAAAAAAGTGTCCATCCGGTTTCAAGGGAACATAAGGAGTAAGAGTGTGCGTTAACTTGTTTTGCATCTTCCCAGTTCTGGGTTACTCCAGGGCCAGAACTGGTCAGCCCTTTGTAACTTGAGAAAAAGAGGGCTGTCTAAGATATAGAAGGCTTTACCTACTCCACTCTGCCCTGTCCCAACGTGCCTTTCTCATCTTCTTCCCCACCCATAGCATGCCCCCTACACCATGGTTTAATGGAGAGGTGTTGGAAGACAGACCGTGGTTATCTTAATTTTTACCCTAGGGGAATTTTCCCACATCCAGATGCAGGACTTTTGGGGTTCCTTTAGGCTGCTCCACCCCTTTATATCAGGTCAAGGAAGCTAAGGGAAAATGAGAATCTCATCCAAGATTTCCAAGGAACCATCTGTTTTTATAGTAGGAGCGTATAGTACAGAGCATTCTAAGGCTGGCAGTAGATCAAATATTGTTATATAATCTTTCACTAAGTAAAGATCACCAGGGTATCTAATGAATTAGCTAAATTTTAAAGCTGCTCTATGCCATTTTCACATCTACACACATCTTGGTATTAAAAGAAAATCAAATAATATCCTCAATAAATGTAACTGATTTGAGAAATTAATACTGAGTACAAATCTGTGTTAAGAGTAAACACTGAACAAAATCCACTATTAACACACGACAGAGACTTTGCCAAAAGCTGGGGTACTAATGGAATGTATGTACTTTTATATAGAATATAATAGCATAATAGCAATATAATATTTAGTGATATTTTAAGGCTAGGTTAGACGTTAGATCTGATTTGAATTCCAAGCAAAAAATTCTGATTATTTGTTTTTTCTATTACAATAATGCCCAGAAGCCCCAATCAGGATCATGGTCCAATTGTGCTGGGCATTGTACATACACAGATTTGGACACAACTTGGCAGTTGTGAATTTGGAGAAACATTTGCAACCTCCAGAGGAAATTCTTTCACCTAACTGTATAATTTGTATTATGACTACTAAACATATTTGGGTTAGGATATAAGCTAAATTTAGGCAATAAAATTCAGACAAAGGAAAAATTAAATACTTTAAAATGTCATGACATATTATGCGAAAGAAGGTGATGCCTCCCTGTTAAGTTCTCCTAGATACTTATTAATCAGGTGTGGTGCAAGAATTAAATGAATCCCAGATGATGGATAAACAAAATGAGTAATGGGTGATTTACAGACTGTGATGAAAGTTTTGGCCTGGCATAAGTAATTTCTGCATCTATGAAATCACATTATGCTCCTCATTAGTTCTATACTGTCTACAGTCTAATTTTATTGGAACATGTTGTATATGAAGCCCTTGACAATGACTATCTAGAAGTTAATGGAATCACATATGTGTATAAGTGATGTAGTGTGGTGGGGAACCAGGACCAAAAAGTGAGTATAAGCTAATTTTCCCCACTCCTTAATTCTGAGTAAATGAACTTTAGACAGAGGATTAAATTTGCTCTAATTGTGACTTGTTGTTAAAAATGACCATTTAATAGGAAACATCTCTTTGTCTGACTTGGGTTTTTTATATGTGTAAAAAGTTTTTGAGCAGTTCTAAACATGTACACTAACTCACCACTTCCAGACAGTGGAATTAAATACTCAGAAGGAAAACTACCCTTTAAACAAAACAAAATGAATTGTACTGGAAATATAGATGAAGTGATGAAGAAGATGAAGACACAAATCTCCTAAATGAGAAATCAATACTATTGATACCACAATAAATGGAATGACACTGCAGTCCCATTAAGAGACACATTTTCCACAACTTATTGCCCAGGAAATGTGGCAATATCAATATTCTCCAAATGTGAGAATATCATCTCCCTGTGATGAATGAACTAGTGGAGAAGAGACTTGAAATTTTTTTGGGGGGGAAATGGAACAGGAATAACTAAAAAAGAGCTGTAAGTAATAAATTATGCTTGTGATGAAAATCATTTGAAGACACTGAGATGTATGCACTGAACTTTTGTCTGAAACAGGAAATGTCGAAAAGGGAAATGCAAAAGAACGTTCAAAGGAGCAGGAAGCATTATTTCAAAGCTGTTAACACTGTAGCAGAGATTGCAGTGGATACAAATGAACTCAAAGAAGAGCAAAGGAGAACTGCTTCAATCAACAAATGTATTGATCACAGGAAATGCAAGAGATGATTGAAGAGATTACTGAAGAAGTAAGAAACAGAATGAAAATGCCATGAGACCATTGTTGAAATAAGACTCATATGGCAGTTATTTGGCCCAAGTTTACATTAGCATTTGTTTTCAGACAAAATTCTCATTAACTTCCAAGGATTATGCCTATTGCTGACACTAGGATCAATCTCATGAGCAAGGTGAACAGGACTTAGCCCAAAGTAGATAAAGCATGAGAGGGTCTGACCCAAAGTCCACTGAGGTCAATGAGAGTCCTTCCATCCTCTCAAATGGATTTTGGATGAAGTCCTAGTTCTCTCTCTCTCTCTCTGTATATATGTATATACATAAA
This sequence comes from Malaclemys terrapin pileata, assembly GCF_027887155.1. Taxonomy (NCBI): domain Eukaryota; kingdom Metazoa; phylum Chordata; order Testudines; family Emydidae; genus Malaclemys; species Malaclemys terrapin. The sequence continues at coordinate 30,796,563 of NC_071506.1, forward strand.
GTAATGGGCAGTGTAATCATTGAAGCTTTAACTGGCACTCTGTGAAAATTTATTTGTATTAATATGGAGGATTTCATATAGGCTGTAGAGTGATGGGGGGTGTGTTGCCTTATATATTTCCCCTATGTTGCAACATAGAGAAAAAACCCTGTGTTGAAGGCAAAATTTCACTGCATACATCTCAGTACCTTCCAATAATTTTCATCTCAAGCGTAAATTATTACAGTTCTTTTGTACTTATTGCTGTTCCATTAATCAAAAACTTTCTTCAAGTCAATAAAAGCCTCTTCCCCCCTAGTTCATTCATCACAGGGAGATGAGGATCCCACTACATGGTATGGTTAGGGGATCACTGCTCTGTGGAAAAGGCTGTGGGGTCCTCCCCAAAATATAGCAGATGTCCTGTGATCTAAAGGCATCCAGGGACATCCACATGTTGATATCGGGACCAATAACTTGAACATCCTGTAGAATCAGGATTTCTCCTCCTCAACCTTTTCCTGGCTAGGGCATATTGCAGGTTGCTCCTGCTTCTTTTTTTCCAGAAAACCTCCATGAGCTACTTCCCTAATTTGTGACACAAACATACACTATTTCTGGAGTCATTACTTGCTACTCACTCCCTGTGAGACTGAATCCCTCTCCACTGCAATGACAAGGAATTTGTGGTAAATGTGTGTAGGATATAGTTGCACACCAAATTTTGGCTTTCTCTAACATGTTTGTTGAGTATGTGTCATATATTTCCCTTAGGTAGCTGGTCCACATAAGAGAATAAGAACGTATTACTGCTACCAGCTAACACATTTATTCAATTAACTCAAATGGCATAGTCCCATGCATTTGCCAACCAACATCTTGGATTCGTCATTGCTGATGAACGATACACATGAGGCAAATGTAGTGGCTTTGGAGGGCCCCTTGATTTGCTGGAATAAGTCTTAGCCACACTTCAAATCTTTAATTTGTCCTTTGGCTGAGGGAAATCTTATTGTACCTGATTTTGGCCTTCAAATGTACAGGACATTCTTTACTTTTATTTCTCTCTCTTACAAAAAACAACAACATGTGTTTAAACTCCACCCAAGTATTCAGAAAGGATCCTTTCCTTTTCCCTGTCACATATAGACCCTGAAATCATAGATGGAAGGGCAAACTTTTAAATAAATATTTTCAATGCCAAAAAGCCTTTTTCATGAATCTCTCATCTAAAAGACACCTCCAATGCCAGTATTCAGGCCAGATCCCCAACTGGTGTAAATCAATATGCTCCACTGACTTAAATGGAGCTATCCTGATTTACACTCACTGGAGCTCTAACCCATTCATTGTTAAAAGATATTTATATTTGTCCTTATTAATTTTATTTGCCATTTCTCCGTGCCCTCCTTGCAAAAATAATTTTATATATAACTTTGGGATCCTATGGAGAATTTCAGCAAACATTCTTTCTTATACAATATTTCAAAAGGCAGCTTTTACCACAGACGTTATTTGGAAAAGAGGCCAAGTCCCCACAGAGTCAACAATATTACTATCCAGTTTACTGTGGCTTGAAAGCATAATTGGAAGAGGAATTTAGTAGGTCTACTGAGCCTGACCAAACTGATATCCATCCTTACCTTTCAAATAATTCTATCATGTAATCTAAGTGTAAATTTCTTTTTAACTGGCTCTTTCATGATTGGGTTTCCCCATGGGCTGAATCTATGCTAGGCCATCAGAGAGATGGCACTCTGATAATGCATTTGAGGAACGTATCAAAGTACTATTGCTCTGATAATTCCGTATTGTATGTTTGATGATGCAGTGTAGTGACAGCTGGCTGGGGCCAATTCTAAATACTGCAGTCATTTAAGTCTTCTTTAAAGATCACTTTTTACTGATTTTCAACATTTAATTACTTTTAATTATTGAAAAAAAGGAAAGGTTAAAGAATTGGTTCCAAATCAATAATGTGTGGGGAAATACAATTAGATACAGATCTGAAGCATGACTGACTCACTTTTTCATCAAACACATGCACAAAATTGAAGTTCAATTCTGAAAATTTCTCAGGAGACCATTCTGTTTCCATCTTAGCATGCTGACTAGGTTCACCAGCTTTCATTATCCAACCAAACGGATGCTGCTGTGGTTTAATAGAGCAAGAAAAAGTTTGGCCAGTCTGATACAATTCAAATGTAATGAACAGCTGATGTTCAGCAGGCAGTATTTGAAAACAATCAGAATTACACTGTGTCTTCTCAGTAAAGGTGATCTGAGGGGATGAAGTGCTGTCTGTGCTTCATCCACCAAACAATGCACAAGACAATCCTAAATCAGTGACTGGCCAGGGAAGCATGATGGATGATGATAACACTGTTGACAATTCTAGTGGTCCCAGAAGGATCATATAAGAGTGTGCATGCCTATGTCCTCATCCCTCTGCACACCAGTGGAGCTGCACTGAGTGAAATACTGTCTCCACTTCTGAAGAAAGGGCTGGATTGATGCATAAGCACTATAGACCCACATCTATGACCTCAGTACTTGGAGTAATGTGATTAACATCAGAATCCCAAATTTAATAAAAAATGGTTATTTTCTACTCCTCATGTTTTTGGAAAAGAGCTTGAAAAGAACTTAATGGAACTGATGGAATGCTGTCTCCCTGAGTCTGCAAACAGACTGAAATCATAGTTCAGAGAGGTGTTAACAGCACCATTCATTCCACTGAGGTGCTCGGTCCAAAGACCCACTGCTCTGTAGAGGCCAGCAGTCTCCTAGTAAAGAACTCTATGCATACTTCTACACTTGGAGCTGGGTGTGTGATTGAGCATGCTAGAAATAGCAGGGAAGCCATGGTAGCATGGGCACCAGCCAGCTGGAGCCTGGGTTAACCACCCCGAGTACAAACCCGCCCCATGGGAATTTACTCAGGGCAGCAAAACCCAAGCCACTGCCCGTGCTACTGCAGCTACACTACTATTTTAGCACACTAGCTTGATCAGAGCTAGCATATATCTTATTGAGATGGGAATCACTTCTCCAACTCCAAGTGGAGATGTAGCCTATGGCAGGAGAAGAGTGAAGCAGGCCCAGCCTATCCACCCACTGAAACAGATACGGTCGAGCTGCTGGGTTCAGTATTGAGGGACTACCCTCTGCAATTCTGGTGTCCTGGTTCTGTTATTTCAATTAGCTAGTCACAAAAAGCATTGTTGAGAGATTGGCTATTTTAAAAACTTTATTTAGAAAAATCTACACACATTAAATTAATAGAGAATTTTGACATGGAGCTGATGCTGAGCTTATTAAAGCCAACGTTAAAATGGATGTTAGTGACGTTTTTTCTTCCATTCCTTGGATGTGGATTATTTCCTAAAGATAATTTTGGCCATAGGTAAGATTTAGGAAAGGACAGCCTGAATATCACTAATGAGTATCCTTACCACTTGTACATCAAGTAACCGTCTGACACAATGTCTTAGACAGTGGGATGAGGAATACAATGGCAGACCAGGTAGGCCCAGTAACATCATGACTTAACAGTTTGTTTGTTTTCAAGCACTAACAGCTTTGTGGGCTTTTGTTTGTTTTTAAATAAAACCCAAAACAAAATATTTTCCTGCTTTTGACCTCAGAGTCAAGTCAGATGCATGTGAAAAAAAAAATGCACTTGTTAAAAGTTTTCCTGCTGTAGCAAGTCAATCAAGAGCTTCTCCCACTGACATAGTTCTGCAGCTCGAGGAGATGGTTTTTTTATGCCGATGGGAGAGCTGCGCTGCTGCAGTGCTGTACGTATAGACATGGCCTAAGTCCTATTGTCTGGCCCCTTCTAGGGTCTCTGCTTCAGAGGACTTCTGATGCTGTGGACACAACACAAATTCCCAGTCTGGTCTTTCACTTCAAGGTCGTTTCCCTGAGGCAGAGTCTCCCTGCAGCTCTTCCCCTTAAGCAACTCCCCTTGCTTGTTTGTCTTTTATCTTATTAGCTTGGAGGCAGCTGATTGGTCAAAGGTGTAGGCTAAGCTCAACTCACTTAAAGAGCCATGCTACTCTGTGATACTTACTGAGTGGACATCATATGTTTGAAGTCTAGGGCCAGATTGTCCACTTGATCTTTGAATGGAGGAGACAAAAAATGAATCTCTTGCTTGGGATTCAGGCAGGAGACAATGTGACTTTATCCATTCCCCATGAATGCCCTTCTATCAGTATCCAGATATGTAGATGGGTAGAACTCAGGCTGGGTGTGGAAGAACTAGGGATGCAAAGGTGCTCTCCATCCATCATCCCTCCCCACACCATTCACTTGGTGCTTCCCTTCCAAACTGGGGGACATTATTTGGATTGGTTCTGAGACATTGACTGGTGGGGCACTGTCCCTATGTCCCTTTAAAATGTTCATCTCAACAGAATGGCTTTGTTTGCTTAACAATGTTGCTTTGCTGTGTTTAATTTAATATTTTTACTAACATACATCACACTCTAAACTAAAATTTGATATAAGCTGAAAATGTCAAGTATTAAAACACAGCGTTATACTTATTCTTTACATAAGACAATTATTTTATTATCTTATTTCTTTCCATGGAAGAGTGAAGGACAAATAAGAGGTCAAAATGTGGCCATATAATATAATGTGGGAACATATATTTCCACAGTGTTACCATGGGTAGGCACATGAAAAATCATGTCATGCAAGTTCCTAATCTCTGAGGGAGGGGAAACTGAGGTAGAGTCAGGGTCAGATGCTAAAGGTTAAGCAGTGAGTGTATTGATGTAAAATTACTACATCGTGATATGACAAGAAATGCAATGCTGGTTTTTCTTTGGCTTCAGGGCAAGTCTGTTTGACTCACAGCTAAGTTAATAAAAGAAAGCTTAGAACCACCAAGATCAGACATATGTGATAGACATTTAAAACATGCTCACTAGATATCATTGATAATTGCTAGGAAGATCATTTTCAAGTCTTTATTTTCCATATGTTCAAACACAATATCATTGCATCTGGAACATTAACAACTTCATAGGGTCTTTATTATTTACCACTGCCAAAAAAACAACAACAAAAAAAACAACAATGCGTTAACAGAAACAACACCATTGTAAGAAAGAAAGATACTGTTAAAGTGGGGTACCACATCCTTGCCATGTGCTTGAATGAAGTTTTCACGGGTCTTTGGTGCACTCTATACAAGAAAATAGAGTAATGCATTTTTCCACATGATTTTCTTCCTCTGCAAAGGTGTTTTATTTAAAGATATTTTAGTGTAATTGCTGATAATGCCAAAAATATTTTAAAATTTGAACCTGCTTATAATACAGCAGCTCTAACAAGCTAACCCGTAGATCTTACTCAGACAAAATTAACACAAAAATCAAGAGTTTTTCCTAAGTAAAGACTGCAGGATTTGCCCATTAAGGTATGCTTTAATGCCTCCTATTAAGCATTGTAATAACAATGAGACCAACTAATATGGCTTAGGAGAAAGATTGTAAGTTTCTTACAGGCTATGGACTTGAACTTTGGAGGAAGGCCTAAAAATCACTTAACCAAGGTCAGACTAAGAGGAACATGGTGAATCCTGGAAATTTTGCTTTGGAGTCTGGATTCTTATTATACATTCTGAGATTCAGTTCAACGGTGCCAAGTTTCAAGATTAAGACTGTGTTGAGAGACTACTAGGAAACTTTAGCTAACACAACTATTAGAGCTTGACAGAGAAAGGCAGTTCTGTTTGATGGAGGATTTTAAGTTTAAAAAAGACTCTTTGATACAAAAAATAAATGAATGCTTTGACACAATTCTGGTTCATAAAAAGCCAGCACAAATGTGTGTGTCAACTTCATTTTGTTGTTGAGTGTTACTGTTTTGTTTTTTTTTTGCAATCTTAACTGTGCTTATTTTCCACCCTAAGCTACAGGCTTAATGGATGTTAAGCCTATTTAACCTCAGGCTATGGTGTTTTTAGAGTTGAACAACATAAAGGAGTCAGTCCTGAATTTAGCTTTTGGCTATACTGTTGATGCTGTCTCCACAAACTCCTGCCACCTGGAAGAGGAGGGGACATTGACAACTGGACCTGACTTCTGATACAGTCTTCCATTCTGACTTATCCACATATGGATCAGGGTCTCTGAAGCATAAGAGAAGTGCCACTTCAAAGACCTGAAGAAACAAATAACTACCCCCAGCTAAGTTTAATGGAAATGATTTTCCTATATTCTCTTCTTCTATTTTCTCTTTTATTTTTGTTTGGTTGAGAAATTGATTTAACAAAATGAGCAGTTTTGTAAGAAACCTGAGAATGTTTTGTCTGCAGTCATGTATTGCAATCATTCAAGATGACAAAGCTTGGTTTGTAACCTATAATTTTACAGTAGCCAGGTCAATAAAGTAGAAGGTTGAAAGCACAGTATGGCTATTGGGAAGTTACACCTTACACAATGAGAAAGGAGGACAAAGAATGAAATCCTATTTTCAGTAAGAATTTAAAAAATAGGTAGATAACGTTTGGCTTAAACATGGATTTAAGAGCTAACAGTGTCGGAATTTGAAGAGTGCTGGGCACGTAAAAGCTACCACTGAAATCAGGCTGCTAATTTACGTGCCTAATGGTGAACTTAGATAAAGTAATAGAGTTAATAAAGTAATATCTAAAATGATCCATAAGCCATGACAGGGTAACCCCAAACCCTCACCATTTAACTTAAAAATATACAGAAGACAAATATAAAATCGCGAGCTAAATAACTTTCAGGAAAATACAATGCTGGTTTTATTTAGCAATTGAATTTAATTACATTCTGAGGGTCAGACTCATTAGTCCTGGAAGATGTAAATTACAACTCCCTGCAGCAATTAATTCCCATTTTCCCTGCCCTACCTCCATATATCATGGAGAACTCACCCCAAGGGAGTTACAGCTCCTGCCTTCTTTCTGCAGGTTTGCCCAGGGAAGCTTTACATAACTGCCCCGATTCCAAAGAAGCTACTGAAGGGATGGCCTGATTCAGTGCATCTCCTACGTGCTCTGGGCATATGCCCTTCCTTGCCAGAGCCTCCCACTTTTGCACTATGATGCCTATTCCTCCATGATTCCCTCAGTTAAAGTGATTTTGGACTTATTTTGTTCCACTACAACCTCTTTCTCAGTGGACTTTTTTCTGTCTTTAGCATCCTACCGAAGTGTCTTCTCTGGCTTATGCCAGTGTGCCCCCATCAGTGAATCTGGCCCCAGGAATAAAGTAATTGAATTCTTTTCAAGTTAAATCTATAAGCAAGTAACAAATCTCCAATTAGATGGGGAGGCTCTGTGCAAATGTGACATGGATCTATTTCTTGTGGTGAAGTGTCATGATACCACTAGAATGTAAACTGATTCACTGGAATTTGTAACTCTGCCTTAGTTATTTCTCTGTGGGACACATGTACATGCCTTTGCAGAATTCCCTTGCCTGAAGAGAGGCCTATTTTTATGAACTTTCTTTTGACTTGGAGATAGCAAGTGGCAACTTCTGTGAAGAAGAATTAATTTATTTTAAAAACCCATTCAAATGTCTCTAGGAAAAATTCATTATAGCTACAATTCACAGCTGTCAGAAAATGGCCCATGCCCCGGTACAGAAAACAAAAACTGACAGATTCTAACACAATCTCTGGGTATTAAGTGTACTATTTTATGCCTTTCTGTTCAGAGCAACTGATATTATTTCTAAAGAAATAATGACCAAGACTGTTATTTTGTCTCTCATGCAAAAATAAAACGGGATATTTTTTGTAGATGATCCAAGCTTAATAAAAAGAACAAAAATGCAGCTGCATGGAAGGAACACACAAATCCTTACATGTTAGAGGCAGGTTGTGTTCTGAGCAGATCCTTACTCTCTGTGTTGTTCCACTGAAGTCAGGACCAGCGTGAGTAAAAATGGCAGAATCTGGCCCTTAGAAAGGGAAAAATAGTAATCAGCCCTATACTGGAGCATGTCTAAAGCAATTTCACTCTGGAAACATGAACATATATTCATGAATGAAATGTTATTTATTATTCACTCAGCACTATTAAAATCTGATCTAATTCTCCTTGAAGTCAACAGGACTCTCTTTCACTCACTTAAATGGAGCTAGATCAGGTTCTTAATTATCGTATTTTTTTTTAAACAAAGCTATCTCTTATGCTTGATTTTCAGTTCTCTTAAGTGTTTGAATTTCAATATTTATCAAAAGCTTTGTTTGAAAGTTATTGCATTTTGATATTTTAGGAGGTCATTTGTCCTAAATTTGATATTTGAACAAAAAAAATACGCAAATACAAGAAACTGGTTCCTGAAAAATCATAGTCAAAGGAAAAAGAAAGAAAAACAAACAAAACCCTCAAATTGAACGTCAAAGAGAGAAGTCCAGAAACTGTTTCACTTTTGATTTCCTGTCATGGAATGATTATTCATATTTATTATAATATTACAATCCTATATTTTACTAAAAAGCAACAGAGGGTCCTGTGGCACCTTTAAGACTAACAGAAGTATTGGGAGCATAAGCTTTCGTGGGTAAGAACCTCACTTCTTCAGATGCAAGTGAGGTTCTTACCCACGAAAGCTTATGCTCCCAATACTTCTGTTAGTCTTAAAGGTGCCACAGGACCCTCTGTTGCTTTTTACAGATTCAGACTAACACGGCTACCCCTCTGATACTACATTTTACTGTTTGTTTTCTGTCTTAGCTAACAGTCTTGAAATATTTTCTATATGCTTTTTCAACTCCTGAAACTGCTGAATAACTACACTATAGTTACCCACTATTTTTATGATGTTGAATACTTAGTTTAAACTTTCATTTGTTGAATACATGAATGATGTTTTACTTTTACTAGAGAGTGATAACAGAGACAAGAGAAAGTAGATAAGGGATATCAATAACAATTTTACAGCCCTAATGACCTCAGGCATTTCAAGGTGCAATATCAGTGAAAAGTGAAAACCCATCGACTCTTTATGTTTCATATTCTGAAAGCCACTGTTCTATATGCAATGATTGACCAGAGAGGGTGAATCATATATTTGTAGTAATATTTATAATAACAATTTTAAGTTTATTGGCTAATTTATCAGACCACACTAAAATTAAAGGAGAATTTGCTGGGATGTTGATCAGATTATGGTCTATGGACCATTGCACTCTTAAAATATCAGCTGAAGTATTGGGTAAGTTGCTAATCACTAAAGGCTGCTTGGTGGCCAGTGAAAATAATTATTGGTGGTCTTGATGCCAGTTCCAAATAAACAGGTGAAGTATCCATGTGGCGAGGCAAAGACTCACTGGCACGGCACCTCCTGCTGATCTTCCTGGGAATTAGCTCTTCCAGCCCAGAGTGCCCGCTGAAGGCCAGAGTCTCGCCTGCCATGGTGGACCCTCCTGGACCCTGGTGCTCCTCTACATCAGGGTTCTGCCCCCAGCAGTAACCCACAATCTGGGTCTCCCCATCCAGGTGAACTCCCAACCCTCTATCCCCACCTTGCCTCAGTGGCTACCCCCAGTCACCATCTAGCCCCCGCTCACTGGGGCAGACTGCAGTCTGTAAACCACTCATTATCGGCAAAAGGGTTTAGGACCTGCTGCCTTTGCCTACCTCTGGGCTGCCCTTCTGCAGCCCCAGTACCCTTTTGTAGGCCTCTAACTAGGCCTGCAGCCTGGGATTTTGCTAGGCTGGAGCTCCCCAGCTCCATCTGCCCTTCCCCAGCACTGTTCCACCTCAGGTACCCTGCTCAGCTCTCAGGCAGCCAGGCCCTTCTCTCTCACAAGCTAGAGAGAGACTCTTACAGCCTCTGGCCTTCAGCCCTCTTATAGGGCCAGCTGTGGCCTGATTGGGGCGTGGCCCCAGCTGTGGCTGCTTACCCCCATCAGCCTAGCTTTTCCCCTCCACAGCCCTCTCCAGGGCTGCTTTAACCCCTTCAGGGCTGGAGCGGGCTGACTACCCGCTACAATCCAGAACACAAAAAGTACAACAGGACCTTCCTGTCAGTCTCATTGTATAAACCAGAGCTTCAATGGGCATAGAGTATGAACTAAAATCTCCACTAAAATTTCCAGAGGCAGTCCTCTTAGGTCTAGGTTAAGACATGCTGGTGGGTCAGCATAAAGCTTGTGTTCTCCACTGCCTCTGCCACATCTGTTTTATGGGCAAACAGAGGACGGTTAATGTGGAAGCTTTCACAATAGTACATATTTGTATGCCAAAATAGAAGGAGAATATCTTAGTTATGATTACATTCAGTTCTACAGCATTTACAGCTAACGTCCATTGTATCATAGAATATCAGGGTTAGAAGGGACCTCAGGAGGTCATCTAGTCCAACCCCTTGCTCAAAGCAGGACCAAGCCCCAGACAGATTTTTGTCCCAGAACCCTAAATGGCCCCCTCAAGGATTGAACGCATAACGCTGGGTTTAGTAGGCCAATGCTCAAACCACAGAGCTATCCTTCCCCTATGTTTCAGTTGAACCCCAAAAGGATATTGTTTCAGTTGACACAAATGTATAAAATGTTGCCAAAAATGCATTTGTCCCTGGAAATGACTAATATTAATCAATATTCTGGAACCAGCATAACAGTCCTCTAACAGATGTTTCTGCTACAATATTTTCTGTTTCTTAAATTCAACTGCTATATATTCAAACATGAGAGGGAAGCTGCTTGCTAAGTGGGACAGCATGGCTTAATACAAAGATAAACCATTAGCACTACTCTGACATTATGAATAACTATTTCAAAAATGAAGGCCTCTACCTATGCATTGATATTTATTTCAAAAGGAAACTGCGGAGTAATCTATCTGTCCAACATAACAATTTTCCACGTTCTGATGTTCTAAGAGACCCAGACAAAGCTGGAAACCTTTTCACGTTGAATGCAATAAAGATCTCTCTACTCCTAACTAGAGCTGTGCAAATAAAATGATTTTTCAGTTTGCTGACCAAAATGGCAAAATAGAAACAAAATTTGTATCAGTCAACCTGAACACTTTTCTGGTGAACCAAAACAAACAAAAAATATTTCAGGTAAAACAACATGTTTAACCCAAAACAACATGTTCTTTTTGGTTGAGCGGTGGTTTATTTTTTGTTATTTTTTTAAATAAAATTGAAGTAGAGTTTGAAATGAAAATCTTTTCTACTAAAAAAAAAAAAAAATCAAAACATTGTTTCACTAAGGTGAACATGAAACATTTCATTTTTTCCCCACCCAAAATCATTTGGTGAATTCACAAATTTTTGGCCAAAAAAACTCCCTCCCTCCCTCCTTTCCCAGTCTTTATATCCTTCAGCTTTTTTTACCTCCCCGAAAGTCCCCCCGCAAGTCACCTCATAATGTCTCCGTGTGGCCTGGCAAACTCCACCCAATCAGCTCCCTTACCTTTCTAGATACTGCTCTGAGCCTAAAAGTTCTGGCGTTTTCTCAAATTGATCTGGGTTACCACAAATTGAATATAATATTTTGAATTGAATATTTTGAATTGAATATGCAGTGACCTTTCGGACATTTGGTCACAAGAGGAAGTTGAGAGGTCATTGGAGAAATCCTCAGAATGATAATATGCTGTTGGCTGCACTTCAGTTTAAGAAAATTTGTTAGTTACTATTCACACATTTAATTTGTTCAGCCACTTAAGACAGCTCACTTATACCACAGATAAATTGTAAATTTATGTATGGTGTGACCTCTTATTTAACAGTAATGGCCTCAGAGGTTTTATATTAGACGTGCTTGTATCCAACTTTGTTTAAATTAATAACAAAATAGACATGGTGCTGTTTATTAATGCTCCTATTGGTCAGACTGGGTTCCTGCAGTTTAGACGATTTCAAAGCATGCTGTGATTTACCGAAGACAACATCAGAGTCAGGAACTGGGACATGTCCTTGTAACCTGTTTGTATCATTTCCTTTTTGCAGGAAACTTTGACAGATCAGTGAGCTACAACAGGAAAAGGCAACTAACTGAAGTTTTGTTTTTCATTTAGATCAATAATCAAGTTTACTGGCACAAGCCTCTCTTTCCAATTCAGAACATGCCTGTAAATAGAAACACTACAGCCACCATCTGAAATTAAACCAACAGGTAAAAATCATAGTTTTATCTTCCTCATCCATATTAATCAATATTCTGTAAATCACAAACACTTTTCATTTCGTATATCTCAGCTTTTCTGTAGAGGCTTTCAGGGTGTTATGCAAAAACAGTCTCACAACTCTCCTGAGAGGAACTGGCATTATTTACCATTTTCTTTTTTCACAAATGTATAAAGTGAGCCCCAGCAAGGATAACAGCTTGTTCAAGGTCACACAGGGAGTCCACACAGTGGCAGACTCAAGAGTCCAGATTTCCAAGTTAAGACTCTAACTACAGTCCTTCTCCACCCTTAACCTCCTCCTGCTGCTGCTCCTCTGTGTACCCCCAGCACTTGCCTCCCTTGTGTGATTCAATCTTACTGGACAGATTCTGATCTCATTACACTAGATTTACACCATTGTGGTTCTATTTCTCCATTTACTCTGGGGTAAGTGTGAAAAGAATCAGGTCTCCAGTGTTATAAAGGTGTGACACACAACAATGCTGATAAGAGATTGCTCTTTAATTCTTGGCCCCAATCGCATGACTAACAAAAGGTTCTGTATCTGCTGCATGGCAGAAATCAGTACTCACTGATGCCAGAGACCACTGATACATCTTAAAATAAATACAGTTTCAACCAAAACCACCACAAACTAATGCTGCCAAGCAAGGACCTGATTGGGCCACCCTTAATCAGGCTGGTGGGCATTCATTCATGCAAATAGTTCAATTTGAAGTCAAAGGGATCACTTTTGTGAGTAGGCATTCATCAACCTGAATAAATGTTGTACAATTGGGCCCTAACAGAACACCCGGAGATTTCTAGGATGGGGATCTGCATAGAAAACATCACCACCCAACAGATGAGATCATAACATTTCTTTCAGCAACAGCCTCTTCAGCCACTGTGATGGATCCATTACTATGTTTCCAACTCCCTAGTAGGCAAATGAACAGTATTACCTTGTCATTGAATAGCTTGGCACATTCTATCCTGAGCACTGTCAATAGCATTCTGGACGTCCTTAAGGCACAAAGACAGAGATTATTTTTCACAGGAAGAGCTTCCCAGAAAAGTTCTATACCAGGAGAACCTAAATAGAATGATTTAGCTGGCCAGCTACCCATATGGCAGGCTCTTAACAATTTCACTTTCTCCCTACAGGCAGAAAGAAAAATTGTCAAGAGCCTTCTATGCTGGCTGCTTAAGGCTGAGCACCCCACACTGCCTCCCCACTTTCAAGGGAGTTAGGATGCTCAGCCTCCCAGCCTCACCCCACAGCCTGACTCCCTGCCTGGAGCTGGACAGCCAGGGAACTGTTATTTTGATTTTCCTGAGATAAAGTCACATTGTTTTGGCCAATCTGAAGTATTCCCATGGAAAAATCTTGATTTTGCAAAAATCATATGGACAGAAAATTCCCAACCAGCTCTGTTTACAGGTTAATTGTCTTTAGCTCAAGAAGCTTGTGAGACGTTGATACTAAGGGTTTATATGCATGCTAGCTGTGATTACATTTGACTATTTCACGGTCCATTTTAAACATTTATTTTTGTTCATTCGTTTCCAATGTTGCAAATGGCTGCTGTAGAACTTTGGATTGTAAATGTATTAAGATACTCAATGAAAGACTTTGTAACTACACCAATTTCTGTTCATAAACATATTCATGACATTGTTTTCCTCTGACACCATGTAATAAGATTGTTGTAATACACAAAACAATCCTTTACTTCTTGACACCATCCATATGATATGCATTCAGGTTACAAAATTTATAGCCCTATCAGATGGCAGGGGTCAATATAAACAATATAAACAAGGAGCCAGCTTTGCAAAGATATTTTGGTACCCAAAGATGCAGATTGGTGTCTAATGGGTGCCTAAGCAGGTTAGGTTAACTCCCATTGAAAGCCAATTCAAGTCCAGTAGCTGCTGTTATACTTTGATCTTCATTCTCGACTGCCTTGGATCTTGGGTTCTCATTTTCAAACTGTGTGTAAAATGCTGCCATTCTGATTTGCCCAGGTGCAAATAAAGATACAAGGAAGTGAAAAATCAGGCCTTCAGACAGTACAAATAAACAAACTCAGATCTCCTTTTCTTAAGCTATGGCTATTTAAGTATGTTGTTGAGAAAGTTCACTTAAAAGAGATCTTTTTCAAATGATTGAACCAGAGTGTGTCATAAAATTATGCATGCATTGATGTCTTAATAAATGTAGGATCCAGTTACAAAAAAGTGATATGAACAGAAAGTTAAAATCATTTAACAGGAAAAACAATGCTTAAAAAGAGTTTATGAAGAGACAAGCACAAAATATTTAAGTCTCCTCTTGATGTAGTTTGTTTCTTCAGAGAAGTTATTTCAAGGAATATTAAAGAAATACATCACATGGATAAAAAAATCTCGCATCTAATGGAATCTTTTACTAGCCCCACAAATGCTTGGTATGGTGTTAACTTTCCCATCTGTCTGTACTTCCTATCCACTGGGGCAGAACTCATGGGGGCATGTCTACATGGAGATACTCAGGAAAGTTAAGGTGAATCAACTTAAGGTATGAAGTCCATGTATATAAATTAAAGTTCATTAACCCCCATATGAATGCTTTCATTCGAGAGGAGTGGATTTAAATTCACAGTAATTTAATCCTTCTCCATTTACAGAAAAAATCCTGTTTGGATTTAGGAGAGTTAATTGCCTTAATCAATCTCCTAACTGCCATGTAAACATCCTGACATCCTTGGTTATTCAGGACTATTTTGTCACAAGGACAGAAATAGTAATTAAAACTATTCAGTTTACTTGACATTTGGATGAGATATTATGAAGGATAGGTAGTTAGTCCCAAAACCAATGAATAAGGAACATATACATTCTCCTTCACAATTTGATACATTTTAAGGAGAATGTATATGGGTTTTATCTGTAACTAGACCTGGCCAACCCTCCAGGTTCACAGAGGCTGATTAATTGGTTTCTCAGTATTAACCCTTTTAAAGCATGTGTTGGGTGAACATCCCATCATTACAATGCTCCAAAGTAACAATTCACATTTGTTTTAATAATTAGTTAATACATTTCACCCACTTATGATTTAAAATCATTTTAGAACATAACAGTGTTAGGATTCTTAAGACTGTTTGCTTCAACTAGATTAGTTTTCCTTCTTCATGCAATATTTGGGAACGTTCAGACTAAAGTTTCCATTTGCATGAGTGTTGAATGTTGCTCTTCATATGAATACATATAATCTCATGTGAACAGAGCATTTCTGCCAGGAAAAGAGGATAATTTAAAAAAAAATCAGAACTGTCTAAAACAGGGATCGGCAACCTTTGGCACACGGCCTGTCAGGGAAATCTGCTGGTGGGCTGGGACGGTTTGGCTGATCGCAGCTCCCGCTGGCCACAGTTCACTGTTCCAGGCCAATGGGAGCTGCAGGAAGTGGCAGCCAGCACATCCCTCGGCCCACGCCACTTCCCGCACCCCCATTGGCCTAAAATGTTTCAATCATATAATCAGAAAAAAACAGTATGATAAGTGATCCAACCCACACCTCTAATAATGGATAGATAAAGTGAACAGGTCAGGTGGGAATTTTTTTGCACAAACTATTTGCTGAGCCATAACAATGAGTGAATAAAAACATTCAAAGGATCTGAATCATCATTGGATTTTTCACTTTTTTACTTGTATAACTCCAGTGATTTCAATGTTTTATTGAGAACTGGGGATCCTATTACCTCCACAATTTGTTAAAAGTGAGGTCTTTAGAAAGTGCAGCTCATCTGAAAGATTCTCCTCATATTCAAGAAGGCCATCAGCATATTGGGCTGTATTAGTAGAAGCATTGCCAGCAGATCAAGGGAAGTGATTATTCCCCTCGATTCGGCATTGGTGAGGCCACATCTGGAGTATTGCATCCAGTTTTGGTGTCCCCACTACAGAAGGGATGTGGACAAATTGGAGAGAGTCCAGCAGAGGACAACAAAAATGATTAGGGGGCTGGGGCACATGACTTACGAGGAGAGGCTGAGGGAACTGGGGTTATTTAGTCTGCAGAAGAGAGAGTGAGGGAGGGATTTGATAGTAGCCTTCAACTACCTGAACGGGGGTTCCAAAGAGGATGGAGCTTGGCTGTTCTCAGTGGTGGCAGATGACAGAACAAGAAGCAATGGTCTCAAGTTGCAGTGGGGGAGGGCTAGGTTGAATATTAGGAAACACTATTTCACTAGGAGGGTGGTGAAGCACTGGAATGGGTTACCTAGGGAAGTGGTGGAATCTCTCTTTTAAGGCCCAGCTTGACAAAGCCCTGGTTGGGATGATTTAGTTGCTTTGAGCAGTGGTTTGGACTAGATGACCTCCTGAGGTCTCTTCCAACTCTAATATTCTATGATTCTTTCCTCCTCTGCACATATGCAGATTATATGGCAGAAGTTTGTTTTCAAGCATAGGTAGTAAAGTATGTATCCAAACACTATGGATAATTTATGTATTTGTGTTTTACAAGGTATATTTGGATTTTAGAGGGTTCCAGGCACCTTTAATGTACCTAGAAAATGCAAATCAACTTATTATGGCCCACAGAAGTCAATGGCAAAATTTCCACTGACTTCCATGGGAGTAGGATTGAGCATTTAGACAACAAAAATAAGCAAAACAGCTTCCCTAATCGAAAAAGGAGAGAAAAGACTCCTATTCCAGCCAAAGATCTCAGCCCACAACATGTCCATCTCATTCCTCAACTCCATTTCCCCATTCAAAAAGCCTGGCTAGATATAGGGTTTAAGGGGTGGTCCTAAAAATTGACAGATTAGGCCTATTGTGGACCAAGAGAAGGAATGAATTACAAAGATTCAAAACCCATTGAGAAAAGCATCTCAGGAGACGCCAAAGTACCTTTAATTATGGCTGATGTGTCAGTAAGACATGGGAAGAAGGTACAAGGAGAGGAAAGTTAGAGTACTAATTTGGGATTTAGGAGACCTCAGTTTGGTTCCTTCCTTCACCATAAATTTCCTGTGTAACCTTAGGCAAGTCACTTGTTCTCTTAGGCCCTGATCTGCAAAGGTAATTAGGCTCCTAACTTCTACTGATGTCTGTGGAAGTTAGGAGCCTAAATACCTTCACGGATCTGGGCCTGAAGTTCCCATTTGTAAAATGGGAATAACTATACTTCTCTAGTTCACAGTGATATTATGAAGATAAAAATGTTTTAGACTGTGAGGTGCTCAGGTACTATACACTGAGGGCCATGTGAGTACCTTTGATAGATACATAGGTTGCTACTCTAATTTCAGTAGTATAGATTTTATCATTTGAGAGTTTCCCCACAACACAGAATAGTATGCAAATACACTAGTGCTGGTCTATGTTAGAATATTTCATTCAATCAAAATACAGCACTAAAGACAATTACAATAAATTGAACCATCAAATTAAATGAAATGTTAAACAGTAATAGTTGTGTTTTCCTGTCTGAGGGGAAAATAACAATGTTTCAAATGACAATTAGTTTATATGCACCTGAACCCATTATACTTGATATAAAGTGACAATTGATAGCAATTTGTATTGACAGACCTTGATTGAATATAATTACTTTAACTAGGAAACATTCCGAATAAATTAATCACAGTATAATGCCATTTCAGTGTTACAGAGCTCCAATATTCAGAAAAAAAGAAACCATCACATTTTTAATTAATACATTTTACCCCTTTGTTTACAAATGTTGAACTACATTAATTAAATTAATTGAATTTTAGCTCCTCAATTAGTGATACACTGGATGTTAATTATGCATTAATGCAGTTGCAACACCCCTATTATTTTAATTATATTCAAACTTCATTGTGGAGCTTTACTTATCTTTATGGTAGGAAATTCTGAGGTACTTCTACCTTCAGAATACAACACAGTTTGGAGACATCTCTAAAAGCATTGACTCACAGTGTTACATCCTGGAGCACAATTTTGACAATTAAGAATTATATATATTCTTATAATACAGGAGTCATTTGACCTTTACTACAGGTGCCATTGTGGGGTTAACCACACATCCCGAGTATGAGACTGCATGTACTTGTGCTGCTCCACAAGCAGATCAGAAACTGAACTGCAACTCAGAACAATTCCGTTCCTGTCTCCCTTGCTTCAAAGGGGGAAGTAATCTTTGTCATCCATTTACCTGGTGCAGTCTAGTTCTATCTCCACACCAGTAGCATTCTGTTAGCCAAGATAGGTGTATGGAGTCAGGGCTTGGTTTAGTCACCACTCCTGCCTACCCCTCTCCCCATCCACCTGCCTGGAAAGGGGAAAGAGGATGATCATCTTAGTATATAGGAGTCCTCTGTTCAGGCACATGTGGTGAGCCACAATCTCACCCACATTTTGCTATTAATTATAATAACCAATGAGACATTGTGGATATCTTGCTAAGTCACAATAACATTATTTCAGCAAAAGTAATATTCAAAATAGTTCATTCCAAAGGTTATTTATATGGGAATTGAACTGCCACAGTTCTGGGGTTAACTGCACCTCTGCCTCCTGCACAGTCTGCTCAAGGGCACCCCTTTAGGTCTCACCCTCCAGCCGTCACCGCTCTAATGGCAGGGAGCTGTCTCCTTCTCCTTCCAGACTGAGGATTTAAGTTTGCAATTCACTGTGATTATCCCCGCAGATCTGGCCTTAATCCATCACGTGCTATTTGCTCTTTCTCAAAAGACAGCATTTGTCAGTGACCAGCCAATTTTCACAGCACACAGTATATTTATTTTTAGGGCAAAAACATTCGAGAAAATCTGTCATAAAACAACAGTCTACACATATGCTAAGCTTTCCAGGTGTCACCCATCTTCCATGTGGAATTCCTGGCTGGTTCCACTCCTTCACCGTCTTCCTGCAGGTTTTGCCATCTTGGTTACAGTCCCATGTCAGCATTTGGATCAACATTAGGGACAGTCAGCCATTTCAGGGTGACTCTTTATACCACAAGCTCTTTCTTAGTCTTCTCACCTCTTGAACCTGGTCTCAACCAGGGGCGTATTTCTCTGGAATTGTTTATCATGCCCAGGATCTGCACAAAGTTCCCACCCCACACACACTGCTTTCAGTTTCTAGGGAAGCTCAGTACTCCCCACTCCCACCCCTGCATGGGGTTAGATTACACCCCCTCTCGCCAATACCACACAGATACATATAACATTTATAGATACAAAAGTTTATGACTAATCCCTGTGGGCACATCTCAATATAACAGTCTTTCCACATTTCCAAGGTCTTGCATTTGTCACACATACCATCAATCCCACTTTGAAACAGGTGAATGACACAGGAATTAAGAGTGTGGCTTTGATGTCAGATAAGGCTTTGCATTCCATATGCGGTGTACTATTGGACACAAAAGAAGTTTAACCTATTTATCTTTTTTCTTCCACCTGCCAGAAGAAAAGGCCTTCAAGTTCAGAGGAGCTAAATGGCCACCTAAATTGAGTAACAATGCTTATCAATCTATATGACAGCCCCTAAAGGGATCAAGAATTTTTCACACCAAGTATTGCTGCACCTCTTGCAAAATAGATTATGTCTCAAAGCACCGAGTTAGAGTCCAGTCCTGCAAAGATCTAAACTTTTTCTATGGAAGTGGAGGAGGCTCTGCACATTGCAGGATTAGGACCTAAATGACCATTATATCCTTTACAATCACAAAGCACATTTGGCAGGGATAACATCTGAGCTCCTTTATCTCATTCTTGCTGATTCTTTTAAATAGGTACACTTTCTCTCTCTCTTTCTTCCCCTTCGAAAGAATGTTCTGTTTAATTCCAAAGGAGAGCATAATGTGCTGTAAGTAAACTGAGCTTAATACCAAGTTATCTTATGAGATATACTGTTTTTCAGAGTCGTTGTGTGTGGGAAGTTTTGGTTTTGAAACTTGAAGTACTAAGGGCCAAGATGCTTTATTATCTGAATATACTGGATATTGGAGTTCATCCTGACTAGAACTTACTAGAAGTGCAGAAAGAGGGCAAACAACTTAGATTAAAACAAGCCCGGTCTGAATCAAGAAATAGGCAAACTATTAGAACAGAAATCACATAAATATAAAACTACAAATGTTTCAAATATACCAAAATAAAACTTCTGTCAGCAGACCCACATAAATCAGCACAACTTTCTCTCTCATTCTACAATATATATATATCAGAATTTCAAAGAGACAAAATTGTCTTTGAAAATTTATTTTTTAACATCAGCACAGGGAAAAAAAATAACACAAACTCTCCAGAGCCGGACAAACTACATTGAACTAAACATAAAAATAGAAAGTAATATCATAGATACCTCAAAATAGTTAATCCCCAGCGTAAGACCGAATAGTGGGAGAATTCATCAGAATATTCAAATATTAAACTCTACATACAGAAATTATACAGGAATATTATCTTCCTTCATGAGTCCTTTATATTGAAATCCAATTAATACCCCAACATGGTTGAAAACTAAAGGCTAAAAGATCACTACTAGACTAAATATAATGATTATAATAAACAATAAACCCAGACCAAGTGGGATTTATGGTAGAAAGCCACACAGAAAATAGCTGACTGCGATATATATAAACAGACACATATAACATGGGAAACTCAAAAGCCAAAATACATCCAATAACAATACCTGCAATGAAGACAAGGCTTTTCATAGGCTAAAATGGGAGAATTTACTGTCTCTATTGGGTGTGTTTTTAAGAGAAGCTTTCGTTTCTTAGCAAAAGTAAAAACCATTAATGTTTGGATGATATAGAACAAAAATTACTCTAATAGTGAAAGAATGAAGACCACCTTCTCATTGCTCGCAGACACCACCCATACTATGGGAGTCTGGAACTTTGTTTCTTGAGACACTGAAACTTGCATTGGTTAAAGCAGATTGGAAGTTTATATTGGTTTGTTTTTCTAGCTATGTTTAGCAATGGGTTCTATTTTCATCTGACTTACAGATACACCTGGTACCATGAACTATCATTTCACCTCCACAGAAATTCATGTTATTAGTTGGTTTAAAATAAGAAAAAGTCTGTTCAGCCTCAGCTACACAGGTGTTTTTCTTCTCTTTGCTTTGTAAATAATAATTTCTCCTTGTTTTACTTCTAATTAGATTACTGTTGCTTTAACATGTACTTCAGCAAGTGCAACTGACATACTGGGAAACTGTAATGAGCAATGCTCAAACTGATGGACATACTAAGATTAACTGTTCATAAACATTGGTGTGAGTGAAATTCTGTACATGCAAATGTTCCTGAAAAAAACATTTACAGTCTAGGCCTATGTCATTGCAGCAGGGAGACCATTCACAGAGCTCTAAAAGTGAATTTTGAGTATTTGAATAAAACGAGTGAATACTCATTTTGACATGTTCAGGGAAAATCCATAGCTCAGATATTTTTGTAAAAAATACTTGTGACGTGCAAGTCAGATCCTTTCGGTCCTCATACAGGGAGTCTCATGATCATGTTCTTTCAGGACCCAGTTTCACTAACAGAAGGAAGCAGCATTTGTCTGGGAAGTGGGATCCAGGAAGATTCCTTCAATTCTTCAAGGCAGCAGAGGTAGGACAGGTCAGAGTTGTGCAGAGAAACCTAAGCAGACTCAACTATCAAATCTATCTCCCTGTCAATGCAGGATTGTTTTAGATTTTGAAAATCAGTTTCTTCCACTTACACAAGTTTTACATAAATTAACACCACTAAGGTCAGTACAGTTATTCTTGATTAAAGGTAATGTAATTGAAGGGAAAATCATATCATTGATCTAAGACAAGCATGTGTGCATGATTAACATGGATATAAACCATCACTGTAACTGAATATGCTAGTAAATATTAACAAAAGTTGTATTTGTGCCAATAAAAATAAACCTTCCTGGTGCCTCTTCCCAGATGATCTAATCGACTTTTTTTTTAAAGGAAAAAGATATGCCCTTTGGTTTTCCATAATATTAAGGGATGCCTTACCATTAATATGTACTGCTGATTATGGCTTCAGGGGCTGGGAGGATCTGTGCCCGCATAAAACCTGAAACCAAGTCGGTGTACTCTGCAGAGCATGAAGTAGTATGTTGCTGCTCCCTGTATTCCTTTTAACTTGGTTGTGTTAGTCAGTATTTCAATCATGAGCAAACTGGAAACTTAACTTACTATTGTCAAAATCTGAAAATGAGAAAGACTTTGCTTAATGTATTTTTGTGTTGCTTGTTCTGGAAAAAATTGCAATAGTGAAATGGTCAGACACTAGCTTTCCATACTTCAGAAATTCTCATTGCATGCCCAATAAACTTTGTTTCAGACATAAATTCAGAATGTTGATACAAATGATATATGCTCACCCAGTTACATGGCATTGACAATCCTGTTCACTAAAACTACTTACAGGGAATCAGACACTGATTCACCCTATCAAAAGTGTTATTTACAAACTCCTAGGATTATTATTAAACAACATCAAAGAATATAAAGAAACTCAGAATAAGCTACCAACTAAATATTATGCAGGTGCTATTCTACATATGGTTAAAAACCATCTCCACAGGCAAAGCCAACAATACCTAGAATTTGTAACAATATCCAGATACAAATCACAATTGTTGTAATGATTGAGCTGCCACCCAGTGACAGTAGTTACTTCCTGGAAGCTTAACTAAAACTCAAAATCTTTCAATGACTTGTTTATAAATCAGGCTGAATACAGGCCTAAGTGTGTTTTTGAAACAGCATCAGACTTACGCCTCTAGGGGCAACTCCAGCCCCATCCTGTGTGATTGTGAAGGTGCCATTTGGAGTGGAACTGGTGTGATTCTACTTGCAAAGGTGATCTTGATGTGCGGTACCAAGCTGGGGATGCACACTCCCTGAAGAGCAGCAAACAAGGTGCAGAGCAAGGGCAGGCTGGGAAATGGGAAGGGATAGGGCATCCACCACTACACCGATCCTCGTATCTACCCTCTGCTAGACCGCTATATAAAAGACATCAGAAGGTATATAAACAGATATTGGACTGAAATAGCGCTTCTGAATTGGCTCTGCAGCCAGTTCACAGCTTGCAGGGGAGAATTCCTCTCCTGCTTTCCCTGTACATCTCCCAATCACTCAGCCTGGCTACTTGGCTAGGCATTCTTTCCTCTGAGAATAGTATTCCAGGAAACAAGTTTGGGAGGAGAGTCTTTGGATTCGTTTGCCTGCTTAATATACCGAAGAAAATTAATACCAGAGTGAAAAAAGCTACCTCTCAACCAAAACATGACCATTGGTCTATGTCTGTGTTTTCTCAATTAACAGTCTTATACCAGCTTGTTTTGTACAATGAATCTCCATCTCTCTGTCCAATATATACACTGTAGACAAGAAAAATTACCTATTGTGCACACTATTGATTTTTGTTTATTTATTTAAAGGGCTTTGTGAATTATGTTGATGTTGTACTGAACACAGGATATGGATGAATTTCATTGATTGTTTGGTTTATGGTGAGATTAGCTTCACATATAAACAAGCTACACAAAAGGTCTAGCCTATATTCTTTACTCAGACTCCTCTGGAATTCAGTGGAAGGTTTGGCTGAATAAAGGTGGGTGGATAGAATGCTAAATATTACCTTATATAAGAGATTTTTAATTTCATATTCTCATCTTCCAGAACCACTTCAACAAATATGGGGAGCAGTTCATTTCATAAATCTGAAAGATTTGTGGATGGCATATGCTGATATTGATACATTATCTACTGAAATATATCTTGCTATATAAAAAAGAATGCACTTCACATTGAAATAGGCTGCATGGTGGCTACAATTGATAACAAAGAGAAAAAAACTCTTCTTTTGAAAAAAAAATCACTCATTGAACTCATTGGTATATTAACTATTTGTTCTAATTGAAAATGCCTTCAGATTTAGAGAGAGTTCATTACTTATGGATGGATCCTGCACCCATTGAAGTCCATTACAAAACTCCCATTGATATCAATAGATGTGTTATAAATCCCTCTCCCCCTCAGTGTACCTGATCACTTACTGAATTAGGCATCATCATTATTTAGCATCTGAATAGCACCACTACTGGGCTAGAGGCCTGATCCAACTTTCAGACGAAACCGATGGGAAATGTTCTATTGATTTCAGTGGGAACTGGCTCAGGACTTTAATGCTTTGGAGAGGAAAGACAACATATGATCAAATTGGAGTGGCTGGGTTCTGAACAGTTTGAAAATCTGGCCAATAGTCTGCTCTCCAAAGAGATTCCAAATAATCAAATACAGAAAATAGTGGGAAATCCCATTTTCCCTCTCCCATCTCTGCTCACTTGTTTTGTCTGCTCTTTTCTTAGCCCTTTGTCACAAATCCCAATTACACTTGTACTTATCTTCCTCTTATCCCTCCGGTGTCTGTGTTCCTTCTCTTCTTTCTTTCCGTAGCTATAATAAATTGTCCCAAATAACATTGTCAACAAGTGTTAAAGATCTTGTAATTCTTAAGTCAAGTTATATTTACTCTTTCTAAGAGTAAACTCCAAAATAAAGTACTGCGGATGCACACATGTATTTGTGGCTGACAGCCTGAGTGTACACTAATGGTTGTACACCTCTACCCTGATATAACACTGTCCTTGGGAGCCAAAAAATCTTATCGCGTTATAGGTGAAACCACGTTATATCAAACTTGGTTTGATCTGCCGGAGCGCGCAGGCCTGCCCCCCAGGAGAGCTGCTTTACCGCATTATATCCGAATTCATGTGATATCTGATCACGTTATATCGGGGTAGAGGTGTATATATCGAACATGTTTCTTTTACAGCCATGCCAGAGCTGAAAAGCAAGGGTGTGACATGCCTGTTCTTTGACTGACATTCATGCTTCATGATGTAAAGTACTGTAACCCTTTGCTAAATTTTGCATAAATTTCACAGACCTGAGGAAGAGCTCTAAGAAGCTCAAAAGCTTGTTTCTTCCACCAACAGAAGTTGGTCCAATAAGAGATATTACCTTATCCGTCTTCTCTCCCTCAAATTTTGCAGTTTTCATTTTCTGATGTTTTTCTATGTTGTTCATATAAGCAGTCTTTTTTTAAAAAGACTCATTATGCTTATTTCAAAGTCAAATTCTTAAAGATATTTCTAAATAAGTAATATATATTACAGTTATTTGCAGAAGTGATTATCATTATTGGAATTTTCTCTGTGTTGGCAAGGTACATATGAACAGGTTTTCTTTAAATTATGAAATTAGGATGATAGCCATCCCAAACTGCTTAAAATAAATTGCATAGATCTAAATCTTTGGAGAATTCCCAAACCCACAGAAGTTGCTCGCGTGCTAATGTTTGGAGATATGTATCCAGCCACCTTCCCTGCGGCAACACCTCCAAGGAGGCTACTGCCCATCTGTTATTCTCCCTATAGGCTAGATTAATTCTCTCAACCAAAATGAACTTTTAACATGAAGTTATTTTATACCTAAGTGAGAACCAGAAGGCATGCATTAGTAGAAAATAGGATAAAAATGTTTCAACATGTGCAAAACTATTCCTCCCTTTACCATTCTCCTAGTGGGACTATAATTAATTAGGTGCAGTGGTCATTCTTAAATCTTGCCAGTTACCTTATATAACTAAAGGTTCTTTCTGTTCGGACCAGAAGCAGGATTATCATTAATTAATAATATAGGACAGAACTAGAAATTTCCCAAGAAGTACCCCTTGCTACCATAATCCATACGGAGCAGATTCTAGGGTCAGATGAGCAGGGCAGTCCCTTCCAGGGGGCGTCATTTCACTGTGTTGATCAGCTTTTCCTTTCTTTTCTTTTTTTTCCTCCGCCTTAGATTGGTTGGCTGTTGGCAGGGTTCTTTTTTGTTCCCCTCCAATTGGTTAGCTGTTTTCTGCCCTATGGTGAGGGCACCAAAAACATTTTATACCTGGCCTGCAAAATGGCTAGGGGCACTTTTGGATTAAAAAGTTATTCACCTTGTGCAATAATGATGGTTTGAGATGTGTGTGTCTATGAGTGCTCCACTGTAGGTATGCTTGCATCACTGCGCTGCTGATCAGAGACAGGGCCGGCTCTGGCTTTTTTGCCGCCCCAGGCCACCCACTGCCCCCGCCCCTCCAGCGCGGCAGGGGAGGGCACTGAGCCCGGCCGCAGGCCGCTCTCCCCAACCAGCCAGAGTGGGGAGGACGGCGAGCCTGCCGCGGCTCTGCTGGCGGCCGGAGCCCCGGGAGGAGGGCGGAGTGCCGGCCGGGGCTCCGCTCTCCCCGGCGGCCAGAGTGCCGGGGGGAGGCCGGAGAGCCCAGCCGGGGCTCCGCTCTCCCCGGCGGCCGGAGCACCGCGCTGCCCCCCTCCAGCTGCCGCCCCAAGCACAAGCTTGGTGGGCTGGTGCCTGGAGCCGGCCCTGATCAGAGAACTTCAGTAGCAGTGTGTGCATTAGGCCTACACATGCGCTGTCTCTCCTTGTGCCCTGCCATGAGGCTAGTCAGCATCCTCAGTTCTCTTCAGAGTCATTAACAGGAAGTCCTCTCAAATAGAGAGGAGAAGGGTGGGTTGTGGAGCACCCATAGGAGACACATCTCGAAGAACCATCATTACTCCACAAGGTGAGTAACTTCTTCTTCAAGTAATGTCCCTATGGATGCTCCACTGTAGGTGAGTCCCGAGCAGTATCCTCTCTGGAGGGCTGTGATTTCCAAGGGTCAGTTACAGATGACAGCACTGTGGAGCTAAAGATGACAGAAGGTGGAGGTGGAGTCCCCAGCGATGGCATGCATTAGTAAGACTGCCATTACACGGAGGTCCCTTGAGTGCCAGAATTCTGGGAGTGCTGACTGGCTCAGTGCCACTCTGGGTGTGGGGGGTGAGGCAGGATGAAGATTTTGTCCACACTAGTTGTTCAGGACTGGATGAGGAGTTGCTCCTGTCCTTCTCCTTAGGTGCCATTGACTTGGTGCCTATGCCCATAGGGTCTTTGGGCACATCAGTGGTACCTGCCTTGAGCCCTGGGTACCAGGCTTGACCTGTCTCAGTGCCAATAGCACCAAGGATACTAAGCGTGCAGGGGATCCTTTGCAACTAGCTTGTGGTTCACTGTGGGGACTTCCCACTCTCTTTTTTGATTGTGAGAGGGGTGAGGGACTGATTTCTTCACCCTCTGGTCCTTAGATATTATGGGCTGTGGGGAAGACTCACATTTGCATGGAGACTCTTGTTGTAGGTCCAGAGAAGGTCTGAGAGCTGCCTCCATGAATACAATCTTTTGCCTCAGCTCTCTGTCCTTGCGAGACCAAGGTCTAAGCTGCTGGCAGAGAGTGCACTTTTGAGGAACGTGTCCTTCCCTGAGGCAACGAATGCACCATGAGTGCATGTCACCAACGGTGATAGCCTTGCTTCAGGAGAGGCACTTCTTGAAGCCCAGAGAACCAGACATGCCCGGCTGGGGGAGAAAGGGCTCACAACAAGATGGGTAGGAAGAAAGTAAACTAATATCTAAGTATATTTTGTGTTTTATTTTTTGGAATGGATACAAATAAAAGACACTAGACTAACTACTATTAAAAACTAGGCTCTAGGCTACAAAGAAAGCACAGTGTAATAGTTATTAATGGATCACTAATAGCTCCATCTCTAGCTGGGAGCAGCTGAAAAGGTAAAGGAGGTTAGCCTGCACATGCTGATTAGCCTCCTGGCAGGGCATGAGGAGAGGCAGCGCATGTGCATGCCTAACGGACACTGCTATTGAAGGTCTCCAATCAGCAGTGTAGGGATTCAAGCAGCACACCTATAGTGGAGCACCCATAGGGTAACTACTCGAAGAAGAACCATGGTTTGGTCACCTATAGATAGGACTACTTTAATGACCTCTACAAAAGGGAAAACTTCAATTGACTTCAGTGAAATCTGGATTTCACTCTTTCAGTCAATCTGAAAATTTAGGTACTTCAGAAAGAGATGGCTCATGTGGTAAATGCTGCATCTCTGTGGAAGTACAAGATATGAGTTAGAGCTGAGTGAATAATTGCTTTTTAGGTTTGAGGGCCAAAACAAAAAATCCACCCTCCCACCCCTCCAAAAAAACCTGTTTAGTTTTAAGCCAGAACTATTTTCCTCCAGTCATTCTTGCTGAAACAACACACAAAAAACTCATTCTGGTGAAAGAAATGTTTTGAATGTCAGTTTGAAACAGCACTTCATTTAGAAATTGTCAATTCAAAACTAAATGTTGGAATGGTTTGTTTTGACATTCCCAAAACTAACCATTTCGACATTTCTGAAATTTGTTTTCAGAGGTTTTGTTGTTGTTGTTGTTTTCTTTGTGGATGAATTCCCCAGTTCAAACCTGAATTTGGCAAATAGTTTTGGTGCCCCCCAAAAATATTTTTTGGCATATTTACTATTGGCAAAAAAAAAAAGGTGCTCAGCTCTTATACCAGTTCTTCTGTCTGTAATGACTGCCGGTTTGTTTCTGGTTCATATATAATGTATTGATTTCTACCTACATAGCACTCGACAGCATAGAGCTCTACTACTTGATCTAATGGAAAATCAATGTGAGATGCTAGCGACCTAGGAGGGAAGGGAATTAAAATAGCTTCTTAGATTCATTCTTTTTTTAAAAAATCCCCTTTTTCGCATCCCTCTTACTCTCTGTCCAGCTTTCACTTACATTCTGAGAGAAAAATCTTTATTTTTGTGTGAGCTAATGATAATCCTAGTGAGGAAAATCACACAAATATGTATACTAATAGGATCTTAGGTGCCGATTCCATGGATGCTCAGGGACTGAAACACCCTTGAAGAAAAAATAGGGGGTCCTCAGCACCTAAGGGGCTGGCTGGGGCTGCTGCCCCACCACCTGTCAACTGTTGAGTGGGGCCACCCATTCTTCTCTGCCTCCTCCTGTGGACCGAAACAGAAGTTGGAAATAAAAGTAGCCCAGATCTTTCGGTCTTAGTTTCGCCCCCTACCTGTATCTGTCACCGGGAGTTTGTATTTTATAAAAAAAACTTCACAGAATCAAGGTACAACAAGGTTTATTAAAGGGAGAACATGACAAGGACCCCAAAAATAACCAGGGGGAAGGGGAAACAGGTGATAACAGGGCAAATAGCTAACAAGACAGGCTGTATCAATAGGGAACTGTACAAGCAGACACACAATGATTACAATACCATCTCCAGCAGCTTGTGGTACCGATGTCTCTCTTCTTTTTAGACTGGTACAGCGCAGCAGGTCGCTGGATCCCCTGGATGAAAGCAGGATCTTGAAGCAGGTCTGGACGAGCGTCTTTCAGGTAAGTTGTTGAGTTCTACCCTCCCTCTGCCCTTTACCTGTGTCGTTGTGTGTGTAGTGAGTGAATCTGCGTCATCGTGCATGTGGTGTGTAAATCTCCCAGAAGATGGAATGAGTGTGTGTAAGAGAGAAATTCCCTAACAAGAATAACCCATATGAGGCGAATGGCCTACCCTTAATTGGCTGTTCTGCACTCTGCCACTCAGGCAGCCCCGATCTGATCTGAACGCTACCTTATATAGACTCCCAGTTACTGGGCAGATTATGTGACTGAAAGTTCCCTTTTCCCACCTAAACCAGAAAAGGGCGCCAAACTGGGGTGGGGAAGGAACAAGAAGACTCACAAACATGGACGCCTAGTTGTCCTTAAGAGGATCCAAGATGGCCTCAAGATTTTTGCCTCTACATTCCCCCCTCAAGGCAGGACAGGGCAAGAAAGGAGCGAGCAGAGGGCAAGAGGTGCTCGGGGGGGGGGGAGGGGCGGCGCAGCTGGTGTGGGGCACCCACTGGCAAAACCAAAAGTTATCGCCTATGAATGTGATCCAACAGAGAAGACTAAAAGAAAGTCACCATAACCTTCAGAGAATATTAATTAGGAAAGTGTTCATTCCTATATAAGGCTTTGTTTGTTTTAATAATAAATAAGACTTCATACTTATATTGTTTTATGCAGTGTAGTTCTAGCTGTGTTGGTCCCAGGATATTAAAGAGAAGAGGTGGGTGAGGTAATATCTTTTGTTGGACCAACTTCTGGTGGTGAGAGAGACAAGCTTTCAAGCCACACAGAGATCTTCAGGTCTAGGAAATGTACTCCGAGGGTCACAGCTAAATGAAAGATGGAACAGATTACTTAGCATAAATAGTTAGCACATAATCCAAGGAATCATTCAAGGTAGAGTGGCCCTTTTAATACCACTGCAGTGTAGGACAAAAAGGGGGGTTAGTGGGTTACAAATTAGTGGGTAGTGGTAGTGGTTGAAGTTGTGGTGGAAATCTATGAGGAAGTTTAAGATGTCTGTCTAGGGGATCAAGTATCAGAGAGCTAGCCATGTTAGTCTGGATCTGTAAAAAGCGACAAAGAGTCCTGAGAAATTTCCATCACATGCGTCTGATGAAGTGGGTATTCACCCACGAAAGCTTATGCTCCAATACATCTGTTAGTCTATAAGGTGTCACAGGACTCTGTCGCTTTGTCTAGGGGATGAAAATATTATTGACATATCTCAGGTAGTAGGCATCCTTCAATGTCGAGAGACCATGGGTATCTGTCCCTGAGAGGTAAAGAATGTACATAGTTGGTTTTATGGCAGCCGTGGCTGTGGCTGAAAAGACACGTTAAGAGAGACAATCTCTGCCGTATCTGTCACATTTAAAGGTGATGTTTCAACCCTTTAGACTCTGCCTTCTGCGAGCTTTTTTCTCATATGTTAATCTGGACTGCTTCCTTTCCTAACTCCGGAGACCTTTGTTAAGCTCATGTTTTCAAAGGCTGTGGTCTTGAGTGTGATCTTCCCAGTTGTTCACATCCATGTCCATTTCTTTGAAGTCTTGCTTGCACACATCCTTGAAACACAGTGTTGGGCGTCCTTTGGGTCTTTTTCTAGAAGAGGATGTCCTTTGGGGTGTGCCCATCATTCATTCAGAACAAATGCCAAGCCAGCAGAGGCATCTCTGTTTGAGGAGTATTTGCATGCTAGGTATGCTGGCCTGTTTGAGCTCCTCTGTATTGGTGACTCTCTCCCTCCAGGAGATGCCAAAGGTTTGATGAAGGCAACGCATATAAAAGCTGTTGAGCCTCTTTTCCAGATAGTATAAGGTCCATGTCTCACTCCCATACAAAAGTGTGCTGATAACACATGCACGATACACACAGATCTTTGTGTGTTCTGTCAGTTTGTTGTTTTTCCAGACCCTCTTGCTCAGTCTAGATATTGTTGTGGTGGCTTTTCCAATGCGGATGTTGAGTTCTGTTTCAAGTGAAAGGTTGACTGTGATAGTTGACCCCAGGTATGTGAATTCATTCCACTTCAACTTCAAATTCCTCAACTCCTTGGCACATTGTTTTTTCATTTTGCTAACAAGTTCCAAACATTTTTGGAACCAAACTGAATATTTTGCCTAATTTTTGTTTTCTGGCCAAACCAGAAAATCAGTTATTCACTGAGGTGTACTAGTGAGTTTTTCTGGGATCTCTGTAGAATATTTCCTAGTCCCATGCATATAAATACAACACTCAGATGTCCCTAAAAATGTTATTGTGTATTATATTTAACTAAGGGCTTTAGAAGTTGATATACTCCAACATATTGCTTGGCACTGAAGTATGGGGAAGCAGTCTGCAGTCCTGAGATCCTCCAACTACCTTTTAAAAGGTAGGTGAAAAGTCCTTCAGAATAGCAGCTGTTTTTTTTAAATAATAAGTTACCTGTTTTTATGAATGGCTCAGCTACTTCACTGTTTAGTTCCTTCTGAAGTCTCAGGTGAATATCTCCTATTACTGATGATTTATTGTAATTTAGTTTCTTGAGCTGTTCTATCTGTGAAATTTGTGATACCTCTAACTTTGACAGTAGCTCACCTTCATTGTCTGAAAAGAGTAACCCCCAGGTAGATATTTCCTCATCATTGTCTGTGGTGACAAATGATGTAAACTAAAAATCATGAACCCCCTCTGCAATTTCTTTAAAATCTGATTGCTCCCTGTGTTCCACAGTGGTCTACTGAAGATTGATCTATGAGAAGAGAGCCACTCCCAGTAGGCTATCAGCACATTTTTGTGAGGTCATTATGGGATTCTCCCCATTCCCTACAAGCACACTTAGTGTCAGAGGCAGAGTGTCCCTGTGATCAGTTTTTCTTTCAGCCTGCTTCAGATTAACAGTGTGTTGAGTGGCAAACTCTCTGAGCACTGACTTTAGTAAAGCAGGTAGCAAAGCACCAAGAAACTGACATGGACTGAAAAATTAAACTTCTTGTTTAAAGGAGAAGAGAAAAAAGTACATGGTTCTTCAGTTCCTGATTCTCCACTCGGCCTCATGCAGGCCTGTCTAGATGACACCAGAGCGACACTAGTGATCAAAATGGAGCTCTCAGACACCAGAACTCTATTTACTGGAGCATATGTCCAACTGGCATGAGAGACTGCTCAAACAGGAGCAACATTGGCATGCAGACAGTATATTTAGATCTAATCTCTCTTTCTGCTTCATTTTTAATATGAATTCACACACTTGTTCTGTTTTACTCTGTTGCTGGCTTCTCACTTCTTTAGTTCCTTTTTACACTTTTTCTACCTAAATCACTTCTCTCTTCCCTCACCAGTAACCTGATTACAGCAGTAGAATTACCCTAGAATTCACAGCTTCCCATGTCCCAAACTAAAACCTTGTTTCATAGGTAGGATATTAGGATAAGAGTTAGGAGACATAGGTTACATTCCTGGTTTGGCTACTGATCCCATATGTGACCTTGAGCAAAGCAATTCACTTTATGTACCTCAGTTTCCCCTCCCATTCTTTGCATCACCTCTTTAAACCTCTTTGACACAGGGAGTGTCTCTTAATATGTGTTTGTATAATGCCTAGCACAATGACACCCTGATCTTGGTTGCAAGCTCTAGGTAACACTGCATTATAAATAGTAAATAACAACAAAGTCAGTCCTCAAATAGCTAAAAATAGCAATTCTGGAAAAAATGAAGCTATAAAACACAAACACCATATTTGTTTTTACTTCCCAAATGGAATTCTATTCAAACCAAACTATTTTAATATGCAGGAAAGAACAGGAGTACTTGTGGCTCTGTCGCACAGTCTCAGAGCCTTAGATAATAAAATGAAGTAAACAAATTTTTAAAAATTGAGTAGCTGGGATCAATTTTAGAAATATTTTGTGGGGCAGGTTCCCATCCCCAAATCAGCTATTCCCTGCAATACATTTAAAATGCTTCTCTAAGCTTCAATTTCTCTACTCAGAAACATTCCTATCACATGAATTAAAGCTACATTTTGCATAGATATGAATTGTCATTCCACAGGAAATTTATTCTGGACAAAATGCTTCGCATTTTCCAAATGCAGAGATTGGGAAGCTTTTAAGTGTAAGCTGCAAGGCAGAAAATGACCTTATGAATCTCTCTATTCAGAACTCCATGACATCCTGAATGAGTTCAACAGCATGCAGATGACAGCTGTAAAAAAGAGACAGGTGATTACAAAGTTCTTAAAGATTACCATGAAAAACAAATATATAGTCCATTTATTTTTAAAAGTGCATGGGCGCTTTCAATGCTCCAAAATGCCTTTCTCTTGTTGTGCTTCATAGAGCACTGCTATTCTAGGCAAAACATACTGTCAGGCTATAGAGTAAAATGCTGAATAAATAAGTTTTGACACTCACTTCAATTTGTGTGGGGGAAAATTGTGAAAATCATAGTTGTAGTTATTATTTCATAGTTCAAACCTTTTTATTGCCATAATGTAAGTAATTTCTGTCTTTTCCCAAAGAAGATTGTGCTTTATTGCAGTTCCACTGTATGTGTGATTATACGGATGTGATTTGTCTTACAGAACAGACTGCAAGGCCAAAAGATACATTCATGGAGGTTAAGTCCATTATTAGCCAGGATGGGTAAGGAATGGTGTCCCTAGCCTCTCTTTGTCAGAGGGTGGAGATGGATAGCAGGAGAGAGATCACTTGATCATTACCTGTTAAGTTCACTCCCTCTGGGGCACCTGGCATTGGCCACTGTCCGCAGACAGGATACTGGGCTGGATGGATCTTTGGTCTGACCCAGTATGGCCATTCTTATGTTCTTATGTAACGGGACCACCGTGATCATCTAGTCTGACCTCATATATAACAGAAGCCATATGACTTCCCCAGAATAATTCCCAGAGCATATATTTTAGGAAAAAAAATTTAATCTTGATTTAAAAATTGTCAGTGATGGAGAATCCACCATGACCCTTGGTAAGTTGTCCCAATGTTAATTATCCTCACAGTTAAAAATGTACACCTTATTTCCATTCTGAATTTGTCTAGCTTCAACTTCCAGCCAGTGGATCATTTTATACCTTTCTCTGCTACACTAAAGAGTCCATTATTAAATATGTGTTCCTAATATAGGTACTTATAGACTGTAATCAAGCCATCCCTTAACCTCTTTGTCAAGCTAAATAGACCGAGCTCTTTGAGTCCATCACAATAAGGCATGTTCTAACACTTTAATCATTCTCGTGGCTCTTCTCTAAATCTTCTCCAATTTATCAACATTCTTCTTGAATTGTTGACACCAGAATTGGACATACTATTCCAGTAGCAGTCACACCAGAGCCAAAGACAGAAGCAAAATAACCTCTCTTTTCCTACTCAAAATGTACCTGTTTATTCATCCAAGGATTGCATCAGCCATTTTGGCCACAATATCACACTGGGAGTTCATGTTCACCCGATTATGACACACACACCCCTCCCAATCTTTTACAAAGTCACTACTTCCCAGGATAGCATCTCCCATCCTGTGAGTATGGCCTACATTCTTTGTTCCTAGATGTATTTATTTTCAATATGGCTAAATGTCATGTATTGTTTGCTTGCATTCAACCTGCCAAGCGATTCAGATCACCCTATCAGTGGGTTGTCCTCTTCATTATTAACCATTCCCCCATTTTTGAATCTTCTTGTACCCAATAGAGCTAACTTTTACATTTATTTTATTTAGAAGCAACACAAGGAAACTACAGTTCTGTATCCCTCTGAGATATTGTCTTCAGCAGTTACCATAAGGCTTGAGACTGGTGAACTTTGGCACAGATAAATGACACAGTGCTCACCCCTAAGTTTTGGAGAACCGGGAATAGAGTTTAGGGGGAAGTTTGTACATAATGACACCAGGCAACCATAGGAATATTAACTAACACCAGCTTTTGGATATTTTAGGATAGAAACATCTGCAGATGTCAGACCACAAGACTGTGATGGTAACTAATTGATGCACATGATAATACATTGAGTTCATTAAAATATTAACTAATAGGAGAAAAGCACCCCTACATTAGTAGGGTGAGGAAATACAAATAAGGAAGAGGGGAGAAACCCCTACTGATACTGAATAGGCATTAGGCATAATGGCATCGGTGTAATCTATTCTAAAAGTATCCCAGCCTGTGGACTTGAGGAGGGAAAAATATAGCTCGGGGGGGAGGAGGAGAGGGGTGCCAGAATTATGGCCACTGGCAAAGGTGATGAGGAAGATAATGGGTAACATTTCAGGCTGTTCTTCAAAGGATGGTTTGAGTAATTGGATGTTCAGATGTACATTCTCTACTATCTCTGTCTACCTGGATGGGTTGCAATGTTTGTGACTTTGCTAAACATATTAATAAAACTATTGCAAATACAAAAGGGTTCCTAAAGTGTGAGTATGGTAACTCTACACATTGGGGTTCCCAACTGAAGAGTGATTTTAATAATACTGGACCTGATATTGGAACAAGAACCTGTCAAACCTCAGAGTGATAACTGGAAATTCTTCAATAAACAATATAATTGATACACAATCCATAGATCAGGCAATGTTCTGACAACTTTATCAGTGATGGGTTTATGTTTTTTTCCCAAGTAATTGATAAAAATGGCAGATAGCACAGGGCCAAGCAAACCAATTCCTGTATGATCCCACTAGAAACATACTCACTCAATGATGATTCCCCATATACAATTACACTGAGACCCATAAATTAGCTAGTTTATAATCCATTTAATGTGTTCCATGTTGGTTATACACTATTCTAGTTTATCAAAATGCTGTGTTGTACCAAGACAAATGCCTTATAAAAGTCTAAATAGAAGTCTAAATATATTATATCAGTGCTATTACCTTTATCAGCCAAACTTACTATCTCATAAAAAATATATTAAGTTAGTTTGACAGGATCTATTTTCCCTTCCCTCTAACACAGATCATTTTTCAAACCAATATTGTCTTCTTCCTCGTTTGTAGGATTGTGACTTTTGGGGTATTTAATAAAGTGTTGTGAGCTCAGAGCTCACAAAAACTACACAGTACTGTGGCTGGGCTGCTCATAAAAATATTTCCTATGAGTTTTTGTTCTCAATAAAAGCAATTTCCTCACTTCTGTTCATGGTCCTTGTGTTCACTTTTCAAAAATATTCAAGCAAATATCAAACTGGCAGGAATGTTCACCAACACAGCCAATTTTAAGTGAATAGTACAATATATGGTAAAGTCGTATTTAATAGAAAATGATGCAAACTTATCTATAGGACTTTTTAAAAAATGATAGAAAACATAGTGGGCCTCTATTGAAGTTAATGTAGTTAATTTGGATAAAAACTGGAATATTGTGATGGATCAGACTCCGTATCCCTGGTATAAAATTCTAGAGGATGGTTCAAGGAATGGAAAATATATCATTCTCTATTCAGTTCTCTAGGATTTACTCAAATTTCTATTATCAGAGGGGTAGCCGTGTTAATCTGGATCTGTAAAAAGCAACAAAGTGTCCTGTGGCACCTTATAGACTAACAGATGCATTGGAGCATAAGCTTTCATGGGTGAATACCCACTTCGTCAGACGCATCACTTCGTCATGCGTCTGATGAATTGGGTATTCACCCACGAAAGCTTATGCTCCAATACATCTGTTAGTCTATAAGGTGCCACAGGACTCTTTGTCAAATTTCTATAGAATCCTATAAGTTTTATCCCTATTATATTTGATAGAATGTTTCCATAAGTGATATGTAGGCAACATATCGTTTGGTAGCTCCCAATATACATTTTAACCTTTAGTCCTCTGTGGTAAATTGTTCCTGTATACTGTAGACCTCTTTTTTACACTTTAAATGGGTGAGCACTTCTCTGAAGCGTCTCAAAGAATGTTATGGTTAGAAAGAGAGGACCTTGAAGGGCTCCTGATGTGTTGATTGCAGATAATACAAATTCTATATCTTCATAATTGGAATGAGGTTTTATTATAGATATTTTCCAACCCAGTTATACATTGTTTTCCCATAAGGGAGGCATAATGCCACGTGTTATTTTTATGGCTAATGTCATCACCTTCTAGGGTCAAAGGCCAGAGTGGTATATCACTTAATATACAAAAAAGTATGTGAACAAGTAATCTACATGGATTTATGCATGATATTTTAAGTTCTAAATTATTAAACAGGATATGCTACATTGATGTGTATAAAGCAAGTCTTTAAATCTGTTTATAAAATATAAGATCATTTATGTTTCAGACTTATTTTACAGTGTAAATTGTGCAAATATGACCATAAAAGCTATTTTTTACAGCTTTCCTCACTGAGAGCCAAATCATGGTACTTGCTTCTTTGCCAGAGTAAAGGACTTCAAACAGAAAAAAAAAAGGTGAGGAAGACTCAGGAAAAACAAAAGTGGACATTTTAAAAAGCATTAATCACAAGGCACATTTTCCTAGAATCCAGACTCAAGTGCTTTTAATGACTGCTTCTGGAAAATCCTCCCTTTAAATGACAGCTATGCACCCACAAAAATAAAGCAAGGGATACTTCAAGAGTTGAGCTCACTTTCTAAAAGAAACTCTTAAGAACAAGCTGTTGACTGCAAGTGAATAGCTGGAGATAGGGAGGGATAATGTAGGAATACCAGAAAGGAAAGGATCTGTTAGGACTGCAAGTGAAATGATATTAAAAAACAAATCACATAATGAGTATTGATTCCCTGCATCCCTGCACCCCTCACCATACCCCAGACTGAGAGGTCTCACACAGTTCAAAACATTCTCAGCACTTCCTTTTTATTGTAAAATCCACAGGTTTAACATCTTTTTTTCGTAATAGTAATTGAAAACAATTCGGTGTATGAGCTAGCAGAGGAAAACTGTAACCAGAAAACGAGATCACCTACTCTTGGTAAAAAGTCCTGAAGTTCAGCGTAGATCACACTGTACAATGAACACAGCAGTAAAATGCCACTATCCATCCTTCTGGTGCATTTCCTGAGATGACAAATTACAAGGGCAGTGCTCTACTTACAGTCACAGTCGGCAACCAACATGAGAGCACCCACCAACCCAAAGCAAAGTAAAATACACAGTGCATACCCCAAAGTCTCAATAACATTGTATCAAATCTGTGCCTAATGGCATCACACCATATGATTCTGCTCTCACATGGGTATAAAAGAGGTTTAAGTGAAGAATCAGGACTAATGGCTTTCAATTTTAAAAACAAACAAACAATAACCAAAAACAACACTGAAACAAAACAGTTACACTAAAGACCTGATCCAAAGCCCATGAAAGGCTTCCATTCAGGGCCGGCTCTTTGCTTTTTGGCCACCCCAAGCAAAAAAAAAAAAAAAAAACTGCGGCACGGCCGGAGCCAGGGTGCAGGAGGACTCCCTGCGCTGCAGACGTGCCCCGGCTAGTGGGGGGAAGGGGGAGGGAGTGGGGGGAGAGAGAGAGAGAGAAGGGGGGCAGCCAGGGCTTCAGCGGGGCACTACCACGTGGCCCCGACCGGTGCGCCGCCTACCGGGAGGATCCGCTCCGCTCCGGTCGTCTGGGAGGGAAGGACGCGGACTGCCCTGCTGGGCTTGCTGCAGGGTGTTCCCCTCCTCCGCACCACCGCTCCTACAGGGCGGCCGGAGCGGCACAACAAACAAACCAAAAAAAAAAAAAAAGCAGCCGTGCCGCCCTAGGATTGGGCGGAATGCCGCCTCGAACAATCTGCCGCCCCAAGCACCAGCTTGCTCAGCTGGTGCCTGGAGCTGGCCCTGCTCATACTGACTTCAGTGGGCTTTTGACAAGGCCCTAAATCCCAATTTACAACAGGTGATTAATTATCACTTTGGAGCTAGAAGAGATATCCATGTTTGAAACCGAGGCCAGTTTTAATAATAGGAGTTTTAGCATCTATAGAGGAATGACTAGTGTGCATTGATTCATCTACTGATCATAACACTTCAACTGGTTTAAGGCTAACTCTCTGTGAGACCTATCTCTAGCTGACAGTGATCAGGCAAATTACACCTGTATCACATGGCATAAAAATAAATCTGGCAACAAAGGGCAAATTGAGCTATGTAAAACCCTTAGTTTGGAAGAGAGCTTGGTGGGAACAAGAGGAAGTGACTGTAGTATTTCCAAATTTTCCTTACAGCAAGTGTCTTGAAGAAGAAACCAAAGAGGGTGCAACCCTTGGCACTGTTACATATGGCAGGTGCCAAGACACTAGGGATCTACAATACATTCCAGCCAGAACACCAATTAGACTTCTAACTGTATGACAAATAGAGCTGGTCAGATCACTTTTGACTGAATATTTTTTCATGAAAATATGGTGTTTTGAAGCCAAAAACAGTTTGCACAGCTCTATCAGTTTTGATATTTTTAATGGGGAAATTTGAGATCAAGGATGAACTCCCCATTCAATTCCAGAGAGAAAGAGAAAGAGAGAGACCCAAATAAAAAAGCCTGATTTTTTTAGCTCCAAAAATGCATGTTTCTGAAAATGCTATTTTGTTAAGACATTTGAAAGGTTGTGTCGTAGTTCCATTGCAGAACAAAAGCAAATGTTAGAACTTAAATAGTTGTTGCAAAATAGAATTTTCGTTCTCTGGCCAGCTCCAGCAATAAAGTCATTCAAAACTTCGAAGCATGCTATGATCTAGCATGAATGTCACTTGGGAGAAAAACCCACTGCCAAATGAAACCATTGACCATTACGACCTACAGTAGAACTTTAGAGTTACTAACATCTAGGGAATGGAAGTTGTTCATATCTCTGAAATGTTTGTAATTCTGACCAAAATGTCATGGTTGTTTTTTCAAAAGTTTACAACTGAACATTGACTTAATACAGCTTTGAAACTTTACTATGCAGAAGAAAAATACTGCTTTCCCTTTATTATTTTTAATAGCTTATATTTAACACAGTACTGTACTGTATTTGCTAATTTTTTTTTTTTTTTTTTTTTTTTTTTTGGTCTCTGCTGCTGCCTGATTGCATACTTCTGGTTCCAAATGAGAATCATAGAATATCAGGGTTGGAAGGGACCTCAGGAGGTCATCTAGTCCAACTCCCTGTTCAAAGCAGGACCAATTCCCAACTAAATCATCCCAGCCAGGGCTTTGTCAAGCCGGGCCTTAAAAACCTCTAAGGAAGGAGATTCCACCACCTCCCTAGGTAATGCATTCCAGTGCTT
Source organism: Malaclemys terrapin pileata (assembly GCF_027887155.1). Taxonomy (NCBI): domain Eukaryota; kingdom Metazoa; phylum Chordata; order Testudines; family Emydidae; genus Malaclemys; species Malaclemys terrapin. Next base: position 30,837,226 of record NC_071506.1, read on the forward strand.
CACCACCCTCCTAGTGAAAAAGTTTTTCCTAATATCCAACCTAAACCTGCCCCACTGCAACTTGAGACCATTGCTCCTTCTTCTGTCATCTGCCACCACTGAGAACAGCCAAGCTCCATCCTCTTTGGAACCCCCCATCAGGTAGTTGAAAGCAGCTATCAAATCCCCCCTCATTCTTCTCTTCTGGAGACTAAACAATCCCAGTTCCCTCAGCCTCTACGCATAAGTCATGTGCTCCAGACCTCTAATCATTTTTGTTTCCCTCCACTGGACTCTTTCCAATTTTTCCACATCCTTCTTGTAGTGTGGGGCCCAAAACTGGACACAGTACTCCAGATGAGGCCTCACCAATGTCGAATAAAGGGGGACGATCACGTTCCTCGATCTGCTGGCAATGCCCCTACTTATACAGCCCAAAATGCCGTTAGCCTTCTTGGCAACAAGAGCACACTGTTGACTCATATCCAGGACGTGTGGTTGACTGGTCAGTTCGTAACTCTGGTGCTTGTAACTCTGAGGTGCTACTGTATGTAATAAGTAAGGTTATGATTTAGTCATGAGTATTTTTAGTAAAAGTCATGGACAGGTCATGGGCAATAAACAAAAATTTGTGGGCCCCTGACCTGTCCATAACTTATACTATAAATACACATGACTAAATATGGGGGGTGCCCTAGGGAGCCACGGCTCAGGGGGCTCACCCTGGGGGGGAACTGATGCTCCGGGGGATGGGCAAGGTCAGTGGCACCTGGGGGCCGCCGAGCAGCAGCTCCAGCCACTTTCAGGACCTCTGCTTGGGGAATGCGTGGGGCTTCTGATTGGGGTGGGGGACCAGGGGACTGCTGCTGGGGGTGGGGGAGTGAGGCCAGCGGCACCAGCTGCCCAGGGCCGCCTTGAGACCACTGCCGGGGTGGCAGGGCAGCAGCTGCTCCAGCCACCCCCCAGGACTACTGCTCAGGCAGTCCCTGGGGCCAGCTGCACCAGCTGCTGCTTGAGCTGTCCCCAGGGCCAGCCACACCAGCTGCTGCTCAGGCAGTCCCTGGGGCCAGCTGCCTGGGGCCGCTCCATCAGTGGCTGGTGCAGCTGGCTGCGGGGCCCACCTGAGCGGCTGGCTGCAGAGCTGCCCCAGCAGTTGCCAGTGTGGCTGTCCCTGGGGCCACTGAGCAGCTGGCCCTGAAACCAACTGCTTGAGTGGCCCTGGGGACAGCCACACTGTCCTCTGCAGAAGTCACAGAGGTTGTAGAAAGTAATGGAATCCGTGACTTCTGTGACCTCCATGATAGACACGGAGCCCTAGTGCAAGTCATTTGAATCTTAACTGTTCAATGACAGGATAATAAAAGACCTAAGTATTTATGGTATAAAACTACCTATTGCGATGGACCGCAGGCCTTTAATGCAAGACCCTAAACAGTGCTTACATTGTGGCTGCCACCTAGCAACTTACTTGAAGCACTGAAGGAGGATAGCAAAACTCTAGCTCAAAGGGTCCTGACTGGGGAAGACACCCAGCCCCACTGATTGACTGAGGCACACTACTTAACCAGTAAGAGTCACAGGAAGTTGTCTGAGCAACTAGGTGAATCTCTGGCTAGCAGCTACTCTGGGCCCTGCCTGCCTACCTGACCCTGCCTTCCCTCCTGTTCTTGGTTCCTATCTCCCAGGCTGCTCCTGTCCTCCTTATCCCAGACTCCCAGCTGTTCATGGTTCCTGCTTTCTTCCCTTGCTTCAGCTTCCTACTCCTTTGCCCTACCCTTGATGCTAACTCCAGCTCAACTCCTGACCTTGACCTTTGGCTTGGCACCTGACAGTGACTCTGATGTCGGCTCCAGTTCCTGGTTCCATAAGGCCTGTCTGCCCACACCCTGGCCCTAACACTAATAATGTCAAAGCAAGGTCTCTGCAAAGAACAGCTGATATTTTGCATTAGTGAAAACTACACTCCCCAAATGGAAGCATTATCAAGCAAAAAAAGAACTGACGTGCATCTAATTAAAATGCATACCATAGAACAAGAAGAATACAAAGGGACCAGCACTCCTGTGTATAATACAGCCTGTATGCCTTTTTGCTCTCACTGGCTACTGTTGTCAGTCTGGAGCATGAGTAATTCCTCAGGAAATTTCATGATAGAAAGGTAAGTGAGGTGTCCTTTGATTTGTAAAAATTTGCAGAATCAGAATTTCAGTGATGTCACCCTCTGTGGTGTGGCTGGGTGGACATGCTGCTCCTCCGTCTCCTGTTTAATCATCGAAAATGGGTCAGGTTGGTTATGGTTCGAAAGCACTTTTCCCTATGAATTCAAGGGTACAAAATCTAGAACAAGTATGCAGGTATGTATTCAAGTAAATGTTTAAAAAGCAACTTTTTAAAAATTATACCTTAACGCAGGCATGTCAAACATTCAGCCCTCACAAAGTTAAATTGTGGTCCTTGACCAAAAGTACTGTGTTATCAGTTAATGCGCAGAACGTGATACCTGATTAATTGTTTTAATGTTACACATTACTAAAAATGGAAGGGGTGCTTCAAGTTGATTTGACATCATCAGCAAAAAAGTTCACTGGTATTGATTATCAGCTTTATGTCAAAAGAGTCGTAATGAGGCACTGATTAAAACACCAGCCCCGAGCCAGAAATTATTGTAATCTATCCACAAACAGTTACATAACATAATTAATTACAACCCCAAAGTAATTTATTACAAAATCCTTGTTTTTACTTTGGTCTCGATCATTTTTAGCCATCAATGGAGAATTGAAGACTACCAACTAGTAGCTGAATCATTGGAGAATACCACTCCAGTGGACCTGGTTAAATACAAAGCTCAGTGGCACCTTACAGGCTATAAGTGCAACCATAAACTGCATTTGGCAAGATTGGAAAGGAAGAACATTGAGCATCAGGAAAGAGTTGAAGATGCTGGGATGAGTTCAATCTGTGGACAAGACTTGCCTTATACTAGGTCCCACAGTATGTGTTTCGAGAAGAATAACTTCTTCTGTGTTAAGCATATGCATAGTTTAAACACGTGAGACAGGTGAGAAACTGTATGAAGCCGTCACTCTTAGCAAAAAAGTTTCATGGAAAGTAAAGTTAGGTGGATGTATTGACCCAAAAGACGCCCATACATACAACACTGCATATCACATTGAATGTTACACAAAGAATTTGTGTACTTTGTTGGCAACCCATTCACACAGGATGGATCGGAGCTCATTAATATCACGACGAAAACAATCTTCAGTGATGACATAGCTAAAGTTGTCAGTCAAATGCATACTTTGGGGCATGACTTGTATGAAGCCTTCAAAACCCAAAGAATTATCCAAGGCTCAATCATTCTTTGGGCTTCAATTAAGAAGAACAGACTAAAACTGTGCTCAAATGCAAAGAAAGTCAGAGTGAATGTGACAGGGACTGTTACAGAACTAGCTGCAGACAATCTGTGTTTGTCTGTCTCTTGGTCATGTCCACATCTCAGTATGATGTTGATCTATGTGAGATTTTAGGAAAGTACAAGTTCTTTGTGGTACCATTATTGGTACCTGAATGTGATGGAACAATGTATATGTCCCAGACTATGTCCAGATTCTGTTTCTTTGTAAAAATCACTTCAACTTCTACAGACTTTTTTTTTTTTTTTTTTTAAGGACTAGCAGACCTCATTTCATTTACTCCCTCCTACCCTCTTCTCCACTACAGTGTGTTTCCTCCCCTCTCCTCATCAGTTCTTCCCAAAGCTCAGTTACCCAGCAGTCTCTATCTGTTACAGGAAGAAATTGGTAAGTAGACAGCACTTCATAGAAATAACATGCCAGCATGAGGCTTTTGAATTATAGCTTTTGAAAACTCTCTTTAAGGTATAAAACAAAAAAATCCCCTGAAGAAGAAAAAGTTCAAAAATAAAATATTCCTGGCATTGCATTTAGATAATGTTTTAAATATTTTTTTTACTAAATTAAACACATTGTAACCATAATGCTACATTTTAATATCACTAACATTCACATTAAAAGGGCCCCTACATTTGACAGAGTAGTTCTATCAAACATCTGACAGCCAACACATACATTTTCTTTAAGAGATGCTGCTCGTGTCAGAGGAATCTTTTTTCTTTCGTGAGCTACCAAGGAAATGTAAATAACATGATACACTCTTGCCTAACAAAGGTGAAAATGAAAGATACTGAATGTGTTCAAATTTTCTCATATGCTAATAATTTGTTTTGAGTCAAAAATAAACAAACACTTTCCATACAATACACCTGACATATATTTATTACCAAGTTTTCCAGGAGCAATTTCCATTCTGATGTGTTCTTTCACAGATTGTGTTGTCAAAAAGTGAAGGCGAATGGAGAACAGAGGATCAAGAACAGATCATTCACAGATTGAGCAAATAATCTATTCATAAATTTAAAGAAACATACCATAACTTTCACAGCTATTATAAGTAGAGATGCTACACTAAGAAGTTTCCTTAAGAAGATTCTATGAAATCGCACCCACAAACTTTCAGCCTTATAAATGCATACAGATTTAAACCAGAAGGAGACAGACAGTCCTCTATTGGCAAAAGACATGAGGTTTGAAAACACTGGTTAGTTCACACACACACAAAATCAGTAGTAAATGTCTGAACATTTATCTAGATCCACCTTAGACAGACAATAGTGTACAGCAAACTTCAATCATTTAGCAATTATGCTATTTTTCCCCTAACCCTCCTCCCCCAAAACATAGACCCTTTTTCTAAGATAAGTTGCCAAAACCATGGTCAATATATACTACTGAGGATAGATGGGATGGAGAACAGCATCTTTGGAGAAACACACTCACTTTCAGATTCACACTTCCATAAATCAAAATAAAGTTTAAGAAATAAATGTGGCCTTAAGCACCTACTTGTGCATCATTCAAATATAAATTGTTTGTAGCGGAGGCCTGGCCTGGCCTGACATGAGTAATTAACACATGGAGGGAGATCTTAATTCTTGAAGGATAATATTAGGGAGGTAAACAGATCATTAGTTTGAAAAAAGACAATGTCTGAACCAGCTAAGATAAGAGGGAGAACATCTATGTAACCACTTATTGGCAATGGGCATGGTAAGCTAGGAATGTAGAGATGAGGTAAAGGGTAGTTTGAGCATGGACAGTTCATGGACAGAGCATATTGCACAGGGATTGGTATCTGCAAAGTAACCAAGCCAATCCAAAAACATGTGATTTAATGAATAGTAATTACAATGAGATGTGTAAATGTATGTAAAGGGAGAGGGTTTCTGTATAATTTTGAATTATACAGGAATAATTGGGGTGAGGGATAGCTCAGTGGTTTGAACATTGGCCTGCTAAACCCAGCATTGTGAGTTCAATCCTTGAGGGGGCCACTTAGGGATCTGGGGCAAAATCAGTACTTGGTCCTGCTAGTGAAGGCAGGGGGCTGGACTCAATGACCTTTCAAGGTCCCTTTCAGTTCTAGGAGATGGGATATCTCCATTTAAAAAAAAAAAATACATCTGTGGTATGTCCACTCGCTACACTTGAATCTGATCAACACAATGTCACATTTCTGTGTGCCAAGTAAAGGAACCTGATTTGGAATTTTTGGATCCCAGAGAACTGGATGAAATTTTCTCCCGGAACTAGAAGGTGTTCTGGATAAGCCAAGTGGAAAGAATCTTGGAGGGAATCCCAACAATGTTAACATCCCAAGCACTGGTTTTGGAATGGATGGTAAACCCGGAGTTACCATAACAGGTCCTAATGAGTGTCCATGCTGTTATATAGCATTATTGATATAAAGGTCATTGTGACTTAATATCAGATCCTTTCAAGAAAAGTATTTTTGCACACTGTGGTTATTTAAAAAATGATACTAAGAGAGAGATAATTAGGTGCTGGTGGTGTTTTGTTTGTTGTTTGATCATTCATAGTAACACCAAGAAAGAACAGAAATGCCATGCTCTGTAGGTGCTAGTACCAAACAAGCTATTTATAGTCCTTTCACATGTGAAGTATACAGACATAAATTCTGGATTCTCCATAAAATACATACATTAAGACTTATTGTGATCTCCATAAGTCCCACAATCTCAGGGACATCTTTTCCATCGCAAGCCCTAATTTGTTATGAGGTTTTATAAGTCCAGTCTTTTAAAGTGTGTGCAGCTGATATGCTGCTTGCAAGTGATCACCTGAGATGTATTTTGTTTGTTTACATGTTACCAAACCATAAAGCATTATAGCACATTTATTCACTTGGACGGTATTACAATGCTATAGTTCTCCAGGTTTATATTTCCGGTTCTGTGTCAAAACTGGAGAGTCAGGGTATGTCTACACTGCAATTAAAAACCCATGGCTGGCCCATGCCAGCTGACACAGGCCACAGATACAGGACTGTTTACTAGTACTATAGACATTTGGGCTTGGGCTGCAGCCTAAGCTCTGGGACTGTCCCACCTCACAAAGTCCTAGAACCCATGCTCCAGCCTGAGCCTCAACACTGCAATTAAGCAGCCCCTCAGCCCAAGGCAGAGTCAGCTGGCACAGGCCAGCCCTGAATTTTAACTGCAATGTGGACATACCCATAAAGCCTGATTTTTTTTCTCTCACATCAGTTTTACACTGCTGTAATTCTACTAGTTTCAGCGGTGTTACTCCCGATTAATCCTGATATAAGTGAGAGGAGAATCACTTCTTTAGAATTTAACGTGAATTTAGCTCTCTGTCTGGGGAGCGGAAGGAGCAATGGAAACTAACAGCTGCTTAGAGTGTCCTGTGGCACCTTTAAGACTAACAGATGCATTGGAGCATAAGCTTTCATGGGTGAACGGTTGCATCCGACGAAGTGGGCATTCACCCACGAAAGCTTATGCTCCAATACATCTGTTAGTCTTAAAGGTGCCACAGGACTCTCTGTTGCTTTTTACAGATCCAGACTAACACGGCTAACCCTCTGATACTTAACAGCTGCTTGGTAGCTCCAAGCTATTTTTTCTTTTTTAGGGAGGGAGTCAGTTATGCCGCACCTCTTGTAGGCATTCAAATTTCTGCTCCCCCATTCTGCTATCAAGAGACATAGCAGAGTGCCCTCTTCTGGTCAGTTCTGCACTCAGTGTGCCTGAATGGAATCAGCATGAACTGAACAACACTGTCAGCATAAAATTGGCCAGTATGGTTTACTTTGATTCTTGTCCATGTGGTACTTGTTTACTTTTGCTCTAGCATTGATCCTAACTGAAAACAGGTTGGCTCAGGGTAAGGGTCTCATTTTAAGACAAGGGCCTCAGATTTCAGAAGCTTCCAAAGTAGGACATCAGCTTACAAGCACTGAAAACATAAGTAAGTGCAAGTGGTGACCTCTCCTAAGAAAGGTTTCCTAACTTCCAGGCAATGTTGCTGGTAACTGATTGAATTGAAGCTTTTAACTCTGACTCACTGGAAAAACGTAGAAGCATTTCTGATTTGGAAAAAAAAATAAAAGGAAGACACCATAGAACATGACGCATTTCTGATGGGTCAAGCTGTGGGATGGACTGCTGATTCCAACTATCTATCAATACATCCACCCAACCACTTAATAACTGAGCACTGCCTAAGAAGGAGCATCACAAATTCTCAAAACAAAATCTTAGGATTTAAAAATGTCATATACAGTTTATTATCCAACAGAGAGTTAGTTATCATTTAAGTGCTTAGTATTCCTCTATGTACTTAAGAGTATCATCTTTATCCTTTCAAGGCAGGTTCTATTTAACTGAAATTATTTTTCAGTATTTGTACATGGCTTATTACTGAAGTTGGAATCGGTAACATCAATAAATATTATTCTTTTCATCTATTTCTCATGGATCTGAGAAGATTCACTTATTTTAAATAATATAATTATTTATAAAATTAACAACTTTACTCAAAAATAACTTTATTCAAAAATGTGGGTGGAGGCAACTGGGGTACAATTGAGCCCCCGGACCCATGAACCTGGGCTCCCTCTCACACTGTGGTGCTGTGACAAGCTGCAGACCTGCTCCCAGTCCTACACTTCCACCAGCATCCACACAGGTAGGGTCACACCCAGCTGCAGTTACAGGCAGGCTCTCTGACCAGCCACTGCATGAAACAACAATAGAAAGGCTACAGCCAAGATAACTTCCAGCTCCCCAGGAACGCACCCCCTCTGGAGAATAAACCCCACATTATACCGTCTTGCACTGCACACGAAACTTTACAGTATAAGCTCATAGAGTTCACACTTCTCTCAGTGGGGAGAAGAAATACAATGAACCTGTGTTAAACCAAGTTGAGATTTTCCCTCAGACATCTCACTTAAAGGTGCACTGGGCTTAATTTAAAACATAAAACAGGTATATTAACTACAAAAGATAGATCTTAAGTGATTATAAGGGATAGCCAATGGATCAAAGCAGATTACCTAGTAAATAAACAAATATGCAAACTAAGCTTAACATACAAGAAAGATTTTGAATTAACAAACTCTCATCCTGACTGATGATACAAGCAGGCTTCAGATTCTTAAGGGACAAGCTGCACTTGCTTTACAGCTTGGAATCCCCAAGTCTTTCATTCACAGGCTAGAAAGCCCTTTAACCTAGGTCCAGCATTTTGCCCAGTTCAGTCTTTGTTCCTCGGGTGTTTCTAGGAATCCTCTTGTGTGGGGAGTGAAGAACGACAGATGATGTCACTCCCTTCCTTATATAGCTTTAGCATATGGTGGGAACCCTTTGTCCCAAACTCAGTTTGTGGAAAAACACTGACATCCCAAGATGGAGTCCAGAGTCTGGTTACATGTTCTTGCATACCTAGCAGTCATTACTTACAGGCTGTCTGGAACGTTCACAGGAAGGTTCAGTTCTTCCAGGGTCCATTGTCTTTGCTGATGGACCATCAGCAATGTCTGGCTTCTTCATTGTTGTACCAGAAAGGCTAGTTGTGGGTGTCACCCAGAGTAAGCAGGATTGAAATACAGATATAGAGTCAATATTCCTAACTTTAGATACAAAAATGATACGTGCATGCAAATAGGATACTCATATTCAGCAAATCATAACTTTTCCAGTGACACCTCACATGACCTGTCTTGTACAAAATGCATCATAATTATTCCATAATCCTATCATAATAATATCCCAGTGAAGAATATGGGGTGCAGTGTCACAGCGACGATGAGGGAAGACAGCTTAACTTGAGCTGTTGGTATTCAATATTATCAAGGGATCCAAGGTACTGTGTTTGGCAAGGTGGTAAGGCTGCTGGATGCAAAGTCATTAAAGTAACTCAAAGCTACCTGTGTGATATCCTTCTGGGATTTGTTTGGATGGAACTTCCTTGGGTTGTCTGTATTTGATTTTCCTATAAGCAAAATTCCTGTATGGATCAAAGACCAGAGTCCTGATGTGTGTGTTCAGCTGTTAGAATTTAAGATTTCTACTTTTAAAAAAAATTTCTTCATGCATTTTGGCCTTACTGTTTGAGCTTTCTTCCCTCCAGGGTATTTAACTGTTCTAAAACCAACTCCATGCTACAGTTTTATTGGTAACATCTTTGTTTGATGTTTGTTTTAAGTGCACTCTTGTTGTTGTATTGTCTGTCTGAAAGAACCATTTAATAAATCCCACATCTAAACCTTTTCAAATTATGCTAAAATAAGTTTTGGAAAGGGAAGAACTCATCCCCACCCTCCCAACTATATTCAGTTAAATTTGAGGCTCTTATTCAAATGGATAAGTAAAACAAAGCTTTCAGAGTCAGATATACTGGTGGAGGTGATGCCTGTTCATCACAAGCCTCTGTTAAGGGTGCACAGAGGTGTACCATAAGGGAAGCACTAGAGGCTTCTCTCTGAGCTCCCTGGTGTGCTGCGTTGAGTACAATATACTACACCCCTTTAACCAAAGCTTGATAGTACACTGAGACCTTGGGGAAGAAGGGGCTCTGTTTTCTCTCACCCCTGCTCAATCCCTTTGGGGAGTACCTCAAGAGTTCTAGTCATCTGAGCACAGGAACTGCAAATCTGATCTCACTAAGGGCAGATAAGTTCCTTCCTGCCTCCCTTCCTACTGCACATCTGCATAAGAGCTGGCCAGAATCTAGCCAAAAATCATTTTCTAGCAAAGGAGGGGGGATCAGTACAGAAAGTTCTGCCAAGGGCTGGTCTAAATAATACTTAGTCCTGACATGAGTGCAGGGGACTGGGCTGAATGACCTCTTGGGATCCCTTCTTGTCCTATGATTCTAAGTACTGCAGCCAATCCGGCCTTCTGTCAGAGAGTTTTTCAAATGTAAAATCATAGGCCAACCCCCCTGTATTCAACCTCTCCATCACTGCAAGCAGAGACTAGGTAAACTGCACAAATCCAACATGTATACATGTGTCAAGGCTGTATCCCCACTTTGAACTTTAGGGTACAAATGTAGGGGCCTGCATGAAAACTTCTAAGCTTAACTACCAGCTTAGCTCTGGTCCGCTGCCACCATTTTCAATGGATTCCCTCCCTAGGAAGCCTTGAAAAACCTTCACCAATTCCCTGGTGAATACAGATCCAAACCCCTTGGATCTTAAAACAAGGAGAAACCATAGTAGCCAAGGAAAACCAAGCAATGGTACATGAACAGCATAATGGCCAACAAGGGTCAGGCTAGAGACTCTTGCCTATATGCTCGGGGTATTACTGATCGCCATATTTGGGGTCGGGAAGGAATTTTCCTCCAGGGTAGATTGGCTGAGCCTCTGGAGGTTTTTCGCCTTCCTCCGCAGCATGGGGCAGGGATCACTAGCAGGAGGGTCTCAGCCGATTGAAGTCACTAAAACACAGGATTGGGGACTTCAACGGCAGAGTCCAGGGAAGGGTCTTGCGGCCTGCAGCATGCAGGGGGTCAGACCAGATGATCATAATGGTCCCTTCTGACCTTAAAGTCTATGAGAAATTAACCATCCCCCCTCCTTCCTCCCACCAACTTCTGGTGAATACAGATCCAACCCCCTTGGATCTAAAACAAGGAGAAATTAACCATTCCCCTCCTTCCTCCCACCAACTCCTGGTGAATCAAGATCCAAACCCCTTGGATCTTAAAACAAGGAAAAATCAATCAGGTTCTTAAAAAGAAGGCTTTTAATTAAAGAAAAAGGTAAAAATCATCTCTGTAAAATCAGTATGGAAATTAACCTTACAGGGTAATCAAACTTAAAGAGCTCAGAGGACTCCCCTCTAGTCTTAGGTTCAAAATACAGCAAACAAAGATAAACACTCTAGTAAAAGGTACATTTACAAGTTGAGAAAACAAAGGAAAACTAAGACGCCTTGCCTGGCTATTTACTTACAAGTTTGAAATAGGAGAGACTTGTTTAGAAAGATGTGGAGAACCTGGATTGATGTCTGGTCCCTCTCAGTCCCGAGAGCGAACGCATTCACAAAACAAAGAGCACAAACAAAAGCCTCCCCCCCCCAAGATTTGAAAGTATCTTGTCCCCTTATTGGTCCTTTGGGTCAGATGCCAGCCAGGTTACCTGAGCTTCTTAACCCTTTACAGGGAAAAGGATTTTGGAGTCTCTGGCCAAGAGGGATTTTATAGTACTGTACACAGGACAGCTGTTACCCTTCCCTTTAGAGTTATGACAACATGGAAAGAGGGAATGCCATTACTGAAGCATTATACTTTTCTTTGGGAGGTACTATGGTAGATAAGGGAATCCTTCCTGACCCTAGCAGGGATCACCAGCTTGTAATGCTGATGCATGGGAGATGATTATTTCCAACACTTGTATTGCAGTGGACGTAATATATCATGACTTTAGCAAAGCTTTTGATACGGTCTCCCACAGTATTCTTCCCAGCAAGTTAAAAAAGTACGGATTGAATGATTGGACTATAACGTGGATAGAAAGCTGGCTAGATCTTCAAGTTCAATGGGTAGTGATCAATGGCTCAATGTCTAGTTGGCAACATATCAAGCAGAGTATCCCAGTGGTCAATCCTGGGGCTGGTTTTGTTCAACCTCTTCATTAATGATCTGGATGATGGGATGGATTGCACCCTCAGAAAGTTCTTGGATGACACTAAGCTGGGGGGAGAGGTAGATAAACTGGAGGGTAGGATAAGGTCAGAGTTAACTAGACAAATTGGAGGATTGGGCCAAAAGAAATCTGATGAGGTTCAACATGGACAAGTGCAGAGTCCTGCACTTAGGACAGAAGAATCCCATGCACCGCAACAGGCTGGGTATCGACTGGCTAAGCAGAAGTTCTACAGAAAAGGACCTGGGGATTACAGTGGATGAGAAGAGGGATATGAGTCAACAGTGTGCCCTTGTTGCCAAGAAGGCTAACGGCATATTGGGCTGCATTAGTAGGGGCACTGCCAGCAGATCAAGGGAAGTGATTATTCCCCTCTATTCGGCACTGGTGAGGCCACTTCTGGAGTATTGCGTCCAGTTTTGGGGGCCCCATTACAGAAAGATGTGGACAAATTGGAGAGAGTCCAGTGGAGGGAAACAAAAATGATTAGGGGGCTGGGGCACATAACTTATGAGGAGAGACTGAGGGAACTGGGCTTATTTAGTCTGCAGAAGAGAAGAGTGAGGGGGGATTTGATAGCAGCCTTCAACTACCTGAGGGTAGTTCCAAAGAGGATGGAGCTAGGTTGTTCTCAGTGGTGGCAGATGACAGAACAAGGAGCAATGGTCTCAAGTTGCGGTGGGGGAGGTCTAGGTTGGATATGAGGAAAAACTATTTCACTAAGAGGGTGGTGAAACACTGGAATGGGTTACCTAGGGAGGTGGTGGAATCTCCATCTTTAGAGGTTTTTAATACCCGGCTTGACAAAGCCCCATCTGGGATGATTTAATTGGGTTGGTCCAGCTTTGAGCTCCTGAGGTCTCTTCCAATCCTAATCTTCTATGTTTCTGTGATTCTAGTGCAGTAAATGGAAAAAGTCATATAGACTTAGTTGGAGCAGTATCAGATACAATGTAAACCATCCATTAGCAAGACTACATAGAACTGTGTGATCTGTAACACTTAGATGCATTGCAGAGAAATGGCTGTTTGAAGAGAACTGTGCTAATGCAAACTAGGAATGTTTTAGTTCACACCTGCACCATTCACATAGGGGAGTAACAATGCAGCACTTCTGTGCGCACTGCTATTCATACCCCTTTAGTTCAAACTTAGGGCACTGTAGACAAGACTTAAGAAAGGTCAAGTCCTTGTTTGGTCTTGCTCTCAGAGATGTTTCAATTTGTCCTCTGTTCTGGTTGTGTTTATTGACATAGATGAATAAATACCATAAACTGATGTTTCTGATAGGAGCAACTTGCTTGTCTGTGTTTTCAATTAATCTTCTATATAAAGAGACTATAAACAGGCATGCAATGCTATTAATCATGCTGACCTTTCCAAATGGTAATAATAATGGTTTAACTTATTTTTTTTTCTTGACACGGGATAGGTGAGAGAAAATATTTTTTTCTACAAGCTTTTCGAAACATTTTGTAGCTGTTTCAATTGATCCTGAAAGGAAAAAAAAAACATTTATTCTAAGTGAAAACAATAGTCCATAGTTGTTCTATGTAAGTGTGGATATATGCACTGAATGCTATGAATTTGTCTAGGAATATTTTCCTTTTCCTCCAGTCTTCCAGAATTATAATTTAAAGCCATTGTTAGGTTAAAAATAGTTTGGAGTTTCCCATCTCCAAGTAAGATTCACTTATTTCCCATCTGGCCAGCTTTTAGTGAGCTTAGCTTTGCCTTGGATGCTTCCAGTAATGCTTCCCCCCCCACATTCAACCTAAATATTTGTTGTTTTCAGTATTGCTGTGTGAATAACTTCAATTCTTCCATAAGTACTTATTTGGATTTTTTAAATAAATTTGGTCCAAACACCTTTCAAGTTCACTTTTCTACTTCAGAAAGTAAATTTCCAAGCATATGAAGGATTGGAAGGAATCTAATTTTAGAATCACACACATACACACAGGTTCTATCAGGGAACAGAAGCACTACTATGAGATATTACTCACCAATCAAAACTAATCAGCACTATCTGAATGCCCAATAATGAATACTGAGAAAAATAGTATTTACAAGCATTTCATGGAGTTAAAAATATTCACAAGTCCTATGTCTTAAAAATCTTTCAATCCTAGCAATCTTATTCGTAATTGTCACACACCCCTGATAAATCTCCCCTTCCTGGACACTCACCAGGCTTCTGGGTTTGGATCTCACAATGTTGGGCCCCAAGTGCTTTACGTTTTCAGAGTCTGTGCAGAGTCCAGGCTCTACCTCTGTTTGGGGGTTTATAGACAGATCCACTGTCTAGCACCCCTTTCTGAGAGCTAAGAGCCTGAAGTCCACAGAACTAGACCCTGACATACCAGTTGCTTTAAATACACCCTTCCCAGTGCTCCAGCACTGTGGGCATTCTGGCTTACACCTTCAGGGACACTTGATAGGTGTAACTATAGTCTTACAAGGCTTTCTAAACACATTTACTCTGTATTTTGAATAGCACTAAAGAGATAAAAATACAAACAAAAAATAATAAAACTCTACATGCATTTTCCTTACTCAGTTTCCTCACCACTCTTCACGTAGGTCAGAATCCCCTAGGGTGTCCAGGTGATTCTCCTGCAGTTCATGGCTTCTCCTCTGAGTTATAGAGTCAGTCATGTGCCCTTCCACAACCTCCTGTCCCCTTCTGTCAGAAGATCAAAGTCCCTCAGCAAGCAATCCATTGCTTAGTTCTCTCCCACATGGAGTTCAGACTTCAAACATTGATTTGCTCTGAGTGCCAGCCATCTCTGTATTCACAGATGCTCTATTTAATGGACTATCATTAAAGTTTAATAACTCTTCATCATTGGCCCTGTACCAGGTGCAAGAATTTGGTACAGTTACTCCAGATTTACACCAATGTTACACAAAAAAAAGCACTGGAACTTGCTTTTTACCAAATAGTTTGGTTACTATTTGCATAGAAACATCCTCTTATTGAGCTTTTCACAAATGTAATGGTCTATGTTATAGATTCATCCAAGGCCAGGAGAAACCATTGTGATCATCGAGTCTGACCTCCTGTATAGTAAGGGCCATAGAACTTCCACAAAAATAATTCCAGAAGCATATATTTTTTAAAAAACATCCAATCTTGATTTAAAAATTGTCAGTGATGCAGAATCCACCAGAACCCTTGGTAATATGTTACAGTGGTTAATTACTCTCATCATTAACAATGTACACCATATTTCCAGTCTGAATTTATCTATCTTCAGCTTCCAGACATTGTGCTATACCTTTTTCTGCAAGATTGAAGATCCCATTGCTAAATATTTGTTCCCCATATAGATACTTATAAATCAAGTCACCACTTAACCTTCTCTTTGTTAAGCTAAATAGATTGAGCTCTTCAAGTGTATCACTATAAGGCATGTTTTCTAATTCTTTAATCATTCTCGTGCCTCTTCTCTGAACCCTATCCAACTTATCAATGTCTTTCTTGACATGATATGATGTCATTGATATGACATGATGCAGAGTATGTAAGAAACATTCTAGCCCTACTCCCTTCTAGCTATACAAATCTGAAGTAGACTATAATGAAAGTGAGTAATATTTAACTTTTTTTAAAACATAAAATATGGAAAAGTTCTGTTTTACCATAGCTGCAATCTTTTGGATTCTACTGGTCTTGTACTTAACTCAAAAATATGCAGCAATATAATAATTTATGTAATATTTGGTTCAGTCTTCAAATACTTACTCAACCCACTGAGGTGAATGCAACTACTTGTATGAGCAAGACTAAACATATGAATACAAGTTTGCAAGATTTTTCCTCCAATATATCTTCTCAATCTTTTCCCTCCCAATCCAACTGTTTTACTGGTGAAGGAGGTAATCCTATTCCAAACTATTAGTTAAGTCACTGTCATGTGTAATTTCTATTATATTGCTATGAACTGGGTGGAATCTTGTTATAGCTGAATGAAAACCCCCACCTAAGAAAAAAGGAGCACATGAACTGTTGTAATAATTGGGCCTACAAATTTTCCTTGCTTATGATCTCCACTGTAAGAAGTGAGGGGAAGTTCATAAGATGTCGAAATAACCTATAACAAATGTTGATCAGAAAAGGTATGATGCAAATCAGAAAGACTGAACTAGTCCAAACAAAAAGGCCTACTGATACAACTCAAGGGCAGTGTTAAGATCATGTGTGTTAAACAAGAAAATGTGGATTCAAAAAATATCAGGGTTGGAAGGGACCTCAGGAGGTCATCTAGTCCAACCCTCTGCTGAAAGCATGACCAATCCCCAGACAGATTTTTGCCCCAGAGCCTTAAGTGGCCCCCTCAAGGATTAAATTCACAATGCTGGGTTTAGCAGGCCAATGCTCAAACCACTGAGCTATCCCTCCCAACCTTTTAATAAATCAAAATTGGTGTGTCAGAAACTAGGTCTAATTGATGGACAAAATTATGAGGGATTCCATCCACTACTCCCTTTTGGGGTCCTTAAGGACAGACTTTGGGGAGATAAACTGGCTACTTGAGCACCATCATTGCTGCCACCCCTACTGTCTCCTGGGATCCCAGGGCTTCATCATTCTGATCCTGAGAGATCTCCTGAACAGAATGGGCTAGAGAGAGGGACCCAGATGCCATTGCCACCTCTATTAGTTCTAGCTGAACCAAAACACCACCTGGGATGACACTGGATGGGACTTTAACAACTGCAGCAACAGCTCCAGCCCATCTCAGCTAACTTCTTCTCATTTCCACAACAGGTCCATTATTACCACCTTTGATACCAGCTAAGAGACTGTCAAAAGTGATTTTTTAAAAAATTTCCTTCTCAAAACTAGCTCCAGCTAAAGAGATTGGGAACAAGGGAAGTTGTTAAAATAAAGCCTTACTTAATATTTTACATTTCAAATGCTTGAACTGTTTTTCCATCTTTTCTTTATTTTCAATACAAGGTTAAAAGGATTTTTAATGGTGTGTTTGCTGTGTCCCTCAGCAGACTGATGTCTCTGTATACCAAACCCTGGACCTTGTTTAATACTGTTTAATGTTGGACAGTGACTGGGTTATGGTAACATCTTTGGCCCTTCTAGTCCATGTAACTTAATACAACAGAACCTGCCGAGGAGCTTTTGCTTGAATATGTGTTTTAGTAAGTGTATGTTGGAGGGCAGTACAGAAAAACTGGGGAAGTGAGAGAGGGAGAGACAGCCCAAAGGAGCAAGCTGAAAGCACGGTGGCTGACTCTGGATGAAACCTGGGGAGAGTTTTTGTGTCAGGATGCAGTCTGAAAAGAGGACTCCTAGCGTTGTGAGCAAAAGAAGCTGTTTCTTGCTAATTGATTCCTTCTCTGCTCAGAGGCACAGAACTTTGTACATTCTTTGTAAGTAAACTAAACTACATCAAAGAAAAATACCAGACTCTGTCAATTTCTACTTCCAGCTGGAACATCCCCAGGGCCTTGAAACTTTGACCAGGCACTCAGGTCAAAAAAGGGGTAACATTATGCTTCTCAGTGACATTAGATGAATGGATAATGTTATACTGCTTACTGAAGTGGCTCTCATTAACAATGAACTCTTGAGCCTTTTCCTTTGAGCAGCGAAGTTCTTAAAATGCTGTAATTGGTCTACAGCTTTGACCTTTAACAAGACATTCTTCAAAAACGTCTTTCACTTTTCTGACATTCCTTTAAAAATACACAACTTGCAAGTATGTCTAGCTGTTTATAACTATTATAACTATAACAAACTTCTGTTTGTACCTCAGAAACACGAATAAAGACTCAAGAACCTATTTTTTGGCTGAGGCATATACTACCAATAGAATCACTGACAGTAATTTATAGTAAAATAAATGATGGCAATTGACTTCTTTGATCAATGCTGGTTGATGGATAGGACTGAAGTGGAGATGAGAGACATGAACTGGAAGATTAAGACATCCAGTCTAATACTCAGGAGTCAGGACAGGAAAAGCCCACTCAAAAGAAGAACGAATGCTTACAGAAAACAGGCCTAAATCATGACTACACACACACACACACACACACACACACACACACACACACACACACTTAAAAGCAGAAAATGTTATATTTTGGATGGGTCGCATAGGCGATGATTCAGTAAAGTATTGAAGTACGGTCCTAACTTTAAGCATAGTGAATATCCCATTGGCTTCAATGGTCCACTCATGTACTTAAAATTAAGCACGTGCCTTACTAAACTGTGGCTTGATAGATTTGCTCATAACTTTATTGCTGACTTATGCATTTGATGAGATATTTGTCCTATTGAATCAGGGATATCTGTGGTGTACATTTAGAAGCCAGCCTTTATCCTTGTTAGAGTTATTTTATTGTTTACATGCACCCACAAACAGTTAGAACCTGGCCTTTGGCCATGTTATATTAATTTAGATTTAGATAGAAAAAAGGAGCACAAACATTCAAAGGGGTTAATATGACCCTGTCAATATTGTCAATGTTCCTGTCCAATATTAAACAATTTTAAACAAGGTTTGGTATACAGAGACCTTAGCTTGCTTAGTACCATGGCAAACAGTATTAAAATACTTTTAAACCTTTTATTAAAAATACATAAAAGAAAAAGACAGGTAAGGCATTTAAGATGTAAAGTGTTAAGTAAGGCTGTCATTCGAACAACATTCCTTGTCCCCTTTAGCTGTAGAGAACTTTTAGAAGGAGGAAAAAAACCCAACCTTGTCTAACAGTGTCTTATATGATAACTGTCCTTTTGGGGGGAAAAGGGAAAGCATTCGTTGAAATAGGCTGGAGCTGTCATTATGGCTTTTGTTGTTGAAGTCCAATCCTGTTTTCTAGAAGACAAAACAATACGCACAAGAGGGGAGAGAAAAGAACAACAAAGACAGAATATGCAGCTTCTCTCTTTGGTGCTCACTCTCACCTGCAACCTCAGTGCTGGCAAAACACACGCACAGTACACGGTCTAATCAGGCACACCGAAGCCTGGGAAACTTTATCAGCATCAAGATGTTTAAGCAGCTAAATGCAGTGCCCTTTCTGGTCACCAGATTACAGCAGTATTGCAAAATATACAGTCTTGGCCAGCTAAACCAGCCATAGAAGGAAAAAGGAGAGAGACAGGAAAGAGAAGAGATAAGGTAGAGAAGGAAAGGACACGTGGAGCAGGGGGTGGTTGGGATTTAGCTGGAGCCAATATAGGTGGTGTGTCATATGTGTTCTTTTCTCTGTCCTGGTCTGGTTGAGGCATCTCTCAGGATTAGGATGAAGAAGGTGTGGGGAAGTGGTAGTGGTGCAGCCATGAAAAGCTTCCTCCTTCTCCTTCACTTGTCTTTCAGTCAGTCAGTGTTGCACTAGACAGCTTTCCCCACATTCTCTCTTCTTCAGGATCCCAAAAAGGAGTGACAGGCCGAATAGCCCATCTTCTCATTATTTTGTTCACCAATTAGGCCTAATTTTGGACACACCAATTTCAGTTCATCGACTTCCAATCCCACACTTTTTTGTTTACCAGGCATGATTTTAACAGTCTTTGAACAATATTAGTAGGCGTTTTTGTTTATGCTAATTCAGTCTGTCTCCCTCTTGCATTCCCCCACCCTCAACATTTATTGTTATTGGTTATTGTGACTTTTAAAAAACTTTTGCTTGCTTTTCACTGTTGAGCTCACAATTAGGGTAAATGTGTAGGCCCTTTTACTACAGCAGCTCTTATGTCACCCACAGAGAAACCTAGGGCAACTTCAGTCTATGACTTTCCCCCTCCCCGTACCCTACTAGCAGACACTGGGACTAGAGTCCCCCACTCCTGCAATGTCTTTCAGAACTGGCTGGCCAAGAAAGAATGCATGGTGTAAATATTGCTGTCAAACTCTCAGTCTCCCTGCCCTCTGTAGAGCAAGTAGAGGCAGCATATCCCCCCTGAGCACAAACCTCAGAGGAGTAGAATTAGTTAGATCTGCATCCAGAAAACATTTATGATTGAGTAATGTGGGAGCATTTATATTGAAACCATGAAATATGAACATGCCTTAAATACTCCAAGGCCTTTTGCTTTATGAAGAGATGGTTTCTAGGTTTATTTTGTGCCACTGATTTTTAAGCATTTTTTAGCAGACTTAGCAGAGAAGTCTGCTTTAAAACTATTGATCTTTAATGAGTCAATTCCTGGATGAAAAGTACTGATTTATATGGACTTTCTCACAACCAATCTATAAAATACTTTCTGTCTTTGTTTTGGATTAACATTACCTTTTTTGCTACTGGATCAGAGATGGGACAGTGTCAAAGATTTTGTAATGATATAGGAACATAAGAACGGCCATCAGACCAAAGGTCCATCTAGCCCAGTATCCTGTCTACCAACAATGGCCAATGCCGGGTGCCCCAGAGGGAGTGGACCTAACAGGTAATGATCAAGTGATCTCTCTCCTGCCATCCATCTCCATCCTCTGACAAACAGAGGCTAGGGACACCATTCCTTACCCATCCTGGCTAATAGTCATTAATGGACTTAACCTCCATGAATTTATCCAGTTCTCTTTTAAACGCTGTTATAGTCCTAGCCTTCACAACCTCCTCAGGTAAGGAGTTCCACAAGTTGACTGTGCACTGCATGAAGAACTTCCTTGTATTTGTTTTAAACCTGCTGCCTATTAATTTCATTTGATGACCCCTAGTTCTTGTATTATGGGAATAAGTAAATAACTTTTCCTTATCCACTTTCTCCACATCACTCATGATTTTATATACCTCTATCATATCCCCCCTCAGTCTCCTCTTTTCCAAGCTGAAGAGTCCTAGCCTCTTTAATCTCTCCTCATATGGGACCTGTTCCAAACACCTAATCATTTTAGTTGCCCTTTTCTGAACCTTTTCTAGTGCCAGTATATCTGTTTTGAGATGAGGAGACCACATCCGTATACAGTATTCGAGATGTGGGCATACCATTGATTTATATAAGGGCTATAATATATTTAATTATTTTTGATACATTTAATAAAATGTGCTATTGGAACTTTGTTCAGATCTTTCATATGGCATTTATCTTTTGTCATTCTGTTGAGAATCTCTTCTTACGTTTCCCCCTTTTTTTTCATAGATGCTTCATAGATTATGTAACATTTACTTCAACATCCTGTGTGGCTTTCTATAGAGCCAGTGTATTTATAGTCACTATATTGAACAGCTGATAAAAGCAGGCAGTAATGTAACCAACCGGGAATTTCTTCTGTCCTTTGTTCAGTGTCCCTTTGTTCAATAACTTATAATACCTGATATGAAAGAAGACTAAAATATTGGATCAAAGATGTGATTTAATCATTACAGATTAAAGAAAGATGACAAAATTGAACAACTATATCTGTGCTCCACATATGAAAAGATGTGTAACAAATTGGCTAAAACATTTACAGTAGAAGTATTTCTTTAAGGGAAGTGTCCTATTTGGATTGAAAAGGGAAGTTCTAATTTTGACTCTGAGCAATCTGAATTCTCTCTCTAATCTTAAACCGGCAAGCATACTGGAAAATTCTCTGTGTTCTAACATCCATTGCTAGATTTCCTTATAATTTGTACTAATGAGACCTAGGAACCAGGGCTTTTGCCTGAAAGGGATATTTAGACATTTTACAATTTCTGGATGAAATGGGAAGATTTCTTGCAGCGTACATTGAATTTAATGCTTTTAGTAAAGATTTGAGCTAAGATAATAGCCACAAAAGAAAATAGTGTATATACACTTTTTTTCCTTTTTTTCCCCCCATATGCCAGTGAAGAGTTACATATAATTTCATTTCATGAGAAAGTATTGAATTCTTCTCCTTTTGCTGACAGTATTCAAATTAGATTCACTGACAGCTTATATAAGATGTCAATAAAACAACTGACAAAGGGTAGGGAAATCACTTCTCTGTTTTGGGTTTTTATCTCCTCATTGTCTACACTGAAAGTCTAACTTTAATAGATCCTTACTACAGAGGGAAAACTAAATTGTGAAGGTCACTTGTATGCCCCAGCAGGGAGAACTATTTTCCTTTAAGTATATGTTGACATTTAGTGCCTGAACTATTTAATTCTTTTAGGCTTCGGGTCACTGTGATTGTACCTTTCAGGAAGTGTTATCACTAGGATGCACTATGGGGATGAGCACCTTGGAAATGCCAGAAAATAAATACAAATGAAAGCACATTCAAGGACTATTGTGGGCCATCCTTGCTGAAAGAGCAACAAGGTTCTGTTTTATTTTTTAATCCTAACCATGCTTACTTTGATCCTATTACACACCCGTCAACACTTTCATCTCAAGCAGTTGTGCATGCAAACACAGAACTTTCAGACACTATTATATTTAGTCAGTACTAGAAAATCATGAAAATTTTTAATTCACCAAAAAGTGCAGTTTCAGGGAGATTAAAACTATCATAAATTCAGTTAAAAATTGGCAAATAGTTTTGGCCAAATACAAACAAAAAAAGTTCAAAACCAGGCAAAAAATGGTTCATTTTAACATTTCCTAAATGTAGTGTTTTGACTTTTCATTTTGAAAAGGATTTAAAAAGTTAGCTAGATTTGTTTGAAATTTTGTTTTAAAAGGACAAAATACACATACAAAATGTAAGGAAATGAAAGGTTGAACAAGATATTTTGTTCAACCTGAAATGTTTTCCTTGTTTGTTAGTTTTTTTCAGCATGAAAAATTAGAGAATTTCAGTACTGGTTTGAAACAAACTCCCCAGGATCTTTCCCGGAAAAATCAATTATTCACTCAGTTTTAGTCAGTACAAGTAATGCACAGATATATTAGTTATAAAAGCTATTGCTAGGGTTGAAAGACTTGATTTTTGAAGTTCAGTTTTAGGTGTAAGCTGAAGGGGCAATGTCCAGGAAGAGATGTCAGAGAAACAGGCTGAGATGCAGGAGTGGATGGAGGAAGACCATCCAGGGGCACAAAGATAGATTTGTGAGCCATTAATACAAGATGGTAATTGAAGGCAGGTGAATAGATACGATATCCTATGAAAGGATCTGTATGGAGAGCTGGGAGAGGGGAGGCAGATAACTTACTAAAAAGGATAAACCAGAGATATAGGAGGACAGCCAGGAGAAGAAGGATTCATGAAAGCCTGGAGAAGACAAGATGTCAAGAAGGCAGGTATGACTGATGGGGCCATACTCCATGTAGAGATCAATGAGAATGGAGTAGTAAGTCTTATATTTTGGTAGGAAGTGATGATTGGAGACCCTAGTAGGACAGTTTGTTTGGAATGAAAAAGGCAAAAACCAGAAAGAAAGGTGTTAGACATGGAAACCAAGGCAACAGTTGTAGTTGGCTCAATCTAGTCTGGAGATTAGTGTTGGAATTATATATATTTTTTTAAATAAAAAGGCTTTTCCATAATCAATGACCTTTTTAGAAAAACAAAATTATTTCTGTCAAAAACTATTGATATAGACAAAATCCTTCCTTTTTCATAAAAGGAAATCATGCCTCACCTCCCCCACCCCCAAACACACACTATTTATTTTAAAAAATATAGGTTTTGGTAAATGAAAAATGTTCATAATCATTTTGATAACATTCTTAGTAATGTTTTCTATAAACATTTCAAATCAAAAAGTGCTTCACAATTATCATGCACACATACATAAATATATTATTTTATCTCCAGTAAGGCTGGTAGAAAAAATGTTATGGGCGGTAACTAGAAATGCAATTAGGGTCAGGGGATTGATTGATTGAGTGAGTGATTTATGAATGAGGATGGAGGAGACCTGCTCATGCTTGTATTGTGAGGGAAGGTATCGGACGAGAGTGAGAGATTAAAAAGTAAAGAAAGAGAAGGTCAGTGAGTGGGGCAAGAGGGTGAGATTACTGAGAGAATGAGAGTGTTGGAGAACGGGAGATGGGAAGTATCAATGTTGGTGAGAAGGGAGAAAGAAGAGGGTGTGTTGGGGAGAAAGAAGTGGCAGCTATATTTCTTTCATGTCTTCTTATTTAGCTCACCATTTAACTTCTTTAACACACAGTGTTTTTAATGTTTCCTGAGGGTTACAGTTGCTGTAGAAACCAGTAAGGATCAAATTTTGAAAGTGCAATTTTCCCCCTTAGTAGCAGGTCCCTTGTTGCTATTGGCAACATTAAATTTTGCCTGCCATAGTGCTGCCCATTCACCTACTTTTGTCAGTTCTCTCTGGTCTTAAATACTCTACCAAGTAATTGTGTCCTGTGCAAATTTTACACCTCACTGTTCATCCCTTCTCCAGGCAATTAAAAAATATATTAAACAGAGACCTCATTGTTAACCTTCTACCCTGTTGAAAAGTGACCATTTATTTTCATCTTTTTTTCTCTCTGTCAGCCTTTAATAGATAGAATTTAATCTCTCATGAGTATTTACAGTAGCTTTCAGAACTCAGTGTCCCACAAAATGTGGCTTCTATTGCACAACAATGGACAGTGTAGCCAATTAGTTTATGTTATCATTCATTTATAATTGTGCTCACTAGTGTTATGGTCAATTCATGTTATTTCATATATAATCAATATATACAAAACAGATTCTAGTTATACTTCTATAATCCTATTTTATTTACAAGCTGACAAGTATTTAGGAGTGATGAGTGTGTATTAGGTACATAAGTAAAACATGGCTGTAATGCAAGGCCACAGGCTGAGTCCTGTACGATTTTAGCTTAGCCATACCATGCTGTAGGTTTAAGAATGTTTGACATAAATGTGTGACATAGAAATAACCCTAAACCAATAAGGCCGTAAGATTACTGGACATAATGTGCCAATAGGTGATGTTCTGGCAAAAATAGACTTCAATGTTTCTGTGACCACAAAGACACCTGATTGTAACATCATGGGATGTCCTGCTTAGACCACAGGTTACCATGGACACAAGCGTTGATGCTAATGAGAATATGGGGAACTAAGATAACTACCTATGAAAAATTGGGCACCCCCAACTTTCATGGGATATGGAAATACAAATAAGGAAAGGAGGTTTGAAACCCTTATGCATATGTATAAGGTGTAGGTGAGTTCATAACAACAGAATAAAAGAGGTTCTGTGGTTAGGCTATGGTGGGAAGACCCATGGAAGATTTCACTGGGTCAATCCCAGCAGGAACCACCTTTTTAATGATGATCATCTGTTTAGAGATCTATCAGACCCTAGAATATCTTTGGGGATGTGAGTATGACTACAGTATTAACCATTGCATAGGTTTTTGTAGGATTTATATAGGCCTGGATAATTGTAACTTTAGTCATTTCCTAAATAAACCTATTAGTATGGGTAAGACTTTATACTTGGGATTGTGGATGTGGTGACTGTTCTTGGTCTCCATGTGTTTCTGGAGCCTCCACATTTGAGAAAAGCACTACAGATGATTTTCACTCTGAGCTTGAAACTGTAGCAACAGGAGCTGAACCCACTGTAGGTTAACACAAAATCATTAATTCAATTCAAAGAAAGAAAAGGCTTTAACAGAGAGGTATGCCTGATTAATGCATTGACCTCACATCATACCTCCCAAAAATGTCATGGCCTGCACACAGGGGCATCTCCAGTCAGCCAGCATACGGAAACTGAGGGTGCTCAATACTCCTCAGGAGGCACTCAGCATCTTACAGAACTGAGCCTTTTAATGGTATCCAGCATGTCTGTTTGTATTTAAAGAAGCAGATCCTTCCATAGTCATCTAAACCAACCAGTGTAGTAGAAAGCAGTTTTGGTCCCTTGTCCCTTTGGTCCCATTCGATTATAAATCTTTCATCAGAAAGCTATCAAATAATGCTTAAGGAGGCTAGCATTTAGAAAACTGGCATTTTCCATATACTGCTTGCTCAACGTTTTTCTCTAAATGTGAAGTATACATGGTGCTAGAATGAATTGCTACAATTTTCCCCCCAACATATATTATAAAAGAAGAAATCAAAATAGTGGTATATTCTTCTCTGCTAAATATAGGTGTTTGTAATAGCAAGGATCAGATGTAGATTATAGGTAAGACAACATGCTGACAATATAGGGGCACTGTAAAACATGTTAGCCCATTCTAATGTATGTATTTTTTTAGAAGAATCTCTAATGATTAAAACCATATGCAGAAAGAAGTTGAGAATTGAACTAACTTTTTCAGTTTTCTAGTATAATAATATCTATATATAGAAAAACCTTTTTGGGGAGGAGGACTTGGTGACATAGAGCTGTGGTTCTCACACTTCAGCCCATGAGCCACTATTAAGCTACAGAGAACTTCCATTTAGTCTTCTGTCCCATGAGTGAACACTGGGGCTTTCTGCTAGTTGGAACAAAGTGTAGTCCTTTTTGTGTATCCAGAGGCCTTTTTATCAACCAAACTAAAAGCAAACAAACCAGACCCACTACTCTGTATCTTCCTTTGCAGGGGATTTCTTCTGTGTAAATGTATATGTGGCCAAATTAGCTAATTATATGCAAACTGGAGGCATACAAACAGGCAGACAGACATAACCAGACTCCAAAGCAGCCAATAGAGATGAATGCAATGTAAACGACAAGCAAAGAAGGGATATTTGATACTAATAAATATAATGTCCTATATCCAGGGAGAGGAAATTATCATTAAGTCTCAGAGAATTCACCCTCATCCTAACCCTGAATTGGGCAAAACACTGGTTAAACCAGCCAACTGCACCAGCATAATTCAATGAAGTACAGATGCTGAGGTAAGTGATTTCAACCTATTGGAGGCACCACCGTAACTACTGGATTACTATCCCATACTCTCTCTTCATTCCCTCACAAACATGTTGCCCAAGAGGGATGACAGAACAGAACACAGCCAGATCCTAGAGGAACATAAGAAAGGCCATACTGGGTCAGACCAAAGGTCCATCTAGCCCAGTATCCTGTCTACCGACAGTGGCCAATGCCAGGTGCCCCAGAGGGAGTGAACCTAACAGGCAATTATCAAGTGATCTCTCTCCTGCCATCCATCTCCATCCTCTGACAGACAGAGGCTAGGGACACCATTCTTTATCTGTCCTGGCAAAGAGCCATTAATGGACTTAACCACCATGAATTTATCCAGTTCTCTTTTAAACGCTGTTATAGTCCTAGCCTTCACAACCTTCTCAGGTAAGGAGTTCCACAAGTTGACTGTGCGCTGCGTGAAGAAGAACTTCCTTTTATTTGTTTTAAACCTGCTGCCTATTACTTTCATTTGATGACCCTTAGTTCTTGTATTATGGGAATAACTAAGTAACTTTTCCTTATCCACTTTCTCCACATCACTCATGATTTTATATACCTCTATCATATCCCCCCTTAGTCTCCTCTTTTCCAAGCTGAAGAGTCCTAGCCTCTTTAATCTCTCCTCATATGGGACCCGTTCCAAACCCTTAATCATTTTAGTTGCCCTTTTTTGAACCTTTTCTAGTGCCAGTATATCTTTTTTGAGATGAGGAGACCACATCTGTACGCAGTATTCGAGATGAGGGCGTACCATCGATTTATATAAGGGCAATAATATATTCTCATTCTTATTCTCTATCCCCCTTTTAATGATTCCTAACATCCTGTTTGCTTTTTTGACCGCCTCTGCACACTGCATGGACATTTTCAGAGAACTATCCTCGATGACTCCAAGATCTTTTTCCTGACTTGTTGTAGCTAAATTAGCCCCCATCATATTGTATGTATAGTTGGAGTTATTTTTTCCAATGTGCATTACCTTACATTTATCCACATTAAATTTCATTTGCCATTTTGTTGCCCAATCGCTTAGTTTTGTGAGATCTTTTTGAAGTTCTTCACGGTCTGCTTTGGACTTAACTATCTTGAGCAGTTTAGTATCATCTGCAAACTTTGCCACCTCACTGTTTACCCCTTTCTCCAGATCATTTATGAATAAGTTGAATAGGATTGGTCCGAGGACTGACCCTTGGGGAACACCACTAGTTACCCCTCTCCATTCTGAGAACTTACCATTTATTCCTACCCTTTGTTCCCTGTCTTTTAACCAGTTCTCAATCCATGAAAGGACCTTCCTTTTGATCCCATGGCAGCTTAATTTACGTAAGAGCTTTTGGTGAGGGACCTTGTCAAAGGCTTTCTGGAAATCTAAGTACACTATGTCCACTGGATCCCCCTTGTCCACATGTTTGTTGACCCCTTCAAAGAATTCTAATAGATTAGTAAGACACGATTTCATGGATTACAGAAACCATGTTGACTATTGCTCAACAGTTTTGTTTTTCTATGTGTCGGACAATTTTATTCTTAACTATGGTTTCGACTAATTTGCCCGGTACCGATGTTAGACTTACCGGTCTGTAATTACCAGGATCACCTTTAGAGCCATTTTTAAATATTGGCGTTACATAAGCTAACTTCCAGTCATTGTGTACAGATGTTATGTTATGTTCTTAATCATTTAAAATCTGTGCAAAGTGGATGTAAAATACCAAATCAGAGTGGAGCCTACAAGGCACAGGACAGCATATGATGCCCCTAATTTTCCTCTACTGTAGACAGTACATCATCAGCCAACATCTCCAGTGAACGCCAAATACCACATTTGTGATCTGGTGTTTCCATCTTGCCTTAAACTCTATGACTAAACCTTCAACTGACTGTGTTTAAGGAAATCTGAGCTATTGCTAGGGTTGGATGACACCATTTTCTCTTCAATGTTCGCAAGAAAGAGGAGAGACTAGAAAAAAACAACTGTTTTGATGCAGGTTTTTTTACTACTTTCTTGGCAAAGGGCCTAAGCATGGTTGATCCGATTGAAAATTTTTTACCAAAATATTTTTTTTAATTGATTTGGTCAGTTACATAGAAATTTTTGCAGAAAATGTTTGATTGGTTTTGGGAGGTGAGGGTGGGGGAGGTTGAATAAGCCTAAACCAGAAAAAAATATTTTTTCAATGAAAACCTGAAAAAAGAAGACAAATATTTTTGTTTTTATTATCCCCCCACCCCCCCAGAGGGGCAATCAATCAATCAATCAATATTTCCCAATTAGTTCTAGAAACAGGACTCTGTCCTCCTGAAGGCAGGAATTGAAAATACTCAGTATGTATTTATTTTATTTATTTCCAACAATGTGTTTTGGGCTGTACAATATTCAAATATGAACACAGCTCCTAACCAGAGTTTGGATCTACTGCCTTACCTTTATGTTTTATCAGACAGGATGGACATGGGTCCAACTGTTAGGTAGTATAACCTTGAGCTCTTCCAGAATTTGCAGAATCTCACTGAGTGGTACAGGCTGAAACTCTAGCAAATAAGACCCCATGTTTGTCCATTCCAGAATCAGAGATCTCCTGACAAGCAGGGTACACTTGCCTTTGCAGTGGAAAAAAGGTGGGTACAAAATTTTCATTGCTGCTTAAGATAAACCCACCACATATTTCTATATCTATACCAATATCTCTCATTCTGTACTTGGTCAGCTGGCTGGTTTTATTTCTGGGCCATAGTATGATAGTATCTTCTCCAATAACGCTGCACATTTCAGTATAGATTGTCTGTTTACTAGAATGATATTCTTTGTGTGGCTGCTCACAGTATTTTACATTAATTAACATGATGTTTGTGAAAATTAAGCCATATTGGGTCAAATTCTTCAATTCTTAATTGTGGTAAAACTCCAATTAAAAAACTAATGGTAGGAAAGAGCCTGCTTGAATAAGGACTGCTGAATGACTCCTGTTGGAATTAAAACTATTAAAGAGCAGGCAAATAAATTACTGCTCCATGAATATTAAAAGTTACAAATTAAAATATTTGAAGACTCAGTACAATTATTATCTAATTAACAATAATATGATTCCATATTTGTTGAATATTGCTTTTTCTCCCATATGTATGGGATTTAAAGATATGGGATGAAATCCGGACTTACTGAAGTCAACAGGGGTTCTCCTACTGCCTTCAAAGAAGCCAGAATTTCACCCATGAGCTTCATGAAGGTTCAGTGCCTACCACTTGTTAAAGTATTATAGTTTTGTAAAGTTAACAGAAGGGGTTTTTTTTTAAATGAGATCTCATTGAGATATCACAAGTAAATGATTTTAGTATTTTCCATCTATCACCAATTACAATTACAGTCAGGAGCATGAACAAATACTCTATTCCAAGTGATTGCCGAATCCTCTATCGACTCCCATTTTTCCTACATAGTCTATTAAAATATTTACATTTGATACATTCTGGTTATGAAATTCCCATACCATTTGAGGAACAAGAATCTCCCACTATATGAGAACCTGAATAATACTAAGATTCCCACTCAAATCTAGAATACTTTTTGACTTTCAGTGCGAGAGTTCAAAGACTCCGGATTTGCCCTCTGGAGATCAATGGCAAGAAAGGTAACGTTCCAAACAAACTTTTCTTCATGGACCCAACTGCAAAACCCAATAGCTTTTCCCACCCAAGGAAAATATAATTGACTTTGAACTGTACCCACACATCGCATGGCATATGTGGCTTCCTCCTCCATAAAAGGTGGACTGAGACACAATCCTATTTGCGACTGAAGAAACAGACTTCAACCTATGGAAAATCTTGTTAACTAATGTTTCAAACAATCATATCCTGGTGGTATCCTGGTGGTATCTCTGCCATCTACTCTGCAACACCTGAAGCAATCATTTGGATCACCAGCTTAGACCTGAACATCAAACAATAGTTGCTTTAAGCCATAAGGAATAAGATGACTCTCTTTGTTTTTGAACAATGACAATAATTCAAACTGGCTGTTGAAGAGGTTATTGAGAGATCTTTAATGTTTAGCGTTCCTATCACATTTTTTCCCCCATTTCAAGTTACATTCATATTTTCTAAAAAGTGTGCTCTGCTGTTTTCAATAATGTGGAAAAGGTGACTAACTAGATCTGAATCTTGCCATGACTACAGTTCTATTGTGTACTATTCTGGTTCTTATACCATGTCTACTCCACATGAAGGATCAAATCAGTCACTTTATAGGCAATGGGAGCTTTGCCATGGACTGCAGTGGAAACAAAATCAAGCCCAAATTCAAGACAGACACTTTCCAAAGGACTAGTTAAGATAGGTATATTGTTGTATTTATTATGTTTGCTGACAAATTCATTTAGAATTTGCTAAAGTTATATAAAATAATTTTATTTGTAAGTATCTGTAACCCAACATACTGTATTTTACTTCTGATATACTGAATACTGAAACAGTTAGTGAGTGGAGGAAAGTACGATAGATGTGTGTCATTTATTTAGGATCAAAAAGCAATTAGAACAAAAAGGAAAATGTAATTGCCAAAGAGAACACTTGTGGCATAACAAGGAAATCACAGAGCTAATAGATTAAAGTAATATCGATTTTCTGCATACATCCTGGCCCTTTTAAAATATTTGGATGAGACTGCAAAGTCTAAGGTTTATTCAGATACAGAGTGGTTTGAAGGCTTTGCATATATCTTTTCATATTAAATTGTTCCCTATAGAAATGTGCTTAGTATTCTAATTATACAAAGGAGCATGATTTCTTAGCATAAAACCAGGATAAATGTAATCCTCTTCTTTCAAACTAACATCCCAAGAATGTTGGGGGCAATACATTATTTCAGCTGATGTGTTGGTTTTCATTAAAAGTAATCATATAAGTTTTGAGGTTTGATGAAAAGGGACACCACATTCAGCACTGATCAGAATTTGGCCTATGGTGAGAAATGCAGCAAATAACATGGGAATCAAATTTGGAATAAGTATAATTTGAAGAGCAGATTTTTTTATAAAGTGATGAGGAAAAAAAAAAACCACAGACTTGTTCCATAAACATATCATTTTGTAGTGTGTTTTTCTCTCAACACAAGGAGTTTCAAAGCATCTAAGTTAGACAATACCTTTGAGAGAGATTGTGTAGTTTTGGTACTTATCTGACTAGTTCTTTCAAAGAGGAAAGTGCTAGTTTACACTCCCTTTACTGATGTACAATGTTTAATCTGAAAGATCCTTTAAGCAAACTAAAGAATTTGTAATCCTTCAAAAAAAATCTGCAATATAGGTCCTTTTATAACTAATGAATATATTTTCTCATTACCATCCTCCCTAAAGCTTCATGTATACTGTGTTACCCACAAGAAGTGAATTATCCTTTGTGGGGTGGGGAGAAAGGGGAAGAACAAATGAAAATCACAGATTAATGGCATAAACAAGACATGCACATGCTAAAATTGATAAGTAACAAACAAAGCTTCAGGAGGGGGTATAGAAGGCTATTATTTAAACCCTTCACCTTCTATACCCCCTCCTGAAGCATTGTTTGTTATTCTCAATCACTGTGTTACATCTACAGTAAAATTAGATGTCAACCCTGCAACTGCTAGTATGTAACAAGCCGCTGGGGCTCCATACAGGTGGATTGCTGCAACTCCAGAGAGCCCTATTGACTTTCCTAATGCCATCAGTTGCAGGACCCAGGCCTTGGATTATAAACTCTGCAGAGCAGGAACCAAGTAATGTGAATTTGTTATGTCTATTACAGCAGTGTATCAGGGCCACACTGGGCTAAGTGCTGGACAGACTATATAGAGTGCACAATACTATACGAATAATACACCTCTACCCCATGTGACGAAGTTCCTCCTCTATCTTGGTGGGTCTTGCGCTTATTGGCGGATTTTCTTGCCTCAGAGATTCACCATGTGGGTTGGGAAACAGCCCAGAGACCTTCCCCTCTGGAAGAACCCACAGTCCAGGTCAATTGGGAGGTTTGGGGGGAACCCGGGCCTGCCCTCTACTCCGGGTTCCAGCCCAGGGCCCTGTGGACTGCAGCTGTCTATAGTGCCTCCTGTAACAGCTGCATGACAGCTACAACTCCCTGGGCTACTTCCCCATGGCCTCCTCCAAACACCTTCCTTATTCTCACCACAGGACCTTCCTCCTGGTGTCTGATAACGCTTGTGCTCCTCAGTCCTCCAGCAGCACTCCCTCCCTCCCTCTCACTCAGCTCCTTGCACCTCTTGCTCCCAGCTCCTCACACTCGCACCACAAACTGAAGTGAGCTCCATTTAAAACCCAGGTGCCCTGATTAGCCTGCCTTAATTGATTCTAGCAGCTTAATTTTTCTTAATTGGCTCCAGGTGTCCTAATTAACCTGCCTGCCTTAACTGGTTCTAGCAGGTTCCTGATTACTCTAGTGCAGCCCCTGCTCTGGTCACTCAGGAAACAGAAAACTACTCATCCAGTGACCAGTATATTTGCCCTCTACTCCTGTACCCCACTGATCTGGGTCTGTCACACCCGATATAACGCGACCCAATATAACATGAATTCAGATATAACTCAGTAAAGCAGCGCTCCAGGGAGGCGGGGCTGCATGCTCTGGTGGATCAAAGCAAGTTAGATATAACACGGTTTCACCTATAATGCGGTAAGATTTTTTGGCTCCCAAGCACAGCGTAATATCGGGGTAGAGGTGTAGTAGTAAATCCAGTATGCCATATGCACCAGAGTGCTGACACTGTGATACTTCTTTATTTAGCATTAATGATTTAAGAAGTCAGAGAAATAACCACGATTGATTAAACTACCTGATACAATTTAGACCCTGACCAAACTGGCCTCAAACCTGGTAAAATGGCCTACATTTTCAAAAATCCGACAGTGCTGTGCCCTTCTCCCGGAGATCAGTACCAGGTGTGGAACAACATACAGATATGTAAAATAATTTAAAGTAAATATATTCCCATTATTCAGTGGCTTCTGTCTACAAAACCTATCTTTAAGCAAAACTAAAGCTTTAAATGACGAATAGCCTGATTGAAAGCACATTAAAGCCAATAGAAATCTTTCATTGGCTTCATATACTTTGGATCAGGGCCCATAACGAAAAAAATCATAGCAAGGACACATTGTTGCATGCACAGTCCAGTAGAATACATATTATAATTTTGTTCTGGATATTTGACTGAAATAACATCACGATCACTTGAATGCTTAATAATAGCTATCTTCTAAAGGTTACTCATGCTACCCTAATTGCCTCTTTTGAATCCATGTTTGCAGTTCTCAATACTCACTGTGTGGGGTGCATTACAAAATATAAAAATTCAGGAGACTTGGCCAGCTCTCACCATGGTGCTGAGAGGTTGCTCTGCATACAGTTGGATTAGTGGATTCCCCACTGGATTCAGCACAAGCATTTTAACAGCCCTTGTGTTTTAAGTGAATTGTCATTTGACAGGAGATGCGTGCCAAGCAAGTTGGATGTAACAATTCAAACAGCACTGTTTAAAAAGCACAGCAGGCTCTTATTGGAAAAATAGATTGTAACCCCTTCATTCCCTTTGTCAGGGAGGGCAAAAAGGGATAGTGGCTCCTTTAACAGTCCCTCCTGGGGGATTGGGAGAGAAGGTTCACCCAAGGGGAGGAAAAGGCATCACCTGAGTGGGTGGGTGGACCTCCGGGGTTCAGATAAACCATTGACCCCTATGTATGTGTGGGAGGATATACAAACCCTGTCCCTCCAGCCTGAGTCCCCTCTCAGATCTTATTAGCAGCTCTCACCCTCCCACCCCTGGCATTAGCATAAGACTAGGTTTTGTGGTCTGCTGTGGGAATTGCACTAGTGACCTTTTAAGGGACTGGGAAGGAATTTTTCCCCTCACCATCAGAGTGGCTGGGATGGGGTTGTCTTTTTTAGCCTTCCCCACAGCAGCTCCAGTGCACAGTGGGATAGGTCAGGATATAAGGGCTCAAGTTGTCAGAGCTTAGCAAGTGGCTGGTGTCCAGTGCAGGTACTAGTTCCATAGGGTGTCTGGTTCCCTGATAAACTGGAGTTGGAAGTGGACTTAGGGGAACATCAAAGCTGGGGAATGGGGTGAGAGCTCCTGTCAGGACTGAGATCCCCACTTTGAACTTTAGGGTACAAATGTAGGGGCCTGCGTGAAAAACTTCTAAGCTTAACTACCAGCTTAGCTCTGGTTCGGCTGCCACCATTTCAATGGATTCCCTCCCTGGGAAGCCTTGAAAAACCTTCACCAAATCCCTGGTGAAAACAAATCCAAAACCCCTTGGATCTTAAAACAAGGGGAAATTAACCATTCCCCTCCTTCCTCCCACCAACTCCTGGTGAATCAAGATCCAAAACCCCTTTGGATCTAAAACAAGGAAAAATCAATCAGGTTCTTAAAAAGAAGGTTTTTAATTAAAGAAAAAGGTAAAAATCATCTCTGTAAAATCAGTATGGAAATCAACCTTACAGGGTAATCAAACTTAAAGAGCTCAGAGGACTCCCCTCTAGTCTCAGGTTCAAAGTACAGCAAACAAAGAGAAACACTCTAGTAAAAGGTACATTTACAAGTTGAGAAAACAAAGGAAAACTAACACGCCTTGCCTGGCTATTTACTTACAAGTTTGAAATAGGAGAGGCTTGTTTAGAAAGATGTGGAGAACCTGGATTGATGTCTGGTCCCTCTCAGTCCCCGAGAACGAACACACTCCCAAACAAAGAACACAAACAAAAGCCTTCCCCCCCCAAGATTTGAAAGTATCTTGTCCCCTTATTGGTCCTTTAGGTCAGATGCCAGCCAGGTTACCTGAGCTTCTTAACCCTTTACAGGGAAAAGGATTTTGGAGTCTCTGGCCAGGAGGGATTTATAGTACTGTACACAGGACAGCTATTACCCTTCCCTTTATAGTTATAACACGCCCCCCAAATCACAGATAGTGTTGGATGTTCGGTTCCACACTGGCTGTGATTTCTTCCTGGAGTTCTGTGTCAATGGAGTGGTATGCCCGTTCGGTCCATCCTGGAGTGGCTGAGAAAATTGGTGCAAAGCTTGTGCACAGCTCCTTGATCTGCTGTCGCTGCAGACGTCCAAGGGTCATGGAGAGGTTCACCTCTTCCACGCCACCATCCTTTTTTCCTTCGTAGTAGACACCTTCAGGCCACTCCGCGTCATCTGTTTCCTGGGCTGTAAACTGGCAAACGTTTAATTCTCTGGAATAAAAGGGCTTAAGAGAATTAAGATGGTATACTTTAGGCTTTATGTTGGAGGTGGGGGAGGCTATGAGATAGTTAACAGCTCCTAGGCGCTCCTGGACCGTGAACGGTCCTTCCCACGACGCTTCCATTTTATGGGCCTGGATTGCCTTTAAGACCATGACTTGGTCTCCTACTTTGAAGGACCGTTCTCTGGAATGTTTATCATACCAGGCCTTTTGCTCTTCCTGAGCATCCTTTAGGTTTTCTTTAGCAAGGGCCAAAGAATGTCGGAGGGTGTTTTGTAGGTTGCTTACAAAGTCTAGAATGTTTGTTCCTGGAGAAGGCGTAAACCCCTCCCATTGCTGCTTCACCAACTGTAATGGCCCCTTAACCTCACGGCCATACACAAGTTCAAATGGTGAAAACCCTAAACTGGGATGTGGTACAGCCCTGTAGGCAAAAAGCAACTGCTGCAACACTAGGTCCCAATCACTGGAGTGTTCATTTACAAATTTACGTATCATGGCCCCCAAAGTTCCATTAAACCTCTCCACCAGGCCATTGGTTTCATGGTGGTAAGGGGTGGCAACCAAGTGATTCACCCCATGAGCTTCCCACAGGTTTTCCATGGTTCCTGCCAGGAAGTTAGTTCCCGAATCTGTAAGGATGTCGGAGGGCCAACCTACCCTGGCAAAAATGTCTGTTAATGCCTGGCACACACCTTTAGCCTTGGTGTTGCGTAAGGGTACTGCTTCCGGCCATCGGGTAGCAAAATCCATGAAAGTCAGTACGTACTGCTTTCCTCTGGGTGTCTTCTTTGGGAAAGGACCCAGAATATCCACAGCTACGCGCTGAAATGGGACCTCAATTATGGGTAGTGGCTGGAGAGGGGCTTTAACCTGGTCTTGGGGTTTTCCCACTCGTTGGCACACCTCACAAGACCGGACATAATTAGCAACGTCCTTGCCCATTCCCTCCCAGTGGAAGGACTTCCCCAACCGGTCTTTGGTTCTGTTCACCCCAGAATGGCCACTGGGATGATCATGGGCTAAGCTCAAGAGCTTTACCCGATACTTAGTGGGAACTACCAACTGCCTTTGAGGATGCCAGTCTTCCTGGTGCCCACCAGAAAGAGTCTCCTTGTATAAAAGTCCTTGTTTTACAACAAACCGGGATCGGTTAGAAGAGCTGAGAGGCGGTGGGGTGCTCCGCGCCGCCGCCCAAGCTTTCTGAAGGCTGTCATCTGCTTCCTGCTCGGCCTGGAACTGTTCCCTTGATGCTGGAGACATCAGTTCCTCCTTGGACTGTGGACTGGGGCTTGGTCCCTCTGGAAGCGATGCAGGTGCTGGGGCTGTTTCCATTGACTGTGAACCGCTGTCCGCTGGTGCACTATGTGGTAACTCAGGCTCTGGCTGAGCCTCTTGGGTAGGGTTATCTGCTGCTTCTGCCAGTTCAGGCTCGCTGGTGCCCTCTGGCGTTGGAGTTGTAGACGGGTTTGCAAGCGCTGGACTCAGGGCTGGCAATGGTTCTGGTGCTGGTTGCGTTGCCAGTTCCGGTTCTGGGACTGGCTGTGGCTGGGTCTCTGGGATTGGATCCACTACGGCTGTTGCAGTCGTTGGCAGGGGATCCAGTTCCACCACCTTTGTCTGGGTCTCCGGTAACACAGACGGGGCCCTGGTGGACGGCTCAGGAACAGGGATGGGGGTGAAAGCTTGCTTAGCCTGACTGCGGGTGACTATTCCCACCCTCTTGGCTAGCTTCACATGGTTGGCCAAGTCTTCCCCCAGCAGCATGGGAATGGGATAATTGTCATAGACTGCAAAAGTCCACATTCCTGACCAGCCCTTGTACTGGACATGCAACGTGGCTGTAGGCAAGGTTACAGATTGTGACACGAAGGGTTGAATTGTCACTGTAGCCTCTGGGTTGATGAGTTTGGGGTCCACTAGGGATTGGTGGATAGTTGACACTTGAGCCCCAGTGTCCCTCCAAGCGGTAACCTTCTTTCCGCCCACTCTCAAGGTTTCCCTTCGCTCCGAGGGTATGAGAGAGGCATCTGGGTTTGGGGATCTTTGGTGTGATTGGGGTGTAATGAACTGTAATCGGTTGGGGTTCTTGGGGCAGTGAGCCTTTATATGTCCCAGTTCATTACATTTAAAACATCGCCCTGCTAAGGTATCACTGGGACGAGGTTGGTTGGTGGAGACTGGTGTGGTGGGGTGAGAAGGCGTCTGGGGTTTCCCTTGGGATGTGGGTGGGGCCTTGGGTTGTCCCCAGTGGTAAGGTTTTGTTTCGGCTTGCCCCTTCTGATATTCGCTCCAACTGCTACTAGTTTTTTTCTTTTCTGCCACCTCCACCCACTGGGCTCCAATCTCCCCCGCCTCAGTTACAGTTTTGGGCTTCCTATCTAGGATGTACCTTTCTATTTCCTCAGGAACACCCTCTAAAAACTGCTCCATTTTTACTAGGGAAAGCAGATCTTCCAGAGATTTAACATTTGCTCCTGATACCCAGGCATCACAATTTTTGTCAATGTGGTAGGCATGACGGGTAAATGACACATCTGGTTTCCACTTTAGGGCTCTGAACCGCCGACGGGCATGCTCGGGTGTTAGCCCCATTCTGAGTCTGGCCTTGTTTTTAAAAAGTTCATAACTGTTCATGTGTTCCTTAGGCATTTCAGCCGCCACCTCTGCTAAGGGTCCACTGAGCTGCGGCCTCAGCTCTACCATGTACTGGTCTGCAGTGATGCTGTATCCAAGGCAGGCCCTTTCAAAATTTTCTAAGAAGGCCTCAGTATCATCGCCTGCCTTGTAGATGGGGAATTTTCTGGGATGGGAAGTGGTACCTGGAGGGGGGTTGTTAGCATTGGCTGGTGCATCCTGCTTAGCCTTTGCTACTTCCAGTTCATGCTTCCTTTCTTTTTCTCTCTCCTCCATCTCTTTTTCTTTCATCTCCATCTCTTTTTCTTTTATCTTCATCTCTTTTTCTTTCAGCTCCATCTCTCTCTTGTGGGCCTCCTCTTTGGCTTTTTCTTCTCTTTCTCTCTGCTCTGTCTCGAGCTTTGTTAATTGAAGCAGTCTCTGATGTTTTCTTTCATTTTCTTCTGCTTCTAGTTTGGCCAGTTCTATTTTGTTAGCTACTTCTTTGGTAGTCATTTTCCTGTTTTCTTGTGCTGGGTAACCCCCTTTGCAGTTGACAAACTGGGAAGCTCTCAGCTCTGGCTGCTGCAGAGTTAACAGTAACTTTCTAACTAGCTACTCCGGAGGATGTAAAAAAAAAAAAAAAAAACAATTCAGCTTGTAAATACCTTTTACCAGTCATTTGCTAATTGAACCCTTCTCTTAACAAAGGACCTGTAAAAAAAAACTTAACACCTCTGCCTTCAGGCAAGGAGAGATAAGATATGCATCTATCTACTTCCAGCTCGGCTTTCCAAGCAGCTAGAAGGAAAAAAAAATCTCACTGGCTTTTGGGTTTAAAATGATCCCACCGCTATTCACCATGTCAGGACTGAGATCCCCACTTTGAACTTTAGGGTACAAATGTAGGGGCCTGCGTGAAAAACTTCTAAGCTTAACTACCAGCTTAGCTCTGGTTCGGCTGCCACCATTTCAATGGATTCCCTCCCTGGGAAGCCTTGAAAAAACCTTCACCAAATCCCTGGTGAAAACAAATCCAAAACCCCTTGGATCTTAAAACAAGGGGAAATTAACCATTCCCCTCCTTCCTCCCACCAACTCCTGGTGAATCAAGATCCAAAACCCCTTTGGATCTAAAACAAGGAAAAATCAATCAGGTTCTTAAAAAGAAGGTTTTTAATTAAAGAAAAAGGTAAAAATCATCTCTGTAAAATCAGTATGGAAATCAACCTTACAGGGTAATCAAACTTAAAGAGCTCAGAGGACTCCCCTCTAGTCTCAGGTTCAAAGTACAGCAAACAAAGAGAAACACTCTAGTAAAAGGTACATTTACAAGTTGAGAAAACAAAGGAAAACTAACACGCCTTGCCTGGCTATTTACTTACAAGTTTGAAATAGGAGAGGCTTGTTTAGAAAGATGTGGAGAACCTGGATTGATGTCTGGTCCCTCTCAGTCCCCGAGAACGAACACACTCCCAAACAAAGAACACAAACAAAAGCCTTCCCCCCCCAAGATTTGAAAGTATCTTGTCCCCTTATTGGTCCTTTAGGTCAGATGCCAGCCAGGTTACCTGAGCTTCTTAACCCTTTACAGGGAAAAGGATTTTGGAGTCTCTGGCCAGGAGGGATTTATAGTACTGTACACAGGACAGCTATTACCCTTCCCTTTATAGTTATAACAGCTCCTGATGTCTGATACAGTGAGGCGATAACCCCCTTAGTCCAGCCCTTTAACCATCATATGAAGAGTTCCCAGCAATGGGCTGGTTAGCAGCTGGAGTGAGGAGCTGACAGCAGCCCTCCACCAGGTAGAAACAATTAAGAAAGGAATCATGAGCAGCATGTATCAGAGGGATAGCCGTGTTAGTCTGAATCTGTAAAAAGCAACAGAGGGTCCTGTGACACCTTTAAGACTAACAGAAGTATTGGGAGCATAAGCTTTCATGGGTAAGAACCTCACTTCTTCAGATGCAAGTAATGGAAATCTCCAGAGGCAGGTATAAATCAGTATGGAGATAACGAGGTTAGTTCAATCAGGTAGGGTGAGGTGCTCTGCTAGCAGTTGAGGTGTGAAAACCCACCGACCGCTACGCCTACCTTCATGCCTCCAGCTTCCACCCCGGTCACACCACACGATCCATCGTCTACAGCCAAGCACTGAGGTACAATCGCATCTGCTCCAACCCCTCAGACAGAGACCAACGCCTACAAGATCTTCACCAAGCATTCTCAAAACTACTGTACCCACACAAGGAAATAAACAAACAAATCAACAGAGCCAGACTTGTACCCAGAAGCCTCCTGCTACAAGACAGGCCCAAAAAAGAAACCAACAGAACTCCACTGGCCATCACCTACAGTCCTCAGCTTAAACCCCTCCAACGCATCATCAGTGAACTACAACCCATCCTGGACAATGATCCCTCACTTTCACAGACCTTGGGAGGCAGGCCAGTCCTCGCCCACAGACAACCTGCCAACCTTAAGCATATTCTCACCAGCAACCACGCACCGCACCATAACAACTCTAACTCAGGAACCAACCCATGCAACAAACCTCGATGCCAACTCTGCCCAGATATCTACACCAGCAACACCATCACAGGACCTAACCAGATCAGCTACAACATCACCGGCTCATTCACCTGCACGTCCACCAATGTTATATATGCCATCATATGCCAGCAATGTCCCTCTGCTATGTACATTGGCCAAACTGGACAGTCACTACGTAAGAGGATAAATGGACACAAGTCAGATATCAGCAATGGCAATATACAAAAACCTGTAGGAGAACACTTCAACCTCCCTGGCCACACAATAGCAGATGTAAAGGTAGCCATCTTACAGCAAAAAAACTTCAGGACCAGACTCCAAAGAGAAACTGCTGAGCTCCAGTTCATTTGCAAATTTGACACCATCAGATCAGGATTAAACAAAGACGGTGAATGGCTATCCAACTACAGAAGCAGTTTCTTCTCCCTTGGTGTTCACACCTCAACTGCTAGCAGAGCACCTCGCCCTACCTGATTTAACTAGCCTCGTTATCTCCATACTGATTTATACCTGCCTCTGGAGATTTCCATTACTTGCATCTGAAGAAGTGAGGTTCTTACCCACGAAAGCTTATGCTCCCAATACTTCTGTTAGTCTTAAAGGTGCCACAGGACCCTCTGTTGCTTTTTATGAGCAGCATGGAATGCCTTATTGCATTCAATAGTTTTCAGCTGAGTTAAATTAATAAAGTCACTGCCTAATTAAGCCACATCCATTATATCTTGTCTTTCTGCCTGAATCTGGCACAATAACACCAAAGATGAGAGTTACCCTTATGCAGTGTACACAGTGGTTTTGATTTGTCACCATAGGATACCATCCATAGCACTATAGTATAAAACAGGCATGTGATATTTAATATGGCAAGGTTGGTACTATGGCCTTTTAAGTGTACATGGACAGAGAAATTTTTTGGCCTCAAATCCTTTCCAAGCCACCCAAATGAATAGTAATAGCTACATCTCACACATTCAGTCATCCACCCAGCAACCTCCAGGGCCAGATCCTTAGCTAGTGTAAATCAGCATAGCTCCTCTAAAAACAATGAAGTTAACTTGATTTACACCAGCCGTGGATCTGATCCACGGAGGTTAAGGGAAGCACCATATACAGGTCACCTGCTGACCTAATTCTGTACCAACAAGATAAATGCTCAATCATATCCGGAGGTGGGTGAGGTAATATTTTTTTTTTTGGACCAACTTCTGTTGGTGAGAGAGACAAGCTTTAGTGCTTACACAGATCTCTTCTTCGGGGGGGACTTACTCAGGCTATGGCTACTCTAGAGAGCTTACAGTGGCACAGCTGTACTGAGGCAGCTGCAGTGTTGTAAACTCTCTGTGTAGTTCTATAATTACTCCAGCCCTCACAAATGGCAGTAGCTATGTCAGTGGGAGAAGCTCTCCCACCAACATAGCATTGTCCACACGGGCACTTAAATCAGCATAAGTTACATTGCTCATGGGGGGTGGGGGTAATTCACACATCTGACCGTCATAATTTATGTCAACTTAAGCTGTAGCATAGCCATAGCCTCAGAGTGTCACACCTAAATACAAGGTGAAGCAGATTGTTTAGCATAAATAGTTAACACATATTTCAAGGAACCATTCAAGGTGAAGTGGCCTGTTAATACCCGACCAGTCATAAGCTCAAAAGCCTCTCTCTGTCTCTCTCTCTCTCATCAATAGAAGTTGGTCCAATAAAAGGGTATTTCCTCACTCTGTCTCTCTAATCTCCTGGAACTGACAAGGCTACAATACCATGGCATACAACCATCTCCTAAAGCATTTTCATATCCAGTACCAAAACAGGAAGATTTGCACCTGCAAGCAGATATAGTTAGTGGCAGCCTAGGGCAAAGCACGTGCTATATGGCAAGTGCTGTTATGCTACAGTTGTTAATTGTCTATTCTTTTTCAGCTGTGATGAGCACATTTTTTTCTGCAGGCACAGCTAATTAGCAGCATGACTAATCTCCTATTTCACATACCTGGCCAGTCTGCCCCTTAAATTAAGCCCCAAAAATATTCTTATAGACATATTTCCTTCCTACCATATCTTCCTCAGGGAAGCAGGACTCCAGGAAGCCTAAATCTACATCCTAGAATTAGATACATTTTTTTCATGTTTCAAGTCTGTTTGATTAACTGAATATACAGGAAAATGTACATAAAAAAGAAAAAAATAGGAAGCCAAAGTTAGAACAATAAGTCCTGTGATAGGGCCACCATGGTAGGAACTTAAAATAAATAGAAGTTGAAGATAGAGATGCAAATCAGGAAAGAGCCAACAATGAAGTCAGGAATGACATACATCCAACACTCCTAGAGGCACAGGCCAAACAGACTATCCACCACGAGCTGACAAGTGGAGAATCAAATCTGGACTTTGCAACAATATGAAGAAAATCCTAGATACTATAATGTGTAAGAATTGAGCTCACTGTATATGCTTTGAGAAATACCTCCAGTGTGTGTGGGTGAAAACCAGCATGCTCTTAATAAAAGATTAGTCTCTGTCCTTGTCCTTTAGGAGAGTGGATTCACCTCTGGTGCACCCCCTCATGGCTAGGCATGCCGTAGCAATTCTTT
This sequence comes from Malaclemys terrapin pileata, assembly GCF_027887155.1. Lineage (NCBI taxonomy): Eukaryota > Metazoa > Chordata > Testudines > Emydidae > Malaclemys > Malaclemys terrapin. The sequence goes on from NC_071506.1 coordinate 30,881,053, forward strand.
CCTCTCTAGCAATCCCTGCTTACAGTCCCAGGACGGTCTCCTCACAACTCAGCTCTCCACTGGGACATGTCTTAGTTCCTTCCCTTTCAGAGTAACAGAAAGTACATTCTGATGTCCTTACATCTGTTCCTCAGCCCCAATACTTGGCTCCGTGAGGTCTTAACACCCTTCTCTTTGGGATTTAAATTTCCTTATCCCCTTGTATTAGGGGGCTTCATGCCACCTACCCAGTTGCTGCTATGGGAACGCAGGCCCACCCTCTACACTGGTTTCCAGTCCAGGCACCCTATGATGAGCAGCCAAAGTCTGCTCCTTCAGACACCTTGCCACTGCCTTGTTGGATGTTTTTCCTACACTAGCCTTTCCTCAGGCTTTTTCCCCAGTTCCTTCCCAGGATTTTCGTAACAATCATGACCTCCCAAGGCTTTGCTGCTGAAGTCCCGTTCCTGCCCTTGCATCAGGGTGAGCCACAGGACCTTGCTCCATTCTGTATTTTCAAGGTATCATCCCTGCCACAGGCTTCCTTACTGGCCTACAGGAGACTTCCTATTCACCACAGGTCTCTTTACTACCAGGGGAGTGACTAAGGAGTTCTTCCCTCTCCCCCTATCTCTGCAGCTCCCTTCTGATCTAGACCTTCTTTCTTTATAGCTTCATCCTACTCTTCCCCAGCTGGGCTTCATCTTTAATTGGGCCTGGCCCACTCTCCAGGATCATCCAGGTAGGTTAATTGGCCTCAGGGTCACATTAACCCTTACATCACCTTTGTGGTGTAGATACCTCATCACACACATTATAGTAATACTCCACGTATTACGTCCTCTATAACTGTGCGGTAGCACTTGCTCTGCATTTGGACTGTACCTGTTTGTTGTAACAAATTGGAATAGTAACATTTTAAAATCTCTCTACACAAGTGTAGTTTACATTACAAGGTGCAAGGTACTGAAGTATGAGACAGAATTCTAACATCAGGGGGAGCGAACACATAAAAATAAGGACAGGAGTATTTGTGGCACCTTAGAGACTAACAAATTTATTAGAGCATAAGCTTTCTCTAATAAATTTGTTAGTCTCTAAGGTGCCACAAGTACTCCTGTTCTTTTTGCGGATACAGACTAACACAGCTGCTACTCTGAAACCTATAAAAATAAGGTGCCACCAGACATATCAAATTACTAATTGCATACTTTTAAATTCGTTATATATATTTATTTTGTACTTAAAATAAAAACACAAGAATGATCCAGCCACGGAAGGGTTTGCACAGCTGGCATTTCGCAGGAGAACTTTAGATTATACTTAGATATACTTTAGATTCTAGAAAATAAATGACAGATTACAGTAGTTTATAAAAGTCACAGGTTTAAAAAAAAATACTGGCCATTTTTTCCAGTGACTAATTTCATTTTAAAAATCAATCAATGAAATGCACTTTATTTATAATAGACCGTAATACTAAAGTCACCAAAAAGGCAGGACAAATACAAATTTGATGAGAATTGGTGAGCAAAGATCTCATAGCTCTTTGGGGTTGGACAAAACAGTAATTTCCCTTAAAGTAGCTTTATTCATGGGTTTTTTTTAAAAAAAACAAAAGAAATCTCTATGACACAGGTTGGCAGTCTAATATCTTTGAAACACTGAGTACTGAAAGTTAGGGTTTTTAACCAATTTAAGCTGTACACACACACACACACATACACACACATACACACACAGTGCTTAATTTGTGCAAGGGTTTGCCAAGGCTGAGTCCCAGCACCTGTAGGCTTGGCAATTCGTAGCCCTTGTACCTTTGGGATTGCTGCGTCAGTTATGAAAGTAAAAAAATTGCTTGAGCACTGGCACCTTTCATTATGAATTAAGCACTGATCTACCGACATTTACTATTCTTTTTAGAGCCTCACCTCGTAGAGGCCTGTGAGTATGTGAGAATCTCAGCTTTCATTAACAACAACAAATACAAGATACTAGCCCTCATGGGAGAGGGGCAAAGCTGGAAAACAGGAACCCTAAAAGCTCAAAAACCAGAAGGCAAATAAAAAGCACCCCAATTGTATTATATTTTAAAATCTCATGATTTTTAAGCCAATCTCAGGATATTTGAGGGCTTGCCTCATGATTTTTTGAGGACTTGGCATTAGCACTAGTAAGGGAATCACCTGCTTTTGAAGGATATATCCCTATGAAAAATAGAGGACAAAGGTTATTGTTGGGAGATCTGGCACTATAAGATGTTGTGCGGTAAGTCACAGGCACTGCCTGGAAACCAGGAAAGGTGAAATCCTGCCCCTTCCCCTATTGAAGTCAAGGGCAAACCCCACATTGATCAGCACAGAGACAGGCTCCCCCCAAGTGCTGGAGCTGGTCAAATGCTTGATGGGCAGCAGCGTCCTAATGCACCACCTCAGTGCAGGACTTTGGGCCCCAGAGAGCGCCCCTTAATACAGGCCAGGTGGCCTGGGGATGGAGTCAGCCCAGCTCTCCTCCCCGCTGACCCTTCCTGTGGCTCCGCCAGCCCTGTGTGGATTGGAACCTCCCCGCTGACCCTTCCTGCGGCCCCGCTAGGATTGGAACTGAGCGCCGCGGAAGCTGTTTCCAGCGGAACAAGCCGGGGGAAAGTGCTCGGGCGGCGGCAGGAAAGAGGCTGCGGCGTGGGGTGGGGACTGCAGCATGTGCAGGGGCTGCAGGGACCCGAGCTGTCCCGGTCCTGGCTGAGTGTCCGAAGCCCTGCCAGGCAGAGGCTGCAGGATGAGTAGGGGAGCAGGCGGCACAGAGGCTGCAGGACGAGGAGGAGCAGAGCAAGCAGGCAGGGGGTGACCATGCAGATGCTGCAGGGTGAGAGACCCTCAACAACCTGCAGCTGTGGCGAGCTGCCTCCACGAGCCTACTGCTCCTCAGCCCCCCTCCTCTCCCACCATGCTGCCGCCCCTTCCCCTCCCGGCAGAGCCCACCCCTGCCGGGGCTCGGCTTAGCAAGCCAGGCAGCTGCAGGAGGGCAGGAGCCTCCTCCTCGCCAGGGAGCAAGGCAACCAGCCGACGCTGCCTGCAGCCCCGGAGTGAGTGAGCAAGCCGGGCTGGGGATGCACGAGGACGGTGCGGAGTGGAGAGCCAGCCTGCGGCCGCATGCAAAACCCAGCTCCAGACTCCGAGTCCGGAGCCCAGTGCTGGCTGTGCAGAAAGGTGCCGCTTTTGGAAAATGTCCTCAGGGGGAGAGGCCACGCACCCTGCTTCCCCCCAGCTACGTTCCTGCATGTATATGTATGAAGCTAATGTATGTGGATTATTAAGTAGCCATGTTACATTGCAGAAATTAAGTTGTTGTTATTTTTGTTGTTTCTTTATCTTTATAAAAGTTCATTCCTCTTGTTCTTTTTGGACTTGAATGTGTAGAGCAATCCTTGCTGAAAATCTTCAATGACTAAATTCTGGGTCTCCTTGTGCTTTGCTATGGGAATTGTTTTTAAGTACTAGGAGAAGGGCAGAAAATTCACTCTAGCCAACCCAAAGGTTCCATACATATGGAAGCTTTATCCATGGATGGATAAAAAATATTTTTTGGGGAAAAAAGATAAAAAGTCAGATAGTATAATTTAAATAACAAAATAAACTTTTTTCTTTTTAAAAAATCAGTTTAAAATAAAATCTTAATTTAATACAAAATATATTAAGGCCTAAATTTATTGTAATCTATTAAAACATTTAAATAAAAAAATAAATGTTGAATCCACAACTGAAGCTCTATCACAAACTTTGAGTTAAAGGCTGATTTTCTATATTAAGAAAGAATCAGGGGAAAACATCTAACTATTGAGGTCAAATTTCATAAATATGGCACAATAAATCATGATTGTATTAAGGGCTTGATCCTATGGTGGACCCAGAGACTATGCTATTGGGTACAAGAGATTGGCAATATCATCACAGATATTGGAACTCAGCCTCTGACTCCAGGAGACACCATCATGCATCTCATCAGATCATCGACTAAGCATGCCCTTGGTGGTCTCATACTCCTATTTTATACCTTCTCCCTATCTGGGCTCTCATTGGCTCAGTTATCAAATTATGAATATTTATGATTCCACCCACCATGGAAACCTACTCTCCACCTCGTGGGAAAACACTGATGTGCCAATAACCAGCAGCCCTTGCTTCTGGATGGTTCTGGACACTTCAGGTAAATAGCCTTGCTCTGTCTCCTTGTATGTGCACACAGACAGAGATACAAACAACAGAAATCTGTTAATTTCTCAACCGCCTCCCTCTCTGTTCCTAAACAAATAAAACACTGCAGTGCAAAAGACATACAGATTATACAAGCCAATGCCTTGAGTTGTTCGTTCTTTTGTTTCTCTGGGGATGGGGGAGTCATGTAGCAAGAGAGATGGAACAGAATGTGGAACCAGAAAGGAATAACACTGGTGTCAAAGCAGGACACTGAGGAGGAAGGAACAATGTTCTTGAGAGTGGAACCTCTAATATTGACTTCAACAACTGGGAACTGGAGGGGAAGGAATGCCATGGCTGTAGGTTGTGGTGGTGTTTTTTTAAGACCTATTTGAGAATATTTTAAAGAAATTCCTGTACCTCTGAGCCAAAAAGGAACATATGCAAAGAATGAATAGTGCAACAAAGAGATTTAAGGCCTGGTTATCGGAATGAAACAACATTATGAAAAATGCTCTTCAAAAGGCAGAGTCTTTGAAAAAGATAATGTGGACATGTCTGAACAATCTGGATCAACTGGTTAGTAAACTTGTTTTTGCACCATTCTTATGGACTGCTTACGCTGTCTCAGCATGCTAGTAAATGATAACTTAGATTATTGTCATAAATTTGTATTTTGGTGGATTACTTATGAATTTCATATTTTTTTCAAGATATCATTGATATGTTGTGAGAGTATATAGCAATTAAATTTGTACAGTTACTGCTGAACTACTGAATTTTTTTTATTGCTCACTATAATCAGACATCCTAGGTGAAGATTTCCTGTTTAAAAGTAAAATTTTATTAAGTATTTATGAATTTTAACATAAAAAGTCAAGTGGTTTGGTTTATTGCTAGAGATAAAGCTTTACATAAATGTATATAATCCTTATGGTTTATTAATAATTTTTCTTCTAAAACTTGCTTTAGAATAAAATAATACAATTTAAACAATGGGACAAACAGCTGAAATAGGAAGAATCTTTCATTTACAATCTCATTTTTTGAAAGCAGTGCACTGAGGAATAGTGATTCAGAGTGACTTTTTTCACAATGTTGTTTCACAGTCCAGTAAGGGGTTCTGAATATCCATCATCTGCAATGTCTACAACTGCATAGTGCTGCAACTAAATAGACATCCCCAAAAAAAAAAGATTTTCTTCATCCATTAAAACCATGGATGAGTTCATAATCAGGACCAGCAAATTCCAGCAAGACTCCATAGATGAAAGATTGCTTGGGTCATTTATACAACAAATGCTCCCTTTCGTCTTGTTCAGAACACACATTTCATTGGCGTGGTCCAATCATTATGACCAAGTTTCACTCCACCTGGTAGAGCAGACATTACTGAAAGATGTTGGATACAGTGTATAAAGAGGAAATTGAACAGTGTGCAAAAAATTCATTAATCTGTCTCCTGATGAGTGAAGCAATTTACACAATGAGCCAGTAATATGTGCTTGTGTCTGAGAACAGAAGATAGTGTTCTCTATCTCCCAGAAACAACTGATACATCAGGAAATGCCCATATGGTAGAATACTTACAAGAAGTAGCAGTAAAAACTATAATAAAAGGTCAACAAAAATTCAAGTTTCAAGCATGTAGCTTTGTCACAGACAATGGTGCAAATATAGCAAAGATGATAAGAAAACTAGAAAAAATATAATGAAGGGAACCTGAAACTTATAACATATAGGTGCAGTGCTCATTTGATACATCTTTTATCCAAAGACTTAAGTACAGTTCCAGGAATAAAGGAAAAGTTGCTGAAATTGCAAAATACTTTCATAACAACCATTTTGCTTAGCTTGAAACGAGCAGGGGGATCCCAACTAAGTCTCCCCTAAGATGTATGCTGTTGATGGTTTTTGTGCTATTTATTAAGACCTGACCTGTTTTGATGCCAATTTATGAAGAAAATTGTATCAAGATAGAGCTATCACAGTCAACTTTGGACTAAAGAGAAAAGTAGAAGATATGCTGAATATACTGAAACTATTTCCATAGCCTTGGACAAACTGCAGAAAGATTGCTGCCGTCTTGCTGATGCTGTTGAAATTGGGAAAGAATTTCAAGAGATATTGAAGAAAGAAATACTCAACAGCAAAGTTAAATTGTGGGCAGTAAAGAAGTGGATGGATCAAGCACTTATTCCACTTCAGTTTCTTGCCAATATTTCCAACCAAAAGAACCAGGTCAGATGCCTACTGCTGAAGATGCTGCTGCTATGACATGGGCAACTCATCAATCTTACCAACCATAATAAATTTGAGAGCTGGAAGTGAACTATTCTAGCTGTACGTGTTTGCTGATGAGGCTTTAAAGAAAGTCACACCAGAGTGAATGGGTGGAAGTCACTAGCTAAGCACCTGGAACTTGAGTTTGTTGAAGTGCTAAACCAGCTTTTGACAGCATAGCCTCTTCCGCAGGCACAGAAACAATATTTCCTTCATTTGGACTCCTTCAGTAAAAGTTCAGAAATCAATTGGGAGTTGAAGCAGCAGGAAAACATTTCTTTCTCTTCCAGTCTATGTATAAAAATGAGGAGAGAGGAGATGAGATCTGTTAGTTTTAAACATTTGAAGGACGGTCTAAGTAACTTAGGAGACCATTGTATGATCTTCAAGAGACTTAAGCATGCAGGAACTTTAAGAACCAGTCACTTTCACTTAGGCATATTTAAAAATTGTCTCATGCTGACCTGAAATAATCCATGGCCTAGTGGTCAGGGCTACAATCCATGACTGGCAGGGGGCTGTTGGTAGAGGAGCCTTGGCCCAGAGACCTTTGGGGCTACCAGTGATCTGGCAACCAAAGATGCTTAAAGCTGCTCTCCCTGGGCCACTTCCTATCTCCTCCCCCTATTTCCTAGGGCCAGCTCAGTCCCAGACTTTCCCCTGCTGGGGTAGTCCACACCAAGAAAGTAAAAAGGGATTACCAATGTCCATGGTCCATATGTGGGGGAGAGGGGAATGCTTCCCTCTCTGACTGTTTCTGGGCTGGGTCCTCCCTGCCCTCAGTGAGGGTCCTTTGGGGCAATTATCCTAGAGATTTCAGCCTTCCCTCTGCACTTGCTCCTGGAGCGACTGGTTGCATGTCTTCTCTCTTCCAGGTCTATCAACAAATAAACTGTTTCCCTGTCTTTTAGCCCAGTGGGTTCTCAACTCCAGGGTTCACGTACCCTTGGGGGTATGCAGAGCTCTTCCAGGGGGAACATCCACTCCTTTAGTTATTACCTAGTTTTACAACAGGCTACATAAAAAGCTCTAGCAAAGTCAGTACAAACTAAAATTTCATACAGATAATGGGTTGTTTATACTGCTCTATATACTATACACTGAAATTTGACTACAATATTTATATTCCAATTGATTTATTTTATAATTATATAGTAAAAATGAGAAAGCAAGCCATTTTTCAGTAATAGTGTTCTGTGACACTTTTGTATTTTTACGTCTTATTTTGTAAGCAAGTAGTTTTTAAGTAAAGTGAAAATTGGGAGTACGCAAGACAAACCAGCCTCCTGAAAGGGGTACAGTAGTCTGACTACAGCCTATGTCAGCAAAATTTACATCACTCAGGGGTGTGACTATTCCCCTCCTCCCCCCGAGTGACATACGTTACACTGACATATGAGCTTGTGTGCATGGTGCTACGTCGGTGGGAGAGCTTCTACTGCCAACATAGCTTCTGCCATTCACAGAGGTGAGCTTTTTTATGCCGACGGGAAAGCTCTCTCTTCAGAAGATGCGCTGCAGCATCACACTTGTATCAGTACAGCTGCACCACTGCAGCACTGTACCTATAGACATGGCCTTATTTCCTCCACGAGATGAAGCATTGGCTGTAGGTGTGGTGGGACAATGCTGGCTGGATCCAATGTAATTCCTTTGATGAAAATCCTGAAAGTAGAATTTATACACTGTACTGACAGGTCCATCTGCTAACGAAAAACTGGCCATAATGTGCCTAAATTTGCTCCTATGATTCAGCCATCCAGTCACTTGTATACATTACTCCCAGCACACACTTTCCTTGGGGTGGCATCAGTATCATGCCTGTGATCTAAATCTTGAAAAGAGGAGAATGTGGCTGGGGATTAATTAAGATGTTTATAGTCTGAGTTTCTTGTATTGCTTAAAGGGACAACAACAAAGAACTATCTCTTGGGATATTTTGTTTTTCTTTTAAAACATTGCTGTAGATACTAGCCACAATCAATAGAGGCATCCCAGGAGCAGACACTAATATTTGAATTACTTAGGGGTGAAAGTAACTGAGGACACTTACCGGTATGGGAGGTGGCTCTGGCCCCCGGAAGGGGCGGGTCCTCGGGTGAAAGGGTCAGCATCCCCCAGCCAGCCCTTGGCCCGTGCCGCCTGGGTCTCCTGTGTTGATTTAAAGGTCCAAGAGCTTCGGATGCCGCTGATGCGCTAGCCCTTTTAAATCGCCGGCTGCAGGGCAGCTGATGGGTGGGGGGGGGGCAAAAGGGGCAGGGACATTAAAGCGCTGCAGGGTCCTTTGCCTCAGCAGCACTTTAACGTTGCTGCGCCCCTCCGTCCCCCCATCAGCGGTCCTGCCAACGGGCAGCAGGAGGCGGAGCAACATTAAAGTGCTGCCGTGGCAAAGGACCATCCTTAAAGCGCTGCCGCAGCGAAGGACCATCCTTAAAGCGCTGCCGCAGCGAAGGACCATCCTTAAAGTGCTACTGTGGCAGCGCTTTAACGTTTCTGCCCCTTCCCCCCCCGCCACCTGTCAGCAGCCCTGCCAGTACGGACCCAACTGGCAGGGCCCCCGACAGGGGATGCAAAAGAGGCAGGGACATTAAAGCACTGCCGCAGCAGCACTTTAATATGGGCTGGGTGTGGGCCAGTGCGGGTTCTTAACGGTGTGGAGTACCAGCCCATACCGGCTCACTTTCACCCCTGGAATTACTTAATAAGGAAAACTTGCATTTTCCAAATCAGCTCTTTCAATTTGGCTTTTGATTTCTATTGAATTTGTATTTTATTTAAATTGTATTGAATCAGTATTACTTTTTTTCATCTATTGAGTGCATTCTTATATACAGTAGCTTAAGTACATTTATGGTAAAAGTATTTGCATTTGCTAAGTGACATGAACACAGTTATCAAACATGAGTATTGATTTTTAAAATTCTGCTATGTAACTATCAATCTTTTTTTCCCAATTGCTTCTGTTCTTTTCTTATTGGTTCTTTTCTCACATGGCCAGATGCCAGTTCTTGGAGCATAGGTTTTCAATGTGTTCCATCATCTTGAAATGTTCTTCTCCATTATCCTTGTCACAATGAAGTGTATTATAGCTACAATGGTACAGATTTTGGTGGGAAACTCCCAGGTGGTCCTTATTTATTACTTTGAAAGGGATCAGTACCCTGTTAAAGTGTTTCCTAAAGAAACTTTTATCCTCTCTGTAAGACACTCTTAAAACAATTAAGGGCCTGATTTGCAATCCCTTTTACTTGGAACTGCTCTGACAGGGAAATGGAAGGGTGATATTGTGGTTAAGAGTCCTAGGTTCAGTTCCCTGCTCTACCACAGATTTCCCTTTTCACTTTGGGCATATCACTTATGATTTTCAGAGATTTTCAAAGAATTTGGTCACTTAAAGATGCAGATAGCACATTTGAAAATCCCATAAAGTGCCTTAAGTGCCTATATTCTTTTGAAAATGTGTCCCTTTAAAGACTGAGTCAGTGGAGTTGGATCAATCTATTAAACTCTGTGCTTCAGTTCCCTATCTGTAAAATATCTTCACAGTGGTGAAGAGTTGGATCAAGCTATTAAACTCTGTGCTTCAGTTCCCTATCTTCACAGTGGTGTTGTGAGAATACATTTGCCAATATTTGTGAGGCACTCTTATTATTGGGAAGAAGACAGTGCAGCTTGTAGTTTAAATAATATAGTGATTTCAGTGGGGTTACATTGATTTACATCAACTTGGAATACAGATCTAATTAATGACTATGTCTTGTCCAGGGCAATTTCACTTGCTTTCATCATAAGCAGAATTGAAACTTGAGCATCAGACTGATGCTGCGGTATCTGAAGTTCAATTGTTCCATCAAGCAGAATTAATGGTTACTAGTTTAATCACGTGGATAGCGCCAGGCTAAGTAACAATTGCGGTCAAAATGAAATAGTGCTGAGCCACACTCTTCTGTATCCACTAGATTAAAATCTGCACTGTCTCACACCACTTTCCCCTCTTCTCCTGCCCAGGAGAGTCCTCAGCAATATTGCATCAGACCACGAGATATGTGACACAAGTAACAGTATGTTAGAAGTAATAAAACGTGCTTTATGATAGTTTACAATTTTTAGAGCTAGTCCAATGCAAAGTCAGCGGATGCAAAGTCAGCTACAAATATCCCCCCCACACACACACCCTGGCACCACATTTTAGGTCTAAGCAACAGAGTAATAATTAGTAATATTTCCACCTACTTTAGGAACAAATACAGTAATATGGCAGTCTGTGATGGTGCAGTCTGGGTGGCAGCTGCTTGCACTAAAGGAAAGGCTCTGTCCAACCTCATTTTTGGTCCTCAGGGTAAGATGGCAGATTCCTTCTGCCAGAAGTCAACCATAAACTAGGAACATCAATGAAATTACTTAGCATCTTCACCATAGCAACCAAGGGCAAAGTCTAGATCATAGGTTTTTGAAACTGAGGCCAAATAAATAAAAGCAGGAGTTTTCTGGGGCTTCAGAATGTCAGACCCCAGCAGCTACTGGTCAGTGGTAGGAATGAGTTATGCAGCACAACTCTCTTGCCTTTTGGAACTAACAGCTTAGTCTCTGACAGCCCCCTTCCTGCTGGATTTATAACCAGACCCTGTAGTGGAATCCAGTGCCTATTAGCAGTTAGCCAGGAAAACTTTCCTTGTGGAATGCTGGCATTTGTAATTGCTGGTAGCTGTTGTGAGGTCTCAGGATGCCTGAGAGACAGTTTAAATATTCAGCTTTTCTAGCACCATATGTAGGACCATCCTGATTGCCACAGTCCACTCAGAGCCCAAGCATAGCTTCTTCTGTGCCCGTGAGTTTTATCCATTCTTGCCAGCAATAGAGCCTAAACCAGTCTAATTGGCAGGTCTGTCATGCTGTAACAACTTTATGGAGCTAAATCATGACTCTTGGATCATGCTATGAGAGTCTTAAAACATTGTGCTATTAAAAAAACAAGAGATGGTATTTTAAGTAGAAATATATTGACCCCGTTCTGCAACCCAATTCATAGGAATATTTACTAACACAAACAATTCCACTGAAGTCAAGGGAAGTACTCCTGTGAGTAACAGTTGCAGCATCAGGGTCACGATAAGTATTATCTATTTGTTTATAAAAATCGTGGGCTTGGAGTGCCAGTACAGAGTCTTAGAAGTATTAGCTTCTCCAACTCAGGATTATTTTGCTAAAGTAGGGCAGATTAAAATAGATTAAACCAAATGTCCTCAGGAAATCTTAATTTAGTAATAATTGGGATCCTTCAGAGCTGACTCTCATTATAATAACCCTATCTTCCTTAACAATTAGAAACAGTGCCACTTAAGTAGGATCCCTTGCAGATCATGCTTTCATTTATGTATTGCTTCTTTAAGCCCAAAGTGCGTAACAGTGCATTTCAGTCCATAAGTACTTAGTCTTTGGCTGTTTCCTGTATCCTAGTGCAAAAAATATTGAAAAGGCTTGATGTGCTTTCTTTGTTGTTGTTGTTTTAATTATCACACTCTTTCAGACACCTAGCAACCGGAATCTCTGAGCTGAAAAAAGCTTCTCATTAAAACACTCCTAGACTTTCTCCAAGGTTCCTCCACAGAGGGTATTTTTTGAGTTTTGATCTTTTCTCTCAGCAGGTTGTCTACACTCTCTTGCTTCCTCCCTTTTTTATTTCCCCTTCTCTACTTTTAATTCCCATCTGATTTGCTCTAGCTGGTGCAGCACCCCATTCCCTCTCTAGCAATTAGCAAACAAGCATGGAAATAACTTAAACTTAATCTTTTTTTTTTTTTTTTTGCGACATAGGAACATTCCTTATCTTTTCCTTTCTGAGGGCATTCTAATAATTTTTGAAGCTTTGAAGGAAAATAAGAAAGTAATTGCACCTGTTAGGGGCCAGATTATATCTTTTAGCATGTGCACCATAGTAAGGAATAGTGCCTAAATGCACAATCCCAGGCACAAACCCTCCTAAGGCCCCCCCATTACACTGGGAGGAAAGGGAAGATAAATTATCACTGCCATTTAAACGGTGTGGCATACTCCCCTATACACTTTGCACAGAGTCAGTTATATCAGCTGGCTGGTTCATAGACAGGTCGCGCCATGGCTCTACCTCCTCCCTACTCACTCTCCACTGAGCTGCCTCCCTAGGTCCCAGAGCTGTAGTTGTCCCTTGTTCTCATGAAGACTGTGTGTGTGGAGGACTCTCTTCTAGCCTCTGCACTGCTGCATCCGGCTTAGGTACAATTTTAGCCTTAAATAAATAAATAAATAAAAATTGCTATCTATCATCTTCTGGAACTATCCAAACATTAAAATTAACATTATTATTAGAGATACCATAATATTTTGTATTGCTAGCTGACTGTCCACAGACTACACCATAAAGTTATAATTAGCATTGATCTTGCAGACTGTACTGCACTGACTGGCAGTCTCAGTACCTAATAGGCTCTACCTTGAATAATGCAGCTCTTTCTGGACACTATGGGCAATAGCTTTTCATGAGACTTCTTGCCCTGCATCCCTTGGACACAGGTTATGTGTCAGCTGCCTGGTACTGAGAGAACTAATGAGATTATTGCTAGGACAAGTATAGTCAGAATTAAGAGGTGGGAAAAAAACTAACATTCTATTAACACTCTGCAGTATTGAGTGATATAAGTCCTTTAAACTTCTTAGGATTCTCACACTATTCAAACAAGAGTTGAGAGGAGGTGAAAGCCTTTTTCTATAGCTTTCTATGTTTCTGTTTTGTAGTTCATTTAACAGGACATAGTAGGTGGTTTATACACTAATGAAAAATAAAGAGATCAGATGCTTTGCAAAGTTTAGAAGAAAAGTGTCAGTACAGTAAGTACTGATAAGATGCCTTGTAGGATCTGAACCTGGGGCTTTCACATTTCAGCCAAGAGTATGGGTGAAAAGCAGAGATATATACTACATAAACTACTGAAAATGAGATTTTATAGGGAATTATTTATATACGTTTCCATCACACATCAGCCAGTGTGCACTAGCAGATGTGCTACTGTATTCCTTTCAGGTATTTTACTACTTGTATTTAAAAGGTTGTCGTCACCATAGCTAGAGAGATAGGGGGTAGGTCTATTGACTACAACAGATGTAAAGACTAGTGTAATTCTAGTCACTTCACTCCATTGAGGTCAAATGGAGTTACACTGTGTAAGGGAGACCTGAATCAGACATCAGGAGTTATTGTAGGCTCTGACTGGCTCTCCTTTCTTAAAGTCACAAACATTTTCAACTTATTTTGTTTTAAAGAAAAATCCTTCCAAATATCTAATTTTGGGGGAAAGAGCTTTCTTATTCTAACAAACAATTGTTTTGTTTTATTGTTGTTGTTTCCCTATCTATTAAACAGAGTTTGTACATATCCAGTAATTAATTGGATGCAATTAGACATTTAATTGAGGTTCTAAAGATATTACTATTTGTAGTGATATTTCCATTTTAGCAATAGGGAATCTCTCTAAGACGTATAGTTTAGTGGTCTTTCAGAGAGCATCTGAAAAGTAAATATTCCTAAACTATATTCTGATTCCCATCACGATATATGGAATCAGAGATCTTCTTAAACAGGAAGAGCTTATTAAAGAAAACTAGACACTGTAAACACATTAAAATAGACTTAGAGCTTGTTTACATGGCCCCACAGTTCAGACTACAGGGATGTGAAAAGCAGTATGAATATATTGCTGATCTGTAACTCTCCCACATGGTTGTTGTGGGAACAAACTAAAAGGTTCCTAGGTCACTTTAACAGAGCCCTCTTCACACAGGATTACATTAGTGAAAACTAGGAACCTTTTAGTTCACATCCACAGCATTCACATGGGGAAATTACAGCACAGCACTTTGGCATGCACTGCTATTTGCACTCGCATAGTCTGAACTGCAGGGCAGTGTAGACATAGCCTTATACAGAGCCCAAGTTCCAGCATTGTCTCCCTTTTTTACCAGAAAAAAGAAGAACAGGAGTACTTGTGGCACCTTAGAGACTAACAAATTTATTAGAGCATAAGCTTTCGTGGACTACAGCCCACTTCTTCGGATGCATATAGAATGGAACATATAATGAGGAGATATATATACACACATACAGAGAGCATAAACAGGTGGGAGTTGTCTTACTAACTCTGAGAGGCCAATTAATTAAGAGAAAAAAAAAAAAAACTTTTGAAGTGATAATCAAGCTAGCCGAGTACAGACAGTGTGATAAGAAGTGTGAGAGTACTTACAAGGGGAGATAGTCAACGTTTGTAATGGCTCAGCCATTCCCAGTCCTTATTCAAACCGGAGTTGATTGTGTCTAGTTTGCATATCTAGTTTTTGTAAAGTCTATCCATGAGGAAGTTTGTGTGGAAGGTTGGTTTCTTATGAGAGTATCCAGTACTGAGAGCTCATTCTTAATCTTTCCCTGTTTGCTGTATAGGATGCTGATCAGGTGGTTTCGCAGTTTCTTTGAGAGTGTGTGACACAGTCTCTCAGCATAGTCTGTGTGATATGTAGATTGTAATGGATTTTTTACCTTTAGTCCTTTTGGTATGATGTCCATCTGCTTGCATTTGGAAAGGAAGATGATGTCTGTCTGTATCTGTACGAGTTTTTTCATGAGGTTGATGGATTTCCATTCCATACGGCTAAATGCAGTGCCTTGCATAATGACAAGTTTCAGAGTAACAGCCGTGTTAGTCTGTATCCGCAAAAAGAAGAACAGGAGTACTTGTGGCACCTTAGAGACTAACAAACGTTAGTCTCTAAGGTGCCACATTACAAACTTTGACTATCTCCCCTTGTAAGTACTCTCACACTTCTTATCACACTGTCTGTACTCGGCTAGCTTGATTATCACTTCAAAAGTTTTTTTTTTTTTTTCCTCTTAATTAATTGGCCTCTCAGAGTTAGTAAGACAACTCCCACCTGTTTATGCTCTCTGTATGTGTGTATATATATCTCCTCATTATATGTTCCATTCTATATGCATCCGAAGAAGTGGGCTGTAGTCCACGAAAGCTTATGCTCTAATAAATTTGTTAGTCTCTAAGGTGCCACAAGTACTCCTGTTCTTCTTTTTGCGGATACAGACTAACACGGCTGTTACTCTGAAACTCTTTTTTACCAGAGACTCTGTGCAACACAAAGAGACATCTAGTGGCTGAAGAATATATATTATTGCAGTTATGCAGATACTTACCCATGTCCACCATTTATTTTCTGCTCCTCGCAGTGAGGTTGGTGTCTTTGACTCTCCAATGTAATGTAGAACCAGTCACATCAAAAATATAGGGTAGTATAGAAACCCACAGAAAAGTACTTTAAATTGCTGAGAACTAGCTCTCTGAATAAAGAACTTTAATTTAATTTCATAAAATAGCGTATTTTCTCTATGGGTGAAATTTACCCCAGTATAAAGGCTCTGTGCAGTACAATAAAGGTCAATTTTTAAAAGTATTTAGGGGCCTATAGATGCAGCTAGGTATCTTGTAGGGAGAGATAGAGAAGGAATAAAAACATTGTTTTTTGTAAATTTTGCATTTTGGTATTGATTTGATTCAGTCATGTTCTTTGCTAATCCCTTGGATACTGGACTAAATTAATCTCTGATTTATCTCCATTGATTTAAACGGAAGTATTGCAGGGATTATTTCTGTCCAGTTCGTTATCACATACACTCGACGTTTTGACTGTTTGCCAAAATTGGTACCAGCAACCGAAGTAGCTTACAGTGTGGGGAGGGGCAGGGGGCAAGGACAAGATCTTTTTTCCCCCATCTTCTGTACTTAAATGGAATGTACTGGGGGAAACCATTTTTAGTTTCAGCCGAGGGCAGCAAAAAAGGTTAAACCAACGCTGCTGACTATACTTGAGTGGGAGTTGCCCTTGTGCTAGATCTTCTTGTAGTTCCAAGTTTGGCATGTAGCTGTAGCCACAGGATGCTGCTGTTCAGTTTTGCAGAAAGGTGGATAGGTTTTGGTATCAGGTTTTAGCATATGTGCTATACATAAGCCACACAGAGTTATACTGGAAAATAATAAATACGAATGTTTGCTCTTTCCTAGATCACCTGAGGAATTTGTTTGGAATATGCTATAAGGAATATTTTAATGACTGTTTTGCATAGCTATAAATACTCTTATTCTGTTTTCTTTATTTATTGTAATTCTTTAGATTTAATTGGAAGGGTCTATCCTAGCTTTAGGCAGTTTTAAAACAATTAAAATGTTCAATAATTCAAACCACAGAAAGTATGAATGTGTCCTTAGCGCACCATGGAAAACAACAATAATATTCCCCTGCAATAATCATCATCTCTCTCCATTCTCTTCCCTCTACACCACACTCCACCTTCTCCTCAACCACCGCCAGCATGCCCTGAAAGTACACAAATATGAGCCAGTATGGAGCAAGTATTTTCAAAGGATGCTCAGCCACACCCTTCTTCCTTTTAAATCAGGGAGCTGTTAGCTTGAGCATTTCTGCTTATCAGAACTGGAGTAGTATTGGCTGGGGAGAAGAGCGGTCTCTCAGCTTGGCAGGTTCCAAACAATGAGAGCCTTAAGCTAACACATGGAAGCCACAGTGAGTGTAGATTACTGAGCCCGAGTGTACTGCACTCTGGGTGACATTCACCCCTGTGCAAAGGACCAGCAGAGGGTCCCTGCCTTTTGTAAGTCCCTAGAATAATGATCTAATAAGATTCCCGTACCAAAAACTTAGCTTGAAATGATGAGTTCTCTCAGTCAGAAGCATCGATATATTTTTGCCAACACTTTTAGTTTTGAAACTTTGAGTGGCATGTAGAAATATTTCACTTTCTGTGTCTCCAGATATTAAAGACAACACCAAGTTAGCATAGTGCTGGAGTTCTTCGAGATGCATAAAATCAATACAATTTTATTGGATGTTAAGTGTTCCATTTTCAGACTCTGAGGATAACCGTAGTTGCAATACCATCCTGCCAATCCACTAGGGTGTTGTCAGCTCCAAAGATCTTAGAAAATCTTTATCTGTGATCTTATATTTTCCTTTGCTCCATTGTTGCTTTTAGCCTTTGAATTTTGTGCTCCAGCACTTCCCTAGAGTGAAACCTTTAAAGATGAGAGCAAGTGTGGCAGCAGGATATACACCATACACACAAAGAGTCCTATGGATGCTGTTTTGGGAGATATACTCTGTTTGTAGTGCACTAAAAAGTGGCAGTTTAAAA
The DNA here is from genome assembly GCF_027887155.1 of Malaclemys terrapin pileata. Classification (NCBI taxonomy): domain Eukaryota; kingdom Metazoa; phylum Chordata; order Testudines; family Emydidae; genus Malaclemys; species Malaclemys terrapin. The sequence goes on from NC_071506.1 coordinate 30,898,750, forward strand.
TATTTTTTTTATATATAAAAAGGAAATAGGCAGACATAGGTGCTGGAACTAGGGGTGCTGGCAGTGTTGTCACACCCCCTGGCTTGAAGGAATTTCCATCATAGGGATTCCATCAGGGTTTTCAGTTGGTTCAATGGTTCTCAGCACCCCCACTATACAAATTGTTCCAGCACCCCTGTAGGCAAAGCTGGGTAAATGTTACAAGAGCAAATTTTCATCACAGCTAGAGAAAATTAGAACTTCCCCTGAAGGTTTTTTGGTTTTTTATTTATTTATTTTTATTTTTCTGGCAACAGTGGACAATTACTTTTTTGGAAGATATTTAGAAGTGAAGATAGCGAGACCACTCTGATCTGTAAAATCATTAGGGACTAGCAAATCCTTGAACTATATTGCCAGGTTCATAAGGCTCACAGAAGTAGTTGAAGTTTGCAAACCTTGAGCCAGATTCTGTCGTACATTGTGTGTGCTTTGTGCTACTCACACTATGCAATACAGTCATACATTTGCCTCCAAGCAGTAAAAAAACAAAACAAACAAAAAAACCCCACAACACAGTTTAACCAGCTAGCTAAGTGATGTTTATGGGTATTTTGCACCACTAGAGCAGTGCAAAGCAGCAGGGTAAAATATCCTCTTACTTTCATGTAATATAAACTAATGCTTTTTTTCCCCAAAGGGATGCTATTTTTATAACATGAAAATATACTCATTGTATTAAAACATTATTGGGGGGATTTTTTTCCTTCTTTCTGCTCTTCTTTTCAAAGTCTCTCCTCTAAGGAAAAGAGCCCAATCATGGAACATTTGTACTTCAGAACCCATGACATTTTTGAGCAATCTAGAGTAGTTAAAACCAGTTTAGACAACATACTTTACATGTTTCAGTTTCATATAGTGTTACAGAACCCGGAGTCACCAGATTGTACTGTTTTACGTGATCTTCTGTGTTCTTTTTGTTAGTGTGAGAGAGTTTTTAATCTTGGAAGAAATGTTTGTATTTTTGTGTGTTAGGTTGCACTTGTGGAGGTGTCTATAATAAAGCTGACCACCTGTGACAATGCAGTCAATTGTCCTTGGAGCTGAAAGAGTTTCATTGCCACTGGGGCAAATAAGACCAATCAGAAGCATTCTAGTATTCTGCATGTTGATGGCAAATGTAAAATTGGTGCATGGACAGCTAGAGATCGATCTGGGAGCTGTTTAGTCTGCAAGGAAGCTACATCACATTCCTCTTCCTCAAGGGTTGACAATTAATACAATAGAATCATAGTGTTAGAAGGGACCGCAAGTCTAGCCCCCAGTCAAGATGCAGGATTTGTTGTGTCTAAACCATCCAAGACACATGACTATCCAGCCTCTTTTTGTAAACCTCTAGTGAATCTCCATCATGATGATGATGCTTTCACAGAGAAGCTGCCACAGATAAATTTTCTCTCTGCTTTATTCTAAATTGTTAGATGCAGTTCTCAGGACAGAGTAGCTTCTTAAAAACTGGGCAGTGGTGAACTGAGATTTCTGGAAGAGGGAATTGCCTATGCACTGTTTGCAACAGTGTGCTGTTCTGGGGCTTCTGTAACTTGTTTTATTTACATATGTACATTTAGAATACACCCAAACTCTGCATCACTGATTTCTCCTCCACTGAGAAGTTAACCTCCAAGGCCCAGAATTCTGCTGCAGCTTAACAGAAGGAAGCCACTGGTGTCAAAATATGGGATAAGTTCAAAGGTTTCAGAGTAGCAGCCGTGTTAGTCTGTATCCGCAAAAAGAACAGGAGTACTTGTAGCACCATAGAGACTAACAAATTTATTAGAGCATAAGCTTTCGTGGGCTACTGCTCACTTCTTCTGAGCAGTAGCCCACGAAAGCTTATGCTCTAATAAATTTGTTAGTCTCTAAGGTGCCACAAGTACTCCTGTTCTTTTTGATAAGTTCAAACACATTCTTAATACTTAAGTAAGGAAATACTGCGAGCAGCGGCACCGGAGGCAGCAAACAGGGCGGCTAACGGGAGTTTGAGAGGGAGTTTGCAGGGGGAGGTAAAGGGGGAGGCAGGAGGGTGGGGTGTGGCGTGTGCTCTGTTTCCCCAGGTGCTGTGGGCAGAGACTGCAGCAGCCATGAGCCAAGCAGCAGCAGCAGACAGAATGCAGATGGCTGCATGTGGAAGCTGTGGTATGTATATAGTCCTAGCAGGAGACCAGGAACAAAGATATGTGTGTATGAAGTGTCGCCTTATAGTGTTACTGGAGGAAAAGATTAAGGGGCTGGAGATGCAGGTAGAGACCCTGGTGGAGTTTAGGCGGGGGTTTGAGCAGCTGATGGAGGATAGGCAAGGCAGGGCTGAAGGGGAAGGCTCTAGGGTGCAGAAGGAGGCAGTAGTAGATGACAGCGAGAGGGGAATGGAAGGGGGAGAACAAGGAAAGTGGAGGCATGTGACTGTGAGAGGCAGGCCAAGGAAAAGGAGGGCCAGTGAGGGGGGAATAGAACTCAGGAATAGGTTTGAGTGTTTGGATAACGAGGTAGAGGGGCAGCAGGTGGTGACTGAAGCTGGGAGGGTGAGGAAGAAGAGAAGAGCGGCTAGTCCGAGAGAGAGGGGGGAGGAGTTGATGGAGACAGCACCAATTATGGGCCACCAGAGGATAGAGGAAGGCATAAGGGGGAGCATAAGAGAAGATAGGAACAGACACAGGTCAGGACTAGAGGGATCGGAGACGAGATTACTAGATCGCACTGCTGCCAGGCGACGGCAGGTGTATGTAATTGGAGACTCTTTACTGAGGAGATTGGACAGGCCTGTGACCAGGGCGGACCCGGAGAACAGAAGGGTGTGCTGTCTACCGGGTGCAAAGATACACGATGTGGACCTGCGGTTGAAAAGGATCCTAAAAGGAGCAGGTAAGAACCCCTTGATAATCCTTCATGTAGGAACGAATGACACAGCTAGGTTCTCGTTAGAGAGAATCAAGGGAGATTATGCCAGGCTGGGGAAGACTCTCAAGGAGATAGAGGCTCAGGTTATCTTTAGTGGGATTCTGCCTGTTCCGAGGGAAGGGGAGCAAAGGGCTGATAGGATTGTGAGGATAAATAGTTGGCTAAGGGAGTGGTGCTATAAGGAGGGCTTTGGGATGTATGGCCACTGGGAGGCTTTCGGGGACAGACACCTGTTCTCGCGGGATGGGCTTCACCTGAGTAGGGAAGGAAATAGACTTCTGGGAGGGAGGCTGGCTCATCTTATCAAAAGAGCTTTAAACTAGGAAGTTTGGGGAGATGGTTGGGAGATGCACAGTTAATCTCCACGCCAGTTTCCAGTATTGAAAAGCTGAGTGTAATAAGAGGAGACATAGCCGGGGAGATGAGATTGGAGATAGGAAGGACAGGGGGGACGAACACAAAGAGGCCCGCAACATACAGTGCTACTAATGGGAGACAGGCTAAACGACATACATTAGGGTGTTTGTACACCAATGCGAGAAGCCTAGGTAATAAAATGGAGGAATTGGAGCTCTTGGTCCGAGAATTGAAACCGGATATCGTAGGAATATCTGAAACGTGGTGGAATGGCAGTCACGACTGGAACGCAGGTATGGAGGGGTATGCGCTGTTTAGGAAAGACCGGGATAAAGGTAAAGGTGGGGGGGTGGCATTGTATGTCAATAGTGAAATAAGCTGTAAAGAAATAATAGTGGATGGAATAGATAACACGGAGTCCGTTTGGGCGATACTCAAGCTGGGTAAAAGGACTACTAGAGCCTCTCCGGGGATAGTGCTTGGGGTGTGCTATAGACCGCCGGGATCGACCCAGGATATGGATAAGGAACTATTTAATGTATTCAGGGAAGTAAATACTAATAGAAACTGTGTAATTATGGGGGACTTTAACTTCCCGGATATAGATTGGGGAACAAACGCTAGTAGCAATAATAGGGCTCAGATGTTCCTAGATGTGCTTGCTGATCAATTCCTTTATCAAGTGGTAGCTGAGCCGACGAGGGGGGAGGCCATTTTAGATTTGATTCTGGTAAGTAGTGAGGACCTTGTTGAGGAAGTGGTAGTGGGGGACAACTTGGGTTCCAGTGATCATGAGCTAATTCGGTTTAAACTAAATGGAAGGAGTACCAGAATTAAGTCAAAGACTACGGTTTATAATTTTAAAAAGGCCAATTTTAACAAATTAAGGGGACTGGTAAGGGAAGTGGATTGGGCAAACGTATTAAGGGATCTAAAGGCAGAAGAAGCCTGGGATTACTTTAAGTTAAAGATGCATGAGCTGTCAGAGGCCTGTATCCCCAAAAAGGGAAAAAGATTACTAAGCAAGAGATTTAGACTGAGCTGGATGAGCGACCGACTGAAAGGGGCGATTAGGAAAAAACAGAAAGCGTACAAAGAATGGAAGAGGGGAGGGATCAGTAAGGAAACTTATCTTAGTGAAGTCAGAGAATGTAGAGATAGAGTGAGAAAGGCCAAAGGCCATGTAGAGTTGGATTTAGCAAGGGGAATTAAAAGCAATAGCAAGAGGTTTTACAGCCATATAAATAGGAAGAAAGCAAAGAAAGAAGAAGTGGGACCGCTGAAGACTATAGCCGGAGAGGAGATTAAAGATAATCTAGGCATGGCGCAATATCTCAATGAATATTTTGCATCAGTGTTTAATGAGGCCAATGAAGGTATTAGGGATACTAGCACCGTTACAGAGGGGCATACAGGATGGGGGATTACCGCATCCGAGGTAGAAACAAAACTAGAACGCCTTAATGGGACTAAGTCGGGTGGACCGGACGATCTTCATCCGAGAATATTGAAGGAATTGGCGCGGGAAATAACAGGCCCATTAGCGATTATATTTAATGAATCTGTAAACTCGGGGGTGGTCCCGTTAGACTGGAGAATAGCCAATGTGGTTCCTATTTTCAAGAAAGGGAAAAAAAGTGACCCAGGTAACTATAGGCCTGTTAGTTTAACATCAGTAGTGTGCAAGGTGCTGGAGAAGATTCTGAAAGAGAAACTAGTTGAGGACCTTGAGGTTAATGGCAAATGCGATAAATTACAGCATGGTTTTACGAAGGGCAGATCGTGCCAAACGAATCTGATCTCCTTCTTTGAGAAAGTAACGGACTTATTAGATAAGGGAAATGCTGTGGACCTAGCATGTTGTCAAGTATCAGGGGGTAGCCGTGTTAGTCTGTATCTACAAAAACAACAAAGAGTCTGGTGGCACCTTAAAGACTAACAGATTTATTTGGGCATAAGCTTTCGTGAGTAAAAACCTTTTCGTGAGGTTTTTACTCACGAAAGCTTATGCCCAAATAAATCTGTTAGTCTTTAAGGTGCCACCAGACTCTTTGTTGTTGCTGTGGACCTAATATACCTGGATTTCAGTAAAGCGTTTGATACAGTACCCCATGAAGAATTATTGGTTAAAATGAAAAACATGGGGATCGATATGAAAATCCAGAGGTGGATAAGGAATTGGTTAATGGGGAGAATGCAGCGGGTCGTATTAAAGGGTGAATTGTCGGGTTGGAGGGAGGTTACTAGTGGAGTGCCTCATGGTTTGGTTTTGGGACCCATTTTATTTAATTTATTTATAACTGACCTCGGGACCGATTGCAAGAGTGGGCTGATAAAGTTTGCGGATGATACGAAGGTGGGAGGAGTTGCAAACTCGGAGGAGGATAGGGATATTCTGCAGGGAGACTTGAATGAACTTGTGAATTGGAGTATCAGAAATAGGATGAAATTTAATAGTGAAAAGTGTAAGGTGATGCACTTGGGGATGAATAATAACAATTTTAGTTACAAGATGGGGACGCATTGGTTAGAAGTAACGGAAGAGGAGAAGGACCTAGGGGTCCTTGTGGACCGCAGGATGACTATGAGTCGACAATGTGACGTGGCGGTGAAAAAAGCCAATGCGGTCTTGGGATGTATTAGGCGAGGTATATCTAGTAGGGATAGGGAGGTCCTGCTTCCGTTGTATAAGGCGCTGGTGAGACCTCATTTGGAGTACTGTGTGCAGTTCTGGTCTCCCATGTTTAAAAAAGATGAACTCAAACTGGAACGGGTGCAGAGAAGGGCGACTAAGATGATCAGAGGAATGGAAAACCTGTCGTATGAAAAGAGATTAGAGGAGCTTGGGTTGTTTAGTCTGACAAAGCGAAGGCTGAGGGGGGATATGATTGCTATCTTCAAATATATCAGAGGGGTTAATACAAGGGAGGGAGAGGAATTATTCCAGCTTAGTACTAATGTGGACACAAGAACGAATGGATATAAACTGGCCGGGGGGGAAGTTCAGGCTTGAAATTAGACGAAGGTTTCTGACCGTCAGAGGGGTGAAATATTGGAACGGCCTTCCGAGGGAAACGGTGGGGGCGACAGACCTGTCTGGTTTCAAGATTAAGTTGGATAAGTTTATGGAGGGAATGGTTTAATGGTAAAACATAGTAGCCAAGGAAAACCAAGCAATGGTACATGAATAGCATAATGGCCAACAAGGGTCAGGCTAGAGACTCTTGCCTATATGCTCGGGGTATTACTGATCGCCATATTTGGGGTCGGGAAGGAATTTTCCTCCAGGGTAGATTGGCTGAGCCTCTGGAGGTTTTTCGCCTTCCTCCGCAGCATGGGGCAGGGATCACTAGCAGGAGGGTCTCAGCCGATTGAAGTCACTAAAAC